>NC_138160.1:112877574-113477574 GCF_964165515.1 Mesoplodon bidens
TTTTTATATTCTGAACTTCTCTATATTTCCTAGATAACATTATATCCTTATTTCCTGGGTCCTCAAATATAAATATGTATTTATGTAAAGCTGTTTTACACGATGGAATTACTTACTGGAGAATTGTAATTTTTGCAGTAAAATAAGTGGTAGAAGTACATTTGTTAAGTCATACCACAAGAATGGAAGATCACTGAAATTCACACACTTCCATAATTTTATCATTGAACCAAAAAATCAGCACTCTTTACGTAACAGAGCCAAAACTAAAATTCATGTAGTTCTATGTATTTTTAAGACCAAGATACTTGTGTAATACAACTAGAAAAACAAAAGTAAATGTTGAAATGAAATTATTCATAACTCATATTTTATTCTTTAGGACAGAGGTCTTCAAACATTTTTTGCTTACATTCCTAAGAAAAGAAGTTTGAAAAATTATGTTTTTCCCCTCAAAGGGTATAAAGTCTGGTATATTATATATTAAATATTGATATTTTAAAAAGAAAATCGTTACATCATTTTGGTAATTGTAAATACCACAAAATTTGATATGTACCATAATTAATTAAAAAAAAATAAATGAACAAGCTTATCTTTAACAATTGGTACTTTTACACTGTCCCTTTTCCTCTTTGAACTTGAATTTTTATTCTCCTTTCCCCAAAGAATGTATCCTAATATATTTTCATGCCTGAAAATTTTAGTGATCACTTACATTTCTCTGCAATAAAAATATAGACATAACTTGATATTGTATCTTTTAATTACTTGTGATAATAAGGTTTTAAAAGTGTTTTAAAATTCTGAGTTGAATTACCATTATCATTACTACTATATAAATTGATTAAAACAATGTAAAATATATTATAAATTTTAGTAACTATTATACATAAAAAAATTTCACTGGAACTGTACCTCTTAATGACATGGATTTTTTTTTTCTAGCTTATGTATCCATGGATCTTATTGCTTGACTATGACAGGGTTCAGTATCAATTTAATTCCTATATTTAACTTTTACAGATTTAACCCTGAGAAAGCTTGTTAACCTGAACAGGTAGATGGGAACAGAAAGAGTTTTGCTGTAGCAATGTCACTCAGTTCTCTGAATTCCTCCCATGTTAGATTCCACAAGTCACATAACGATGTATCATTAAAATATACTTTTAAATTGACAACTCAATTAGATCCTCCTTCAATTTTGCTGGGGAAAAAAATTACAAAAGAACTTGCTCCCAATAATTTGGGCCTTTTACTTTCTTACAAACACCAGTATTTTGAAAAGTCTCTAGGATTTTATACATGAGCACAATATACCAAGGTAAGATTAGAGATAGGCGAGAGGTATGCCTTTCTTTTGTGAAATTAGAGAAGGGTAGGAAAGGTCTCATACAGATTTATTTTTGGAAGAAACATATATGAATATTTATAATCTAGAAACTGATTACCTGTCTATTCCTGTATAACCCTTGAAGAGCCTTCCTGTCCACAAACTGGAAGACTGCTGCCTGGAAAATCCAGATGTTTAAGACACTATTATATTGCTAACGATTCTCATGAAGGTGCTACTTCTAATATGCAGCACTAAGTAGACCTGACACCTTCCTGTTTCAGTTTCTCTGAAACACATAAGCTTACTTATTTCATGGGAATTTAAAAAGCTTTATTCAAAGGGCATAAAAGGATAAATAACAATTTTTCCTTCCTACCCAGTTCTCCTAGAAAACAACCACTATTATCAACCATTTATATCCCCCCCCCCAAAAAGCTCCATTCTTCCTTTTTTCTTCCTTTTTAACATAAATGATAGTATATTATATATACTGTTCTCTACCTTGTTTATATACTTAGTATAAGTATCTTGGGTACTTACTTTGGATATCTTTCCATATCAGTTCATATAATCTACCTCATAGTATTCTGCTGTCATTTCATTGGCAGTTGAGGCAAAAAAGCAAAGTGATTAAGAGCATGGACTCTGGAGACTGGCTAGTTGGTTTAACACTTAACTTTTCCACTTACTTGCTGTGTGACACTGAGCAAGTTACTGAATCTCTCCATGCCTCAGCTTCTTTTTTTTTTTTTTTTGCGGTACGCGGGCCTCTCACTGTTCGGGCCCCTCCCGTTGCGGAGCACAGGCTCTGAACACGCAGGCTCAGCGGCCATGGCTCACGGGCCCAGCCACTCCGCGGCATGTGGGATCTTCCGGACCGGGGCACGAACCCGTGTCCCCTGCATCGGCAGGCGGACTCTCAACCATTGTGCCACCAGGGAAGCCCCATGCCTCAGCTTCTTCATATGTAAAATGGGAATTATAATAGTACTTACCTTAACGGTATAGATGTGATGCTGAAATAAGCTAATAATTGTAAAGACCTTAGTACGGTGCCTGGCACACAGTAACACTCATTAAACATTAGCTAATATTACAATATAATCTAAATCTGGATAACCACCATAAGATATTTAGTCCCTTAATAAATTTTATAAATACAAATAAATATTCCTTTGGATACCATATGTAACCTTACCTTTGCTGTAATAATAATCTGTTTTCTTTTTCTTTTAAAGCTTTCTTTAGTTCTGCTGTTCTTGAAGGCCTATGTAGGTACTTTCTTTTTCCTGTGCATTCATAAGTCCAATGCCCAAATTCCAAGCATTTCTGACATCTTACATGTTGTTTATTTGCTTCACTGCAGAGTAAAAAATAGAATACAGGCCTTAAATTTTTGACCTGACATTTTCTGTCGTGAGAAGCATAAATAATATAAGCATAAAATGATGCTTATGTAAAGGTACAATTCAAAAATAAGCATCATTTTACACTTTAAATTATTTGTTAGATTTAATCACAAAGCAATATAGTAAGTGGTTAAGAGCATGGCCCTGGGAGTTAGACAGAACTGAGTACAAATCTTCTTTCCTCAATTCCATTCCAGTAACGGCAGACTAGGTAACTCAGACCGACTCTTCAGCTCAGAACTAGAAAAGACAGTCAAAACATTTTTAACAATATGCTCGAGGTATCAGAGAACTAACAAGAGATTAAAGAATAACCAAGCCAAGATATGGAAGAAGCTGGAAACCTAGAGTGGTCAGCCCTACGTTTAAGTCAACTCTTGTGCTGGGTTTTTTTTCCCAAGTCAGGAGGGTAAGCAAGCATCACTTATAAGGAGCAAGGGAGACAAATTATGCATTCAGAGTTGGGATTCTGAAGGGCTTTACTCTGAGAATAAAGCAACTACTTATCAAGTGCAGCCCAGCTTCTAGTCACCTAGACTAAGAAAAATCTCAGTCCTTGAAATTGAATTAAGGTGTGGCAAGTGAAGAAAAATAGATAAAGGAATTAGAAAGGAATAAATAAAATTGTCATTCCTTACTGAAGATGTATCATGTAAATGGCAAATCCAACGGACTCTACAGATAAAAAGAATTTTTTTTGGCCCTGCCATGCGGCATGTGGGATCTTACTTCCCCAACCAGGAATCGAACCCTTGCGCCCTGCATTAGGAGCGTGGAGTCCTAAATGCTGGATCGCCAGGGGAGTCCCAAAACATTTTTCAATAATTAGAATTCATAAGTGAGTTTAGGAAGGCTTTATATTGGGGTCAGTAAACTTTGTCTATAAAGTGTCAGAGAGTCAATATTTTAGGCTTTGCAGACCAAGAGGCAAAATTTAAGATATTACAAAAGTATTTATATCACAAGAGAGAAAACAAATTTCTACAAATATTTTATTAATGAAAATATTTCAAATAAAAGAGGTTTATTAATGAGAAGAATGGAATTCTTTTCTATAAAATAACATTTCACTCAATTGAGGTTCAAAATTAGTGTTCTCTATCATCAAATTGATCATATATATACAAACATATGTAAAAAGCATTCTTAGTTTGCAAGCCTAGAACAGGCAGCAGGCAGGATTCAGTGGACTATCGTTTGCCAAACTTTCTATTAGATATTAGGTCAACACATAAAAATCAATTGAGTTTCTACTTAACAAAAACAGTTAAAAATAAAAATTTAAAAGGTGGTATTTATAACATCCTGAAAAATAACAAGCACTTATAAATAAGTGAAAGAAAATATGTGCAAGAATTCTATGCAGAAAACAAACATTACTGAGAGAAATTAAACATCTAAATAAGTAGCTAAATAAAAGGATTACCATGTTCATAGACTGAAAGACTCAATATTGTAAAAACAGTCCATTCTCCCCAAACTGATCTATAGATTCGAAGCAATGCCAATCAGAATCTTAACAGGTGTTTGTTTGGTATGGAACTTAAACTTATTCCCTAAAATGTATATGGACATTCAAAAGGCCAAGAACAGCCAAAATACCCTTATAAAGGAACAAGTAGGGAAGACTTGGATTAAAAGAAATTGACTTGTGGTGATCATTTTGTAATATACGGAAATATTGAATCTCTTTGTTGTACACCCGGAACTAACATAGTGCTGTAGGTAAATGATATTTCAAAAATAAACAAAAAAATCACAAAAAAAAGAGTTCAGATTTGTGGTTAACAGAGGTGGGGGATGGGGGAGCAGCAACCGGATGAAGGCAGTCAAAGGTACAAATTTCTAGTTATAAGATAAATAAGTACTAGGGATGTAATGTACAATATGATTAATGAAATTAACAGCTGTATGTTATACGTGAAAATTGTTAAGAGAGTAAATCTTAAGAGTTCTCATCACAAGAAAAAAACGTTTTTTTTCTGTTTCTTTAATTTTGTATCTATATGAGAAGATGGATGTTCACTAAACTTATTGTTAACAGTGACTTCATGACGTATGTAAATCAATCATTAAGCTTAAACTTATACAGTGTTGTACGTCAACTGTATCTCAATAAGACTGAAAGAAAAAATAAAAGACAGTGACTTATGATACAGCTATAATAACTAAGAATGTGAGATTGGAGCAAATATATACAAATATGCCAGTAGAACAGAACAGAATGTCCAGAAATAGACTAATGTATACATGAACAATTTATGACAACCATGGCATTAAAGAGCAGTGGGGGGAAAGGTTAGATTATAAATGATGTAGGAGGGCTTCCCTGGTGGCGCAGTGGTTGGGGGCCCGCCTGCCGATGCGGGGGGCGGGGGGCGCGGGTTCGTGCCCCGGTCCAGGGGGATCCCACGTGCCGCAGAGCGGCTGGGCCGGTGGGCCGTGGCCGCTGTGCCTGTGCGTACGGAGTCTGCGCTCCGCGACGGGAGGGGCCACGGCAGTGGGAGGCCCACGTACCGAAAAGTAAATAAATAAATATAAATAAATGATGTAGGGACAACTGGTTATGCATATGGTAAAAATAAGACTTAACCATAAGCCAACAATGATTACAGACTTGGCCAAACAATAAGGTTTAAAAAACAGTATAAAAAAAGTGACATATTTGAATTCTTAAGAAACAAAAACAAAGCACTAAGACTTCCCTGGTGGCGCAGTGGTTAAGAATTCGCCTGCCAATGCAGGGGACATGGGTTCGAGCTCTGGTCCGGGAAGATCCCACATGCTGAGAAGCAACTAAGCCCGTGCGCCACAACTACTGAGCCTGCACTCTAGAGCCCGCAAGCCACAACTACTGAGCCCATGTTCCACAACTACTGAAGCCCGCGTGCCTAGAGCCCGTGCTCCGCAACAAGAGAAGCCACCGCAATGAGAAGCCCGCATACCGCAACGGAGAGTAGCCCCCACTCACCTCAACTAGAGAAAGCCCGCGTGTAGCAACAAAGACCCAACGCAGTCAAAAATAATAAATAACTACATTAATTTTAAAAAATCACTAATCATAAAAGATTGATAAATTAGAATTACTAAAATTAAGAATTTTCAAAAATTAAGAATTTCTGTTCATCAAAATATACTATAAAGAGAGTAAAAAGAGAAGCCAAAGAGTGGGAGAAGATATTTGTAACACATTTTGCCAACAGCTTCATCTTAAGTATACAAAGAACTCTTATGAATCATTAAGGAACTGATGTATAATAGAAAAATAAGATAAAGTGGAAGATGGAAAGGCAGTACAAAAATGGGATTGGGAAACAAATTAATAAACACATGAAAAGGTGCTCGATACTAACCTAAGAAAAAGCAAAAACCACTATAGTTGAAGAAATGCATACTCTACAGTCCAGCAATTCCACTTTCAGGTACTTACACAATAGAAATCTACACAAAACTATACCAGATAACATGTATAAGAATATTGGAATATTGCTTTCCTTTATGTAGCTTTTAAAAGTTTTGAAATAGTCACAACCTTATAGAAAAGCTGTTAAGTACAGTTCAAAGAACTATTTTTCCTAAATCATTTGTGAACTGTTTTTGCTGAGCCATTTGTAAGTTGCCAACCTGATGCCTCATCAAACCAGAACACTTTACTGCATGTTCTCTATAAACTAGGACATTCTCATATACACAATGTAACCATCAAAATCAAGAAGTTAATGTTGATACCTTCAAGATCCCATTTAAGTTTAATCTTCAGACCCCATTTAAGTTTCATCAAGTGTCTCCAAAACGTTCTCTATAGCAAAATCCAGTTCTGCATCAATGCTGCACAGGTTGTCATGTCTCTTTAGTCTCCTTCTGTCTGGAAGAGTTCCTCAGTCCTGTGTCTTGCTTTACATGACCTTGACACTTTTTGATGATTACAGCCAGTTATTTTGTAGAATGTGCTTCAATTTGAGTTGGAGGATTTGCTTCCAGGTTCACTCATGTGGCTAATGGGAGGCTTCAGTTCCTTGCCTGCTGGCCTCTCCATAGGGCTGCTTGCAACATGGCTTTACTCAGGGAGAGTGACCAAGATAACTCAAGAAAGAAGTCAGTCTTTTATCACCCAATCTTGGAAATGACATACCATTACTTTTGCTATATTCTACTGGTCATACAGACCAACTCTGGTACTCTCTGGAGGAGAGTACACATGAAGCAGGGATCACTGCAGGTCATCTTGGAGGCTGGCTACAACATCTGATATCTCTATATGATTAGATTCAAGCCACGTATTTTTGGCAGGAATATAACAGACATGTGCCGTGTTCTTCTCGCTGTATTCCTGTCAGGTGACACAAGACTTCAATTTGTCTTGTTACTGATGATGTTCGTTTTGATCCCTTCATTATGGAGGGTCGACCAGATTTTGCAATATAAAGTTATTTTTTGTCCTTTTGTAATTGAGGTGGTTTTAAATTATGTCCACAAATTCTATGATATCCTTACTTCAAGGGTTGGCGCCTAACTACCCTCCCCTTAAGTGTGGCTAAGACTTAGTGACTTGCTTCTAACTAACAGAATAAAGCAGGGTGATGGAGCGTGACTTTAAAGATTAGCTCATGTAGCTGCCATGTCATGAAAACACTCAAGCAGCCTCTAGGGAGGCCCATGTGGTGAGGAACTGAGGCTTCCTGCCAACAGCCCTGTGAATAGCTATCTTGGAAGCAGATCCTCCAGTTGTGGTCAAGTCTTCAGATGACTGCAGCCCCTGGCAAGATCCTGACCACAAACATATAGGGAGAACCTGAGTCAGAACCACTCAGCTGGGACTTCCCTGGTGGTCCAGTGGTAAAGAAGCTGTTTTACAATGCAGGGTACGCGGGTTTGATCCCTGGTTGGGGAACTAAGATCCCACATGCCGCAGGGCAACTAAGCCCGTGCGCCACAACTACTGAGCTCCCGCGCCTCAACTAGAGTCCACGAGCCGCAAACTACATAGCCCATGTGCTCTGGAACCCACATGCCACACTACAGACCCCATGTGCCCTGGAGCCTGCGTGCCAGAACTAGAGAAGAGAAAACCCACATGCCACTAGAGAGAAGCTCACACGCCACAACGAAAGATCACGCATGCCTCAATGAAGATCCCACATGCCACAACTAACACCTGAGGCAGCCAAAAAAAAACCGAAGAAAGAAAAAAGAACTACTCAGCTAAGTCACTCCTGAATTCCTGACCACAGAACTGAGATGTTTATTGTTAGAAGTCACTAAATTTTGGGGTAATTTGTTATACAACTATAATTAATAACTAATAAAGCAATTAATAAATATTTTGTGGGTTGGTATTTGAAAGTACATAAATATCCTGCTCATTAAATTTTTAGTTCATTTATTCATCTATCAGTATGAACTCTATTTTTCTATTTTATTGAATGAGTTACTATCCGTTACCATGATTTATTTTGATGCTCAGATTGCCCTAGATTTGGTCAGTGGGAATCCTTCCAAGTTGGATTCTGTGTTCTTTTGACATGGTTCCTTCATTCTTTGAGCACTTCCTTGCTTTCTGGTACAAGAAAAAATTCCAGGCTCATCTTATACTTTCTCTGTCCTGAAATCAGGCCTTTCCAGGCCTGAAATCAGCCTGATAGAACCCTGATGACATTCAGAGTCAAGATCAGGGCACACATGTGCTCACTGTAACTGGAATGTTGCTGCTCTCAGGTACCCCTTCAGTGGACAGAGCTAGGGAACAACACACACATTACTATCCATGTATCAAATACACACATTTACAGCTATATTTAACTATATATTTTGAAAACCATGAAATCATACCGATACCTTTAATTCCAATCCAACTTCACAGAATTTACTCTATTTTCTCCTTCCCCATACCTCCTCCTCCTTCAGTGAGAAATCTGGCTCCCATTATCCTTAACAGATTTACTTATTTGGTCAATTTGTCTTATGAAACCAATTGCCCATTGTTGCCCCCTCCCCCTTACAGATGCCCTCTTTACTCCACTTGGGCTCTGCTACTCTGCCCTTTGCTGTCCTCCCACACTCCCCATGTGAACATGCTCCTCACCCTGCCTGGGCTCTGACTTCCACTGCCAGGCCAGTCCACCTCACATGAACTCATTTCTCTTTCTATTTAGACTGTGCCACACCATACCAAATTATACCTCCCCTCCCCCATGGAGACACTCTCCCCACTAGGGTGACAACTTGTGTTAAATGGCTCTCCCTGTGTGGAAACCCTCCTCACTCTGCTTGGGATCTGGTACCCTGCATTGGACCTTCCCTCAACTGGATGCCCTATGCACCCTGCTGGCACTGCAAGCCAGTTCACGTCCCTATGTGGATGCCTTAGTTACTCCCCTTCAGCTCTAATACTCTAGTGCCAAGTCAGTCCTCTGCATGGATCCATACCACCTTATGGCTTTAGGGACTGACTTGTTAAAGTAGGGCAGAGGAAGAGGAAGAACTATAATAATATTCTTAACAACAAGATTTGTAAAATCCTCAAAATTGGAAATAATATCAAAGAAGAATGTATGATCTGTGGTATAGAACACTGAATAAAAATGAACAAATTCCAGCTTAATTTAACTCAGATGGAGCTTAGATATAAGAAGCTAAACTCAAAAGAATCTAAATTGTCTGATTCTATGTAAAGGTTAAAGACAGGTAAAATTAAACTCTAGTGAATAGTTAGATGGTAAAAGCACAGAACAGAGGCAAGTAAGTACCATAAATGTTAGGATAGTGGTTACTTTAGGAAGGAGGGAGGAGGTTGTGATTGGGAAAGCTTGGTGGCATCCAGTATATTGGCAATTTTTTATTAAATACTTGATCTGGGTAGTGGTTACATGGGATATTCTCTTTATAATTACCTATTAATGACATATTTATGTTGTCTGAACTTTTTTGTAGATGTGTTATAGTTCACAACCATAAAAATTTTTTTAAATCTTGGCTCTTTCACTAAATAGCATTAGGCTCATTAGCAAGCCAGTTTTTGAACTTCAGTTTCTATTCTAAAAAATGGGATAACATCTACTTCACTAGGTTATTGTGAGAATTAGATAAGACCATAACCGTGGTTTATACTTACTGTGTGCCAGGAATTTAGCTAAGTACTATTTATACATAAATACATCTAATCCCCATGACAACCCAATGATTTTGAGAACAATATCCCCATTCTACAGACTGGGATGTTTGTATAGAAAGCAGTAAGGAATCTGGCATAAAGTAATACACAAATAAATGGGAGTTGTGAATATCAACCCACACATTAGGCTAATCAATTATCTGGACTAACGATACATGGCAATTTAAATTTTCTCAAAACATGGTTGCATGATGGGATGCTGGATTCTTAATTTCGACCTAGAGCAGTCACCTTTTTACCCTTGGAGAACACATAATTGGTATTCAGTAAATGTTTGTAAAATGAATGACTGTTTAAATAGGCAAGGGTTTAAGAGGACATATATTGTTTATAGTATGCTTTTTTTTTTTTTTTTTTTTGCGGTATATGGGCCTCTCACTGTTGTGGCCTCTCCCGTTGCGGAGCACAGGCTCCAGACGCACGGGCCCAGCGGCCATGGCTCACAGGCCCAGCCGCTCCGCGGCATGTGGGATCCTCCCAGACCGGGGCACGAACCCGTTTCCCCTGCATCGGCAGGCGGACTCTCAACCACTGCGCCACCAGGGAAGCCCTATAGTATGTTTTTCATAATGAATTCCCACATTGTCAGCCAGGTTCTGTAATTTTTTTTTTTTTTTTTGCGGTATGCGGGCCTCTCACTGTTGCGGCCTCTTCCATTGCGGAGCACAGGCTCCGGACACGCAGGCTCAGCGGCCATGGCTCACGGGCCCAGCCACTCCGCAGCATGTGGGATCCTCCCGGACCGGGGCACGAACCCGTGTCCCCTGCATCAGCAGGTGGACTCCCAACCACTGTGCCACCAGGGAAGCCCAGCTTCTGTAATTCTGACAGTAATTTATTTTTAGCATTTTTTCAAAAATTAAGCCAATCCTAATGTGAAGAACTAATGTTTCAAGCAAGGCAACACTACGCAGTAGTAGTTTTTTTTATTTTTTAATAAATTTATTTATTTTTGACTGCGTTGGGTCTTCGTTGCTGAGCAGGGACTACTCTTTGTTGTGGTGCACAGGAGGTGGCTTCTCCTGTTGCGAGCACAAGCTCTAGGTGCACAGGCTTCAATAGCTGTGGCACGTGAGCTCAAGTAGTTGTGGCTCACTGGCTCTAGAGCGCAGGCTCAGTAGTTGTGGCTCACGGGCTTAGTTGCTCCACAGCATGTGGGATCTTCCCGGACCAGGGCTCGAACCCGTGTCCCCTGCATTGGCAGGCAGATTCTTAACCACTGCGCCACCAGGGAAGTCCTGAGTGGTAGTATTGAAAGATAATAAAGAAGAGTCAGCTTTTTGCCTAGTAATAGTTCATAAATTTCAGTAAGCAACTGCCAGAACCATGACCATAACTTCAGAGCTTATCTGAATGTGTAATGTAGCAAATTGTTAAGGCTATCAATAATAAAACACTCTATGGACTTAATATTAAGTTGCCCACTTTTCAAGCAAAAAGAACCACTAACACATTTAATATACACACAATTGTGATATGCATTCCAGAAATAATAAATTCAAAAACATTAAAGGACAGTTAGTAAAAAAAGTAAAATCATGACTCATATAAATATAAAATGAACACGTCAAAGGTTTTATTTAATCATTAATTAATAAGGGAACCAGTAAGATGTTGCAGTTGGTTCAAAACAGAATCCAAACAACACACATATATGGGCAATCAGGAAGGCAGGAAATGAATTTACAGATAGTTAAAAACTGGTCAATAGACACAGGGCAAGAATCAGTTGTACTGTCTTTTCATGGGTAAGAATCTTTTCTACCAGCTTTTTACAATTTACAGAGTTATTTAAAAATAGCTCAAAGAGGGCTTCCCTGGTGGTGCAGCAGTTAAGAATCTGCAAGGAACATGGATTCGAGCCCTGGTCTGCGAAGATGCCACATGCCGCGGAGCAACCAAGCCCGTGCGTCTGGGAAGATCCCACATGCCGCGGAGCAACTAAGCCCGTGGGCCACAATTACTGAGCCTGCGCTCTAGAGCCCGTGAGCCTCAACTACTGAAGCCTGCGTGCTTAGAGCCTGTGCTCCACAACAAGAGAAGCCACCGCAATGAGAAGTCCGCGCACCGCAACGAAGAGTAGCCTCCGCTCGCCGCAACTAGAGAAAGCCTGTGCGCAGCAACAAAGACCCAACTCAGCTAAAAATAAATCAAAAAACAAAACGAAACAAAACAAAAAACAAAACATATATATATATACATATATATATATATATCTCAAAGACAGTGAGGCACAGGCCCTCACAGAGTCACTAGCCAGGATAGGGAATTAGACAAATCAGCCAGTAATCTTTTTTTTTTTAAATCCATTTCAAAGCCTTTCACAATATTTCCTAACAATGAAAATATGGAGGAGGGTGGAAGCCTCTCAGAATCAAGGAAATAAAGTCTTCTCCAACTCAGTTTGTTTTCCCAATATTAAGAAACTTATAACCTGGGATCCCAGCCATTAAAAATATTATCTACCAGCACTGTGGAGTTTGCTTTTTGTTGTTATAAATAAAACATTCACCAATATCTAAAGCCCACCTATGATGTTCTAAACATTAACACCCCTAAAAATACTTAAAACTTCCAGATAGAATACTGAATGAGACACACCTATAATTTCAAAATAAATACAAGATCAGCATTTATTTCTTTTCAAATGAATACCTTATTTAATAATATTCCATTTCTATATTCTAAGCTAAGGCTTAAGGAAGTGTTTTAATGGTACAGCCTTTTTGGGTGAAACCACCTTCTTTGATACCATTTCTGTCAGATTGGCAAAGCTGTTTTTTAAGCCTATTGTTGGCAAAGATGGAGAATGGGCACTCTAAATATAGTAAGATACATATTCTTAATTGCTGGTAAGATTGTAAGTTGCAGATACTTTCTGAAGGGCTATTTGGTAATATGCAACAAAAATCTTTAAAATGTACATACCAAATAAACAAAAACTATAATATAAATGATGATTATCTATCTAGAAAATCCCTAAGAACCCAAAATGGAGCTAGTAGGACTACTAAATGAGTTTAATAAGGTCACAGGATACAAGGTCAATATACAAAAGTCAATATACTAGCAACAAACAGTTGGAAATTGAAATTAAAAAAAATACTATTACAATACTTACTTTTACCCTTGTTAAATTTCTTCTTGTTAGACTCAACATAGAGTTCCAGCCTGTCAAGACCTTTCTGGATTGGGATTTTGTTATCCATTGTATTAGTTATCCCTCCCAGCTTTGTGTTAACTGCAGGTTTGATAAACATGCACATGTGTCCTCATCTAAGTCATTTATAAAAATGTTGACAAGACCAAACTGAGGACCAAACTCTGCAGGCCACCATGGGATACCTCTGTATATTTACTTAAACCCATTAAACAATACTCTTTGTCCATGATGTTCAACTGATGTACCTAATTGTTCTGTTTTCACAAGGATATTGTGAGAGACTTTTCAAGATGCCTTTTTGAAATCCAAATACCTAAAAGGCAAAAAGGGTATCAATCTGTAACGACTTGATACCTGATGATCTTGGCTTTTCTTTCTGAACATATTTAATAAATCCAGCCAGAATTTTGGGTGGAATGGATATCAAGTTCACTGGTCTGGTTTGTGAAATCTACCCTTCTCACTTTGAAAATCAAAACAGCATTTGCCTACTTCCAGTCCTTCAGCACCACTCCTGTTTGCCAGGGGTTCTCAGATTACCAGCAGCAGTACAGCCATCTCACCTGGAAAATCTCTGTTATGTTGGGGAGCAATCATGTGGGTCAAGTGCCTTAAACACATTCAGAGTGGATTAGGGCTCTATAACTCACTCCTCAAGTACCTTGGGCTTCAGTTCCAGTCTTCTCATTCTGCATATAATTATATGTGAGTGAAATCTGATTCAAAGTTAAGTCCCTGAAAGATCTGCTGAATGAAAAGTTCAAATTTCCCCCCTTTCCTCCTTTAGTCCAAAGACTTTTAAAAACAATGTCAATAGTACTTTCTCACTTCTCATAACTTGTAGTTTAAGACTTGTTCTTATGGAAGTGTATATGCTCTTTATAAATAAAATTAAATCTTTTTGATGAATATAAAATGAAAAGTAAAGGCTCCTCTTCTGCTTTCCCCCCCCAAAATATTCCCCAAATTCTCCTGGACTCCCCTTGCCTCTAAAGGCCCTCCCTCTCCAACTCCCTGGGAATTGTCCCGACAGTCTGCAAACCATGACAGGTTTCATTATACACCATGTTTTCTTTTCAGTAAGACTAGAAGCTCCTAAAGCTAAGATTGTCTTTTACGTCTGTGTAGCTCATGTACCAAATACAAGCATACTGCAGAAATGGAACATTTGTTTAACTGTGTGATACTCCAAAACTTATGTTAAAAGCACTAGAAGTCTTACTTTCACTTCATATTTAAGTGGACATTGGTTGGTTTTGTCAATCTAGCAATCATTAATTACCTCCTCTGACCTACCCCCCCATTTGTTTATTTTTATTTTATTTTTTTCCCCACCCATTGGTTTATAAGGATCCATTCAATTATGCTGGGAGGAGAATGAGATCCAAGTCAATCAAAGCTTCATAATTCCATAGACATGGTTCAGGGTAGGGTATGTAACCCAATCTAGACAATGAGATGCTGTCAACTTGAAGCTGAGAGGATATAAAGGACCCTAGATACTGCAGCCATCTTAGGACCAAAGGAGTGACCTAACCAAGTATGGAACCAACACCCAAAAGGGCAAACCTGAGAGAGATTAGACCCTGGTGACATCATTTACTGCACAACTGTTAAGTATTACTGTTACTCCATTCTTGATCTCAGAACCATATGACTTCAAAGCCTTCTTCCTCCTACTTCATTCTGATTCCTTAAGTCTTTATCCTTATGTTCAAGGAACCTCATCAGGCATGAGAGGTACTCTGATGAAAGGGAGAAGAGAAGGATCAGGGCTCTTAGAATAAAAAATACAAATATAAAAAGAAATACAGGGCTTCCCTGGTGGCGCAGTGGTTGAGAATCTGCCTGCTAATGCAGGGGACACGGGTTCGAGCCCTGGTCTGGGAAGATCCCACATGCCGCAGAGCAACTAGGCCCGAGAGCCACAACTACTGAGCCTGCGCGTCTGGAGCCTGTGCTCCGCAACAAGAGAGGCCGCAATAGTGAGAGGTCCGCGCACGGCGATGAAGAGTGGCCCCCGCTTGCCACAACTAGAGAAAGCCCTCGCACAGAAACGAAGACCCAACACAGCCAAAAATAAATACATACATACATACATACATACATACATACATACATACATACATACATACATACATACAGGGGCTTCCCTGGTGGAGCAGTGGTTAAGAATCCGCCTGCCAATGCAGGGGACACGGGTTTGAGCCCTGGGTCTGGTAAGATCCCTCATGCCATGGAGCAACTAAGCCCGTGCGCCAACAACTACTGAGCCTGTGCTCTAGAGCCCGTGAGCCACAACTACTGGGCCCGCGTGCCACAACTACTGAAGCCCTCGCACCTATAGCCTGTGCTCTCCAACAAGGCATGCCACTGCAATGAGAAGCCTGCGCACCGCAAGGAAGAGAAGCCCTCACTCGCCGCAACTAGAGAAAGCCCACACGCAGCAACGAAGACCCAATGCAGCCAAAAATAAATAAATAAATTTATTTATTTATTAAAAAAGAAATATAAATATACACATTAGAGCAGACTGTGAGCGATATATTAACGAGCAAATGGTGATGCCGTTTAACGGGCAAATGGTGATGCCGTGAAAAGCTGACAGAGTGAAAAAGTGTCGGACGTTGTTTGGGTATGCAGACTGGTAGAAGAAAAAAAGGTTTCACAAGAAAGGGGCATCTGGCACAAACTCCTGCATTATCTGTTCACAGAAAACCTCTTGTGCTATTCTCTCTCGCTCATTATCCACAATGGCCATCTTTCGTTCCTTTTTTTTTTTTTTTCTTTGCAGTATGCGGGCCTCTCACTGTTGTGGCCTCTCCCGTTGCGGAGCACAGGCTCCAGACGCGCAGGCTCAGCGGCCACGGCTCACGGGCCCAGCCGCTCAGCACCATGTGGGATCTTCCCAGACCGGGGCACGAACCCGTGTCCCCTGCATCAGCAGGCGGACTCTCAACCACTGCGCCACCACGGAAACCCCATCTTTCGTTTCTTAAAAACTAAGTTCTTTTCTGTCTCAAAACAATTATGCTAGTCTGGGTGCTCTTTCCCCAAATCCTCTCATGACTGGTTTCTTTCTCACATTTCCGATCTCTGTTCAAACGCCACCTCTTCAGAGATGCCTTTCCAGTCCAATCAACCTAACCTGGACCTTTTTCTCTTTCCATCACCTCTTATTTCCTTCAAGGCTCTTATCATCAACTGTATTTGCTTAAAATGTTTAGTTTATCGACTCTTTCCACCAATAGAATGTAAGCTTCCTGAAAGCAGGGATTCTGTCTTGAACACCTCTTTTTACTTACACCCAAATACCGGCATAGAGCGATAGGTAATGCATAAATTAATATTTCTTGGAGAATGAATGGCAGAAAGTGAGAAGAGAGCTTGGCAGAAAAGTAAGGTTGTTCCTAGGGAAGGCGATAGGAATGGGGCAGGAAAAGCCAGCTGGGCTGGAGGTTGCACAGGAAGCTGAAGGTTTACGTCGGCGAGAGTAGGCGGTGTTGGACAAGAGCTACAGGCTTCGCCCGGTCACGCGTGGGGTGGGCGGCCGGGTTGGCAAAGGGGCATAAAACTCTTAGCGACCAACTCCTGGGCGTTCCCTTCGCGGGAACCAAACACGAGACTCTCTTCGGGCACCCCTAGGTCCCGCCCAGCGGTCTTACGCAGCCGTCTTCCACGAAATCGCTAATCCACAGACATCAAACTTACCGCCCCGGCCCGAGCTCCTCGCGGGCAGGCGACGTGTGAGAAAAAAGGCCAACCTACGCCGGGCCACGCTGAGGATCCCACACCGACCCCGCATACCGGCGCCCGCTCACTAGCCGGCTGACGCGCTTCTCCCCGCCCCCAGCCCGCCCCGCGGCCGGACTCCGGCCCTAACTTACGCTTGTCTCCGGGCTATGAGGCGATGCATGGGAGTCGCCATCTTAGCGCGGCTGAGGCCTGCCGCGCTGGGTTTTGGGAAACTCCTCGGAGGGGGCGGGGACTTAGAACCCCGGAGGCCGTAGGCGTGGGCGGGACCAGTCGGGCCTGGAGAGCTAACGGGGCAGCTTTTGGGGCAAGTAGTGGTTAGGGCCTAGTCTGTTGTGTTTCCTGTGTGCGTCTGTAGTTTGAGGGAGAGGAATGAGGCAGGTTGATCGGTCTGAATGAGGGATTTTAAGGATGGGTCCACGTATATTGCGTGGAGAGGCAGGGAAGAACATTCTCGAATGGGGGATCCATCTATCCATCTTTATATACAAATAAATATATATATATAAATGAATAAAACTGCATTGTTCAGGACACTAGAAGTAGTTTGGATAGCAAAATAAAAAGGAATGAGTTCAACAAGATTGGGACCATCAATCGAAAAAGAATGACTTTAGCAAACTATAAAATGCAAATATATGTTGTTTATATTTTTGTTTTTCATAATGATGTTATAAGGCTATATAGGTAAAGCTGCTTTTTCAGCTGGAAAAAGATTATACAAATATTAATTCTTTAAGGATATTTTAGTATTTAGTGGCAGTCGTGGAAATTTATTCTCTTAAATCCAGTCTTTGAAATATAGGTAACTTTTTTTTTTTTTTTTTTCTTTTTGCGGTATGCGGGCCTCTCACTGTTGTGGCCTCTCCCGTTGCGGAGCACAGGCTCCGGACGCGCAGGCCCAGAGGCCATGGCTCACGGGCCCAGCCGCTCCGCGGCATATGGGATCCTCCCAGACCGGGGCACGAACCCGTATCCCCTGCATCGGCAGGCGGACCCTCAACCACTGCGCCACCAGGGAGGTCCGGTAACTTTTTTTTTTAACATCTTTATTGGAGTATAATTGCTTTACAATGGTGTGTCCGTTTCTGCTTTAAAACAAAGTGAATCAGCTTTACATATACATATATCCCCATATCCCCTCCCTCTTGCGTCTCCCTCCCTCCCACCCTCCCTATCCCACCCCTCTAGGTGGTCACAAAGCACTGAGCTGATCTCCCTGTGCCATGCGGCTGCTTCCCACTAGCTATGGGTTTTACATTTGGTGGTGTATATATGGCCATGCCACTCTCTCACTTTGTCCCATCTTTCCCTTCCCCCTCCCCGTGTCCTCAAGTCCATTCTCTGTAGGTCTGCATATAGATAACTTTTTGAAATATATATATGTATGTATGTTTCTGTCTCCACTTTTTTTTAATTTATGTTTTTCAATTAAAATGTTTGAGGAACTGAAGGCAGAGCATTGAACAAATAAATTCATTGTACACATGGAGCTTTCTACAGACAATAAACAAACGCAATGTCCAACGTGCGTGAATAGTCTAAAGAAAAATAATTTAGCATAAGGGGTAAAGAGTGATTCAGCAATGGGAGTTAGAGAAGGTGATGTCATGCAACCTTGTGCACATCTTGTTCCTTAAAAAGTGGAATCTTACTCTCTGTTCTGTTCCTCAGCTTGCTTTGTTCATTCCTCACTGTGTTTATGGACATCTTTTCCCATATCAGCACATGCAGATCCAATTCATTCTTTTCATGTATTATGTTATATGGATTACATGGATATTCCACAATTTATCCAACCAGTATCCTGTTGTTGAACAATTAGATCATTTAACACAAAGATGGAATGAATAGATTTTTAAGCACTCACCCATGTTTCTGTAACATGACTTCCTAGAAGTAAAAGTGCTGGGTCAAAGTATACGTGTATTTTTAATTTTGATAAGTTATACATTTTGCTCTTTTTAAAAAAATATTTATTTATTTAGGCTGCCCCGGTCTTAGTTGCTGCATGCGGGATATTTTAGATGCAGCATGTGGACGCTTAGTTGCAACACGCGGACTTCCTAGTTGCGGCATGCATGAGGGATCTAGTTCCCTAACCAGGGATCGAACCCAGGCCCCCTGCATTGGGAGCGCAGAATCTTAGCCACTGGACCACCAGGGAAGCCCTATCACTTCTTTATTGACTTGAAATGCCACTCCCTCATAACTATAAATATGTACAAATTTAATTTGTTTGGACATTCTGTTTTCTTCCAAAGATCTGTTTGTGCCAGGATTTGTATTGCTTTAATTTCCATAATTTTATAGAATATTTTGATACCTGGTAGGGCAAGTCCCTCCTAAATATTCTTCTTTTCCTCAGTTTTCTTTATTGCTCCTAGGTATTTATTTTTCTAGATGAACTTTATTCACAAACTTTCAAGTTTTCCACAAAATATTAAGATGTATTTGTCAGGTAACTTTAAAAAAAAATTTTTTTTTTTTTGGTCACACTGTGCGGCTTGCAGGATCTTAATTCCCTGACCTGGGATCAAACCCTGGCCATGGACCGCCAGGGAATTCCCATTTGTCAGCTAATTTTAAAAGAAATTGCACTGCAGGGACTTCCCTGGTGGTCCAGTGGTTAAGACTCCCCACTCCCAATGCAGGGGGCCCGGGTTCAACCCCTGGTCAGGGAACTAAGATCCCACATACCGCAACTAAGCACGCATGCCGCAACTACTGAGCCCTTGCTCTCTACAGCCCATGCTCCACAACTAGAGAAGCCTGTGGGCTGCAATGAAGAGCCCTCGTGCCACAATGAAGACCCAGAGCAGCTAAAATAAATAAATAAATAAATATTATAAGAAGGAAACAAATGGCTCAGGAAGAGCTTTAACAAAAAATAAAAAAGGAAGAAAGAAATTGCACTACAGCAAATGTAAAATGGCAAGAGACAGAATAAGATATAACAAATAGAAAGGAGGAAGCAAATGATATTTTTTGTGATGATTTGGTTTGCACACCTGGAAAACCTACAAGAGTTAACTGAAAGCATCTAGATACAGGGGCCAGATACACACACACACACACACACACACAATACAATAATATTTTGGTTTTTCAGGACTTCTCTGGTGGTCCAGTGGTTAAGAATCCACCTTCCAATGCAGGGGATGAGGGTTCAATCCCTGGTTGGGGAACTAAGATCCCACATTCAGGGCAACTAAGCCCGCACGCTGCAACTAAGACCCGACACAGCCAAAAAAAAAAAAAAAAAAAAAACAACTTTTTTTCAACAGCAAGACCAAGCCAATGTAGCTCTTTCCCATTGAGGCCCATGGACTTGAGGGACTCTCAACTTTGTCCAGAAGGCTCAGGCTAAAAGTCAGACACTAAGTACTGTAAACCTTAATGGGTAGAAGCTGAAAAAAACTTAAAACTCTTGTGAAAGCTGAAAGTAATTTCTAGCTGGCAAAAATGAACACTTTAGGAGGGAAGGGGGGAAGGGCAAGATAGAGGTAGGGGATTAAGAGGCACAAACTATTAGGTTTGCTACAAGGATATATTGTACGGGACTTCCCTAGTGGTCCCAGTGGTTAAGAATCCACCTGCCAATGCAGGGGACATGGGTTCGATCCCTGGGCTGGAAAGATCCCACATGCCTTGGAGCAACTAAGCCCGTGAGCCACAACTACTGAGGCTGCGTGCTGCAACTACTGAAGCCCGTGCTAGAGCCCGTGCTCCACAACAACAGAAGCCACCGCAATGAGAAGCCTGCACACTACAACGAAGAGTAGCCCCCACTCGCCACAACTAGAGATAGCCCGCGTGCAGCAACGAAGACACAACGCAGCGCCCCCCCCAAAAAAAGATATACTGTACAACAGGAGGAATATAGCAAATACTTTATAATAAGTATAAATGGAATATAACCTTTAAAATTTGTGAATCACTATACTGTACACCTGTAACATATAATATTGTATATCAACTATACATCAATCAAAAAAAAGGAAAAAAATGAACACTTTACTAAGACTTAAGCAGACTATTCTTTTATCCTAGGAAAGCTTCCACCAAGTGTCTTATAGTTATGTAAGATGTGGGGGAAAGGGGTGGTGGTGGGATGAATTGGGAGATTGGGATTGACACATATACACTAATATGTATAAAACAGATAACTAATAAGAACCTGCTGTACAGCACAGGGAACTCTACTTCACATCGCTGAACAGCAGAAACTAACACAACATTGTAAAACAACTATACCCCAATAAAAAAAAAATTAAAAAACAAAAAAAGAAAAAGAAACTGAAATTGAAAGACTGGTTTTGAGAATTAAACCTTACCTCAGCTAATGATTTTAATTGACACTATGTTGCTGTGAAACAAAGTTGGATTTCATAACTCAATGTTAGAAAACAGTAGGAGATGTAGACAAAAGGTACATTTTATTATGTGGTATTTATTTTCCATGATATATTCATTTTGGGACAATACACTTTTTTAAAGCTTTATTGAGGTTTGGTATACAATAACTTGCATATATTTATAGTGTATGAAGATGAGATTTGATATGTATAAAATATTTTATATAAGCTTTTTATAAGGCTGAAATCATCACCACAATCATGATCATGAACATATCTATCACCACCAAAAGTTTTTTTTTTTTTTTTTTTTCCGTACGCGGGCCTCTCACTGTTGTGGCCTCTCCCGTTGCGGAGCACAGGCTCTGCGGCCATGGCTCATGGGCCCAGCTGCTCCGCGGCATGTGGGATCCTCCCGGACCGGGGCACGAACCCGTGTCCCCTGCGTCAGCAGGCGGACTCTCAACCACTGCGTCACCAGGGAAGCCCACCACCAAAAGTTTCTTAATGAAACACTGTAATTCCTGATTACCACCCCTCTGTCACCATCCTTCAGAAACCACTGATTGGCTTTTTGTCACTGTAGATACTTTGCAATGGGTTAAAATTTATATGAATGGAATAATACAGTGTTCTTTTTAACAATGCTTTTTTCACTCAATCATATTGAGATCCACCCAATTTATTACAATTATAGATAGTTTAATGCTAACTTGTACTCAACTTTATTGTTATTCGACAACTTGCTTATCCATTAACTTGTTGATGTGCCATAGAGCATGCCCAGTTGTTGGTTGTTATAAATGAAGCTATGAACTTTTGACTAAAAAAAAAAAAGATATGGGGGAAAGGTGGATGTAAAAGGATGGATGTGCTGGAGGGAGATTTGCATCTTTCTGAACTGGGTTGCTTTTGGTCAAGATGGTTGTTTCCTGCCCTGACCCTGACCGGTTCATGAGCATCTGTGGTTAGAGAGCTGCACAGAACATAGCTTGCCACCTCATGAGCAGGGAAACGATACACTCCACAGGGACCTGTGCTTAGAAAAGTCCCACACTTGGCTTAATGCTTTGCTATTGCTGTCTTGAAATTCTTAATAACTTTTGAACAGGGAGTCTCACATTTTAATTTTGTACTGGGCCCTATATATATTATGTAGCTGATCCTGTTACTGAGTCCAAGCTCACTCTGCTGGCCACACGGCATGCCAATAAATCGGGAGATGAGGTGTTGAGGCAAGGAACAGCGACTGTATTCGAAAAGGCAGCAGACCAAGAAGACTGCAGACTAGGGTCCCCCAAAAACCAGCTTATTGGGGTCTGGATGCCAGTTTCTTTTATAGAACAGAGAGGAGGAGGAGGTGAGGAAGTAAATTTAGTAAAAAGGCCATTAGTTTTATCTGGCTTGGCCAGCATTGGGAAGGGGATGTGTTAAATTCTTCTTTTCTGCAGCCATTCACAGGTGGGCAGGGTCAGATTGTCTCCCTGTGACCTGAACAAAAGCACTTTAACATTCAGGCAGAGGGGCAGGGTTCCCTGTGGCAGGTCATTATGTATGATTATAATAACAAAAGCAACAGAGAGCAAAGGTTAAAGTCAAAGAAACAGATCCAACATGGAGTCTGATTTAATTCTTCCCTGTTACAATCCTGCACCAGAAGTTGGTGAATGTGTTTTCATAAGACTGTGAGACTAACCACAATGGAAACTAGCTCCACCAGGATCAGAAGAGGGGAGAGAACGGATCCACCAACTTTTAAGGTTTTTGCCCTTTCATTATGTTTTACAACTAGTTGTTGCAACTATTCAGGAAAAAGTGCTGTAAAATTGGACCCTGGTGCAAAATCAAATGTGGGTTCTTCCTTCATATGCCTTTGCGTACCACAAAAAGAGCTCTTCTCCTTCCAGTAGGATAAGAGAATTTGACTAACTTGGCTAAGTAAGGGAGAGGTTCAGAGCAGGGAGACCATTTGTTTTGTAAAGGGGAGTGGCCATGCAAGGGGACTGGTGGAAAGCCATTTGGGCCTCTGTGGATATGAGGCTCTGGTTCTCCAAATGAAAAAAAGGATGGCCCTTCCATCCACCTCCGGGCTTGTGGGTGAGAGTGGTGCCTAAAGCTCCCTGGACTGGGCTAAGAGCTGCCTTCCTCAATTAGTTCCACTTTCCAAGGGGGCTTGAAACTTAAATACTCAAAAATTGTATCGTATTCTCTCATCTTCAGACACAGCTGCTTGGGTCCTTGGGCCTTGATGACATGTCTTGCTGTGATATAAAGCGGTGTGCTTTTGAGTCCAGGATTTGCTGGTTTAGGAGAAACGGAAGTTGACATGCTGAGAGAAGTAGAGAAGAGAGACAGAAAAAGACCTACCTAGACTTGATTGCCTTTTCCTTTGATTCTTTGGGTTATCACAGCCTTCCTTCAGTAAATCTCTTTTGTGACCAAGATGGTTCAAGTCAAGTTTCTGTGCCTTGCCCCCAGAGGATCCCCGTTTTACAAATTAAGGGACTGGACTCAGACCTCTTTGTTAAGTGATTTATCCAAGGCCCACTGCCCTGAGCTTTTCCCATTACACAACTCTCCTTCCCCTCTAGCCAGTATTGTTTATAGTCAGCCCTCCTTATCTGCAGGTTGGGTATCTATGGATTCAATCAACCATAGAACGAAAATATTTGGGGAAAAAATTCCAGAAAGTTCCAAAAAGCAAAACTTGAATTTGCACTGGCAACTGTTTACATAGTATTTACATGTATTTACAATGCTATATTTATATATCATTTACATTTATATAAATGTATACATTTATACATTTATAATGTATAAATGTATACATTTATATAAATGTATATAAATGTATATATTTATATAGCATTTACATTGTATTAGGTATTACAAGTAATCTAGAAATGATTTAAAGTACACAGGAGGATGTGTGTAGGTTTTATGCAAATACTGCACTGGTTTGTATAAGGAACTTGAGCATCCATGGATTTTTCAGGGGCATTGGGAAGTGTCCTGGAACCAATTCCCTGAGGATACTGAGGGATGACTGTATTTTGAGATAATATAGAACGAATTCCCTTATATCTTTTAGTATTCAATTGCAAGAAACACAAACAAAACTTTGGCTAAATAAACAAAGAATTTATTGGTAGTTTATTGGCTGGCTCATAATTTAGAAAAAGGACGTACAGCCTTGAGAAGGCCTTGAACCAGAAAAGTCCAGATCTTAGTCACAGGAGCTTGTGTGCTACCTCTTTAGGCAATTGCCAGCAGATGATCAGGTCCAACCCCCTGTGGTACCTGTGTGCCTCATCTCAACAGTGAAGTTCCCTTGTAGGAGTTTGCTTGACTTCTTAGTGAGATGTGCCCATCCCTCTGGTGGGGGGTGGGACCCCACAGTTAGCAAGCCACCAGAATGAAGATCAGAGGAATGCTTTAAGGAATGAATGCTGAGCAGAAAAAACAAAAGCTGTATATTATATCCTATAACAGGACCTCTTCATAAGATCTTTCCATGTAAAATTTTTCACAAGTAGACAACAGTGGGAGAGGTAACGTGTTTTACAAAGGCCTACAGGTGGCCAAACATTTAGAAATGTCATATAGGCACTTCTCTGGTGGTCCAGTGGGTAAGACTCCGTGCTCCCAATGCAGGTGTCCCGGGTTCGACCCCTGGTCGGGGAACTAGATCCTGCATGCATGCCACGACTAAGAGTTCACATGTCACAATTAAAAGATCCTGTGTGGGGAGATCAGCTCAGTGCTTTGTGACCACATAGAGGGGTGGGATAGGGAGGGTGGGAGGGAGGGAGACGCAAGAGGGAAGAGATATGGGAACATATGTATATGTATAACTGATTCACTTTGTTATAAAGCAGAGACTAAAACACCATTGTAAAGCAATTATACTCTAATAAAGATGTTAAAAAAAAGAACCTGTGTGCTACAACTAAGACCCAGCACAGCAAAAATAAATAAATAAATATTTAAATATTAAAAAAAATAGAAATGTCATATAGCAAAAACAAAGGAAACTAGCTGAAATGAAGATACCCATCTCAGCTCTCTTTCCCTCTCCCTTTTCTGGTGAGGATGATAAACTTCTGTGCTCTAAATGCAAACATTTTAATTGCAAGGTCAGATATATGATGGTTGATTTATTAAAGTTCATGTGAAATTCGGAATGATGATCTAATATTTCTTCCAAACTTACCCTCATTCATCGAATGTCTCTGGCTGCCCACCCCCTCTAGTGTACCTTTTCTGCGATGTGGGTCCTGATGCAAAAATGACTTTATCCCGGTTTGAGTTCGAATCTTGAAACCACACCCCTCCTGCCTTTATTAAAACACAAATGATCCATTTTCATTGTGGAAAAACTTAAAATAGAGATTGAGAAAACAATGCATATTACTTTCCACTACCTACAGATAGAGATGTTTGAGGTTTTATTTTAAAAAAATAAATTTATTTATTTATTCTTGGCTATGTTGAGTCTTCGTTGCTGTGCGCAGGCTTTCTCTAGTTGCAGCGAGCAGGGGCTACTCTTCGTTGCGGTGCGTGGGCCGGTGGGCTTCAGTAATTGCGGCTCGTGAGCTCTAGAGCACAGGCTCAGTAGTTTTGGCACATGGGCTTAGCTGCTCCGCGGCATGTGGGATCTTCCTGGACCAAGGCTCGAACCCGTGTCCCCTGCATTGGCAGGCAGATTCTTAACCACTGCACCACCAGGGAAGTCCCACAACTGAAACTTAACTAATTCTAATACATTTTAAAATATCATGGACAATGTTTCTGGAGAATTTCATTTATTTATTTATTTATTTATTTATTTATTTGCGGTATGCGGGCCTCTCACTGTTGTGGCCTCTCCCATTGCAGAGCACAGGCTACGGACGCACAGGCTCAGTGGCCATGGCTCATGGGCCCAGCCACTCCGCGGCATGTGGGATCTTCGCGGACCGGGGCATGAACCCGTGTCCCCTGCATCGGCAGGCGGACTCTCAACCACTGCGCCACCAGGAAAGCCTGAATTTTATTTATTTATTTATTTATTTATTTATTTATTTAGCTGTGTCGGGTCTTAGCTGCAGCATGTGGGATTTAGTTGATGTGGCACGCAAACTCTTAGTTGTGGCACAATTATTTCTAGACACAATTATTTCTTAAGTTTTTGACTTTTAAAGAAAAGTTTTACTTCTGGTAAATGTAAAAAATATGGAAAAACACAGAATTTACTTTTAGGTCATTATGTGTATATAGATTAAACATTTGTAAAAATTTAGTATTGTCTATGAATGTATATCTTAAGGTTTAAAAAATATGAAGTGAGTAATATTTTACCATACCCAACACTCCTTTCTGTGATAGATAAAACAACTGATAAAAGCTTTTAAAATTTTTTTCCAGGTTACTAGTGCTACTGGTGAAAAAACCCAAACTGGCCAAAATACTTAAAAATAAATACCTCTACATCATTTTTCATTAGAATGCTAATCAGAAAAATACTAAATCAAGATTCAGTTTATGTGGTGTCTAAAGCAAAAAAGAAAATAGTAATTGCACTTTTTTTTATGAGTAAGAGTGGCAAGATAGCCTCTTTCTAAAAAAGCAGGTACATCCTAAGAGCACTTACATTTTTTGTGAGAAGCACTTTGTATAGCACCAGTTCAAGTTCAAGACGGCTCTGGAGTTGTCAACAGATCCTTTTCTTGTACTTGCCATGGGTAAATTTGCTATAAAGTTTTTCTTTTTGCACCATCTGGTTTTTAGCAATCTTTTGAGAATTTGGAAAATTTGAATCAACTCTAGACATTGTTAAGAGTTGCTTCAAATTTCCAAGTATTACCAGCATTTGTAAATCTTCTCCATTTTAGGTATTATACCTTTCCATTCATTACATGTTGAACCAGGATTATTTTTGTGACAAAACATTTATGCCCTGTCTCTGCATTTTAAAAATACTAACTGTTGGAAGTTCCCTGTGGTCTAGTGGTTAGGATTCAGCGCTTTCACTGCCATGGCCTGGGTTCAATCCCTGGCTGGGGAACTGAGATCCTGCAAGGTACCTGTCGTGGTCAAACAAACAAACAAACAAAAAAACTAACTATTCTGTCTCTTTTCCATTTTCTTCAGTGAAGTTTCATGAATCCATTTAAAAATAGATGTCATGAAGGGCTTTTTTTGGGAGGTATAATTGACACATATTACTTTCAGGTGTACAACATAATGATTTGTATTTTTATATAGTGCTAATGATCACCCCAGTAAGTCTGGTTAGCATCCATACGAAGGGCTTTTTATCATTGATAAATCCTCAAAGTGATTTTTTTTTTTTTCCTTTTTGGCTGTGCTGCGCAGCTTGCGGGATCTCAGTTCCCCGACCAGGGATTGAACCCGGGCCACAGCAATGAAAGCCTGAAATCCTAACCACTAGGCCTCTGGGGAACTCCCTCAAAGTGAATTTTAATCCCAAGAATTTTTACATGAAGATACTTATTGCATTTAGAAAGTGGGGTTGTTTTTAAATTATATCTCTGATTTTCTTCTTTTTAACAAAAATTATTTTATTTTTGGCTGCGTTGGGTCTTCGTTGCTGCGCGAGGGCATCCTCTAGTTGCAGAGAGTGGGGGCTGCTCTTTGTTGCGGTGTGTGGGCTTCTCATTGCGGTGGCTTCTCTTGTTGCGGAGCACGGGCTCTAGGCACGCAGGCTTCAGTAGTTGTGGCTCGCGGGCTTCAGTAATTGTGGCGTTTGGGGTTAGTTGCTCCGTGGCATATGGGATCATTCCTGCACCAGGGATCGAACCCATGTCCTCTGCATTGGCAGGCAGATTCTTAACCACTGCGCCACCAGGGAAGTCCCTTCATTCTGTTTTCGACAACTTTTTTCAAAGTACTTGCCATTTCTCCCATTCTCCCTCAAAGCCAAATTTGCCTTAATGTGGGCTAGAGGTCACAGAAATCCCTGCTCCCACCATCTAAGAGCTTGAAGGTATATGCATCAGTATGGTAAGAAAATAGCCCATTGAAATAAAGTTCCAGGGAAATTTGATTCCAAAGAAGCAAATATAGACTAGAAGTCTTAGAGTCTAAAGGACATCTAAGAGTTTTGAAATTCCTCACTGCTCCATTTCACCAGGCCAACTGCAGATAAAGCACAGAAGCCCCATCCTGTGAAGGATCAGGATTATAACTTGTATTGATAGTTCGTTAGATTTAATTTAATAACAGGTTATTTAATCAGGCTGCTATTGGTGAAATCTTTTGTGGTTTCCTTCTTTTTCCCTGCCATTAAAATCGTAACCCAGTTGTCACCTAGAGGCTTCAGTGCACTTAGAGAATTGGGTAAACCTGGCTTTGATATCCAGGGTCTGGGGTAATTCAAAGACTACTCTACTCTTTTAGTGGTTTAATTCCTCTTAGTTTCCTGCCCCAGGCCACACCTGGATATGAAGTTGCATTCCCCTTTCATGTGCCCACCAGAAATCCCATCACACCAAGCGGCTCATGATTTTACTGAAGATTTATGGGCTGCTGTAAAGGGTGGTCACATTGTAGATGACATGACCAATCTCTCTCTCTGTGGCAATCAATGACCTCTCTCATTTCCTCTCAGATCCAGTTCCCTCTGCCCTCCCGAACTCCCACATTCCCTACACATTACCTTGTGAAGCTCTCTGGAAAGTGAAGTATAGTAAATGCCCTCCCCTATATATATAATGTTTATTTCAAAGCCCACCCAGGACTATCTGAATTCCTCAGTGCTCTAGGATTCTGGGAGAACATCTTCTTCCACTGCATCAACACTGTGAGACATCTTGTGGGGTGCCTTTCCAGCTCATGATGACAGTCTTCTGAGACTGGGATTAGTGACCCTGTATTCCCAGGTATACATGACTGAACCAGCTTGACTGATCCAAGCTGGGCCAATTAGGGTCTCTTACCTGGGAATTTTATAATAGAACTGAAGGTCTTCAGTTTTCATCTCTGCATAGGGCTGGACTTGAAACATGTACATTCGGAGCTGACAGGCAGCCAGTACATGAAGAGAGAGAAATTGGGTCTACAGAGAAAGAAGTATATTAAGATACCTTTAGCTTCAAATAATAGAAATCTGGAATCAAAAGGTTTTATACTTGCTTGAGTGTGTCTGTAAGGTTCTCTGTTGACTGTCCCTGTTTCTCTAGTCTATGCTGATGGGTCTCTGTGCTAATACCCACTGTGTGGCACATGTCCAGGATAGATGTCCTTGGAGGGGCCCTCTGGGCCTCCTACTCCATAGTTCCCCGATGAGGGGATCCCAGCTCCAGCTTGACAATTCCTTCGCAATTGCTGCCTCCTGTTGCACGGGTCTCTCCCAGCCAGCAGCTTCTTGGGTAGGATCTGGTGAAACAGTCCAAGTTCAGCCACCTCTTCTAATGTGCAGTAGATCCAGGGGGAATACTTATTTCCTTGTCACACCATATTACTTTCCTCTCTTGGTCCCTTCACATAGCTTGCTGTCTTCAGTTTTCTTTTCTTTTGTTCATATTTGCCCCTCCTTTGTTCAAAGCGGGAAACTGGCTAGCATGCTGCCTCAGCAAATGGCCAACTAAGGCATGGAATGGAGGTCTCCCTTCCCTATGTACCTCTCTCCAGTCTTTACAAGAGCCTCCCTTCTCAATTGTTTTCCCTGGAGAGATAGCACCTTCTGCCCCTCTCCTACTGGGAAGAGAAAATCCCTTCTCATCATGAAGTAATTCTGCACTCCCCACAAAGCAAATCACCAAGTGCCTTTCACCACTCCTCACTTCTACAGAGACCTGGAAGGGTGGGGTGGCTGGAGTAGGGAGGAGGCTGGTAATGTCTAGTCTGTTTCTGCCTAGTCTCTTGGGGAGTTGCCTGGCTCCAATTACTGGCAATTTTCTTAAGGGTGTAGATTAGTTTTCACTTCTTTGTTCTCACCTGTGGGCCCTAATCACCAATTCTGGAACAACTGGGAAAAATCTCACACAATATCCTATTAGAGCAACAACAGTAAGGACCACCTCTAATATTTCTTGAGCATTTGCTCTGTGTCAGGTAATGTACATTTTAAAATAACTGTCTTATTTATGTGTCACATCAATCCTATGAGGTAGGTCCTAATATTTCCCCCATTTTGTAGGTGAAGAAACTGAGGCTTGTAGACTATAAGCCACTTGGAACTGGTATTCAAGCCCAGGCTGTAGGGTTAAGTAGTCTACTGTATTCCCTCTCTTGTATACACAGGGGAAGCATGCTTGCCCATCATTTTGTAAGGATATATTCCTTGAAGTAGAACTCTTGTCACAGAGTATGCACACTTTTCCCCAAATGCTCTCTAGAACTACAGAACCAGATCATATTTTCCCTGATACCTTTGCCAGTAAGGTGTATGTATTGCAGTTTGTTTTATATCATATAATATTGTTTTTCCAATATGCTATAAAGAATAGAATTTCACCGTTGTTTTAATTAACATTTTAAAAAATCCCAGGTGAAGTTGAACATTTTATGTTTATTTGTCATTTGTACTTATTCTTTCTTTTAAACCATTTTATTATTTTATTTTATTTTTTTGGCTGCACCATGTGGCTTGTGGGACCTTACTTCTTATTATTTAGTGAACTTTGTCTTCTAATCTTTGGTCCATTTTTTATGATTGACTTATGACAAGTATGTATATATAAAGAATATTTGATGTCACATACCTTTTTTAAAAAATATATTTATTTTGACTGCACTGAATCTTAGTTGCGGCACACGGGATCTTTCAGTTGTGGCATGCAGGCTCATAGTTGCAGCATGCGGGATTCTTAGTTGCAGCATGCATGTGGGATCTAGTTCCCCAACCAGGGATTGAACCTGGGCCCCCTGCATTGGGAGCGCAGAGTCTTACCCACTGGACCGCCAGGGAAGTCCCTGATGTCACATATCTTAAGGATATTTCTTCCCAAGTTGTTGTCAAAGAATAAATTTTTTATTGTGGGAAAGTATACAAAACATAAAATTCATCATTTTAACCATTTTTAAGTGTACAATTGAATGGCATTAAGTATATTCACAATGTCAGGCAATCATTACCACTATCCATTTCCAGAACATTTTTTATCATCCCTAATAGAAACTGTGTACCTGGGAATTTCCTGGCAGTCCAGTGGTTAGGACTCGGTGCTTTCACTGCCGAGGGCGCAGTTTCAATCCCTGATCAGGGAATTAAGATCCAGCAAGCTGGGACTTCCCTGGTGGCACAGTGCTTAAGAATCCACCTGCCAATGTGGGGGACATGGGTCCGAGCCCTGGTCTGGGAAAATCCCACATGCTGTGGAGCAACTAAGCCTGTGCTCTAGTGTCTGTGGTCTAGAGCCCATGAGCCACAACTGCTGAGCCCACATGCTACAACTACTGAAGCCCACGTGCCTAGAGCCCGTGCTTGCAACAAGAGAAGCCACCGCAATGAGAAGCCTGTGCACCACAAGGAAGAGTAGCCCCTGCTCACCACAACTAGAGAAAGCCCCCGCGCAGCAATGAAGACCCAACACAGCCAAAAATAAATAAATAAATAAATAATTCATTAAAAAAAAAAAGATCAAGCAAGCCTCACCGGCGTGGCCGAAAACAAACAAACAAAAACAACAGAAAAACCCTACCCCCCCAAAAAAAAACCCCAAACTGTGTACCCATTAAAAAATAACTCTGATTCACCCTTTCCCACAGCCTATGGTAACCTCCATTCTATGTTCTATGAATTTGCTTATTCTAGGTACTTCATATATGAGGAATCATACATTTGTCCTTTTGTGCCTGGCTTATTTCAATTAGGATAATGCTCTCAAGGTTTATTCATATTGTACCATATATCAGAATTTCATCCTTTTTTAATGGCTGAATAATATTCCATTGCATGTGTATACCACATTTTGTTTATCCATTCATCTGTTAGTGCACACTTAGCTTGTTTCCACACTTTGGCTATTGTGAATAATGCTGCTGTAAACATTGGTGTATGTGTATCTATTTGAGTCTTTGTTTACAATTCTTTTAGGTTTATACCTAAGAATGGAATTGCTGGATCATATGGTAATTCTATGTTTAACTTTTTCAGGACAAAGTATATAATTTTTAAAAAGTTAAAACATACAAATATATATAGTGAGGCTATGTCAGTGATTTACTTACCTCAGTGAGGAGACCAGCAGGAGAGTAAAGCTGATTCAATGGAGAACTCAAGATCCTGAAGTGAAAGAATGAATGCTGAAATTAGATTGCTAAGTTAAATACAAAACCTGTTATTGTTCTACAGGGCAATAAAAGCATAATCTTTGGGAATATCTTTTCTACCAGATAGAAATCATTTGCATCTCTCCCAAACAAATACCATTTGTGATATCAATCTTCTACAAGTTAACAGCTAATTTTACAGAGTCTGGCGGTAATCTTTTTGAACTTTGTATTTATTGCTTTTCATTTTGTTTATGGTCTTTTCTGCATTCATTTTTCTATCTTTGCTTTTACTGTTTTTGTCTTTTGTTGTTGTCCTTACAAAAGATCATTATGTGTGTGTGTGCTTGCATAAATATATATAATGTATATATTCACCTTTATTTTCTGGTAATTATATATTTTTATTTTTGAAACTTAATTTGTAAACCTTTAAGTATCTGACTTATCAGGAATATATTCTTGCATACGGTTTGAGGTAGGGATCTAAAATTTTTTTCCCAAATGGTTAGCTAATGTCCCAATACCACCTCTCCCTCACTAGTGTGAAATGCCAAGTATCATATACTGGATTCTCATACTTGGATATGTTTCTGGAATTTTATTTCTGTTTGTCCTTGTCTTTTCTGGTACCAGTATCACAGCTGTAATTATTACTGCTTCATTACACTGTGTTTCCTCTTATAGAGGGAACAGAATGTCCCTGCTACCAGCAACCACGCCTTTAGTCAAAGAGAGCTACTTCTCACAGAGGCAGGGCAAGTGCCCAGCCTCGCTTCACAAGCAACAGCAACTCTCAAGTATTTCAGTGCTTTAGGAAATTCCTCTGAAAATTCTAGAGAAAGGCACCCACTTAAGGGATCTGAAAGTAAAGGCTGAGTGCTATGTGTGTGTGATTGAGAGGTGGGGGGCAGGGGGTGGGGTGAGGAGCTCATTCATGAACTTCCTCTCAATCACATAGTTTTACTTTCTGTTCGTTTACATGGAGATGCCAGATTGTCACTGTGTCCTCTCTGCTTTAGAAGGGGATTTTACTTTTAGAGAAGAAGCCCTAAGAAAGAACATAAGAGAGAAGCCCTAATGGAGGCATTTTCGTCACTCTACTGACATTCTAAATGACTGGAAGAGATCTTTTAGTGTGATGGGGCCTTCTTGGGGCCCTGGATCTCATCTCATTTAGGGGTAAGATGACATGCCAAAGACAAATATACTATGCTTTCCTGACTTCTCATAACAAGTGCTACTACTACTGGAATAAAAAAAGATATCCCAAGCTCTGTTCACTGGCACAAACTACTGAATCAAGTAAGGATATTCAGCTGGGATCTTTTTATTGCTCTTTTCAAAAATAACTTTTGCCTTCAGTGGAAATGGCAGAAAATATAGCCATATTTAATAGACTAAATAGTATTCTTAAAGGGCCACTCATCCATTTCTGAAGAATGACTTATTAACCTCATTTCTACTCTTTGCTGAGTACCTATTCTTTCAAAGCATTTCAAGAATACATAAAGTCCTTATCATGCCTTTTGTTTCACAGTATCTCCATAGTGGAAGTTTCTTCCGGCTACCTTTTTCAGGCTTGTCTTTGTCTTGTCTGGAAGAGAAACTCTGACGCTTCCAGTGAGCTCAAGTCATCCCCTCTGTTGTTTCAGCCTGCTGTAGCTGTTGCTGCTGCCTTTGGCCATGGGGATGGATTCCTGTGCCACTGCCAGGAAAACATGTTAGTCACTCTCCTCTGAGTTAGAGCTTGCACTGCTGGCGTTCAAGTGTCAAACTGTAATCGTCTGTGATATATTTAGATTTTGAACTCACTTTGCATTTGAACATTAACTACATGTCCACAAGAAAATAAATGGTCCTCCTGTGGTTGTGAAGCCATGCCTGGGCAGAATGCCACATGAAATTTTTCATAGTAACACTGTTCATAGTAACACTGATTCTTTATCAAATTACACATATTCATACTCCAGATTCCTCTTTAATCAGGAAACCTGAAAAGTGAATTATTATCGGAGGCCACAGGGCCTTTTAAAATCATTGTCCTTGAGTCTTAGAGCAAGAAGCAAAGAGCATTCTGTCCTGAGACAAAGAAGCTCTATTTAGCTGAAGGGAAACCAGCACAGGATACACTGAGTCCTGATGAATTTGACACTTTAAACAAAAGATGGTAAAAGAGTTTTGTAATTTGCAGACATGAGATGGCAGGATAGCTCCCTGGTTGGGGTGGGGGGTCCCTCTGTACTCAGGAACAGGACAAGCCAGAGCAAAACCCGGCTGAGCGGGTGAGAGTCTGAGCAGGTGAGAGTCACGTTTCTGGTCTCAGCAGACCAGATCAAGAGGCTGGACTTTGGGGGTGGAGTTGGAATGTCAGCTGCTATAGAGGTGGAAGAAGGCTGAGTCTGGGGCTGGTCTGAGCTTATAGGTAAGGAGGCTATGAATCAGGTCAGGAAAATTATCAGTGATCAAAAGACCTAGATGAAGGGGTTAAAATTTCCTGATGGTATCAGTCTGTGTGGCCTGGAGAAATCTTTGCAAAGTTCATCCAGCATTTTAAGATTATAAAGAGGGAAAGGTTTGGGATACTGATGATACTGCAGGACGTATGTATAAGTGTAATCAGCCCTAATAAAGGCAAAAGAGTGAGGCTTTGGGAAAGGACCTCAGAATGAGATCATAGTGCTACTATGTAAGCAGACGGTATAATAGTGTGAGGAAGGACACTAGGATTTCAGCGAATTTGGAGTTAGGAGTGAACTGTAATGGTAGTTTCTATATCAGAAGAGTGTTAAGATTAGAAAAATGCTTGAGGGAAAAAACCAGGAGACTAAATTGTGCCTTACAACTCCTTATATTTATGCTTGTTATACTTGTACTTATAATTAAACAACGTTTAAACAGGTTTTCTTTAGACTTCTCAGAGTCTTTTTTTTTTTTTTTTTTTTTTTTTTTGCGGTAGGTGGGCCTCTCACTGTTGTGGCCTCTCCCCTTGCAGAGCACAGGCTCCGGATGCGCAGGCTCAGCAGCCATGGCTCACGGGCCTAGCCGCTCTGCGGCATGTGGGATCTTCCCAGACCGGGGCACGAACCCGTGTCCCCTGCATCGGCAGGCGGACTCTCAACCACTGCGCCACCAGGGAAGCCCTCTCAGAGTCTTTAAAATGACATTATTAACCTATTCATATCTCATAGAACACAGTTTGGGAAAGGCTGGTTTAACCTAATAAAAAAGGCACAACCAAATTCAACCATTATATATACATAACAAAAACACTGAAAGTAGGGAAATTATTCCAAAAGGTCTACAGTGAATGACTAGTTGAATTAATTTCTCTTATTCTTTTGTTTCCCATATTTACTCTACGGAGCCTTTACAAGGAACATGAGCTTAAAGAAAGCAGTGGTGTAGTTGTAGGAGGCCACTTTGAAATCGGAGTTTTAAAAGTTATATAACCTTGGACAAGCTCTTTAACCTCATCAGGTTTGTTTTTTCATCTTCAAAATTGGAAAATAACACCCACTTAACGGGTTTGCTGTGAGGATTAAATGGATTATGATATCCAAATCACTCAGCACAATGTCTGGCACATACTGTAGGAGCTAGAGATGAAGTAATTACCATTATTATTGAGTTGTTAGAGTTTTAGAGTTTAAGAAAGGAGCGCTGGTTCAGCTAAGGGCATTGGTCCACTCACTGTGATATCAGGGAAGCCAGAACACACCATTATCTGAGTTTGTAGCTTACTTGTGAAGCAAATGATTCCAGAACCTGCTCCAGAGTATAGAAAAGGACTCCACTGGACACCTGGCAGGGGAGATTATGAATTCCCAACTGACTGAGAAACTTTTGTCTCGTGGTAGGCAGGCTATGAACACTGTATACTGAAAACCAACAAACAAAAACTTTGCTAATTGCTTAGAACTAAATTTAATCATTGTATCAGAGAAAGGCATTTAACAACTTCCTTCTAAAATACACAAGATGCTCTGCTAAATGAAAAGAACTTGTGCTACACCCATGGTGCCTTTAACATTAAATATTCTGGCAACTTTACTGCTTCACAATCGATTCTTGGAAACTTGTTCCTTTAGATTCTTTGGAATTCTTAAATAACCTTTTCTGACTTCATTTATTTAAATATCCCAGAATAGCCTCTTGAGCTATAAGTTTGATGATCAAGGACACTATTTTTAGCTGGAAGAGTGCTCTCTGTGACTGATGTTATACTTCATTTTGAGAAGGACAAATTGTTCAAAAGATTGATAGAACCAATGGTATTTTAAACTGAAAGCAGTACCAAGGCAAATAAGGCAGGTAGGTATGAAGTTGGAACACAAAAAGATAGGGATGTTTTTTGCCAGTTTAGCTAAAGGCTGGGGAGGCCTCCCACAAGATGGAAGGTAGAGACAGAGTCCACAACCCAGACATAGTGATCTTTTAGGTAGTTTAGGCACTTCAGCCTAGGTCAGGTTTGTTACCCAAAAGCTGGGTTCCCCTCTTGTTGGGTGTTGAGCCAAAAGACACAACCAAGCTAAAGATCGGGAAAAGGAAGGATTTATTACTTGCAGTTAGAAAGGAGAACACCGGGGATCTTTCCCAAAGCAGTGTCTCCCTGAACAGCAAAACTGGGGAAGTTTTAAGCCAAGAGTTACGTGCATATCCATGAAAGGCCTTGTGTGGTAAATGCATATTCATGAAGGAGCTTGAGCTGAGGAGATTTTTAACATTGAACTGGGACAAAGCTTTAGGTGATTAAAGCCTCAAGGGTCAGAAAAGATCAACATCATTCTATCCTCCACCTGGGTGGGGGCCTTAGCTCCTGTAGAACTTGAAGATGTGTAACATATTATGTACATCCCTTGGAGGAACTAGGACTCTGTTTTATTGCTGAACTACTGTTTCTTGACTGCTTTTCCTTTGTTCCTGCATTCCCTCACTTCCCTTACGATCATTAATTACTGAGACCTGTTCAACGGCAAGCATTGTGGCCAGGCTTAGATCAAAAAATGGCTTCGGCCAAATATGGCTTTTCTTACATCAAGAAAGCCATGCCTGGTTCTCTTTCTCTGTGGACCCCCTACCCTATCTGTTTACAGACTGGCTTGTTTGCCCAGTGCTTAATAACCCAGAGTAGACAGATGGAGACAGGACTCTGCCATAGGTAAAGCCAGTAACATCTTTGGTGTTATTGATATCCTCCTAGGTGGGAGAAAAATAGGAGACAGAGGAAGGAAGGTCAAGTACAATTTTTCTTATTTTTCTTTACTTTTAAAATTGTGGTAAAATATACAAAAGGAAACTTACCATTTTAACCATTTTAAAGTGTACAAATCAGTGGCATTATGTACATTCACACTGTTGTGCAACCAGCACCACTAACCAACTCTAGAACTTTTTCATCATCTCAGACTGAAACTCTGTACCCATTAAACAGTAACTCTCCAATCCCTCCTACCAGCCAGCCCCTAGTGACCACTATTCTATTTTCTGTTTCTATGAATTTGCCTATTCTAGGCGCCCTGTGTAAATGGAATTAGTCAATATTTGTTTTTTTTGTGTCTAGTTTCTTTGACTTAGCATGATGTTTTCAAGGTTCATCCATGTTGCATCGTGTTAGAATTTTGTTCCTTTTTAGGCTGCATAATATCCCATCATAGGTATATACCACATCTTAAAAACACATTCATGCATCAGCGGACATTTGGGCTGTTTCCACCTTTTGGCTATTGTGAATAATGCTGTGAATATGGGTGTACAAGCATCTGTTTGTCCTTGTTCTCTTTTTCAAAGGCTTTTACTTCCTGGCTTCACACCTCCTATTACAGCCTCAGGGAGCACTCAGTGCTTGTTTTTGAAGACAAAAACAGGTTTGATTTAGCCAAAATGTGAGAACTGTGTGGTGATTAGCAAGTTTAAAGGCATCCAACGTGGGCTTCGGGCATTGCTCCTGGAGACTGAGGTTCCTTCTTAGGCAGCAGGTGTGAAATAAAATTCATATTTTATGGCAAGACTAGAAAAATTTAAACAAAAAATTTTCTCTGCCCTTTCCCCCTCCGCTCCCCCATTATGTGTGGACCAAACTTGCCACCAGGTACTGGGACCCTATTTACCTGTCTAGCTACTCTTGTACTGGATTCAGGTTTTGTGGGGTTGAAGCTTATACAATGCTTAAGTATTTACAAAGTAAATACTTAGAATAAGACATCACATCAAATTACTGGAGACATGGAGATTCAGATTCCTTGTCTTCTGAGATATCTTTAAGCGATTTATTAGAAATGCTCATTACAAAGAGTTGCTTCCCGATTGACAGCTGGCTTCCCCTCCACAACTGGAAGCCACCGTAACTCTCAGCAACTCCTTGCTCTCCCAGGTGCCCATGCAAGTGAGGGGTCCTGATGATTCGCTAGCTTCATTTCATCCTGTCACTTACCGGCTGGTCTGAACGTACCTAGGAGCATGTCATCTACCTCAGTGTCTCTTGCATCCAGCTCAAGATATGCGCTTAGAATGGGTTGGGGATTGAAAGGCTTAAGTGCCGTAGGCTCCTCAGTCTGACCTAAGGACAGGAGTGGTTTAGAAAACGGTGCGACGAGGCTGAACGAAAAAAACAAGGCGGTGGGCTTGAGGGTGGAGTCCTCCCCTCCGCCGCAGAGGGCGCTGTCTTTGACTTCGACAGAGTCTTACCTAAGACTGCCGAAGGCCGCGTTCCAACGGCGGCCTTCTCTACCCACCAACCTACCCCAAGGAGAGCAGATGAGAGACGCCTCTGGACTTTGAAGATTAGTTTGTGCTCCCATTTCCCAACACAAGGTGTGGCGTAGGAGGTGCCACAACCAGAACTTCCTTTGAGATAAAGAAAAAAGCGGAAGTAGGACAAAAGCGCTTCCTCAGTATTTTGCCTCAAACCGGCTGTCCTACTTTCTTCTGGAAGGGGAGGTGCTCCACTGCTCTTTGCCCCCGCACTTAGCGTGGCGGCGAGGTCAGTGTACAGGATCAACGGCCAACTCCGCCTCCCAGCTGTCTTTCGGCGGCCCTGACCCTTCCCAGGTTTTTGGGCCTGGGAGTGACGTACACCTTTACGTAACTGGGGGGCGGGGCCTCAGGAAGAAAAGCGAATGAGCCGGAGTCTCGCGAGAACATTCCCTCTCAGTTCTCGCGCTGCTTCTTTACTCTCGTAGCGACGAGACCTTTCGAGATCTTCTCCGCCCCCGCTACCGGCGCCCAGGCTGCGGCCGCTGAGCCGGAGCCGGCCTGGGTAGTGTTCTCTGCTGCGGCCCTCCTTCCAAGAACCTAGGCGCTTGCGTGGCCCTCCGCACGTCTCCCACTAGCCCCAGTTCCCTGTCCCACGCGGCCCGCTTTACGCGCGCCAGCCCCGCCGGGGTCCGTGTCTTGTCTTGCTGGCCGGACCCGGGCTCGAGCCTGAGCTGTAGCCGGCGCCATGTCGGTGGTGGGCATAGATCTGGGGTTCCAGAGCTGCTACGTCGCTGTAGCCCGCGCCGGCGGCATCGAAACGATCGCTAATGAATACAGCGACCGCTGCACGCCGTGAGTGTGGGCCAGGGTAGCCGCGTGCACTGGAGGTGGGGGTGGGGTGGGGAGGTAGCCCTTGCTCCGGTTTGTGACCCTCGCGGCTTGGGGAACGCGGGCTGGGTAGTCACCTCCGTTCCGAGCCGAGGCTCCGGTGGGTAGTGGACCCCCACTGCGTTTTAGGTCACTAGGGGCCGCGACCTCCCGTGTGGGTCTGCGCCAGGGGCGAGGCCTTTTTTCTGTGGCCCGCCGGCCGAGCGAGGTCTCCGAGTGGGTACTTGGACCAGCGGAGGCTGTGGGTAGGAGCTGGAGGGAAGGCAGGCCCGGGATGTGGGATGGACCGAGATTCTCTTTTAGAGGGCACATAATAGGCCCAGGGCGTACTGACGTCTCTTCAGCCCAGCTCAGAGTTGGGAGCTTTGCACACAGCAGGAGCTTAATAAAAGTTTAATTGAACAGGTCTGGCGTCTGCCGGCAGGCGGTAAGACAGTGCCGAGGCCGGAGTCCCACGTGAGTGGGGGGTGGGGTGGCGCCCGGAAGAGAGGGAGTCGGAGCACCGGAGATCTCCAGATAGGATTGGCACGGAAAGATATCAGAAAAGGATTTAATAAAATCGATACCTTTGCATTCGCTTTGGTTTTTTACGTCGCTTCAGTATATTGGACTGAATGTTGGGTCATTCTCTGCTGTCATTTGCGCATTTGCGCACCTATCCCTAACAGCGTTCCGCTTTCACGGTAATACATTCCAACCAGGGTGTTGGCTGCAATTGTTAATGAATGACTCAGGGGCTCACTTTGACTTTTAGAACCTATGGTAAGTTATGGAGCCAGTATAGACACAGCGCTAAGAAATCATGACTCACCCAGGTCTTTCCTTGGATAGGGTAAGAGTCTTTGTACATAGAGACACCTTTCAATCCATTGTCCTCCTCTGGGACAGAATCTTTTAAGAAGTTTCTGTTATTTGCTAGGTTCTCATTGTGTCTCATTAAGGGCCTCTGTTTTAAGGCTCGTTTTTCACCCTACCTTTTGTTACACTTCTTCAGCAATTTCTGGCCAACTCGATTGCTCCCTAACAGACTGATCTTTGCTACCCAGAAGGCTGACAACATTCCCCTTAAACTTATCAAATTTCTATCCCTTATTTTAGACGTAACCCATGTGCTTCCCCCAAAACGCATCCCAGATCCAAAACCACAGTTTGATATCCTTTCTCAATTTTATTTATAGTTTTTAACTAATGAGATATAATTCACATACCATACAGTTAACCCTTTTAAAGTGTACAGTTTGTTTTTAGTGTAGACACAAAACTGTGCAACCATCAACACAATTTTAAAACATTTTCATCATCTCACAAGAGAAACCCTGTACTCATTAGCAGTCACAGCCCAATCCCCAACCCTCCCATCTTCATAGTTTTTAACAGTGGGTCTAATTTGTATTTCCAGGGAAGTGTATTGTACAATGAAGTTTTTAAGTATTTAAGCATTAATTTCCTATTTGTTATTTTCCTCTCTGGATCCTAGTTTGCTTCACCTGTAGAGATAGTTTTCCTCAAGAAATTAAGAGGGCTAGAGCACTGAGTCAGGCATGTAACTTTTTGGTCTTTTCCCAGCTAGAATTAAACATACTTTAGTTCCAAAGTTAAGAGAATTCCAAATATTGGAATGAAGTGTTCCTGTCCTTTCTTTTAGGCTCTTATGCCCCCTTTTCTCCTTTAGACAAATAGTAACTACAACAGTTTTACCATGAATCCCATTATTTGGAACTGAAAGAGTTGTTTCAGAAAAGAATGTAATCTTCCCAGATCACAGTTAAGTTTGTCCCAAAGACTATTTGATGGGTGACCAGATACACCATGTAACTGTGATAAGAATATCTGTTTACTTAAAAGTAATTTTCCTTACATGTTCCTGTATTTCCCGGGAACTTAGAGGGATGCCATACATTCAAGTAGTTTTTGAACTATGATCTCGATTAGCTTAGGTTTCTGTGTGGAGTCTTTGGCTAAGTAGAACATGTTGGGCAGAAAGGTTGATTTTTTTTTTTTAAGTAGTGATTATGGAAGAATGGATTTATATCTCAGAGGTACACAGGGAGTGTGACATAGGTTTGTTTTAGTATGAGAGTGGAATGAGATGCAGGTTCTGGAGGGTTGGGTATGGTGAAAGTAACTCATTTAAAATTGTGGGTGCAACAGGATTTGAATTCCATTTTTTTTTGTTTATTTTGAAAGATCTTTTTTATTTGGGGAAAGTAGTATTTTTTTTTATTAGTTTCTGCTTTATAACAAAGTGAATCAGTCATGCATATACATCTGTTCCCACATCCCTTCCCTCATGCTGAATTCCATTTTTGAGGAGCCAGTTGAGTCTTAACTAGAAGAGACCCTTGCTTTCCCACCAAATTCAGGCTTCCTTTCATTTTAGCAGATAATGAGTGCTTCTAATATGCCAGCTGTTGTGCTAAGCACTGAAGGTACTCTGATAAGTAAGATCCTGCCATCATGGACATGGCTAGTGGAGAAAACCAGATGCTAAACAAATATGTAATTACTGACTGTGGTAAAGGCCCAGATGGGAAAGTACGGAAAACAATGACGGGGACCTAATTTAAATTGGATATGGGGTGGTGATGGAAGGTGCCTCTTAAAGAAGTGTCATTTAAGATGAAACGCAGAGGATGAGTAGGGTTTTACCATGGAGGTTCGTGGTGGGAGCGAGGAAGAGTTGTTCCAGGCAGGAGGAATAGCAAGTGAGGAAGAACTGAGGCACACTTGACAGACTGAGAGGATTATAGCCACTTGAAAAAATGCTGTGAATTGAACCTGCAGAGAAGTTAGGCAAGACAGGTTAGATTATGGCAGGGCTTTGTAAATCATGTTAAAGATTTTAATCTAGGTGCTGTGGGAGGTGATCCAATTGATATTTTAAAGATGTGATTGGCTTTTTTGTGGAGAACGGATTTATTTGAGAAGGGCAAGAGAAGAAGCCGGATGATGCTTAGGAGGATATTGCAATCATTTGGTCCACGTGGGAGTTTATGTTGCTCTTCACTGGTGTGGAAGCATGGGAGAAAAGTGTGGGCAGCTTAGAGATAAACTTTGGAGTTTTAAATTATGCGTGTCGTGTTGATATTTCATGACCATAGGCTTTGGAATAAGATGGAAAGCCTATTTTTATATTTAGTTGGATTATTACAGTAGAAAGAGTACAACCTTAAAGCTTTGGAATAAAAATGTTAACGGACTGCCAAACATTACAGGAGTTAGTTGGGCTGTACTGTACAAAATTGATAGGGTAGAGATGAGTTACCTAAGAAGATAATTCTGTGTATGAATAGTTTATTTTATCATTTTCATGGACTTAGTTCCTCATAAAACAGTATATTAGGAATTTGAAGAGATGAAATAGTCTGTTAATAACTGCCCTTGAGAGCAAAAGCTGAAAGTAAGGTGGGTTCTGGCTAACTGGCAGATTAATATCTGATAGCTTATTTGTGCAAGAAAAGTGTTTCTCTATGGAGTGAATATCTTTACACGTTGTAGATCTAAGTAGAGCGTCAGGATGACTGGATCTTTTGGGTTCAGTGAATAGGAAAGTTGATTGGTTAACTAAAGCTTCAGATTGCTAATACTTCACCTGTCTAATTGAGGTTATCAAAGTAGTTTCTTAGACTCATTTAAGAACTAAAATACAACTTTGTGTATAGAATTGGTAGGTGTAATCTACAGGAACTTTATGTCATCAGGTTCTAAATTGGGTTTCCTAAATTAAAACTTTTTCTGACTTAATAAAATACTTGTTTGCTTTAACAACAAGAACAAAAATAAAATTGTTTCCTCTCTAATTATTTGCTGTTTGCTGTCTATCCTTGCATAACTTTTTCTAGACTTCTACAAATATACGTGGGGGCGTGTGTGCCCATATAAACAAATAGGATCATACTATATTTTGTAACTATTTTCTTTCACTTATATTTTAGACATCTTTCAGAGTCAGTAAATATGCATTTACCTCCTTAAGTACATAGTAGTCCATATTATGGCTTTAACATGCTTTCCTCAGATGTTCAGGTTGTTTCTAAATTTTTGCAATTAGAAATAGTCTTCAACAAGTCTTTTATATTTATGTTTACATGTTAATACTTTTATTTTTGTTGGATAGATTTCAAGATGTGAAATTGGTGAAAGGATATATATGCTTAAAATTTCAGTACCTATTGCCAGAATACTTTACAAAAATTTAAGGGATTAATTTACACCAGGAACGTAAGTGATTTCTCTGTTTCACTGGGGTTTGTGAGGATTATGAGTTAAAATTATATAAAATATTTAGCATAATGCCTGTTACATAGTAAATACTGCCCAATTATTTGCTCATATTGCTATTATTACCTTTTTGTATTTTTTATTCTCTTTATTAATGGACCATATACTGGGACAGTAAAATGAAATCTATGGAAGTTTGCCTTCAGGGGTTATCAAATATGTAGCTTTTAATGTGTAAATCTTATTGACTCGAGTTTGTGGTTCTTAAGGAATTGCATATCTTGCTAGTATGAGTTGTTTGATCTGTTCGATATCACCTGTTTTGGGTATTTTCTCGTTCTGGGCTAAGGCAGTGACCATGGGGTACTCTGATTAACCTAATAACCATTTCCATGCCAGTTTTGCCTGCTTCTCTTATTTGATAGTCTAAATACTATTGTAGGTTCTCTGAAAAACTCCTATTCTTATATTGTTTAAGAAATTGAATTAGAGTAAGAGCTGTCTGAATATCCTGAGAGTGGTCCTGCACACACTTATAAACATGAAACTGTACCTTTTCAGGATCTGTGCTGGTTGCAGCTGTTCGTAACATCCTATCAGAATATGCATAAATGTTTGGTCAGTGGTATCTTTTACCCAGGAAAGAGAACAACGGCTATTCTCTGGTTTAAAAAGATGATTATTTCTAGGACTTAAAGATTAGAACAGAGAAGTCTTGAACTTGATTTAAATTAACTTTGTGTAATGTCAGCCTGTAATTTGGAATGGAGGAAAGGTAGTATCAGTCAAGTAGCAAGTGTCTTGAGTACTGCTGTTTTTAGCAGCATTAACTTGGCCTTGTGTACAGTATAGAGGAAGTGTAAGATAGAGTCCTGCTGTGGAGATATAATCATTCTAGTTGGAAATATGAATGACGTAAAGCAACAGTAAATAGAATAAGAATAGAGAGTACAATTATGGGCAAGGTTATTAAATATAGACCTTAATTGTACAAGTTCAGAGGACAAGTCACATCTGTGGGGGATGGAGTGATAAGGAAAGGCAGGAGTGGGACTTGAGCAAACAGGATTAGAATACATGAAGAAAGGATTGGGACAGTCTGCGTGAAGGTATAGAAGTAGGAATAAATCTAGAGGGTTTGGTAGGCAGTACAAAAGTATGTATGGGGACTTCCCTGGTGGTCCAGTGGTAAAGAGTCTGCCTTCCAGTGCAGGGGTTGCGGGTTCGATCCCTGGTCATGGAACTAAGATCCCACGTGCAGTGGGGCAACTAAGCCCACGTGCCACAACTACTGAGCTTGGGCGCCTCAACGACAGAGCCTGCGTGCTGCAAACTACAGAGCTCACGTGCTCTGGAGCCTGCGTGCTGCAACTAGAGAGAAGCCTGCGTGCTGCAAGGAGGATGCAGCCAAAAAAAAAAAAAAAAAGTTTAAAAAAAAAAGTATGTATGTGTGGGACTTGGAGTTTGATAGTCCTGATTTTGAATCCTGAACTCTAGTACTAGTTATGTTTCTGGGCACATTAACTTGCCTTTATTCAGTTCTTCATTTACAAAATTGGGTCAGTAATAGTTCTTGTCTCAGAGTATTTGGGAGAATCAAGTGTAGAATGCTTAGCACACTGCCTGGCATATGAAGGCTCAAAAATGAAAGCCGTGGGACAAGGGCGCTTGACCTGCTTGGATGAAAGAGAGGCTTCCTGCCATAGATAGGGATTGCATGCAGGCTATGTGAAATTTTGGAATTTCCTGGTGAGTGGAAAATAGTATCAATACGTATTTCCTTTAAATATCTTGTTCCCTGTCCAAATCCTGACAGAATCATTCAGACACTGAAGATTTTTTAGAGTGTTTGTTGAGGAGAAACAAACTTAATGGGGGTATTTAGCTTCCCTTTTTAAAAGAATTACTTAATTTATTAGGATTGCATAGCAGTATTTACCTAAATAGTAATGGCCATCTCTGGTGGGAGGGTGTTGGTTGTGGAGTTACTGATAATCCCTATTTTCTTTTTTATACTTTTCTAATTTTCTACGATGAGCTTGCACTGGAAAGCACTGAATAGGTTCTAGCGTTGGCCCTAAAATTTGATGTAATCTTTTTGGGCCTTTTTCACATTTAAATATTAGATTTCTTTATGTAAGCTTTTACTTTAAAAACCCCTTCAATTTCTGCTGTTTAACATATCTACCTTCTTTCAGTTGTCCTTTTTTTTTTTTTTTTTTTTGCGGTACGCGGGCCTCTCACTGCTGCGGCCTCTCCCGTTGCGGAGCACAGGCTCCGGACGCGCAGGCTCAGCGGCCATGGCTCACAGGCCCAGCCGCTCCGTGGCATGCGGGATCTTCCCGGACCCGGGCACGAACCCGTGTCCCCTTCATCGGCAGGCGGACTCTCAACCACTGTGCCACCAGGGAAGCCCTCAGTTGTCCTTTTGAAAAGGAAATGGTAGGACTTTTTATTCCTCACGATTTTAAAGATGGCTGAGTGGGTTTTAGTGGATAGTTTGAGAAGGTGCAGCACAATTTTCATAGCAAACTAGTTGGTATATTTTTGGTTTGTTCTTGTTTTTTTTTTTTTTTTTGTCTGTGCCATGTCTTGCAGGATCTCAGTTCCCCAACCAGGGATTAGACCCAGGCTATGGCAGTGAAAGCCCAGAATCCTAACCACTAGGCCACCAGGGAACTCCCTAGTTGGTATATTTTTTTGTATGAAACTCAGACCAGGGTTTCATTGGAGGTTTAGTAATATATAATGTTATTTATGATATGCCAGTCTCTGATAAATGTCCTTTAAAAGTGGATCAACAAATTTAATCCTTATAGCAACCATATTAGGTAGGTGTGGTAATTTCCCCCATTTTAGAGATGAGCAAATTGAATTTCAGAGCAGTTAATTAACAGGTCACACAGCTAGAAAGGTAGAGAAGGTATTCAGACAGACCCATACTGTCTAATTCTAGAGCCTGAGCTCTTTTTACTGTACATGCATTCAACTCAGTCAAATTGACCATAAAGTGGAAAAGCTAAGGATTCCTTTCTTTAATGTACTAGTTGGCTTGTTATAGAACTTTTTTTAGAATGTAAGAATTATGTAATAATATATTAATGGTTTTCTATAACATGATAAGAAAAGTGTGAATTCTGCCCGTACTTTGCAAGAGTTATGCCTTGTTTGAGGTGTACTTGCTATATTATGTGGTAGAGATTGATGTTCTATTAGTGACATTTGATTGCTTTGTAAGAAGTTGGGAACTGTTTGTAGTGTGTGCATATATAGACGAATAAAAGATGAATAATTTGAACTGAGACAAACTTTTAGTTAGCTTTTCAAGATATACGAACCATTTCCTATCACTTCTAAGGCAGATGTAGATTTTAAGAGTAAGTAAAAATGTTAACTGACTTCAAAGAGAATATTACCTAGAGCAGCTCTGTACGGTAGAACATTGTGTGATGATGTAAATGTTGTGCATTCACATTGCCCAAAGTCCAGTAAGTTTTAAGCCAAGTCTAATAAGTTTTAAGAGGTAGAAACAATTTTTACTTGAGAGGGATTGGGAAGGCATCACGAGTGCGTGATATCTCTGGAGAATGAGTGAGATTTAGAAGGACCAGGGCATTTCAGGTGGCAAAAGTGGTAGAGCAAAGCAGGAGGATTGGAAGACTGTTTGACTTGTGTTGGGGCACTGTGTGCTTGAGATTGCACCTGGAAAATGGGGGTGGGGTTGGGATTGTGAGAGGCCTTAGGTTCTGCATTAAGGAATCTGGACCCTATTTGCTGATAATGTTTTTGTTTGGAAGGTAATTAGAAGCAAGATAGATTCAGAGTTACCAAGGTAGAATAGGAAATTAACCCTTCAATGGACATACAATAAAGTTGGGAACATTAATTTTTTCATTCTTAGAGCTAGTATTGTTTTGAGGAGATGAAGGCTTGAAAACAGGGCTGCAGGAAATAATGGAAGATAAATAATGTTGGCTTTTAGTTATGTTGGGATTGAGGTATTGGTGGGATGCATCTTAGAAATTCAGATCTGGTGGCTTTTAGAAAAATGTAGGTTTGCATGCATAGGCTAGAAGGAGTGGACAGGGTGAATGGAGTAGGTAAGATTACGGTGGGCAATTTCCTAAAGGGCTGTATGGGCTGTAATAGGGGAGACATTTAAGTGGTACTCAGGAATTTTTTTTTTTTAGGTGATAGGTGGTATATTTGCAGAAAGGCTGAGCTTGATACCTGTGCTCTAGAGGGGCTACCCCCCAGCATGTTCTAGGCCCATAGAGCTTAGGGTTCATAGGAAATCTGATGAAATCCCAGGCTGTGTCATATTGATTCAGGGCATAGTTGCTTGTAACTGCTCTGGGAGATTGGCTCACAGGGATTCTTGCACCATTGGTTGTAAAGGGCCACTGAGGCAGAGAGGCTGAGCATTCTGCCAGTTTGTACAGGGCTGGTAAGGTTATCTAAGTAAAACAGTTCTACTTAATTAATAGGTCATCTAATGTGGTCAGATTTGGACCAAGGCAGTATGGCTGCAGAGCTCTTATTCTTACTCATTCCACTAAATTCGAAGAATTAGGGGTCCAGGGAGGATAGAGAGAGGGTCAAAGCTAGCTAGAGTGTAAAGTGTGGAGAAACGATCTATAGTCCTGACTCCCATTGCTTTCAGATTGTATGACTCTGGACAAATTTACTTATTAATACCTTTTTGGACTCAGTTTCCTCTCCTATAAAGTGGGAATAAGATAGGGTGCTTATGAGGATTAAATGAGATGGTGCATATAGGCAATTTATGCAGTCATTATTATTAAGTAGGAGGAAGAGAAGGCTTTACTAACCTGAGGGAGAAATGGACTCTGGGAAGAGCTTTGTCTTTTGGATTTTTTGGGGGTGGCATAGGTGAATTTGATCTTATTTTAGCTTGAGAGAAATCAGCTACTGGAAAGGGAGGTGACAAATATATGCAAGGTTCCAGAGTGAAAAACGGGGAAGCATAGAGGCCATGATAGCAAAAACATCAACTCCAAAATAACTGACTTTTTAAGCTTAAACACAGTGTTTTAAAGTGTTTATACCTTTAAGCGAGTTTCAATTTTGCTTTCTAAAATAAGCAACATATACATCAAACCAGCAGGCAGTGTATGAATTGATTTGGAAGAATGTGTTCTGAAGTGGGAATGAAGTTACTTGTCAGAAATTGAGTCTTTAAAAAAAAAAGAAAAGAAATTGAGTCCTTGGAAACTAGTTCTAGAAAAATAACTTTTTACGTATTCAATATTTACAATAGGACAAGAGTTGTTTTCAGGGTTTATAGACTATTCTCTTGGTGAAGTTACGAGCTGTTCTAAACACAAAGAACATTTTATTGATGTATTGATATGAAGGTATACTATTTTATATTGGAATTTTGAACACCAGACTTGAAGAATTAGAGGATAGTGGAGACTGGTTAGTCCACCTCTCTCCAGTATTTCAGACAGATGGTCATACCAAACTTGTACTTCAACATCTAAGTGATGAACTCCCATTATTCTAAGAAGCAGCGCATTCCATGGACAGTTTACTCAGTTGAAAGGTCAAAATCATAGACTTACTGTGTGCAGTTAAAAAAAATAGGACTTTTCGGCTAAGCAGATTTTTTTTGCTGTGCTGCGAGGCTTGTGGGATCTTAGTTCCCTAAACAGGGATTGAACCTTCCCCCCCTTGTAGTGGGAGCGCGGAGTCTTAACCACTGGACCGCCAGGGAAGTCCTTGCCTGCTTTGGTTTTGGATGTAATAATTACAGTAAGGTTTGATGCTTAAATGTTTGTTTGTCTTCTAGGGCTTGCATTTCTTTTGGTCCTAAGAATCGTTCAATTGGAGCAGCAGCTAAAAGCCAGGTAGAATTTTGTTTTTCCCTAAAGTGACTTTTTTCTGTGGTTTGTCCATCCTTCCCATTCAGCAAGTATTTCAGTGCCCATTATGTGCCCAACACTGGGAGCCCCTGGGTGTACAATTGAGAGAGATGAACCTGATCCTTCTTATGTACTTGAGTGAGAAGCAAATAGCTTTTTTTTTTTTTTTTTTTGCATTATGCGGGCCTCTCACTGTTGTGGCCTCTCCCGTTGCGGAGCACAGGCTCCAGACGCCCAGGCTCAGCGGCCATGGCTCACGGGCCCAGCTGCTCCGCAGCATGTGGGATCCTCCCGGACCAGGGCACGAACCCGTGTCCCCTGCATCGGCAGGCGGACTCTCAACCACTGCGCCACCAGGGAAGCCCGCAAATAGCTTTTTAAAATAGCATGAACATATATAATCTGTTTAATGCAAAGTGCTAGGATGTTTGCTTGTTCCTGGGTATTTTATTTTTAAAATTTTTTCCTGGGTATTTTATTTTATTTAATTGATTAATTTATTTTTTTGCGGTACGTGGGCCTCTCACTGTTGTGGCCTCTCCCATTGTGGAGCACAGGCTCCAGACGCGCAGGCTCAGCGGCCATGGCCCACTGGCCCAGCTGCTCCGCGGTATGTGGGATCCTCCCGGACCAGGGCACGAACCCGTGTCCCCTGCATCGGCAGGCGGACCCTCAACCACTGCGCCACCAGGGAAGCCTTTTCCTGGGTATTTTAAATGCTCGTTAAAGTGCCTTGTTCTGTCTTCATCTTACTCATATTTAAGGTCAGTGTTGATCAAGGTTCTCAAGGAAGGAAAACATACTTGTAGAAGCACACTTATCATTAGTTTACTTTTAAACCAGGAACCTGACATATTTGCTGGTTCCTCTGTAACCAGAGCAGCAGAACCTGAAGAGTTCTATTTTCCTGAGTGGATGAGGTTGCTATAAAATTAAGGAGCTGCATGTTAGATTTTTTTTTTTTTTTTGCGGTACGCGGGCCTCTCACTGTTGTGGCCTCTCCCGTTGCGGAGCCCAGGCTCTGGACGCGCAGGCTCAGCGTCCATGGCTCATGGGCCCAGCCGCTCCGCATCATGTGGGATCTTCCCGGACCGGGTCACGAACCCTTGTCCCCTTCATCGGCAGGCGGACTCTCAACCACTGCGCCACCAGGGAAGCCCTATTAGATGTTTTAATAGTTCAATCTGGAGCAATGTATAGAATGAATAACTGTCTCTTTTTCTGGACCAGGCAGCGCCTAAGATTTATAAGCCCAAGAAAATGGTGCTTGGCCAATTTAATTAAATAGGGTGTTTTATAATCTCATTTTCAGAAAGTTCAAGATGTTTTAGGAGACAGTAGATAGCAAGTACAGAGCTGTTTTGAAACGTCTTTCCTTCTGAAAGTCCAGTGAATTCTTCCTGTTTTTAAACTCGCTTTCATTATTGAGAATAGTTATTGTACTAAACTGGCTGCCTAGTTCTAGGTTGACATAGTTATTGTGATACTGAGTTTCTACTTGGCAGCTTACTGAAACAGGGCCTGACTTTGGAGCCCTCATATTGTTTTACAAAAGAACTTCTGTTTGCGCCTTTTGACATTCCTGATGCAGAGGAGCTCTGCTGTTTTTCCTTGGGACTTGTACTTACTTCTGCATTGGGAAGAGGAGCCTATAAGTCTTAAGCAGAAGTTCATTCTTAAATATTTTGAATGTCCTTTGCCAACATTTTTTCCCATAAATTATAATACTTTATTCTAGAGAAATTAGAAAATATAGATGTAAGTGTAAGGAATTTGGAAGTTAGCATACTACCATTATCCAAAAATCACTATTAATATCTTAATGTGTAACTTTTGTACTCTTTCTAAGCATATAAATGTTTTTCTCCCCACCCCAAGAAAGTGACATCATATCATATAGATACTTGTCTCCAGACTTCTAAAATAATCTTAACCATTGTATGGATATGCCATAATTTATTAACCCATTCCCCTGTCATTTACCCTCTAGGCTCTTTGCAGTTTTCTGCTGTGATAAATAATGCTCTATCAGTTTGTTTGCATTATCTTTGTGTCATCTTTTTTTCCTTTATGGTAAGTTTTCTTCACTAGAATAACTGAATTGATACATACTGCCAGATTGGCCCCTGGAAAGTTCGAATCACAAACTACGGGTAATTTTTAAAAGATAAAAATTATTTTATGTAAATGTTTGTTATAAGTTTAAGAACAGAGAATACTTTTATAAGGGTAATGACCTGTCTTCATGAGGAAGTAAGGCAATCTGGGCTCTGGTCCTAGCCCTGCATGTGACCTGTACAGGTCCCTCACTCCTCACTTCACAAGCTAGCATGCATCATTCAGAAAGGTTTAGTTCTGAAGAAAACTAACTCAGAAGGAAAATGATTCTAATTTAATCCTGAGATTGTTGAATTTTTTTCCCCATAATTTAATTGCCATCAGTCTTTCCACTCTTTGACTCTGATACACTTTTTCTTAGGTAATTTCCAATGCAAAGAACACAGTCCAAGGATTTAAAAGATTCCATGGCCGAGCATTCTCTGATCCGTTTGTGGAGGCAGAAAAATCTAAACTTGCATATGATATTGTGCAGTTGCCCACTGGGTTAACAGGTATAAAGGTAAGGTTTTCAAGATAATACCTTAATGATTGAAATACAGTATTTTATGTTATCAGGTCATTGTATATTATACCATTCTGCTTTCAAGTTGTAATGATAATGGTGACAAATGCTTTGGAAAGTCTTTTGGTAGTAAAGACCATTGACATCTTTTGAATAATCTGGATTTTATTTGGGAGCCATAGGTGGCACTGTTAATAGGGGTTGGACAGATAGGTGGTAATGATGTGAAGTTAACTGCCATTGCTACTTGTCTTGCTGACTAATGCAGCAGTCTTGCTGGTGTGACTTTAGTGAATGACTTCCGGAAGAGCAGGCAAATAAATCAACACTTTAAAGTCACTGCCAGATATGTGGTCATACTCTTGACAGTAGGATTGGAGAGGTGTTGTTCTTTTGGGGAAAAGGGAGTTTAGTCTTTGCTATCTCTGCAACATCTAGGAGAGTCTCTTTGTGAAGCATGCAGTGAACTGATCATACAAAAAAGATTAGAGGCTGAGGGATGGCTACGGTGAACACATCTGTCTCTCTTGCACTCAGGTGGTAAGAGGAATCCAGAAGGGTTTTTGAGCTTTTCAGGCAACTGAGTTTAGAGAGAGGAAATGTGGTGTTTGAGACACCCCATCTGGAGAAATAAGGATCATGGGAACAGATTCACAATCCAAGAGATGATGAGATTGTGGAGAAAAGGTAGTTAATTGTGCCATTGTAGCTGAGAATTCAGTTGAATTTGGAAGTGAAGAATTTTGATAACTGAAAAATGATCACTGGATTTACTTATGATATTTTCAGCAATAATTTTAGAACAGTTTGAATGGGCCTACTAATGGATAAATATGGAGTGCAGAGGAGGAAAAAAGGAAAGGGAGCTGAGGAAATGGGGGATACTTATAGTCAAGAAAGAAATAGGATGCATATTGGCAGATTTAGTCAGAAGCGTTACAAGTGCCAAAGGAGAAAGAGACTAGGGAGAAGACCTGGGAACAAGTGGATCCAAGTATGAGCTTGGAGGAATTGACGAAGACTTAATTGAGAGAAGAAGAGGTAGCTTTGAAAGAGGCTCACTGGTAGTGTTATTTTCCCACCTTTATCATGCAATAAAGTGACACACTGTTAAATTCTAAACCAGAATAAATTATGGTTGGACTGGGGAGTGAGAAGTAGGTGTTCAAGTTGAGTTGGAGCAGGAACTAAAAGAAGAAAGTGACATTTTCTGGTCTGGGTTGTACTTGGGGAGTATGGGCATGTGGAATAGGACTTTATCTTACTTAGGCAGTCTTCAACATTTAAAGTTTGTAACTGTTGTCAAAGTTGCATACCTTTATCTAGGTGTAGGATATTTTGAAGCTTTGTTTGCCGTTTATTCTTTAATTCAACAAGTATTTATTGTGTCAAGTTTGTCCTCCGTGCTGGGGCTATGACAGTGAACAAATCTGACAAAAACCATTGCGTTAGATTGGATCCTAATTAGGACGATGTTCATAAAGTCAAAACAGTAAACAAAGTAAAAAACACACAGTACATCAGATGGTAAAAAAGTTTCCACCACCAGATCCCTTTATGGAGGGACAGTGTGGGTCATAGTGAGCTATACCAATTTGCTTCTGCCCAGGTAATTGTCTTTAAGTTTTGTTGGTGATCACAATGTGCCATTTACATAGTGGTCCTCATCTCCAGATATCACGCTTGACAAGCATGTTAAAAAGCTAAAAGTGACCTTCAGGTTATTTTCGCTTCTAAAACTAGCTTTCTTAATTCTTTCCTGAGTTAATAATGTTCCATTGATGATTTAGAGATTATTCATTTTAGGTTTTTAGGACATGAAGAAATATTAAGTTTACATCCTTTTGTTTTTTTATTGCAGGTGAAATACATGGAGGAAGAGCGAAATTTTACCACGGAGCAAGTGACTGCCATGCTTTTGTCCAAACTGAAGGAGACAGCAGAAAGTGTTCTTAAGAAGCCTGTCGTGGACTGTGTTGTTTCGGTGAGTTTGATCCCTACACATTATTGGGGTCTTGCGTGAAGAAGCAGAAAGAAGAAAGCTGTTAATTGAAAATAAAATTGCTTTTTGTCTTAGGTGGTAATGGTTATTTTAAGAATTTATCAAACTAGTTCTCATATTCTTGAATATTTTTTTCTGCCCCCTAGTTTTTTTTTTTTTTTTTTGCGGTACGCGGGCCTCTCACTGTTGTGGCGTCTCCCGTTGCGGAGCACAGGCTCCAGACACGCAGGCTCAGCGGCCATGGCTCACGGGCCCAGCTGCTCCGCGGCATGTGGGATCTTCCCGGACCGGGGCACGAACCCGTGTCCCCTGCATCGGCAGGCGGACTCTCAACCACTGCGCCACCAGGGAAGCCCTGCCCCCTAGTTTTTGCTCATGATTCTGTTATTCTGTCTGTTTAAAGGCTTATCTCTGAGGCCACTTCTTCCTGGATTCCTTCTAGCACCTAGCATAGTGCCTGGCACATGGTAGCCACTTGTTTGTTGAATTAGTTGAATACTCTCAATTAGAAATGCTGTTTTTTCCTTCATTTCTATCTCTGTATCTTCACTGTTTTTGTATCCAGCGCTAAAGGCAAGGCAGCAGTAGACTTCATCTTGTCTTTTCCATTTCCCTATTTAGATGGAAGCCTGGCTGTTTGTAGCTTTGTGCTTGTAGTATGGTGAAGTCCATAGGGACTGTTGAAATTTGGGTGGTTGTATTGGCCTTGCCAATGAATCTCCTCATTCTGCCATTGTTACCTGATATTTTAGCTCTTTGGCCTCCTTTGCCTTTTTAATTAATTAATTAATTATTTATTTATTTATTTTATTATTATTATTTTTTAAATTTCTTTTTTTTTTTTTTTGGATGTGGGCGATTTTTTTAAAGTCTTTATTGAGTTTGTTTACAATATTGCTTCTGTCTTATGTTTTGTGTTTTTGGCCACGAGGCATGCGGGATCTTAGCTCCCTGACCAGGGATTGAACCCACACCTCCTGCATTGGAAGGTGAAGTCTTAGCCACTGGACCACCAGGGAAGTCCCTAATTTTTTATTTATTTTTTAAAAATTTTATTGAAGTATAGTTGATTTACAATGTTGTGTTAATTTTTTCTCTACAGCAAAGTGATTCAGTTACACATATATATGTTCTTTGCCATTATGGTTTGACACAGGATACTGGATATAGTTCCCTGTGCTGTACAGTAGGACCTTGTTGTTTATTGGCATCTTTTGTCTTAATTTTGGTGCATTGGTTGGCAAAGCAAGGACTGTTAGGTGGCTTATTTCACCTCACAGTTTTTTTTTTTTTTTTTTGCGGTACGCGGGCCTCTCACTGTTGTGGACTCTCCCGTTGCGGAGCACAGGCTCCGGACGCGCAGGCTCAGCAGCCATGGCTCACGGGCCTAACCGCTCCGCGGCACGTGGGATCTTCCCAGACCGGGGCACGAACCCGTGTCCCCTGCATCGGCAGGCGGACTCTCAACCACTGCGCCACCAGGGAAGCCCAACCTCACAGTTTTTTTTTTTTTTTTTTTTTTTTTTTTTTTTCTGTATGCGGGCCTCTCACTGTTGTGGCCTCTCCCGTTGCGGAGCACAGGCTCCGGACGCGCAGGCCCAACGGCCATGGCTCACGGGCCCAGCCGCTCCGCGGCATGTGGGATCTTCCCGGACCGGGGCACGAACCCGTGTCCCCTGCATCGGCAGGCGGACTCTCAACCACTCCTCACAGTTTTTTGACTGATGGATTCCTTGGTTCTTGGCTATCTAGTAAAGTAGTACTGACATTTGTCAGGAAGAATTGGCTTATGGCTCATAACCCACATTTTGGGGATGCAAAGAATAAGAATGCTACTTCCCTTAAAGAGCTCAGATTCAATACAGGCACTGTATTTCTTAGATGGTTTCTGCCTTCCCCCAGATCTCTGTTGGACTTTGAGATTTGTCCCCATTTCCTCCCATCTACTGCCCTAACTTTGATTCTGAATTTTGCTCCATGTAGAAGTAAAATTTATGTAAAATGGCAAGACTGCCTGAGTGGCTTTTCCAGCTTTTGGGATCAAGTTAAAAGGTGATGAATTAAGTTATGTGTTGGGGGTCCTCAAGAGTTTTGGTGATTTGATAGGAGAATTTACAGGACTCAGAATAAAGCCATATTCACAGCTAAGATTTATTATAGTGAAAGGATGCAAAGCAAAATCAGTAAAGGGGAAAAGTACATGGACAATGTCTGGAGGAAACCAGGTACAAGCTTCCAAGAGTCACCTTCCATTGGAGTCAGACCAGAAGTGCTTAGTTCCTCCAGCAGCAAGTTGTGACAGCACATATGAAATGTCATACACCAGCGAAGTTCTGCCTGAGCCTTGGAGTCCAGGATGTCTATTGGAGGTCATTCACATAGGCATGTTCTGCCTTGCATGTACCAAAATTCCAGACTTCCAGAAGCAAATTAAGTGTAAAGCATAAACTACATTGTACAAACAGTTTAGGCACAGTGAGCCACTCTTATAATTTAGCGAAAATTTTCTGTTGATTTAGGGAACTACTTATTCAAATTCCTAGATGCAGAAAAGGGGCAACCTTGCCATCGGGCCTAAGGATAGTGGTCTCTGGCCTCTGTGTGAACTATTTTCTGCACAGTCTTCTCTGCACAGTCACTGCTCTAGATTTTGGTACTATGGTATATCTGATTGCTATGTAAATAAGGCTTGGGTGGGTTTTGCTTTATTTATAAATTGATTATTTGTTAAAATATAAGCTTTATTTTTGGGGGAAGGTAATAGTAGCCCTCGTGTTCAAATCAAGTCAAATGTGTAAAAGGGTATATGGGAAGCTTTAGCACATCTGTTACCTAGTAAGTAGATTTTCCTTCCTAGAGGTTACCAGTTTTACCACTTCGTTACAGATCTTTCCAGAGGTTTTTATGTACCCAGGCAAATATGTATAGGTCCTTTTTTACTTTCATTTTTCTTTTAGTATATTTTGGACAATTTACCTTATATATGTTCCATAGCAGTAAAGAGGTGCTTCATTCCTTTTAGTGGAGCAGAGTGTCGCAGTTTATGTGGACCATAATCTGTTTAACTAGTCTCTTTTTGTTGGACATCCAGGTTGCTTCCAGATTTTTTTTTTTTAATTGCAAGAATACTACAATGAGTAAACTTGAACAAGTATCATTTTGCTCTTATGTGATAAGTTTGTAGGTTATAGGCTAAATTTCCAGAAGTGCAATTGCTGGGACAAAGGATATGTGTATTTTAAACCTTAACAGCTGTTGTTTAATTGCCCTTTAGAGAATTTGTGCTGATTTACACTTATATCAGCAATGCATGAGAGGGCTTGTTTGACCACAGCCCCACCAGCACAGCTTATTGGTGTATTAAATAATTCTGATAAATAATGGTAGCAAAGTGTGTGTGATTTTAATGCTGATATTTTACTCTTTAGGTAAACTAGAACATTTTAAAATTTATGAACCATTTTGTATTTCACTTTTTGTGAAATGTTCCCATCCTTTCCTGATTTTATTTTGAGTGTATGGTCTTTATTTTGATTTGTAGTTCTTTGAATATTAGATTAACTGTTTGCTGTTTTATGATGTGAGTTGCAAATATTTTTCCCCATTTGGTTATTAGAATTTTTTAATGAGTCAAATGTATCAACCCCCACCCCCGCCTTTTTCTTTTCTTTTCTTTTCTTCCCCAGCAAAACAGTCTCTTATTTTTATCTCAGCAGATGTTCTCATTTGGCACCTGACATCAAACCAAAAACCTTAGTTCGGTGGGCTGAGGCCATTTGTAAACTTAGTATTTGTAGGTCTCAATGCCTATGAGCATCAGAGCACCTGCCCTCCCTCTGATCCCTTAGGGATGCCTAAATCTGTCTCAGGTGTGCTAACAGTGCTGGCCACAGGGTGGTAGAAAAGTCGTGGCACTGCCATCTGCTGGGATAGGAACCCAAGCTGCGCCTTGAAAGCAAGTTCTTTTCAGGTCTCCAGATAGGGTCCCAATTATGCTTATTCAACATACTCTTGTCTTCCTGGGCTGGAATGAAGAAAGGACCATTTTCCCCAGTGGCACAGGGGAGGATTCACAAGCTGGTTTACACTTTTTAGAGCTCAAGCATCTAAGGAAGTCTTGTCTTAGGGGCTGGAGCAGTGCGCTCCCAGGTCGGTGCTGCTACCCAGGGGAAACCCCAAGTCCAGCTTGGCAGCCTTTGCACAATGGGTACTTTCCCAGGATCCATGAAAATATTCAGAGCTCATCAGAACGTTTTACTTATATGTAGTTTACAACTGTCAGAGGAGTTCAGGACTGTCGGGCCTGGGACTCTTTATCAGGATCTCATTTTAGGATTAGTTATTCAAAGCATGAAATAAGGGGGAATACTTTTTTTTTTGCCATACCATGTGGCGTGTGGGACTTCCCCGACCAGGGATCGAATCTGTGCCCCCTGCAGTGGAAATGCGGAGTCTTAACCACTGGACCACCAGGGAAGTCCAAGAGGGAATACATTTTAAGGATCGAGGCTGCTCTTTGTAGCCCTGCTGAGGCAACTATTTCAGACGTGATCAGTACAGAGAAAAGTGGGTACTCAGCAGGGCACAACTGGCTTTCAGACCCAGACTTCTTCAGTGGTGTGGTTGAAGAGGGACTTCAGCTTGGGCATTCTATCAGTATCTTATCCTCAGCAAGGCTGGTTGACCCAGCAGGTGCAGATCAAGAGCAACTTCAGGAGAATGAAGACCAGAGACTTGATCAGGTCAAAGGAGAGCTCCCGAGTCTGCTCCACCAGCTTCTGGCATAACAACATCTTGAAAATGAACTTGAGGCTAAGAACTCTAAGGGCCCAGAAAAGGCTGAGCATGGCCAGCTGCTTCTCTCTGTCCTGGAAGAGATGCACGGAGATGATAGTGGGGAAGTAGGTGCTGAGCCTGTTAGCGGCGAAGAAGGGCACAGACACGTTTCACCAGAAGAGGCTGGGAGCCAGGCTGTCCACACGCAGGGTCAGTAGCACAGAGAACACCAACAGGGCCAGCCAGGTGCACGAAGATCTTGAAGGTAGTGAAGGCCAGCCACTGTTGGCGAGAAAAGCATCACGCAGGTTGAGCGAGCCAGGGACAGCCGTATGTCCCACCCACCGGGCTGTGCCTCCAGTCCCCACAGGCCTCACTGATGTCTGCTGTTGTTGCTGCCAGGCGAGCGAGAGGCAGCGAGCAGCCCTGCCTGCTGCAGCCTTTGGCCCAGGTGTGCCACTGATCTCCAGGCCCTGGCTTGGGACCCAGCACTGGCCACCGGCGGGCTCCCACCTTGACCTGCCGGTTCTTTTGGGTTTTGTGTTATATTTAGAAAATCCCATCTTTTCTTTGATGATAAAGATTCCCTTTTATTATGGTACTCATGATTTTTAAAAAACATTAAATTTTTGATTTGAAATATATGTTGGTATTAGGTATGTAGTAAGGATACAACTTTATTATTTTTTCTGTATGGCTGTCCATTTGTCTCAAGACTACTGAATAGTCCAACTTTCTCCTACTGGTTTGAAATACTTCCTTGATCATATACAGAATAAATTGCTGTAAGTATTTGAGGGCGTTTCTAGATTTTACTGTTGTTTGACAGGTATATTTTAAATGAGGGATCTCCATAATACAGTAAACTTTCAAATTTTTTTTATAGGTTCCTTGTTTCTATACTGATGCAGAAAGACGGTCAGTGATGGATGCAACACAGATTGCTGGTCTCAATTGCCTTCGATTAATGAATGAAACTACTGCAGGTAAGAGACTATTAACTGAAATTTTTGACTTGCTCCATCTTGAAGGTTGTGAAATCTTAAAACCCTAGGGTTTCTTGTTCCCTGTTTTGCTTGGAGCACTTACCACCTGTGTGTCATAGTATTTTTGGATACTCTGTCACATTCTATGAAGAGTTCACCTGAGAAGTGCTTTTTCTGTATCCTCATAGCACTTACTTTGGTATTTAATTGCATGCTTGTTTGGAAAGGAACACATTTATTGTGTGTTTGGAGCATTGCTTTGGTTTAAATATTGGGTTTTTGTCCAACTTGTGGATTGGTGGAGTTACAGGGGTGGGGTATAAAGCAACATCTCAGCGGGTAGAATATATGGGAATGTTGAGATGGCACAAGGATAGCAGAAACATGGGAAGAAATGTTTGGAGAAGTGGAGGAAGTGGTTTTGGGGAAAATTGCCAAAGTTGTTGGAATTGGAAATTGGAAATGTAAGGAAGCTTAAGTGAATGTCGGCATTTAACTCTTTGAAGTTAGTGTTCTTCATGAATAAATCATGCAGAGCTCATAAAGATTTTGAGTCTTTCATGGATCTGTATACATTACATGGATCTGTATTCATTTCCTACTTAAATGAATTTTAAGTTTAGTACTTAAATGGTAACATTATGTTGAATTTTTTTCTTATTGTGTAGTTGCTCTTGCATATGGAATCTATAAACAAGATCTTCCTGCCTTAGAAGAGAAACCAAGAAATGTAGTTTTTGTAGACATGGGGCATTCTTCTTATCAAGTTTCTGTATGTGCGTTTAATAGAGGAAAACTTAAAGTAAGTATATTTTTTCCAGAAGACTGTATTACAAGTGTATGGTAATTAGGAATTTATGAGAGACAACTTAAAATAATTGGTTAAAAAATTTTGTTTCACTAGTGGAAACTTGGTATGAGCCATCTGAACTAGAAATTAGGTAGGTAGGGGTTGGGTGGAAGTTGTAAGCCCAAAATAATTTATCAAGAGTTGACATGGTATGAAGCAAAGAGCATAGACCTTGAGGAAGAAACTCTTAAGAGTCCTGAGCCTATTTTTCTTATCTATAATGTGGGGAAAATAATGCTTGCCTTGCAAGCTTACTAGGAGGAATCTTTAACATGTAGTCCCTTCATATATCTTACACTGAGGATTGAGGAGGTGATATATGTATTCTCTTAAGATTTTGAGTGGTCTGGGAACAGCATGGAGTGAGTAGAACTTGGGTGGCTGAAAGAAACCAGACTAGGAGTTATATTCTAGATGTCTGGAGATGTTAGAGCTCTGGAGAAAGCAGTTTTGTACACAGAGAAGTGTAGCAGTGTTAATGGCAGAGAGGGACCAGAGGGTGATCATGGTCACAGTTGCAAAAAATTTTTTAAATATGTATACACATTTCCTGTATTAGTCTCTTATTAAGGTCAAATTTATATAGAGTGAAAGGTATAGATTTTAGGTGTTCAGTGAGGGTTTTTTTTTTTTTTTTTTAGCGGTACGCAGGCCTCTCACTGCTGTGGCCTCTCCCGTTGTGGAGCACAGGCTCCGGGCGTGCAGGCTCAGCGGCCATGGCTCACGGGCCCAGCCGCTCGGCAGCATGTGGGATCTTCCCAGACCAGGGCATGAACCCGTGTCCCCTGCATCAGCAGGCGGACTCAACCACTGCGCCACCAGGGAAGCCCCAGTGAGGCTTTTTTTTTTTTTAATTTATTTTTTTTTAATTGAAGTATAGTTGATTTACAGTGTGTTAGTTTCAGGTATGTAGCACAGTGATTCAGTTATACATATATATACTTTTTCAGATTCTTTTTCCCTTATAGGTTTTTACAAGATATTGAGTATAGTTCCCTGTGCTATGCAGTAGGTCCTTGTTGGTTATCTATTTTATTTATAGTAGTGTTAATCCCATCCTCCTAATTTATCCCCCCACTTTCCCTTTGGTAGCCATAAGTTTGTTTTCTATGTCTGTGAGTCACAGTCGAATTTGATGGTATATGCTAGTTCCTCAGTGGGATATAAAATCAGTTCTCTAGCTTGGTGATTTTATCTAGAATTTGCTTAAGAACCAAGGATATTTTGAGTATTTAACTATTTGGGTTCTGTATCAAGGTTCTTAGTGCCAGGTCTAAACTGGTTTTCTGCCTCCAGTTTAGGGGTTGGTCGAGTGGACTACCTATCCCAAAATAAGTACTTGTTAGGTTTGGAGGGCATTTTGAGTTTCTCTTTGTTACAATCCTGTTTCTTTGAAAACTCGACTTGCCTCTGCTTTATATTCTGATTTGTTTCTATGGTTTATGTTTTTGTTTTGTTTGTTTAATACAAACAAATCTTTGGGATGGTTGGGAAATAAGAGGTTCACGATTTTTACAGATGTGAATGATGGACCAAGTGTTATTCTCACTGTTTAAGCTTTACTTTTATCCATAATAGGATTATTTCTAAATTCCATTTTGTACTCTCACTTTTTAACTTTAATTTAATTATTTACTTTTAATTTTATTTATTTATTTTTGGCTGTATTGGGTCTTCGTTGCTGTGCACGGGCTTTTCTCTGGTTGCGGTGAGCGGGGGCTACTCGTCGTTGCAGTGCACGGGCTTCTCATTGTGGTGGCTTCTCTTGTTACGGAGCCAGGGCTCTAGGTGCTTGGGCTTCAGTAGTTGGGCGGCATGTGGGCTTAGTTGCTCTGCAGTGTGTGGGAGCAACATTGGCATTGTTGCTCCCCGGCATTGGCAGGTGGATTCTTAACCACTGCGCCACCAGGGAAGCCCTCTCACCTTTTTAGACAGAAGATACTGGCCATAATTTAGCCTTGTCTTTGAGTCAAAGTGATGTGTATTAGTTTCTGCTTCATTATCAGCTGTTAATTTTCAGTTTTCCAATTTTAATTAAAACTTAATTATCAAAATACTTACTATAAAGTCAAATTTTGGAACATTTATGTATAAAGAAAGGACATTCATGATCTTACTACAGTTTGATGTATTTCATTCTAGTCTTTTATAAAAACAAAATTGGAATTACACAGAACTGTGTCTGTCTTTTGTTTTGTTTTGTTTTCCTCTCCTATGAGTTCACTTATTAAGAAAAACTTCCTGAGGACATTTAACATTCTTTGAAGAGATTGTTTTAAGGGTGTGGGTCATCACTTATTTAGCCTGTCTTCTATTATTGGATCTGATTAGATCTAGTTTGCTTCTAATCTGCCAGAGATTTGGAAAAGGATAACCTAACCTAATTAGTCTTCTATGTTGATTAGAAACAGATAGCAGTGAGTTCGGGCTTTAGCGTATTTTCTGGTAGTAAATTGCATAGAACTAAATAAACCTTTGGTATTATTCACGGTTTTGTGGTAGCAATAAGACTAGAACTGTACATGACATGTTAGTGTATTGGGCCTTGAATTATAATTGTTGCTTGGAGTCAGATTGGTGTAGTGGAGAAGGCATAGGTTTTGGAATTGAGGTTGGGTTTTGAATTCTACTTCTACCACTTAATATCTTTGTGACCTGCATATTATGTGATCTATCTAGGTCTTTGTATCATCTGTAAATTGGGGATTACAATGTCTCTTTCCATAGTGGTTGTAACCATGATTAAATGACACATGCGCATTGCCTTGTTTCAACCTTAATGTCCCTTCTTGCCTTTTTATTACAGCTTACCACTTAAATATATATCATGATAAAATTTTAAATTGGTTAGTTTTTGAATTAATTATCATCTTTTTTCAAAGGTTCTGGCCACTGCATTTGACACAACACTGGGAGGCAGAAAATTTGATGAGGTGCTAGTAAATCACTTCTGTGAGGAATTTGGGAAGAAATACAAGCTAGACATAAAGTCCAAAATCCGTCCATTATTACGACTGTCTCAGGAGTGTGAGAAACTCAAGAAATTGATGAGTGCAAATGCTTCAGACCTTCCTTTGAGCATCGAATGTTTTATGAATGATGTTGATGTATCTGGAACTATGAATAGGTAATCATGTTAATATTTTGATGGTAAACTGAACTGTGATGTTTCTCTACTTATATTAGCCTTAATTAGCTAATTGTTGAAATTATATGGATGTTATATGATAACTTCAGTTCTGTAGGTAAAAATTAGAGGCCATTCAGGATCTTGCCTTTATTTTATTTTTAAAAAATTTATTTATTTTTATGTTTGGCTGTGCCACATGGCACATGGGATCTTAGTTCCCTGACCTGGGTTCGAACCCGCACCCCCTGCATTGGAAGCGCAGAGTCTTAACCACTGGACCACCAGGGAAGTCCAGATAGTGCCTTTGATGTGAAGGCTGGGTTTGGTTAGTCTAATAATGTAGACTATTAGGTTTGTTCTGGTTATTTGAATATTCCAGGAAATTGGCAGTTCCTTTACATGTGCATGTATTACACGTGAGTTACCAGTTTTCATAAATTCAGGGCAAAGTGCTTTAATGCAGGATTAAACTGAATTTGCTTTAGTCATTGATTCAGAAATTGGTGTTTTTGAGTAGTTCATTATCACTTGAGGACAACAGGTCTTTTTGTATAATACTACAAGAATTCTGGGTAACTGACATTTCAGGGCTATCCTCAGAAATACCCAGATTGCTTCTGTTATCTGGTTAGGTTGCTTGGATGTTCTTCAGTATGTGAACTCTACTGGTAGAATTCAGGCAAGACTGATGGCTTGTTTGGAGAAGGGTGGCCTGAGCCATCTTCAGAAAATTGAGATGGAGTCAGAATTGCTTTTAATCTGCCAGAATTAGATTACTGTGCCTAGTAACCAGATTTGTAGTCACCTTTCTCTTCTACTTGAAAGTGATGTTTTTCATTTTTATTAAACAGTAACTTTTTGTGTATCTATGATGTGTTAGGGGGAATCATACAGTATGTGTTTGGCTTCTTTTGTGTCTGGCTTCTTTAACTTAATGTTTCCTAGGTTCATGTATTAGTACCTCATTGCTTTTTATGGCAAATAATACTACATTTGTGTGGGTATATCACATTTTATTTTTCCATTCATCAGTTGATGGACATTTGGGTTTCCACCTTTTAGCTATTGTGACGAGTGTTTCTATGAACATTCATGAACAAGTTATTTGAGTATCTTGTTTTCAGTTCTTTTGGGTATATAGCTAGGGGGGGAATTGCTGGGTCATGTGGTAATCATATGTTTAGCTTTTTGAGGAATCACCAAGCTATTTTCAACATATCCAGTGCATCTCTAGTGGCAGTGCACACTCCTCTTCTAAAAGCTCAGAACGGACTTCCCTGGTGATGCAGTGGTTAAGAATCCGCCGGCCAATGCAGGGGACGGGGGTTCGAGCCCTGGTCCGGGAAGATCTCACATGCCGTGGCGCAACTAAGCCCATGCACCACAACTACTGAGCCTGCGCCCTAGAGCCTGTGAGCCACAACTGAGCCCTCATGCCACAGCTACTGAAGGCTGTGCGCCTAGAGCCCGTGCTCCACATCAAGAGAAGCCACTGCAGTGAGAAGCCCACGCACCGCAATGAAAGGGTAGCCCCCGCTCCCTGCAACTAGAGAAAGCCTGTGTGCAACAACAAAGACCCAATGCAGCCAAAAATAAAAAATAAATAAATAAATTCATTAAAAAAAAGCTCAAATACTTATTTCACATAAAAGTGAGTAAAATATAGTTACCATATGATTCAGCAGTTCCACTCCATACCCAAGAGAAATGAAAGCACATTTACACAAAAATTTATATATGAATGTTCATAGCAGCACTACTTATAATACCCCCAAAATGGAAACAACCCAAATGCCCATCAACTGACAAAATAAACAAAACGTGATATATCCATACAATGGAGTATTATTTGGCAATTAAAAAAAATGTTGTACAGATGCGTACTGTAGCATGGATGAACCTTGAAAAGTTTATGCTAGATGAAAGAAATAAGTTAAAATGGACTACATTTTGTCTAATTCTGTTTGTATGAAATGTCCAGAATGAGTGGTTGCCTAGGGCTGGAGGGTTGGTGGGGGAGTTGGGAGAATAATGTTAATGGTGATGAAAATACTCTTTTATAGGGTGATGAAAATGTTTTAAAATAGATAGTGGTGATGTTTGCACAATTCTGAATATACTAAAAGCCATTGAATTGTACACTTTAAATGTGTCAGTTCTATGGTATGTGAATTAAATTTCAATAAAACTTTTAAAAAAGGAAAAACCTCTACTGCTGCTGCTGCCATCTTTCTAGAATGCTCTCTGTACCTTTGCTTTTCATGTTTTTATTTTGGACATTTTCAAATATGCAGCAAAACTGAAAGAATTTTATAGTGAACCTCCTTATCCTGCCACTTAGGGTCTACTGATAATATTAACTGTACTTGTTTTTTCCACATACCTATTGATCTGTTCATCTATCCATCCTCTGTCTACCCATCAATTTATTTATTTATTTAGACAAAGCTAAGAGTTAAAAAAAAAATCATTCATTCATTTATTCATTCATTCATGCATTCTTCGCCAGGTCTTAGTTGCGGTATGTGGGATCTAGTTTCCCCACCAGGGATTGAACCCGGGCCCCGTGCATTAGGAGCATGGAGTCAACCACTGGACCACCAAACCATCATTTTAAACTGTTTTGGTTGCTACACATCCTCACCAAATATTGGTATTAGTGATCTTGAATTTTTGCCATTCTGGTGGGTGCATTCTATACCTCCACTATTTTTCTTTTTTTTTTTGAGATGTAATTCATTAAAGTCACGCATTTAAAGTATATAATTCACTGGGTTTTAATATATTCATGGAATTGTGCAGCCATTACCACAACCCAATTTAAGAATATTTTCATCACCTCATAAAGAAACTCTAAATGAACTATCATTCTGTGAAGAGACATGGAGGAACCTTAAATGTATATTTCTAAGCAAAAGAAGTCAATCTGAAGAGGCTGTATGATTCCAACTATATGACATTCTAGAACTATGTGACATTCTATATGACAACTATATGACCTTCTAGAAAAGGCAAAACTATGGAGACAGTAAAAAGATCAGTGGTTAGCCAGGGTTCAGTGGAAGGGAGGGATGAATAGGTAGAGTACAGAGGATTTTTAGGGGAGTGAAACTATTCAGTATGATGCTGTAATGGTGAATACTTACACCATTTGTCAAATCATATAGAACCCTAATTTATACTATCATGTATCAATATTGGCTCATCAGTTGTTAGAAATGTATCTTACTAATGCAAGGTATTAACAGGGGAACTGGGTGTGGGGGTAAGAGGTGTATGGGAATTCTCTGTACATTTTGTTTATTTCTCTGTAAACCTAAAACCAGTCTTAAAAAATAAAGTGTATTAATTAAAGAGAAAAAAATATCTGTACCCATTAGCTGTTTTTGTCCATCTGTTCTTCCTCCCCCAAGCCCTAGGCAGTGGTTAATCTACTTTCTGTCTCTTTGGAGTTGGCAGTTCTGAACATTGCATATAAATGGGGTCAGTCATATATAACGTGTTCTTTGTGATCGGCTTATTTCACCTAGCATAATGTTTTCAAAGTTCATCCATGTTCCAGCATGTATGTCACTTTTATTGTTTTTGTTCCTTTTTCCTGAATACACCTGATGGATAATAGGGTTTTTCACACTATTTTGCCTATGAATAATGCTTATGTGAACATTCATGTGCAGATTTTGTGTGGTCATGTGTTTTCAATTGTCTTGGATAGATACCTAGAGTGGAATTGCTGGGTCATATGGGAGCACTATGTATAACATGCTGAGCAATTGCCAAACTCTTGCAAAGTGACTGCACCATTTTACATTCCCACCAGGAATGTATGTGAGATCCAGTTTCTCTCCATCCTTGCCAGTACTTGTTATCTGTCTTTTTGATCATAGAGATTTATTTTACATAAAAGTGGAATGTGATTTAACCTATTATTGTTCTTTTCCATAGAGGCAAATTTCTGGAGATGTGTGATGATCTCTTAGCTAGAGTGGAGCCACCACTCCGTAGTATTTTGGAACAGGCCAGTAAGTATTATTGTGACTGTTCATCTTGGGCTCTTTGGAAAATGTTAATTACTTTCTTTTTTTCCAGTTTTACAAATTTTCATTGTATGAACTACTTCAGTGCAATATGAAACTTTTTTTTATCAATATCGTCCCCCTGGAGTACCTCCAGTAGTGTCTAGGGAAATCTGATAGTTTTCCCAGGAAATGTAATTCAGATTCAAAGATGGATTTAAAGTCTCAGGTATTTCATGGTGGTAAAAATTGTCTTTAGCAGTGTTGCTGTGGTAGTCTTGTAGGGTTTTCTTGTCAGTGAATCTTTTGTTGAAAAATAAGTAAAGGGAGGATATGATAATCACATACTTAACAGGATGCTTTAATTTTATCTTGGGCTAAAAGGTGGAAGTTTGATTTAGGAATGCATTACTAATGCTCCGCAAACCTTTGACAAACCTTTTCTTAGAGTTCACTCTTGTGTTGGTTGCTATTTCATGGTGTTGAGATGTACTCTAATCTTGACACAGGCTCAGCTCTTAAATCAGATTGATTATCACAGATGGGCATGTTCTTTCCATACTGGGTCAGCCCATTTCTTTAAATAGCCCTTCTCAACAAATTGTCAGTGTTTGTTGCACAAAATGTGACCAGGAAACCAGGTGGGTTTTGTTTTTTTTTAATTTTTATTTTTGGCTGCGTTGGGTCTTTGTTGCTGCGTGTGGGCTTTTTCTAGTTGTGGTGAGTGGGGGCTACTCTTTAGTTGCAGTGAGTGGGCTTCTCATTGTGGTGGCTTCTCTTGTTGCAGAGTACGGGCTCTAGGTGCGCAGGCTTTAGTAGTTGTGGTGCACGGGCTTAGTTGCGGCATGTGGGATCTTCCCGGACCAGGGATTGAACCCGTGTCCCCTACATTGGCAGGTGGATTCTTAACCACTGCACCACCAGGGAAGTCCCAACCAAGTGGTATTAAGAGGTGTTTTATGAGTGACAGCAGAGCCTTGGTGTGTACCTTCTCTCCTGATACGAGGAGATTGTACCTGTGTTATAATCTGGCCTATGTTTATACTCTGGCTGGAGTGCTGGAGTGGCTAGATGTGCATCTGCATACTCTTTTTTTTTCATGCCATGTCAGGGATAGTCCAATATTTTGAGGCTCTTTTATTTTCCTTATGGCCAACTTAATTATTGATTTTGTTTGTTTGTTTGTTTTTGTTTTGCGGTATGCGGGCCTCTCACTGTTGTGGCCTCTCCCGTTGTGGAGCACAGGCTCCGGACGCGCAGGCTCAGCGGCCATGGCTCACGGGCCCAGCTGCTCCGCGGCATGTGGGATCTCCCCGGATCGGGGCACGAACCCGCGTCCCCTGCATCGGCAGGTGGACTCTCAACCACTGCGCCACCAGGGAAGCCCCCAATTACTGATGTTTTAACATTTATTTGTGTGAGGCTGTTTCCAAGATTGTAGGACTTGTACACTGTAGGACATTAGGTATTCCTGACTCTCACCTCTTAAGTCCCAGTATTGTGCCACTCTGCCCTCATTATTTTTAGCACATACCTGTGTGTGTGTGTGTGCGCCCTCACGTGTTATTGTGGAGGGGATTAGGAGTGGTGGGGTTTTGTTATGCATTTGTGAATTATTTTGTTGTGATAAAATGTTATATTGCTCTTTTTATTTCACTGTAAAATACTAGTTAAAAGATTCTTTTAATATAAATGTCTATTCTAATTGTTTTTAAATAGAGTTAAAGAAAGAAGATATTTATGCAGTGGAGATAGTTGGTGGGGCAACACGAATCCCTGCAGTGAAAGAGAAGATCAGCAAATATTTTGGTAAAGAACTTAGTACAACACTAAATGCCGATGAAGCTGTTACTAGAGGCTGTGCATTGCAGGTGAGCTTGCTTTCTTTCACAGGTAGCCATTTGTAGGTCATTGTAAATACAGCAGTGGTTTTATGTATCCAGCTAGTCTGAGGTTAGCTCAGTGATCTTAAGGTCTAAGATTCTAAAACTTCTGTTTTAAAATTGGTATCAGAAGTGGTGTTCATAAATGGAATTGTTTGTACTATATAACATGTAATAAGATGAAATGTTACTAGAAACATACGTAAGCCTGAAATACCACTAGAATTTGGCATATTTGTTGCATGAAGTAGTGTTATACATCAGCTAAATAAAGGTTGAGGTTAATAGAAAAGTAATAAGGAATAGCTAGATTATATGGGTGGTTTTGACAAATGATAGACATTTATAAAACCACTTATTTAGGTACTATTAAGTTATCAATGTAAATAGATGTCTTCTGAAGTCATTCTTTATAGGTATTGTAATAATTAGTTCATATGACTACTTGCCAAATGGAATTTTTAAAAATTATTATTCTAGTGTGCAATCTTATCGCCTGCTTTCAAAGTCAGAGAATTTTCTATCACTGATGTAGTACCATATCCAATATCTCTGAGATGGAATTCTCCAGCTGAAGAAGGGTCAAGGTAATAATGTTTTTTAATCATTTTTGTACTTAAGTGTTAAGTCTTAGAAAATACTCTCCATTTCAAGTTATACACATCTGTAATATTTTGCCATAGTGCATGAAGCAAAGTGATTATTTAGTCATTCATCAGAATAAGTTTGTGTCCTTACTAGCTTCTTTTATTTTCTCCTGCTGAAATAATTGGTGCCTTTTATATGCTGATTGAAGTATATATATATGTTTAAAACTGACACTAGACACACACACACACATATTTTTTTTCTTGGGAACTCTTATAATCTGCAAACAGCGCCAGTTGAGAAGAGTAACTAGAGCTATACAGTAATTACAAACCTAGAATACATGGGTAAAAAGTGTTAGCAATGTCCTAAATTTGTGTTTTTGTCTTTTTCCTCTGTTCAGCGACTGTGAAGTCTTTTCAAAAAATCATGCTGCTCCTTTCTCTAAAGTACTCACATTTTATAGAAAGGAACCTTTCACTCTTGAGGCCTATTATAGCGCTCCTCAGGATTTGCCCTATCCAGATCCTGCTATAGGTAAGTAAAGAACTGGGAATTAAAAAAAAAAGAAAAAAAAATTATGTGTGCTTGGGAGAACTGGAATAGCAAAGCAAGTAGAGTATGCTGAAATTTAGGTATTTTAGATCACACGCACAAAAAAACCACTTTCAGTCGTATTACCAGGTTTAGAACCAGCAGGATGGTCATTATTTAATTGGATCTCCTATTGTGGGCTGTAGTTCTTTTCTTTTTTTTTTAATTAAAAATTTTTTAGTTTTTATTTTTATTGATTGATTGATTGATTGATTGATTGATGCTGTGTGTGACTTGAGGGAAGTTAGTTCCCCGACCAGGGATCGAACCCACGCCCTCGGCATTGAAAGCGCAGAGTCCTAACCACTGGACTGCCAGGGAATTCCCTGGGCTGTAGTTCTTGGTTAATGCACATTATTGTTATACCTTGTGCATAATGTGGTGCTAGTTACTGAAAGGAGTTGAAGAGATTCAATTCTGACCCTAACATAGAGTTAGGTGTACACAGAAAATCATTAGGAAATTGTGATAATCAGTATCACAGGTTATGGAACCATGTTGGCTTGAGTCTTCATTGACTCTGAGAAACTTAGAATCTGGATATAATACCAGTCGAGGAGAGAGAAACTAGAGTTAATATGATAATTACAGAACTAGAATACATGGGTAAAGTATTAGGAATATCTTGAATGGCACTTAGAAGCTTGGAAAGTTAACCTACTCTGTTTTCCTCATTTGTAAAACAGGACTAGGTGTGATAATTCATACTTTACAGAGTTTTATGAATTAAAAAACATAAGCAAAACCCTGGTATAGTAACTGAATCTAGAAATGGCAGTTTCTTGATAAGTGACAAGCAGTGTGGAATCACTGGGGTTTTCAGTAGAGGAAAGTGGGACAAATCTAGGAATTTATCTGGCAGTAGCCTATAAAGATGAATTGGAATAAGGCACTGGAGGGAAGGACATGTTTGAAGAGTTAGGAGGTACTTGAGTCCTTAATTGAGACAAGATAAATAAGAGTTTGACTGTATGTGAGAGAGGAAGGAGAAATCTGATGATTTAGTAAGATTCTGAGAGTGCCCACTTGGATTATTTGAAGTATCATGTTACTGACCTTTCACTGAGAAATGGACATAACCTGGCAGTATGGGCATGTATTTGTGTTTGAATTCATCCTCTTAGGTTATGTGTTCTCTTTTGTCCTTCTTATGTCCTTAGCTCAGTTTTCAGTTCAGAAAGTCACCCCTCAGTCTGATGGCTCCAGTTCAAAAGTGAAAGTCAAGGTTCGAGTAAATGTCCATGGCATTTTTAGTGTGTCCAGTGCATCTCTAGTGGAAGTGCACAAGTTTGAAGAAAATGAGGAACCGATGGAAACAGATCAGAATGCAAAGGAGGAAGAGGTAATCTAGACAATCTTATACAATTTTAGGCCATTCATAATGGCTCAGAGGTGACACTTGTCTAGAAATTCTAGCAAATAGACTGGGTGACAGAGCTGCTGAGAGTAGGTTTGCATGTGTACCCCATCATATGTGAACTAGCATGCAGTCTTTATACAGAATTTGTATAGAAGTGGGACATAGTTGGCTTCCTCCTTGAGACCATGCACCTCTCAATTTGACTTATTCTCGGTTCTTTCCGATTACTGGGGAATGCTGAGTCTCAGTTGATTATTTCCACAGGTAGCATAGAATTCACACTCATTTGTTGGAATCATGCACTGGGTCTTGTACTTATTGTGTATAAAAATCAAGGCTTTATAAAACTAAACGTTTGGGGTCTCATCCCCACAGATTTTGTTTGACTTGGTCTGGGCTAGAGCCCAGGTGTCAGTTTTAAAAGCCTCCGAGGTCATTATAATGTGCTGCAGGCATTGAAAGCCAGTGTGATTCAAGGTCTCTACAAACTTCTCCCTTCTTTGTCATTTCTGTCAGCCTTTGTTCTTTTAACACCTTTAACAGAATTTTCAGGGTGTCCACCTCCCCTAATGTACACAGTGGTTGTACTTTTGAGGATGGAAAGGCTGCTTTAAAAACTGCTAGAAAAAGTTAAGACTTTTGAGAGAAATGTATTCATGAGGAAGCTAGGAGAAACTCATGCTTTCTTCAGATTTTATTGTGTTAAATATTGCCACGCTGTGTGCTTATAAGTACTGCTATGGTTTTACAGTGTAGTTCTATAGCCACTCTTATTTATATAAGGACGAGGCAAGAGTTATTTCCATTGTACAGATGTAGTAACCGAGATCCAGAGAGGAAAACTTTCATGTTCTAAGTGTAACATATGTGTTATAGCTGGAATTTGAGTCTGGGTTGTCTGATTGTTGGTAATTAGCAGGAATTCCACATCATGTGATTTTGCCAATGTGTCATGAAGGTTGCTTAGTCTTTCACTAGTATTTCCTAGTTTCAGGATTTGATGTGACCTGTTTTTCAGAAGATGCAAGTGGATCAGGAGGAACCACATGTTGAAGAGCAACAGCAGCAGACACCAGCAGAAAATAAGGCAGAGTCTGAAGAAATGGAGGTATGAATTGTGTTTTAGAGTATGATTTGTCGTCTTTTTACATAATGGTTTTGGCTGACCTATTATGTCTTGGAAGGGAATTATATTAGAAATCTTCATTTATCTGAATAGTCTTTAAAGCAAGATTTTGTAGTATGGTTGGAAAGTATCTTTGGCAAAATGGTCTTTGAACTTTAGTCTGGATGGTTTGTGGGAAGAAAGCACTCAGAAGCCTTAGTTTTACTAGGCTAGTGATTGGTTCATGCTGGTTTCTGAATGGCTGTTACTAATAGTCATCCTACCCATAATTTATTCTTTACTAATAAACAATGAAAGATGTTTCTTTCAAATTTTGTCAGCTCTCTGAAACTTGTCTTTTTGTTGAAATACACTGTTTTAAATAATAATGTTTTGAAATATATTTTGTAAGTAATGTTAATATTTATCCCAAGTATTTAAATGGATATGTAGCATTTTTGGATCCTTTACAACCTGTTCTTTAACTTTAGAGTTTTCATGTTTAAATTTTGTCATCAGCATTGAAAACAGCTTTTCTTCCAAATTATTTGACATTGCAGTGTATAATTTCACCTTCTAAGGTATTTCTGATTGTGGCATTTAAAAGGGTTTGGCAGAGCCTTTAGGAGGCTTAAGTCTGGTACCCATTTTCATGTCAGTTAACAAATTTTATTCCTTTAGCTGTGCAAATAATTGTAAAAAAAAAAAAAAATGGCAGAGGAAATCATCCTCATAGATGCTTTAGTGTACTGTAGGCCTTTTCCAAGGTGGAAGACCTGTTATTGCCTGGGTTGGGGACAGCAGTGGGTAAGAGAAGTACGTATTTTTCTGTGTTTGGGAAGGTCGGGGAGGAGAAAGGAGAGAGGTGGACCCACCTGCCTTCCCCTCCCTGCCCCCCAATGCCGTGGAGCTGTGGCAAGTTTCATGGGGTTTCTTATTTATGTTCCTTCCCTGAGGTGGCTCGGGAACTGACGCCTTTCATAGTATTGTTTCTAAGGGAAATAAAATACAAATGAGGCATAAATCAGCCCTGACTTAAGATTTGGACAGGAGATGGGGAAATGACTTTGTATTCTAGATTATTTGAAAGTTACAAATAAAAAACAACTGGAATGGATATTTTTCTAATTTGTGGATCAGCAAGAGCTTTCAAAGCGTAAAAGCAATGAAAGTAATCAGAAAGGAAAAGGTGGATAGATTCAACAATAAAAGCTTGCATAGACAAGTAATAGAAGATTAGAAAAAAACTAGAAGAGTCAATCACTTGGGGGGAAAAATCACAAAGATCCCAAGAGAACGCTGGATGAAATATGACTAGGCAATTTGAAGAAATAAGTATGCCTTATAACTGTGTGAAAAAAGGTTATTGACCCAACGAAAATAATAGATCATGGTAAATGAATTCCTTTTTTTGGCCAGGGTACAGTGGAATGGATTCTGTTACTCCTTGTGAGAATGTAAATATGTGCAGATACTCTGGAAGTCATATTACTACTGGATTTCTGATCCTGAAAAATTTCATACCCTCTCCCCACTAATTTCCTATGCATGTTCATAAGTTTAGATAAGAGTGGAAGAAAATTAGAGAATATTTAATAGTGATTATATGTTGATAGTGGGATTATGGGAGGTTGTTTTTGTGTGTATATATGTAAATAAGTGTATGTGTGTGTACAGATCAGTAGTGTTAAGTATAATCACATTGTGCTACAGTCTTTTTCATTTCGCCAGACTAAAACTACCTATTAAGCAACAATTCCCCATTCCTCTATCCCTCCTCCCCCTGTCCCCTGGCAACCACCATTACTTTCTATCTCTATGGATTTGACTATTTATAGTCAAAAATATTTATATTTTTAACTTTCCAGATATTGTAAGAACACAAACTAAGTTAATAAAAGAGCAAAACCAGCCTTTGAAACATGACTCATTTGGAAGTTTAAGAGTCTGTATAAGTGTTTTTAATGATTTCTGTTATTTTAGACTTCTCAAGCTGGATCAAAAGACAAAAAGATGGACCAGCCCCCTCAAGCCAAGAAGGCAAAAGTGAAGACCAGTACTGTGGACCTGCCAATTGAGAATCAGCTGTTATGGCAGATAGACAGAGAGATGCTCAACTTGTACATTGAAAATGAGGTGGTTATTTTAAGTCTTTTAGAGCAATAAGCTAAAAAGTTAACGTGATCGTAGTGTTCAAACTCTGTCTAGTGACCTTCATGTATTTTAGGTTGTATGGGGTTTGAGAACAATTTTAGATTTTGGGGTATTGGAGGACAAGTTTAATAGATCCCAAGACATAACATCAAAATTCTTTTATGGTGATATTATGTCTTTATTGCTAAAAACCCTGTTTTGAGATCTTTGACATTTAGGGGAGGTATCATTCATGTTTGGGTGTGTGAGTTTGATTGTTCACTAGCGATTGGGATGTTTGAGGCCAGGGTCACAGAAGTTGATCAGCAGGAGAAATCACATTAGCCTTAATATTTTGTTTATTAGTTCCTTTCCCTGTTGCCAGTCAATATGTAACTCTAGTTATGGTGAGCGATGCAAGGTTTGGGACCCTGGAGCACAGTTAATTAATTACTGTCTGTGAGGTTTCTCATCATATATACATTGGATCTTAGAATAGTTTTGTTTCATAGACCCTTTAACATCTATACTATATGAATAGTTTGATATTCCTGGGTATGTAATACAAGCAGAGTATACTCACCTTGTGACATTGAGCTAATAGTTTCTTAAAGTTCTCTTGTCTTAAATTCTTTTCCTTATTTTTGCTTTTGAGTTTCAGCATCTTGGTATTTCTTCTATTGCTCTTTTTTTCTAAGCACACCCACAGAACTCTCACTTGATCTTCATAATTTACTAAGGACTGATGCTTCCAGCTCTCTTTCTGCAGATGATTCGCAGAACTAAAAGGATTTGAGGAAGAAGGCTTCTCTACTTTTATATTACTTAATAGTTAAGGGGAAATTGTCTCAGTTTTCTGAATGTCTAACTGTACTGTTCACAGGGTAAGATGATCATGCAGGATAAACTAGAGAAGGAGAGGAATGATGCTAAGAATGCAGTAGAAGAATACGTGTACGAAATGAGAGACAAGCTTAGTGGTGAATATGAGAAGTTTGTGAGTGAAGATGTAAGTATGTGCCTCAGTGTGCCTGCTTAGTGTGCTTCCTCCGGCAGGATCCTTAAATGTAGTTAACAAGGGAAGTTTGTATCTAGGTATACAGAAAAATGATTAAAAATGCACTTTTTTTGGGAAAAGTTTTATATCGTTTTATTTTCTATTGATGGAGTGTTTCCCAAAGGTTAGATGTTGTGCATCACTCTTTTTTTGGTGTGTCACTTTTTTTTTTTTTTTTTTGCCGTGCATGGGCCTCTCACTGTTGTGGCCTCTCCCATTGCGGAGCACAAGCTCTGGACATGCAGGCTCAACGGCTATGGCTCACGGGCCCAGCCGCTCCGCGGCACGTGGGATCTTCCCAGACCAGGGCACGAACCTGTGTCCCCTGCATCGGCAGGCAGACTCTCAACCACTGCGCCACCAGGGAAGCCCTGGTGTGTCACTTTTTGATACATTTTTGCATGCTATTATTTACCTAGTATTTTTCTTGAAATCAGCTCACTTTTCCCTGATGTTTATTTTAACTCACTTCTTAAAAAAAATTCAGTATAATTGACATATAACTTTATATTAGTTTCAGGTGTACAGCATAATGATTCGATGTTCGTATACATTGTGAAATAATTACCACAATAAGTCTAGTTAAACATCCATCACTACACGTACTTAAAAAATTTTTTTTCTTGTGACGAGAACTTTTAAGATTTATTCTCTTAGTAACTTTCATATATGCACTAAAGTATTATTAACTATGTAACTCACTTAGTTTTAAATGTAGTTTTTAATTCTGAAATTTTCAAACATATCCATATGTCCCCTACAGCGGAGAAAATGGTGTAATAAACCCCCTTGTACCTATAAAGCAAAATAACATTTTTTCAATCTTGTTTTCCATATCCCCATCTCTCCACTCCCCTGTATTTTAAAGAAAATCCATATATATCATAGTTCGTGCCTGTTTCTTCATTTGTGAATCAACTGATTTTTGACTGACTAAATTGCAACATTTCCTTCATCTTTAGGACCGTAACAATTTTACCTTAAAACTAGAAGATACTGAAAATTGGTTGTATGAGGATGGAGAAGACCAGCCAAAGCAAGTTTATGTTGATAAATTGGCTGAATTAAAAGTGAGTGACTCTTGAAAGCAGAAATGCTGTAGTTTCCATGGAGAGTATCTCAAAATTGAGAGTAATTCTCATGTTAAGTAATTGAAGGCAGGTTGAAAGTGACTGAAGAGCTATACTTTTTATCACTTAGGTTCACTATCTTTCTTTCAGAACTTTGTAATAGCAAAAGAATTTTTCTGAAAATTGAGTTTAGACCTAAACTGTTTCACTGAATTGGAGCTTGAGTATGTTCTTGGTGTCAAGAGATTGAAAGACAAGCAAGATGCATCCCTGTCCTAAAGGTACTTGAAATGCAGTTGGAGCAGGGCTGCGTGTATACAGCCTTGATTCTCAATAGAGCAGAAGCGTCTGGTTTTGTATTTAAAGAAGCTGATAGTTACACCTTAGAGTTAAAAGTACAAAGAATTATTTAAAGTTGAGGCCTTTTTTATTTTTGGCGGTACATGGGCCTCTCACTGTTGCGGCCTCTCCCGCTGCGGAGCACGGGCTCCGGACGCGCAGGCTCAGCGGCCATGGCTCACGGGCTCAGCCGCTCCGTGGCACGCGGGACCCTCCTGGACCGGGGCACGAACCTGCGCCCCCTGCATCGGCAGGCGGACCCCCAACCACTGCACCACCAGGGAAGCCAGAGGCCTTTTGTTCGGAAAAAGATGCAAATACACAAGAACTTTTTGCATTTCTCTGGATTACTTAGTTTCTTGTCAAACTGGGCCATTGTGACTAACCTCTGGAATGGAATTGCTGAAGGACAGTGCCTGCAGTTTCCTGTCATTCTGGCAAGAATATTAAGAGTCTCCAGTGAGATCTTTCCCATTGAGGTTTTTGATTTACTTTTTATTATGGGAGATGTCTAACACATGAAAGTAGACAGAATAATAGCTTCAACTGTTGTCAACTTATGTCTGGTTTTGTTTTATTTCTGCTCCTTTCCACTCCCAGTTATTTTAAGCAAGTCTCTCAGGTTATATTTAATCCAAAAAAAGTTCAATGTGTATTTAAAAGAAAATGTAGCCTTAAGCTGTACCATTATCACACGCATAAAAATTCCTTAATATCACCATTAATATCACCATATATTCAGTCTGTTTTCAGGTTCCAGTTGCTTCATAAATTATTTTTTAGTTTGTTTGACTCAGGATCCAAACAGGGTCCATACATTCTGTTGATTATGTCTCTTAAATCTGTGTCTGTAGTTCTCCTTCCATCATTTCTCCTCCCTTACTTAGTTGATGAAAAAACTTGATCATTCGTGCTGGAGGATTTATTCCTGGTCTGGATTTTGCTCCTTTTCAACTCTGGTGTTTAATCTTATCTGGTAAATTGATGGTTGCAGCTGGAGGCTTTGTCAGATACAGGTTTAAAAGAAAATTTATTTTTTATTTTTTCAAGTGTACTTCATATATGGTGAAGTACACCATATCACTGTCTGGAGGCACCTAATTTTGTGTTGTCTCCCTAATGTATTTTGAGAACTAGGGTTCAAGTGACAAGTTGAAGTGGCTCCACTTGGAACAGTATTGAGGTATATTCTCATGTAGACTGAGGATATATTTCAACTGGCTGGGGAAAAATACTCAACTTTTTATATATAGAACATGGAGATTAAATGTATTTTAATTCATAATCAATCTTAGTAGAAAGATACTACTCTTACAGTTTAAACTCCCCTGTGAAGAATTTGTATATTCTCTCTTCTGTTAAGGATCTAGGTCAGCCTATTAAGATGCGATTCCAGGAATCTGAAGAAAGACCAAAATTATTTGACGAACTAGGGAAACAAATCCAACAGTATATGAAAGTAATCAGCTCTTTCAAAAACAAGGTATCTTTTTTCTTTTTTTCTTTTTTTTTTCTTCTCCTCTTCCCTATTATTGTTTCGGTAGAGTTAAGTTTTGAGACATTTACGTAGCAGTTTTTGTTAACTGTTGTTTAATGATAGTATTTTCTTTTTGGATGTTAATGTAATGTATAATATTTTATATAATCTTACTAAGAACCCTGGGATTTGCTGCTTTTCTTTAATAAGGGAACTATGGAATTGAGCAGTATGATTCAGCTTCCTTTTCTTGTTATGAAATGTTTGATCATTGACTTAACTTGCTCTATTTTGATGTTAGAACACATTAGGCAAATAATTTGGTTTGTTATGCAGATGTAGGACTGTCTCAACAATAAACTACTTTCATTTTTTTGAGCACTATATGATATATACTCCTTAAATATATTATCTGATTAAATTCGCACAGTACCCTTATGAAGTAGGTGGTAGTATCAACATTTGTAGATAATTTCTAACTTCTTTAATCCTCACCCAAGGTTACTATTGGGGGAGCTGGGATTTGGCCTGGGGTCTGATTCCAAAGTTTGGGTGGCTCCCAAACTTTGCTAAATAGTTTGGTTAACTCCACTATTATACTCCAGGTTCTTGATGTATTGTCAGTGTAAGAAACTTTAAGACAGATAAATTGAGCTTTCTAAAAAAATTACTTTTAATTAAAAAATTTTGCTTCTGAAAGGCCTCTTTTTTTTTTTTTTTTTTGCGGTACGCGGGCCTCTCACTGCTGTGGCCTCTCTTGTTGCGGAGCACACAGGCTCCGGACGTGCAGGCCCAGCAGCCATGGCTCACTCGCCCAGCCGCTCCGCGGCACGTGGGATCCTCCCAGACCGGGGCACAAACCTGTGTCCCCTGCATCAGCAGGTGGACTCTCAACCACTGCGCCACCAGGGAAGCCCTGAAAGGCCTCTTTTAAAAAACTGTACTCATTATTATTTTGGTTCCTAACAAGGATGCCTAAATCTCAGGTCTCATACCTAATGACATGTAATTTTTTTTTTTTTGCATTGTGAAATTATAAGATTTTGTGTAAAGCATGTGCTATTTATAGTGCTGAAACATTTTATTTACCACCTTGTGTAATTTTGGCCTTTAAATATATTTCCTCTGTGTTTTAAAAATTGGGGTTACTTTTCTGAATTCTTCGGGAATTGAGTGTCTATGTAGTTTGTGAGGCTAGGTGGGCTTCATTTTGGGAAAGATTGTAACTTTTTGAAAGATGGTGAAGAACTAGGCAATGTTTGAGTAGGGACGGTATCATCCTTTGACACTTGTCTGGTTGGCTACTGGTTGCAGGAGGACCAGTATGACCATTTGGATGCTGCTGAGCTGGTGAGGGTAGAAAAAAGCACGAATGAGGCCGTGGAGTGGATGAATAACAAGCTGAATCTGCAGAACAAGCAGAGTCTGACCATGGATCCAGTTGTCAAGGCAAAAGAGATTGAAGCTAAAATTAAAGTAATGTATGATTTTTAAGATTTAATAGTCTTTTCTAGTCAGTCTCATTATTTATTATTAATAGGAGAGAATTTCATTATTGCATCTTTGCTTCTGGCTTGGGGACAGGGTAGGAGAGGGTGGACTTGGATTTTAGTATGCCATGTAAAATTTGTTACAAGGAACCACAGTTTTCTCTCCTGTTGTTCTAGGAGCTGACGAGTATCTGTAGCCCTATAATTTCAAAGCCGAAACCCAAAGTGGAACCTCCAAAAGAGGAGCAAAAAAATGCAGAGCAGAACGGACCAGTGGATGGACAAGGAGACAGCCCAGGCCCTCAGGCTGCTGAGCAGGGTACAGACACAGCTCTGCCTTCGGATTCAGACAAGAAGCTTCCTGAAATGGACATTGATTGATTCCAACAATTGTTTATATTAAAACAGACTATTATAAAGCTTTAAGTTGTCAACTTTGTTCTAAATATCAACTAGAACAATTAAATACTGGAGATTTCTTAGTTTTTAGGGGATTTGGGTGGCGGGGGATATAGGTAATGTATGGAGCATTTTGACTTCGAAATAGTTAGATACAGAAATGAAGTGCATTGTATCTTTTTCATAATGGTACTATTTAGAAGCCCAGTTAGTCTTACTGAGCTTATGCTTCACTCCTTTTATGTTTAATCATGCTTATACAAAGAGAAGTTTGTTTTAGAAAGTTGAGCTATAGCACAAGCTATACCTAGCTATCAAGCAGACTTTTTATTATGACATACATGGCAGGAACTCTAATTGTGCTTCACAGATCTGCTGTGGAGATTGCAACAAAGGCTCCCCGCTTGGTGGGGTGGAGGAGGGGTCTCCTTCTGTTTCTGAGGACTAGAGCGCATGGCATGGATTAACAGAGAACAACAGAGGTATGCTCTGAGCTTCATCACGTGTCAGTCAGCTCCGCTGGGACTCCCACCCCGTCTTCCTATCTTCCCATCTTCCCCCAGTTAAAGGAGCTACTATTACAAATGCAATGTGTTGCTCCTGGGAAAATAGATCCTTTCACCTGGAGCAAGTTGTTAACTGAGGATTTTAGACCTGCAGGCTCTTCCTAAGAATGTGTGTTCCTGAAAGTATGTATGTCCACTAATATCCCAAGTATCAAAGTCTAAATAATTTTCTCTTTGGAAGGTTAGAATTGGGTAGATGTACTGTTGGATATAGGCCTGGTAAATTTAACTGAGGGATTGATTCTTGTTAATTATGGTGTGAAGATTTGTATCCTGGCCTGCTTATTCAGGTGAGATGTTCTGTGTAAAAATTGAGGTATAGCTTGAAGTCTTATGACAAGAGTTAAAAGTTCTTTTTTCTCATTCACAATCACTTATGTGTTGTGTTAATATCTGTCATGAATCTTCCAATTTGTATGTGTTAAAACAGCAGACAGATCATACAGAAAACTAAGATGCACTGGATTGTACTGGATGAGTCTGAAATAAGTGTTAAAGAAGTGTGGTGCTGACTTTAGCAACACCTCATTCTTACTGTGCAGCCAGTGTCAGGAGCACCAAAGCATTCCCTGTGACTGCCCTTTGGGCAGTGCTGATAGGAGTGAGGCATTTTGGAAACTAAGGGAAACCTGTAGTATTAGAGGCCAGAGCTGGTACCTGCCCTAGAAACTGTTACAATCTTTGTTGGTTACTTTTTGGACCTTTGTAATTGTTAATCTGTATAACAGAGAGCTGCTCTGTTAATTCTGGCCTATGTTGTTAGAAATAAGATTATACCTTGCATATCTAGAATACGTTTCTGTCCATCTCTGCACTAAAAAATTTAGAGTGTTACAAGCTCTAAAGTGCTATAGAGAAACATCACTTAGAGGAGGAAGGTGGAAGTGTATTTATGTTGGAGTGTAAGCATGTGTGGGAAGCCTCGCAGCACCAGGACTTGGCCCTGTTCTTAGAGCCTCCTCTATCCATTCTCTACCTGTTCTGCTTCAAGAGTTCCAGCTGGCCTGCTGTGAGGCCAAGAGCTACTTAGGAGTGCTGGCTGCAGGATTAAGCCAATTCTTAGGCAACTGACTCAGTTCCTAATGGCCATTTCTTCTAAAAATTTTCTTTTGTGTGTGGGGGAGGGTGTGGGTCTTGGGATGGGGGTGAGTTTGAGGTTTAAAGTTTAAACTAGAAATAAGATGATGTGGTCTGCTTGCTCTCTGTTTAGATAGGCTTTAAGACCAATTGGATTTACATGGAGGCCAGGCCAGAGAATGGTAATCGATGACTTGTGTGCAGACAAGCATTTATCCAGGTTGCATTGTCCCAATTGGTTTGTTAAAGCTCCAGGTTACGTTCTTACACAAAGAAAAACATTCAGTAAACATGCGACAAGTTTTAGGAAAACTTAATAAAAAGAAACCTGTCTTACACTCAAAGGAATGGTTTTCTTAATTTCATAATGAAGGGTGTGTATGTGTGTATGTTTGTGTTTTTGTGTTTTAAATAAAAACTCTTCTCTAGAGTTAAGAGTCCTCTAAGCAAAATTCCAAGTAGTTAACATTTGTCAGAGACCTCCATTCTGAAGAACATTTGAGGCTTAGCACACTGGGTGGTAAGAAGTAGCTCTTTCCATACTTATTCTCCCATGTTGAATGTTGGCCCAGTTCTCTGACTTAGAAATCCTTACCTTGCTCCTGTGACTGGGCGTTTGAGGGTTTTGATATTAGCAGGAAGTGGGTTACAGCCCTATAAAGGCCAGTGCCAGGACTGATGACTGCCCCTTCAAAGAACAGGACATGGCCCAGAATGTGCTAGTAACAGTTATTACCAGTGACAGTTCCAACAGTGTGCATGCATGTGTGTCTTGGTGTGTATGTGGGGTGGTGGTGAGTGTTGAAAGGGGGTGAAGCCACCAGAAGAGACGCTAACTATACAAAGCATAGGGCCTAGATGGGGAAGGGTCTGGGGCCTTCCTCCCTGTAGTCCTGCTACTTAACAGTCCCGGTGCCAGGCCTACCAACAGGGCCTGTGCCCGCCACCTTCAAGAAGTGTCTGGAGTAAAGTCTTTTTTTTTTTTTTCTGGGCCTCTGTCTTAGAAGAGTGGACACCTGGTAGTATGAGTGGGAAGCCAGCTAGCTGATGATTATCCAGAGTGTAGCCATTTTATAGGGCTGTTGGAATCAACCTGGAAAGAGTAGCATACCTGTTTACCCAGGAGAGATACCAGCATCCCCGGTGTCACTGGGGAAGAGGGTGTTGGAGGCAAGCCAGGGCTGGTGGGACGGTTTTGCAGTGGGGCAGCTTCAGCTTAATGTGAAGAACTTCTATGGCTCCCATCAGGTTGATGAGAATTCACACAGAGGCTTTAGACCAGTGGCCTTTGAGATGCCTATCAAACATCTTGAGGGATTTTTGTTGGGGCGCTGTCAGAGGTGATAGGGCTGAGAGACTGGAGTCCTGGTGTGGAGCACTGGGATTTTTAGCCTGACCTGAGAGTGACAATGTTTTAGGGATGCTCATGTGAAATGTGCAGAGTGAGTGGGGCCTGGGGGAAGTTGGAGGTAGTGGAACTTTTTATAATCACGTTTTAGGGGGATGAGCCAAGTGAAGGGGGAAATGGTAGGTCTTGGTACAGGAGGAAGGGGGAAGATGGAAAAGTGACTTTAAAACAAAACCATGCTGTTAGAAGCAGAGGAAGTAGTTAACCTTTATGGGGTAATGACAAGGCAACTCAGGCTAGGCTTCAGGGGCCTCCCGACATTTTATATTGATCTGGCTTTTGGTAGTAACACTTTGTATACTTGATTGATTTCAATCATTTTTCTTTAAGTAGCTTTAACAGATCATTTCTTAATGTAAAATTATAATACACGTAAAACAATATGCACAGCTTCCCATGTTTGGAAAGAACATGGAATGTGTTTGCATAAATATCAAAACTGGATAGGTGTTTCAAAATGAAATGGTTTTCTCCCAGTGTGGGATTGTGAGTGATTTCTGTTTGTAAGTTTTTGCTTTTTTGTATTTTCTAAGATTTATGTACTAAGCATTTTGGAATTTTATAATATTAAACAAATTAAAAATATATTTCAAAAAGAATGGCTCCAAGGTTTCAAACCTGGAATAAAAGACAATAGACATGTGGAGCTTCCGGTCTGCAGGAGTCAGTGCAGATGTTTGTGAGAGTCTGGATAAGATTAGGAAATTGTACAGACATGGAATCAAGAGATCCTGAAGCTACAGTTGGATGTGGAAGGAAGCTTTGGGGCTCAGGGTGTGTTCTTCCTGCTTTAGAGAGTAAAGGATGGTGTTTGGCTGTGTCAGGAAGAGGAAGTGGAAGCTTTGAAGGAAACAAGCAGCTGCCAGAGGAGAATGATCATCCATGAGGCATGTTAGTGCGGAGGGAGATTTGAGAAGTGAGAGGTGGCAGTGGCCAGTGGGGTTAGATGCTGAGAGGATGCTTTAGAAGGGGGGTATCTGGGCTTTGTGGGCGTGCAGTGAGGCCTCGGGTGGAGGAGAGTATCTGGTCAGGAAGCTTGGCTTAGTTGAAATGAGGGATCTGCTTGGGGAGGAAGGAGGTGGGCAGCATCCGAGGCCCGCTGTCTTGTGTGCAAAAGAGGATAGTTTCCTCCAGTTACCCAGAGACCATGGCATTCCTTTCCTGGGTGGTGCTCCCTTGCCTCTGGCTGGAGCAGCCCGGGGATATGACTCTCAATGCCCTGGTCCTCTGAGCTGGATTACTGCAATTTGGAGCAGGTGCCGTAACTGTAGAAATGAAGGAGGTGACCTCTTAAGCAGCAGGGTAGGAGGCAAAATGGAAAAACGGTCATGTTGTTGGGATAGGAGCAACATTTCCAGGATGGTAATGGAGGGAATACATTTCTGGGGGATCAGGGAAGGGAAGATCCCAGAGGATGTGAAAATACAGACTGGTTTCTAGATCGGTCCAATAACCATGAGCAAGTGCCACGCTAATCCTGACCTTGTCACTCCAGTTTTGACACATGCTGTAAGGGCAGGGAGGGAGAAAACGGGAAATACTTCTAACCTGGGATTTGCCAGGTTCAAGGTCAACAAGCAGAAGAAAAAATGGAGCTATGTTTGAGGCCATTTCCATTAGTTGTGTCCATATGTACATCCTTCAAAGTCCAGGTAGACTGGTAAGATTTGGAGTCCTGGATCAATGGAGGGAGAGAGAGCACTTAAAATTCTTATCACAAGTAAGCAGGCCCTTACCCACCGCATACATTGTTGTTTCTACCTGCACATTATCTATCTACTTTAATTAATTAAGTTTTGGCTGTGTTGGGTCTTCGTTGCTGTGCGCGAGCTTTCTCTAGTTGCGGCGAGCGGGGCCTACTCTTCGTTGTGGCGCACGGGCTTCTTGTGGTGGCTTCTCGTTGCAGAGCACGGGCGCCTGGGCTCTAGGCACACGGGCTTCAGTAGCTGTGGCTCGAGGGCTCTAAGCGTAGGCTCAGTAGTTGTGGCTCACGGGTTTAGTCGCTCCATGGCATGTGGGATCTTCCCGGCCCAGGAATCAAACCTGTGTTCCCTGCATTAGCAGACGGATTCTTAACCACTGCACCACCAGGGAAGCTCCCTCTACATGCACTTTAAAATTTAAAATAGACTGGTCTACTATTTGGTCAAGACTTGGCTAAATGCTTGGGGGAGAGAAAGCTGGAAACACTTGGAAAACCGCCTCAATGCCTCAGCTTCCAAGATGTAAATCCCAGCAGAGCATTGCTGAGGATGAGCTGGATCAGTAGATGTTTCAGAAAAGGATGACCCAAATGATAGGGTACCTTTCAGCAATGCCGGTAGGCAGTCTTCTAGAACTCACGTGAGACTGCCATGAAGACCAGGAGGGTTGTGTGTAATAGAACTCAGAAAATTGAGAGGGCTCATGCAGTCATAAACAAAGCCCCAGGCTGGGTGAGGGGCCTTTCCTCTGTGACAGGTCCTGTCTGTGTTTATTCTATATCCTTCAACTGAAGGATGGACTCTGCCTAGTTCACAACTGCCCCCTGCAGCCAGCATGAAGCACGAGATACTTGAATACACACGTGCAGTATTTTCATGAATAAAAAACTCAGAACATGAGAACTATTCTTGAAAACATATTCAACTCTCCACTTTGTGGATGAGGAAAAGGCCAAAGCAGGCGAAGCTGACAGAGCAGGTGGATGGCAGAGCCAGAAATCCCTATTCCAGCTATTTTGAAAAACGTTTATCTTCTGGAAAGGTGTGTGCCTAGAATATGGGGCTTTTTTCCCCCAAAACAATTGCTCTGCATATTACATCATCTGGCTCCCTGAAAATCCTACGGCCCTCCTCCAGTCCTGATTTGGGGTTGTGTGAGCTGCAGTGTTGAAGCTGCCACTTGAGGGCGGCATCGCTCTTCCTTTGCCTGGGGTCAGGCCCCAGTAAAGGCTTTACTCCTTGAGGAGTCCCAGAAGACACTAACACACCATTGTAAAGCAATTATACTCCAATAAAGATGTTAAAAAAAAAAAAAAAAATGCAGACCTCCATCTCCTCTCCTTCAGGGTAGCTAAGAGCAAAACAAGTGTGGTTTAACAGAGGCCTCAGGTGAGAAATCAGAGAACTTTTATGGACTTTTGCTAGTAAAAGGTCCTTATTACTCAAAGTGTGGCATCACTTGTTGTAAAAGAATATTGGGGACTTCCCTGGTGGTGCAGTGGTTGAGTCCGCCTGCCAATGCAGGGGACACGGGTTCAAGCCCTGGTCCAGGAAGATCCCACATGCTGCAGAGCAACTGAGCCCGTGTGTCACAACTACTGAGCCTGCGCTCTAGAGCCCGCAAGCCACAACTACTAAGCCCACCTGCCACAACTACTGAAGCCCGCAGGCCCTAGAGCCCATGCTCTGCAACAAGAAAAGCCACTGCAATGAGAAACCCGCGCACTGCAACGAAGAGTAGCCCCGGCTCGCTGCAACTAGAGAAAGACTGTGCACAGCAATGAAGACCCAACACAGCCTAAATAAATAAATTTATATATAAAAAAAAAGAATATTGGACTGACCCCAGATCTTAAGTAACCCAGCCCAGTGCTTCTCAAATTCAGGTGGGGCTCTTGCTAAAAGGCAGATTCTGATTAGGTAGGGGCTTGGGAGACTACAGTTTTAACAAGCTCCCAGGTGATGCTGATCATGGACCATATTTTGACTTGGAAAAAAACCTCTAGGAGCCTTAGTTTCTTCATCTGTGTAATTGTGATCACACCAGTTCTGCCCATCACATGAAATGATGGATGTGGAAGACATTCTAGACAAACAGGGATAAAGGTATTGTGAGCACCAGGCATGTAATTTGCCTTTTTAAGCCCTATGAGCAGTGCAAGGAGCAGCTGACCCAGGTATAAGCAGTCCCAGGGCTGTGGAGAAAACTTCTTTCTTGCCCTTGTCCTGCCAGTAGCCCAGATTCCTAAGGAACGTTGTTGATGGGCAGCCTAGGGAGCTGAGAGGCACTGACCTCCTTCTGGGGGGCATGGTCACTAGCCCCTGGGTTGGAGAGGGAGTGTTCCTTCCTGCCCCTGAGCTGCACATGAATCCATCCTACCTAGTGCCAGAGGACACTACTTGTGACTTGAGCCTATCCTGTTGACTCGGTGTGATCCCACTGGTAGCCCCAGAAGGGGGCTGCTCCTGACCTCTGTAGAGGTTAGGGTCTCCAGGTGTGCATAGAGATTCCCAGGAATCAGCTGTATGACTCTCTGAATCCTGGGCTCTGCTGCAGAGGATTAAGACCAGCTTCAGAAGAACTGGGGTGAATTTGAGCCTCCAGACACCTAGTTTAGTGTCCCCTCCTTGCCTCGTGGTAGATATCCCCGTTTGAGTGATATGAAAGACACAAGGCTCCCTGGTGTATGAGGGTCCTCAGGCCTTCTCCTCCACCCCCTTCCATTTAAAGAGGATTATCTCCTGCCATTGCCCGCCCTCTGTGAGTTCTGTCTTGGCTACTTGTTTTCCAGATTTCTTTAATACCAAATCAGAACAGGTTCAAGAGATTGAACTGAAGCAGCAGGAGGGAGAGAGTGGTGGGGAGGATCCTCCCTGTGGATCAGCTCCTAGACTCTCCTCTGAGGTAAAGCAGTGGCTCAACTGTGCCTCTGAAAGCCTTGGGGAGCCTGTTAAAACTCAGGTTACTGGGCCCTACACTCAAGAGTTTGAGTCAGAAGGACTGCTGTGGGGTCCGAAGATCTGCATTTCTAACAAGTTCCTGCTGATGCTGATGCTTTTGTTCTGGGAATAGAGAACCTGGGTAATGGGTGAAGGGGAAGTGAATGAGGCTGTTGATTGACAGGATCCACAGCTGAGGGTGAAGGTGGTTGTGGGTTGGAGGTATAAAGGGAGAGACTGGAGGAGAGCCGTGGGGAGTAGGAGGCGAGGAAGGTGCAGCGTTCCTCTGGAAATGCCAAGTCAAGTTTGGAATTTCTTTGAGACTACTTGTGATGGCAGAGCGTTGCGTCTCTTTGGACACAACATCTAGTTTACACTTGTCCTGGCGTGACTGGGGCACTAGTGTGTGGGGCTTCGCTTCTCCAGGACCAGTGGCCTTCGGCCTATCTCCACGGTGCATCTTATTTCCCTGGCCCTCACAGGATAGGTAAGTCTTGTGATTTCTTACTCTGTGTGTGTCTTTCTCCTGGCTGTGCTAAGAGCTTCTCCAGGGTGGAGAAGCATTTGCTGGGTTGAGTTCCCTTCTCGAATTGGGCCCACAGGCTCCAGAGCCCAGCTTCATGTATGCACACCCCTGTCCACCCCCTCCTCAAACTGGAGGAGATATCTGTAGCTTGGAGGGGTCCTCACAGTTCAAGGGAAAATCCTCGGCGTTTCGATGTTCTCAGCTGAGACATAATATCACGCGATTTCCATTAAATCAGACTCAGCTCTTCAGCCTGCTCCACACAGCTTTTAAGTACACTTTAAAAATAAGCCCTGAATTGGAATGAACTCATCAAGCAGCACTATCTGTTAATGAAATTGCCTCCTGTTAATTTGAGTTTACAAAATAAATGGTTCCCGACAATCTGGCATTGCTGTGGTGGCACCCATCTCTCAGAGTAGGCTGCCGGCAGTGGCCACCAGAGGACAGCACCTGGGAGCCATGGCAACCGCGTCAGGAAACCTGGAGGTTGCAACAAATGGGGAGCCTGGACTTCATTTGCTGGCTCATTGCTCCTTTCCACAAACATTCTCTGAGTAGCCCTGGGGCTCTGCCCTGTCCCAGGGATGTAAATACAACAGGGCCCAGAGCTGTCTTGCTGTAGCCCTTCCTTTTCTGGGGCCTACAAATAAAGAGATAATTGACAATCAATCCCAGGGTGGGATTGGAGCTGAGAGGTAAAGGGTGAGTGGGCGGCAGCTACATAAGCAAGTAAAGAGAGAGGGGTTGGTGCAGGAGCCCTAGACAGAGGAGAGAGAGTGACCAAAGGTGTGCGGGGATAGACAAACAGCTCTGGGTGGAAAGTGAGGGAAGGGCAGGGAGTGGTCAAAGATGAGGGGCAGGGGGCCAGTGGGTGGAATCATATAAAACACCCCTCCCCACAACCCCTTTTTGCAGCCATTATTTTATATGGGGATTCGGGGCCTTTTGAAATTGAAGATGATATACACCACCAGAGATGGGGGTGGTGGTGAGCAAGGTCAGATTCTAGGAAAGGCCACAGGGACCCATGAGAGGGTCTATAAAGCAACCAGGAATCTGGCCTGGTGATAGAGGAGGGAGGAGAAGCACAGCCTCACCCTGCCCGCTGCAGCTTGAGGACACCTGGGTGTGTGCGTGGAGACAGCTGGCCCCCAAGCCTAGTGCCTCGGCCCCAGGCACCTTTGCCTGAGTGTGGCTCTCTTGAACAGGAAGGACAAAGGGGTAGGTGGTTTAGTAGGTGTCTCACGTCTGGGGACTGTCTGTGGCTACAAGCACAGCCTCTGGGCCTGTGCTGATGCCTGGCACCCCTCGTAGGATGTGGCAGGTAAGTCACTCATGCAAGCAGCATCCTGGGAAGTCCTGAGTACTTGGGGAGGGAATTCCTGGGGCTTGGATCCTTGTATATTTCATAAGAGACAAAAACGGCCTTGATTTTCTCCTGAGGGTGTTGATGAGCCTTGGTAAGTTTCTAAGCAAGGACACAGTTCGTGGGATTTGCATTGTAGAGAGGTCCTGCTGTTTGGGGGTAGGGGGGAGGAGGGGACGGACTGGCAGCAGGGAGGCTGGTGAGGAGCTGTGTGAGGCCAAGTGGTTGGCTGTGGGGTCATGGCAGAGGGCCTGTATCTCTGGGAGATAGTGATCCTACGGCTGGGTGGTTCACTGTGGGGGAGGGTGGCCAGAGATCTGGCCAGGTTTCTGTGATTAGGCGGGGGCTCACTTGTGCTATGAGCAGAATCAGAGGGAATCAATCTGCTTTTTAGGAAACACACAGTTTCCATACGTTAAGAAAGGCACGACACTTATTCAGAGTGGGGATCCGGTGAGCACAAGCAGGACAATCCGTTTGGGGTGTGTCTTCTTTCCAGCCACCACTTCCTCCAGCTCCTGGCCCTTCGGAAGGGGGAGCTGAGGGTGAAGGCTGGGGGGCTCTGCAGGAGGAGAGGCCTTGGTGAGGATTCAGGTGGCTTGGTGAAGATGGGCAGGCGGGGCTCAGGCCCCATGGGTCTCTGGAAGTGCTCACTCAAGGGCACGCTGGCTGTTTGCTGTCCTTGTTCAACCCGGCTCCTGAATTTCCAACGTTTAAAATGGGCTTGGCTGAGGTTTCTCCCCCCACTCATAATTGCAGTGATCAAGGTCATTTCCCAGCTCCCTGACAGCTGGGTGACCTCATCTTTTCTTGCAAGGGAGGAGGAAAGAGGAACACCTGCCCTGGATCTCAAAGAAAACGGCCCAGCGTGTGGGTGTCGGGCATCACAATTGCCGTTCCTAGTTGGAGGACACGTGTAAGTCATCTTTCGGGACAGTCATTTGTGTCTTTTTTTTTTTTTTTTTTTTGCGGTACGCGGGCCTCTCACTGTTGCGGCCTCTCCCGTTGCGGAGCACAGGCTCCGGACACGCAGGTTCAGTGGCCATGGCTCACGGGCCCAGCCGTTCTGCGGCATGTGAGATCCTCCCGGACCGGGGCACGAACCCGTGTCCCCTGCATCGGCAGGGGGACTCTCAGTCACTGTGCCGCCAGGGAAGCCCCCATTCGTGTCTTCTCTGTTTGGCCCTCTCTCTCACATAGTGGCCTACATGACTGACTATCAGTGGCAGTTTTCGTCTCCTGGAGAAAAGGTAGATGGATGTTCCTGACTTCTTTTCACACTGGGCTCTTGGGGAACAAGCTGGGAAGTATTTGAGGGAGCTTCTGTGGAGGTTCTGGTGATGTCTCCTTCATGCCATTTTTGAGCCTTTTTCTTCTTATTTCATAGGCCCACTGGTGTTGATGAAAATTCCTTTCTTTTCAGCCCTATCTGTGTTAAAATGGCCCAGTTAACAACTTCACCAAAAACATGGGACCACGTGAACACCTTAGTAGGGCCTTTCATGGGGCCTGGAGGAGGCTCATGTTAGGGGGGCCTGCCTCCGCCCTGTCAGCATCCCAGTGACAGTGGGGTGTTTGTTTGCTGGGGCTGCTGTAACAAAGTCCCTCATGCCAGAGACTTACACAACTGAATGATTCTCTCACAGTTCTGGGGGCCAGAAGTCTGAAATCAAGGTGTGGCCAGGGTTGATTCCTTCTGAGGCTGTGATGGAGAATCTGCCCTAGACTCTCTCCTGGCTTCTGATGGCTTCTGGCATTCCTTACCTGTGGATGGCATTCTTCCTGTGTCTTCTCATCGTCTTCCCTCTGTGTGGGTCTGTTTCTGTGTCTAAATTTCTTCTTTTCATAAGAACACCAGTCACATTGAATTAGGGTTTACCCTAATGAGCTCATTTCACCTTGATTAACACTGTGAAGACCCTATTTCCAAATAAGGTCCCATTCTGAGGTACTGGGGTTTAGGACTTCACCCTATCTTATTGTGGGGGACACAATCAACCCATAACTGGCCCCTTTATTTGTGGGTTTCTCAAAGACTTCAGGGCACATGTGCTCAGAGACGAGGGTGGGTTGGCTGAGTTGCTGGGATTGCCCTGTGAGCAGGTCCAGGGGCTGGTCTGTCAGGAAGGGCCTCCAGGTTTGAGCAAAATGTCAAGAAACTTTGCTATTGAGAATTCTGGGCAGGGAGTTCCACTTTCGCAGACTCCTTTTTCTGTGTCCATCCTGTATCCACCCCTCCCACTTCCTCTGTGGGCAGTTGTGTGAGGAGGCACGTGATGTAAGCAGTGCTGGTTGTAGCGCTGGCTTCCTGGAGTCCTTGCTGTGGGTGGCCCAGGGATATCACAGAGGGCCAGGTATAACCTTAAATGCTAATCACATGCAAATGTGCAAGAACTCACCTTCCTAGTTGGCCCATATAAATTTGTCGAGAATCAGGCTGATTTGGGTTCTGGAAGGGTGGTCTGCTGGACCAGGTTTGGGGCACCTAAAGTATAAACTCCAGAGGGCAGGGGCTGATGACCCCTTTGACCTGTACTCTGGGGTCATCAGAGGTGAGCCCTGGGGGCCTGTCCTCTGCTGCACTTTGTGCCAGTTTGTTTCTGTATGTTGTTCCTGGGGTTTCAGAGTAATTACCAGGACACCAACTCCAAATGTAGCCTTGGCTTCAGAAACATGGGACAAAATGGCAACAACTGAATTTCAGATGTAGATCTTGCCGCATTTAACATTTATGTGTGGCAATAAAAGGGAAGGTTGGAATTGTATCTGCAGTTCTCAACCACAAGCCATAATTTTACACACTCCAACATCTGTTTTAAGATCATAGCAGAGAGTGTCGGGTAATTGGTTCCCTTTTGCCCTGGACCCATCAGTCAAGCCCCATCAACTTCGTTATACATTCTCAGGGATTTATTAGTAAAACAACATTTAGGGAGCCCGATGCTGCCATGCTGCAGCCGGGGAGTTTGAAGCATCTGAGCATGGGGCTGCCAGTCAGTGCTTTCCTGGGTAGCCCAAGAGCTTCTAACCTGGGGAAAGCCAGGACAGGAGGTGGGGAGAGAAGTTAGAAAGTACAGCTCCCTAGGAAAGAGGCCGTGCAAGCATGGGCAGGGGTGGTGGTTGTTCCCACCACCTGATGCACTCTGGGGTCTGGTGCATTGGAGATTTGGGTGCAGAGAGATCTGATAGGGCTGGAGGCTGAGGGAAAAGGTGGAAGGCTTTGGAACTGGACAGGCTTGGCTTCAGTCCCAGCTCTACCATGCACCAGCTGGGTGACCCTGGCAAGGCATTTAAGTTTCCTCATCTATAAAATGGAGATGATGCTATAGTCCTGCCTGCGAGGATGATGATGAGGAGTAGCAAGACTGCATGTGAGGGCTCAGCACCATTCTGGGCACACAGAGAGATCCCACAAAGTGGGATATTAGTACCGGGCAGTGAAGGGAGAGGGCTAAACCCAAGAGCTGGGAGGGGTGGGCAGCTGGCTGTCCACAGGAGCAGTTGAGGGCACTGGCTTTGGTGGGTTCTGTACGGCTGCCTTCCTTATGGCAGGTGTGGGCCTGTGCAGGAGAGGGAGAAGGTGCTGACTGCATACTACCACCTGGCCTGGGAGAGTGGGCAGCATCTCTGTATTGCAAGGTCTTTCCTGGCTCATCTGGGCCTCCATCCTAGACGTCACGGTGCTCTCCTAGTCTTTTGGCCAGACCCTTCATCCACCTATGGGTCCACCCACCCTGCCTCAGCTCCTGTGGGAGCAGAGGTGCTGAGCAAGGCCCAGTAGGAGCTGTGGTTGGGTGTAGGGGACCTGAGGTGTGGTGGTCCTCAATGTCCTTTGTCTGGGGGTGGGTTCTGGCTTAGCTTCCTCTCTGTGTCCACGTGGTAGGGCATTCCCAGGACACAGGGATGATGGGGACCTAACAGTTCTGCAGACTTGCACTCCAGGGTTTGAGGTGTTGTAGGGCAGAGGGACGGGCTGGCTGGCTTGGAGCTTCTCTTTTGACCCAATGGCCTTGACACAGCTCGTCTGGCTGACCTGCCCGGAAGAGCTGGAGCTGGGGCAATTTCTCTTCTCTATGTCCTGGGAGGACATAGCCCAGGATAGCTGCTCCCAGTCTGGCCGCAGATAGGCTCATCTTCCCTCATCATGACTGCAAACTCCAGTCTGGCCTCCTTTGCCGCGGGCGGGGGGGGTGGCAGTGGTGATGGTGACAAATCCCTGACTCCAGAGCACTCCGGGGTGACGGGTTCCCAGCAATGAACCCATGATTGGTCATGTAGCTCACACAGCCCTGAACCCGAAGCCATGCCCCTGCCACCCAGCCCTGGAGCCTGCAGTTCGCCTCCTGACTTGTGAAATGGGGTAAGGACAGAATCTGTCTGCGGGGATTAAACAAGATACTGTGTGTCAGTGCTTAGCACCGCACCTGGCACCTAGTAAGTCCTAAATAAACGCTAACTCATCTTATTCCTCAGGGTACACGAATCATATAGGCATTCAGTGTGAGATAAGCCCACCTGGGTCTTGGTTGTGAAAGTAATCCTCTTGATGAGGCATAAACAATACAGACTGGAGTCGGGCAGGGCCCAGTTCAAATCCTGTCTCTGTCACTTGTGTGACCTTGGGAACGTTGCTATCCTCTCTGAGGCTCCACTTCCTCATCTACAAAATGGGCATAAGAACATTGCCTACATCATTGACTTGTTGTGAAGATTAGATGAAACATGCTCAGTAAATGTCTGGCTCAGTGAATGTTGGTTTCATTGTTATGAACATGTTTATTCACATTAAGGGAACAGTTTTTTTTCTGAGCCCTGCTCTTCCTCCTCACATCACCCTGGTTCAGGGCTCTGATGTACATGGAGGTGGTGACAGAGGGGAGAAACCCTGTCAGCATGTGGCACAGACGGTGAGGATGGGCTGAGGCCAAAAAATTCACCCCGCTTTTCTCCATGTTCAGCATATATCCATATTTTTCTCACCCGAACTCTAAACTATCAAAGAAAACCTTGGATCTCGTGGCACAGGACTGTGGTTGTAATTAGTTGTCAGGTACTTGCAGATCTGGGAGGGGATAAAAGACTGTTTTTGCCCCAGATGGGAAATGAGTGGCAGGAGAGGCCAGCTTGGCAGGGAACTCATGCCACATTGTCTGCCAGCTGGATTCTGAGGTGCCCTCATGGGCAGCTGGGGCTCTGGCCTCACCCAGGAAAGGATCCTGCCCTTCCCATCCCTCACCCTGGGGCGGCTCCATGCTACCCTCCGGAAGTTTGGCTCCCCAGGGGAGTGCATGAGATCTCTGCTTTCTACCAACAATAAAGCTTTATCTTATGTGATCTCCCCAAAGGCCCCAGAACGTTCAGGGCCCCCTGGCAGATGAGGAAATGGAACTCAGTGTCAGGGCCCTGCCTCGCCCCCCCACCCCTGCCATCCAGTGGGAATCAGAGCCCTCACTCCACTGGTTCAGCGTGTGCTCACCATGGACTGGCTTTTCGTGTGCTTTGAATCAAAGCCTCCCTCTTTGCCAAGGAGATCTGGGTCTGGTCTCCTCTGTAGCCCCATCGGCACCCACTGCCCTCCTCCTGCTCTGCATCCAGCCTCATCAGCCCTCCTTTCATTCCCTGATCACGCCCACACTTGGTTTTGCATCTGGAGTTTTTGCTGCAGTTTCTGCTGCCTGGCAGGCTGCTCCCCAGGTGCCCCCACCGTTCCTTGCTTCCTCAGGTCTCCATCCCTCCTCAGAGAGGCCGTCCTGGGTTCCTGTAAGTAAAAATGTCTCCTCCCAGTTGCTCTTTCCCGTTACCCTCTTTGTCTCCTTTATGGTCTTATCACAAGAGACGCAGAGTGAGGGGGTTGAGAGAGAGGGCTTAGAACCAGACACATCTGTGTTTGTTGTTCGTGACCCTCCATTTCTGGGCCTGTGTGACCCTGGATGAGTTATTTAATCCCTTGGTGCCTCCTGTGTAAAATGGAGATAATAATAGAACTTTCCTCATAGGATTAGATGAGTTAATACATGTAAAATACTGAAAATAGTGCCTGCCAGTAGAGTCAGGCTTAGGGAGTGTAAGCTTTTATGATTATTATCACAGTCTGTACTTGTCCTGTTTGCTGGTATCATAGCCACTAGACTGTAAGCTCAGTGGAGGAACCACTGAGCCATAGTCTTCAGACTAAGGCAGGAACCACGTCTCACCTGTTCATTGCTGTATTCCAGTGCCTATGACACACCCAGGATGTCACGGGTGATCCATAAATGCTCATTGAATAAACCAACAGTACCACGGCCATCTCAGTGGATGGCAGAGTTCAGGCCCTGGAACGGGCCTCAGGTGAGAGAGGGCCTGAACTTTGTTCCCTTTGTTTACCCTACCCTGACATTCCTAGGTAAAAATATTCTAAATTATTTAAACTCAACTCTTTTGGTTCAGTTTTATGCCTTCCCTCAGGAAAGTAATTTGTAAAGGAAAATAAAAGGGTGTCCTTCATTGCCGGCTGGAACTGTGCTGTAGCAGGAGAATGGCTCCGTCACAGTGGTGTGGGTGAGATGGGAGCAGGGGGCAGGCTTGTCCTCCCCTCCCCTCCCCTCCCCTTCATCACAACGGTCATCTGTCCCAACAAAAGACCCACAGCGATGCTGGGGTGGGGAGAGTGGGGTGTTGTCTGCCTTGTCCTCGCCCCACTGGTGCTAGGATTCCCATGGGGGTCTGTAAAAGGCCTGGCCTTTTTCTGGTGTCCACTCCAGCCCAGCCTGGCGCTTGAGTCTGGGAAGAGCAGTGGGGAAGGGGAAGAACAGTGGGGAGAAGGCACTTGGGCAAGGATGGAGGGGACTTTGGGGAGTGGTCCCATGTCCGGTTGCCCTCAGGGTGTGCTTGGTCCATGTAGAGGGACATTAGGGGAGATGTTGGCATCTGCCACCTAGGCAGGAGGAGAGACAGGCGGCTGAGCTGACCCAGCTGCCTCATCTTGGATTATTCATGTGACTTCCAGGAGCCTTAGTGTGTAAAGTGGATATAGGAATTCTGTCTTCTTCTTCCCCTCCCCTAGGCCACACTTCTAGGGCTGTAGTGCCACCAGGACTTGTGATTCCACAGTTCAGGAAACATCTAGGGAGATGAGCTGGAATCTCCCTCCTCTCTCAAAGTTTCCACACAGACTTGGGGGCCGAGCATCCTCTCTGCTCCTCCTCTGGGAGGGGACCCTCCACAGTTTCTGGGCAGGAGGGGTGACAGGGTGTATAAGGACCTGCTTGGCCATGTCTTAGTAAGTGGGCAGAGCTGTTCTCTTTGAAATGTGTGGGCCTTTCTTCATGGTGTCCTGAGCTTTGTGGCTCAATCCAAACTCCAAACCGGGAAAATCCCATCGACATAATGTTCTCCTCTTCCCCAGAAGATCGGCCTGCTCCAGGAACGACTCTTTCTGGGGCTTGATCCTCCCTCTCTCTGGGCCTGGCTGGGCACCTTCACCATAGTTGGCAGCTATGAGAACTGCCTATTGCATCAGACCTTACTCTTTACTCAGCACCCACTAGGAACCAGATTGTTTCTGCCTCCTGAGCCTGAAGTCCAAGGGCAAAGGATTGAGGCGGGTCTGGTTGGGGTGAGGAGAGTGAAGCTCAGCCCTTGACCCTTCCCTGTCCCCCACCTGCTCTGAACCAGTGTCCCTGAGATTTAGGTGCTGCTGGCCCGTGTCCATGTCTCATTACAGACAGGGCTGCAGGCTTATTTGTCTGATTTATGTCTAATAGTCTCCTGGTTCTCATCAGTTTAATAATGATCCATAAACCTGTCTCCCTGGACTTAGATTTGGAAGGTCTGGGTCTCCGGGGACCATTTTGATTTTACACATTTTGTAAAGTAACTGGGGGATTTAAACTCTCTCCTGGCTGGCCCATCTTCACACACATTTCTTTGACTCTCAGCTCATTGGGAACTGCTTCCCATCATGGTCTCCCCATGTATTTTGTGATTGCTCTTTATGTCCTTGAACAGGTTGAGTCTGGGTTCGTGGTGGTGTGCCTGGGTTGTGTTCTCCTTATTTGCTCCAGGTCCATCAGCTGGTCTCTGGTAGGTCCCTTGGGCCCTCCTGACTCTGGCTAGGTCCTCCTGGTTCTGAAGGTGCTGCTATCTCTCCCTGGAGCCTGTTTCTTGGGTATTTCAGGTTCATGCATATAGCCTGAGCTTATGCAGAAGTGAAGAGAAGGTACATCTTTCTCTTTCATGTTTCTTCAGCTGGAGGGAGTGTAGTGCAGCCAGACTGCTGACGTTCTGCAGCACTGCAGTGTTTGTATAGCCCTCTTCTCTCTTACACAGGTTGAATCATCAGGGACAGAGCTGGTCACATCATCAGGCTTGATCTCTGGGTTAAGTTCGTCAGACTTGGTCAGTTTTCTCTCAGGACAAGTCCTCTCCTGGGAGATGCTTCAATGTCTTAGCAGATGGACACCCAGGAAGTTCATTTTACTCTGTTGTCAAGCTTGCTGGTCATGAACCCAGCCCGGCTTAGCCTGAAGTGTCTCCCCATACACATGGTTTTTCCTGGGGATTGTTTAGGGATGATGTTTTTCTCTGAAGGATGTTGAGAGGCCTACAAGATGAGGGCTGCATGTGGAGTGGGGACAGACAAGGGCAGATGGAACTATCCATGAGGGAGTAGGTGGTTCCAGTTTAGTGAACCCCAAATTTCTGAGAGAGAAGCCTATTGCTTCTTCTTTTTTAATTTAAATTTTAATTAATTAATTAATTTTGGGAAGGGCTGATGCTTTTTATTTTATTTACTTTATTTTTTTTATTGAGGTATAGTTGATTTACAGTGTTGTGTTAATCACTGCTGTACAGTAAGATGATTCGGTTATACATATATATATATATACACATCTATATCTGTGTGTGTATGTATATATATATATACACACACATTCCTTTCTAAAAATATTCTTTTCCATATGGATAATCACAGGATATTGAATATAGTAGGACCTTGTTGTTATCCATTCCATATATAAAAGCTTATATCTGCTAACCCCAACCTCCCACTCCATCCCTCCCCCAACACCCCCCACCCACAACACCTTGGCAACCACCGGTCTGTTCTCTATGTCTGTGATTCTGTTTCATAGATAGGTACATTTGTGTCATATTTTAGATTCCACATGTAAGTGATATCATATGGTATTTGTCTTTCTCTTTTTGACTTACTTCACTTAGTATGATAATCTCTAGTTGCATCCATGTTGCTGCAAATGCCACTATTTTGTTCTTTTTTATAGCTAAGTAGTATTCCATTATATATATGTACCACATGATTATCCACCCATTGATGGACATTTAGGTTGTTTCCATGTCTTGGCTATTGTGAATAGTGCTGTTATGAACATAGGGGTGCATGTATCTTTTTGAGTTATAGTTTTGTCCAGATATATGCCCAGGAGTGGTATTGCTAGATCACATGGTGCTCTGACTAGTGTGAGGTGGTAACTCATCATAGTTTTGATTTGCATTTCTCTGATAATTTGCGATGCTGAGCATCTTTCATGTGCCTGTGGCCATCTTGTATGTCTTATTTGGAGAAATGTCTATTTTGGTCTTCTACCCATTTTTGGATAAGGTTGTTTGTTTGTTTTTGTTGTTGTTGAGTTGTATGAGCTTAATATTTTGTAAATTAAGCCCTTGTCTGTTGCATCATTTGCAAATATTTTCTCCCATTCTTTTTTTTAATACATCTTTATTGGACTATAATTGTTTCACAATACCATGTTAGTTTCTGTTGCACAACAAAGTGAATAAGCCATATGTATACACATGTTCCCATATACCCTCCGCCTTGAGCCTCCCTCCCACCTTCCCTATCCCACCCCTCTAGGTCATCGCAAAGCACTGAGCTGATCTCCCTGTGCTGTGCTGCTGCTTCCCACCAGCCAACTATTTGTATATACATCGATGCCACTCTCACTTCGCCCCAGCTTTGCCCTCCCATCCATGTCCTCAAGTCCATTCTCTATGTCTACCTCTTTATTCCTGCCCTGCAACTAGGTTCATCAGTATCATTTTTTTTTTTAGATTCCACATATATGCGTTAGCATACGGTATTTGTTTTTCTTTCTTTTCTTTTTTTTTGCTATCTCTTTTTTTAGCATAATGACTTCCTCATTTTTATTTTATTTTTTATTTTGTTTTTTTTACATCTTTATTGGAGTATAATTGCTTTACAATGGTGTGTTAGTTTCTGCTTTATAACAAAGTGAATCAGTTATACATACACATATGTTCCCATATCTCTTCCCTCTTGCATCTCCCTCTCTCCCACCCTCCCTATCCCACCCTTCTAGGTGGTCACAAAGCACCGAGCTGATCTCCCTGTGCCATGTGGCTGCCTCCCACTAGCTATCTACCTTACGTTTGGTAGTGTATATATGTCCATGCCACTCTCTCACTTTGTCACAGCTTACCCTTCCCCCTCCCCATATCCTCAAGTCCATTCTCTAGTAGGTCTGTGTCTTTATTCCCATCTTACCCCTAGGTTCTTCATGACCTTTTTTTTTTCTTAGATTCCATATATATGTGTTAGCATACGGTATTTGTTTTTCTCTCTCTGACTTACTTCACTCTGTATGACAGACTCTAGGTGTAGATATATTTTTGATGCATTTGTGGGAGAAAGTGAGCTTCACGTCCTACTACTCTGCCATCTTGATCATTCTCTGCCTATTGCTTCTTTTCCCATTGTGTCACTGGTGCCTACAGGGTGTGCCTGGGAGAGCACTGGGGTGTATGTCTTCAAGTATGTGGACAAGTGGCCCTGAGCCATCCACACACTCTCACTCAAGGGAGGAATAGATGAGGGGCTGGCTCCAGAGTCAGTTTGCTGTTGGGGCCAAGGGTCAATCTAAGGCCACTGGGGGCTGACATTTGGGCTGAGTCATGTGGAGAGTATATTCTTCCTTTGAGAAAAGGCACTTGGGCCATGACAGAACCCTGATTTTTGTCCTTATTAATTATTCATCTACATAATAGTTACTCACTGGAGGCATGGTGATAAGCAAAATCTATGGTCCCTGCCCTCATGGAGCTTATATTCTAGCGGTGCCAGGTATTTAATAATCATATGTATGAAAGCATTATTGTAAACTGTGATGAATGCTGTAAGGAAAATGTGTACATGGTAAGGAAGACTTCCTATCATGGGATGGCATGTTTAAGCTGAGACCTGAAGGATAACCTGAGATAATTAAGCAAGAAAGGTGGGGTATGAATGGAGGGTAAGGGCCCTGTGATGGGATGGTCAAGGTGAGTTCAAGAGACCAAATGATAGCTAGAGTGCAGAGAGCAAGTGTGTGTAGTGGGAGGTGGAATGGGAGAGACAGGCTGGAGCCAGACCACACAGAGCCATGAAGGCTGGAGAGGAAATGTGGTCTTTACGTAAGAGCAGTGGGATAGTACTGAAGGTTTTAAGCAGAGGGTAAGTGACCCTGGCTCCTGATTGAGAATGGATTGTCCAGGAGCCAGAATGCAAGTAAGGAAGCCAGTTAGGGGATGAGTGCAGGTGTCCAGGTGAGAGACAGTGGTGGCTTGGACCAGGTAGTGGAGGTGGAGATGCAGAAAGGTACACTTATTCAAGAGGCAATAAAGAAGTGGAATCACTGGGACTTGGGAGGGTCGGGCATGTGGTGTGAGCAGAGGGGATGTGCTGAGGGTGGCTTCCAGGTGTCTGGCTTGCCCTGTGGGATGGCTGGCTGGAGGAAGGCGCCAATCCCTTAAGTAGGGAAAGTCAGGTTTGGTGGAGAAAATCACTAGCCCAGATTTGGATGGTTGAGTTTTAAATGTCCATGACTTTGTAATGATGTTGAAATGTCTGAGAGGAAATGTCAAGATGACAGTTGGCTATTTTAGTCTGGCATGTGGAGTAGAGAGATGGCTGGAGATAGATATCTGAGAGTCACGTGGGAATAGAGTCCACAGGGGTGAAGGGGATGGCCTAAGGGGAGTGTCTAAGTGAGGAAGGGTCACCCAGCTGAGCAGGGTGCCCAGTACCCCGCTTCCTTCTTGTCTTTCCATCCCAGGCTTTGTGGAGCTGCTCTCTTTGAGATTTGGGAACCCAAAAGTGCAGGAGCTAAGTTCCTTCAATGCGGGGCTGTGGCTGAAGAAGGCCAGTGGTCCTGCCTCCCTCTCTCAGTGTCCGTCGCCAGCCTCTGTGTGGGTTGATGTCTAGATACTCCCAGAGTCCATCTGTACCTGGGAGCTGGGTCTCCACCCCCTCCAGGAGCCCTTACCATAAATACCCCTGGACTTTAAGGCCGAAGATGCTGACCCCCAGAGTCCAAGGCTCTCTGGGAGTCTGCACGAGGAACACTGCCGTGCTGACTCATCTGGGCTGCTCCAGTGAGGGCCGTCCAGCGTTCAGTCCCAGCAAGAGGACTTGGTGGCTTTCTCAGGGGAGGAGGGAGGATGAAGCTGTTTGCACACACAGTGTGATCCTCGTCATTCCAACTCATCATTTTAGGTGGGCTGTGGCTACTCTGGAAATGACACCCAGTGCTTTTGCCTGGAGAAAATGGGGAAAAGTTTTAGTGTTCAGAAAAATAAATTTCTTGGTTGGGTTGAAGATATTCTTTTTCCTATTCTTTATTCATTGTTATGAATTGCAATCAAAGACAGTTTAATGGTGAAATTGCTATAAAACGGTGGAGAAAATATTTCTTTTGGTATTAGTTTTGTTTCAGTAAATTACAAAGTAGTGATTTAACTTGCCACTTTCAGGATTATTTCTGCCTCTCAGTGGGGTAATATAATCAGCGAGATCTACTATAGCCTTCATTTTCTAGAGAACACAGATAAATAATCTCCCGATACGCTCTTGAGCAAACTAAATTACCTGCGACTTTTGATATCTCCCATCTAGATCCAAGAGGATGTCGCTTTCAGTGGGTGGGTAGGGAAGGGGAGAGGCTACAGATCCCTGGGAATTTTGCTGCCAAGGGGACAGACAGTTAAAGATGGAAGCTGGGACCCTAGGAGAGTCACTCCAGGAGGGGCTCTGCATGTGAACATGTGTGCAGGGTTTTCCCAGTGGCCCTGCTGCACCAAGGCTGGGGTGTCCACAGGCACATGGGCTTCTGGAGAAATGGGAGGAGGCTGAGATTAAGAGTGGGGACCCAGAATAAATCAGGAGGTTGGGATGAACATACACATACTACTGTATGTAAGATAGATAACCAACAAGGACCTACTGTGTAGCACAGGGAACTCTATTCAATATTCTGTGATAACCTACGTGAGAAAAGAATCTAAAAAAGAATGAATATATGTGTATGTATAACTGAATCACTTTGCTGTACACCTGAAACTAACACAACATTGTAAATCAACTATACTCCAATAAAATTAAAATAAAAAATGAATGGGGACCCAGACAGTCCATTGGTGACACAGGTTATTAATGCACCATAAGCTTCCCACCTGATTATTTATAAACATTTTCTGAGTCCTTACTGTGTGCCAGTCCCCTGTTTGTTGGGCACTGTTTTGGTTACAGGATCCATATCTGCTCTTTGTGCGGGTCAGAGTACGGAGGGGCACCTGAACCAGCCAATGTATTGTTCACAGGGAAAAATGCAGGTGGAGCAGTTATTATTCTTGGGGCTGTCACGGAAGGCTTAACTGAGCTGAGCTCTGGTCAAGCCTCGAAGGCTGTAAGGACTTTTTTGAGCAGGAAAGGGAAAGGAGAACATTACAGGCAGAAGGAGCAGCATGGGCGGAGGCATGGAGGTGTGAAGTCCCTGAGCTTGTTGAAGGCACCTGCAGGTCTCGCTCTCCAAGGCGTGCTGTCTCTGGGAGACAGGATGGGAGGAAGGTGGGACTGGTTGGTGAGGGCTCCTCTTCATGGGCCTGCCTTGGCGGTGGAATGGCTCTGCGATCTTGGAGGAGACCCTCTCCTCTGCCTGTTCTCTCTGTCTAGAGGAGCTGCCTGTGGGGAAGGGTGGGAGGGAAGAGGGCAGCGAAGTAGACAGTGGGCAGCCTGCGGTCCAATCTGCTGCATCACTTTTATTGATACCCTGTGTAACTCTGGGTAAGGCACTCAGCCTCTCTGAGCCTCAGTTTCTTCATCTTTAGAATGAGACAGGCTTCCGTACGCCATAAGCTGCTGGGGGGTCTCAGAGAAACTATGAGATCTCCAAGTATGTAAGAACTGGGTAGTCTCTGTCCTGGGGACCAATATTTCTATATTTCTCCAGCCTCATCGGCTGGTCCTGGAGAAGAGAGAATTCACTTGAACAGAGAAAACTGAATCTGAGCAGGGAGAAAGCTGGTTGAGAGGTGGGCTGGCTGAATAACATCCTGGAACCCCATCTCTCAGGGGAGCTAAGAGAACCCTGAACGTGGACAGAGCTGTGATGACAGGTCTCACTGCCTATGGTTGGGAAGAATTCCCTTAGGGTCTTCTAAGAAGTGGGGACAGTCTTCCGGGGAGCACGGTTAAGTAACTCAAGGTGGTTATCCTGTGTTTGGAGGAGGCCAGTCTGGCTCTGCAGAGCCTGAGTTTTGCAGAGAGGGTGTGCCGTCTGGGGCTGGACCTTAATTGCTCAGGACAGTGGAGGAGGGGCTGTGAGTATCATCGGCAGTGCCCTTTGTTTTCCTGTCCTTCCTGTCACATTGCTTAGCTAGTCCTCTGATTAACTGCTTAGCAAACACTTAGCAAATATCAATTTGAAAAGGCCCCACATTATTAGGGTGGCCTCATATCTGGGTCTGGCCTTAAAATATGGTAGCTGCGAGCTGCGTGTGGCTGTTGAGCGCTTGAAATGTGGTTCAACTGAACTGAGATGTGCCGTAAGTATAAAATACACACTGGATTTTGAAAACTTAGTACCAAAATACGTGAACTATCTCAATAATTTTTATACTGAATACATGTGGAACTGATAATATTTTAGATATATTGTGTTAAGTAAAATATATTAAAATTAATTTCACCTTTTTAAAGACATTTTAAAATGTGGCCCCTAGAAAATGTAATATTCAATACGTGACTTGCATTTTATTTATTTATTAATTAACATCTTTATTGGAGTATAATTGCTTTACAATGGTGTGTTAGTTTCTGCTGTATAACAAAGTGAATGAGCTATACATATACGAATACCCCAATATCTCCTCCCTCTTGCGTCTCCCTCCCTCCCACCTTCCCTATCCCACCCCTCTAGGTGGTCACAAAGCACCGAGCTGGTCTCCCTGTGCTATGTGGCTGCTTCCCACTAGCTATCTATTTTACATTTGGCAGTGTATATATGTCCATGCCACTCTCTCACTTCGTCCCAGCTTACCCTTCCCCCTTCATACCTTGAAAAGAGATCCCCTCCACCCGGTCAGGGACTTGAGCGACACTGCTCTGGGTGGCTGGGAGCTCACTTCTTGGCAGCTCCACATGGGATGTTGCTCCTCTCTTTTGCCTTCTGGGTCTGCTAGGAAAACGTCCCTGGGCCAGGCTGTGATGGAGCTGACAGGGTGGGAAACCAGAATATGCTGCTGGAGGATCCCAGACAGAGAACACGTTCGGGTCTCCAGAGGAGCTAACTGCATGGGCTTTATTCATAAAGGACCCTCTTCACTGGACTGAGAGGTCTTTATGGGTGGGGAGCAGCTGGTACTTATTTCTGTAGCCATAGACCCTGGCATAGATCCTGCATGCAGTAGGCTGGTTGGATAGATGGGTGAGTGGATGTGTGGCAGGATGGTTTTTTGAGGACATAAATGAACCGAGAGATTGAAAACATTGCAGTTGGATGAATGGTTGGCTGGATGGAGCTCAGAGAGATGGACAGATGGGTGGTTGGGTGGAAAGATAGATGAATAAAAAGGTGGATGAAAAAGAGGGTGGTGAATCTGTGGATGGATAGCTGAAAGGAGGATGGGTAGATGGGTGGATGGATGGATGGATGTGTAAATAGATGGAGTGGGTAAAAGGAAGATGGATGACTAGGTGGACGGATAACAGGGTGGTGGTTGATGGAGGATGGAGAGGATGAATGAGGGGCTCATTCCAACACAAGCATTGGTCAGGGCCTGTTGAGGACATCACATCTTATGGTCGGCACATTTCTTGGCACACTCCTCTCCCCTCACTGTTTTGCACAGACATGTCTCGAGATCCTCCAGGCTTTTGTGGCGTTCTCCGTGGAGTTCTCATTGCTCTGGCTATGCTCGTGAAGTCCCTCTGCCCAATTAGAACTGTCAGCTCCCTGCTGGGCCATGCTGTCCGTTGTCGGGGTCAGGCTGGGACATGAGGTGCATGGGGTGCAGAGGATGATGTGTTTGCTAGACTGTGTGGGGAATTCTTTACGACAGGTCAATCATCTTTCTATACAAACCTCATAGATCTTTCCAAATAATCAAGGAATCAAGAGTGTGACAGGAGAAGAAGGAGGAGAAAGGATTCTGAGTTCATGGGATGGGGGAGACAAGATGGAAATAAATTTCTTTTCAGGACATTATTCCTGACCCATGTGGGACTGTCCTCACATATGCAGACATGGACCTTCCAGAAAGTGCTTTCTCTGATAGCCCAATCTCCTTTCTCAGCAGTCCCAGGAGGCCACAGGGAAAGCCTGTCTCCTTTGGGGAAAATGAGCATCAGAGAGAAGAAAGGATTGCCTCCTATCTGTGGGTTTGACTTGTTTCTCTGGAGGTGGCAGGAATGGGTGCTGGAATGGGAAGCTCTTTGTCTCCCTAGTGATAGGGGCCCTGCGGGTGTGGAGGGGAGACCAGACTTCTCCATCCTGGTTGGACTGCATCACTGCCCAGGGAAATCGGGGGAGACATGCCAGCTCTGGTCCTTTCGAAGTTCCGGATTTTCTGCATCAGCAGAGGCTTTGATCATCCTGATCAGCAGTCAACTCATCACCATTAATTGAATTACATTTCAAGCAGGGTTCCTGGAGAGGTTCTGTTGCAAACGGTACAGAAGGACAATGGGGCTTTTCTGCACACCACAGCTCATCCTGCACTCTGGGAAGTTGGGGGAATGTGCGCTTGCCAGCGGCACTTTCCTCAGAAAATGCACAAACCTTCCTGTGCTCCCTTTCCTCTTATATTTAGGATCACAACCACCAAATCTCATCCTCCATACTCCATCCAAGTAGTGCATGGATCGTTTTCTCCCCCCTGTGAAATCAGAAAAAAACAAAACAAAACTGGACCTCTTTTCATTAAGACAGTCTCAGTACAGTTAAGCATCTAGAAGAAATGCACGAGTCTCTCAAAGCCTCGATGGGGATGATGAACAGATTTACTGAGGTTTTCTTAATGGGATCACCAAGGAGGATTTATTGGCAAACTTCCTAAATGTTCTCTTTTGTCCGTCTATGTCCTTGAAGACTGGATCTTCTAGCAACTGCTCAGATCTCTGCTTTCTTTTCAAAATGCCCATTCTCCAGAGTGTATTTCTTCCTTCACTATTCCTTCTGGCTCTGGCCAAGGCCTTTTAAGCAACTCCCATCTCCAACATTTTTATTTTCCTTCCAGTAAAGACAAGTCCGTTTTTTCTTTTTTTTTTTTTTTAGACGTTGCAGGGTAGGAGTTTATTAATTAATTAATTAATTTTTGCTGTGTTGGGTCATTGTCTCTGTGCGAGGGCTTTCTCTAGTTGTGGCAAGCGGGGACCACTCCTCATCGCGGTGCGCGGGCCTCTCACTATCACGGCCTCTCTTGTTGCGGAGCACAGGCTCCAGACGCGCAGGCTCAGTAGTTGTGGCTCACGGGCCTAGTTGCTCCGTGGCATATGGGATCCTCCCAGACCAGGGCTAGAACCCGTGTCCCCTGGATTAGCAGGCAGATTCTCAACCACTGCGCCACCAGGGAAGCCCCAAGTCTATTTTTTTTTTTTTTTTTTTTTTTTGCGGTATGCGGGCCTCTCACTGTTGTGGCCTCTCCCGCTGCGGAGCACAGGCTCCGGACGCGCAGGCCCAGCGGCCATGGCTCACGGGCCCAGCCGCTCCGCGGCATATGGGATCCTCCCAGACCGGGGCACGAACCCGTATCCCCTGCATCGGCAGGCGGACTCTCAACCACTGCGCCACCAGGGAGGCCCAAGTCTATTTTTTAAAAATTAAATTTTTATTGGACTATAGTTGCTTTACAAGTTGTGTTAGTTTCTGTTGTACAGCAAAATGAATCAGCTATACGTTTATATATATCCCCTCTTTTTTGGATTACCTTCCCACTTAGGTCACCACAGATCACTGAGAAGAGTTCCCTGTGCTGTACAGTAGGGTCTCATTAGTTATCTAATAGTAGTGTCTATAGGTCCATCCCAATCTCCCAATTCATCCCACCCCCCTTCCCCCCCTGGTATCCATATGTCCTTTCTCTACTTCTGTGTCTCTATGTCTGCTTTGAAAATAAGTTCATCTGTATCATTTTTCTAGATTCCACATATAAGTGATATTATATGATATATTTTTTTTCTTTCTAACTTACTTCACTCTGTATGACAGTCTCTAGATCCATCCCTGTCTCTGCAGATTGCACAGTTTTGTTCCTTTTTATGGCTGAATAGTATTCCATAAGACAAATCCATTCTTATGTAGTTACCTTCTGGCTCCCCTCATTCTCATCCTTCTCTGGTTCCCCACTCTGACCAGTCCAATGAAGGGAGCTTGGTGTCCAAGCTGGTTTGGCCAAATTTGCCTGGAGTGACTTTGGCCGGGCTGCACAGGCTGAGGTTCAAGTTTCAGCCTCTGGGAAGGTGAAGGTGGACAGAAAAGAAGTCAGGGATGCTGAGGGTGAGGTGCCCTCAGATTGTGTATGGCATCCTAAGTCTTCATCGTTAGAAATGTGCTAGTAAAACCATCTTTGGTTCTGAGGAACAGAAGACCACTCAAACTAGTTAGTGTCAAAAAATTATTACAAGGACATAGGAATTTCTTTCACAACCCAAAGAGAAGGAGGAAGCTGGGACTCAGGAATGGGCTGAGACTAGAATCTAGAAAGTGACCCACTCTCTCCCTGTCCCTCTCTCCCCTCCCTCAGTCTCCCCTCATCCCCCTCTCCCCATCTCTCTCACTTGGCACTCAGTTCCAGTCACATGTGGAAATTAACACTAACATTTTGAGTTCAAATACCTGGAGAAGATACTCACTGACTCAGCTTGGCTCAAGTGGTTTCCCCAGGTCTGGTCAACTGTGGTCAGGGAGCAGGGATCATGAGGCACAAACATGGCTGCCAGGACCCACACTTGTGGTGTGGGAAGGCAAATTCTCAGGTAAATGGGACGACTCATGGGCTGTGCAGATACCCCTAAGGTGTTTACCATAGGAGGTACTTGTTGGATAAATAAAAGTGGGATAAATGCTTATGAGACTCATTGCTATTAACATGGCTGTGATCAAACTATATATCATTTTGTTCTATTGCATTCTTGTTTTAGTAGTTTTCCATATTATTATATACATTTTAGAGACTTCAACTGGATTAATTATAAATTACTTAATAATTTTCTCATTGTGGGACATTTGTTTAAAAGTTTTTTCAACCATTATAAATAATACAGCAATAGTCATCTCTATGTGTAAGGTGCTTTCTAGGTTTTGTATTATTTTCCTTGGAATAGATTGCTAGGGGTAGAATTAAAGTTTCAGGCTCTTGTTTGTAAATGAGAGAATCTACTGGGGATATTTAAGCAGAAAGGAATCTTTACACAAGATAATAGGTATCTCTGGGCGGGGGTGGGGTGGTGATGCAGAGAACTAGGCTTGGATATAACCAGGAACAGTGCAGCTAGAATCTGCTCCATCCCATTGTGGGACTTTCTAGTGAAACACTCTTGCTGCCATTTCCTGATGCTTTGCTCTAATGACTCCTGCGTTTTGGGCTCCAGAAACTCTGCCACATATTCTCTAGGAGGACCAGTTGCCTCCAACAGCACACTACTAGAAAACTGAGCTCTTTGCACATGGCTGTCATTTCACCTCTCCCTTCTGAATCCAGGTCTCATGTGGGTGAGTTATACTGGCAGAACTTGGGACCCATGTCCTCAGTCTAGTAATAAGGAAGTCTGATAAGTAGATCTTTGGATTCCTAGTACAGGGAGGTAAGACTCATGTGAAACTACCAAAATATCATGGGGTTATTTTGTTGTTGTTTTTGTTTTGTGTGTGTGTGTGGTACATGGGCCTCTCACTGTTGTGGCCTCTCCTGTTGCAGAGCACAGGCTCCGCACGTGCAGGCTCAGTGTCCGTGGCTCACGGGCCCAGCTGCTTCGCGGCATGTGGGATCTTCCCGGACCGGGGTACGAACCCGTGTCCCCTGCATCGGCAGGCGGACTCTCAACCACTGCGCCACCAGGGAAGCCCATCATGGGGTTATTAAAAGGATGTCAGACAGCCATGAATGATGGATGCCTAGTATGTGTTCAGATGCAAATTTAGAGGAAAGACTGTACAGGCTGGAGGAGTGGCTCAGTGATATCATCAAGAGCACAGGTGCTTTCTGTTTTTCAGTGTATTGGTAATGTATGTCCTCAGGTCTAAAATAGCTGCCATAGCTCCAAGCATCACATCATTATTTGATAGAATCCCAAGGAGGAAGGAAGAAGGTAGGAGCAAAAGGGATTTCTTCTTAAGAGCTTTCTATTTGCAGAGATTAAAGTCTTGAGCAGACTTTCCTTTATGTGGTCTAAGTCAAATGTGTACTCCTACACCCATCACTGGCAAAAGGTAACAGAACTACCATGATTGCCTTAGATCTGGGCTGAGTACATTGCTCCCCAAAGTTTAGATTCTGTTAGTAGGAAAGAAGCAGGAATAGATTTTGGGAAAGCAAGAGTATCTGTCATAAGGGGAATTAACATTTATTTATTTATTTATTTGATTTATTTTTAAAATTTATTTATTTGCTTGTGCTGGGTCTTAGTTGCAGCATGCATGTTCCTTAGTTGTGGCTGGCGGCTCCTTAGTTGTGGCATGTGAACTCTTAGTTGAGGCATGCATGTGAGATCTAGTTTCCTGACCAGGGATTGAAACTGGGCTCCTGCATTGGGAGCAAGGAGTCTTAACCACTGTGCCACCAGGGAAGTCCCGTCATTTATTTATTTTTATATGAATATTTTAAGATTCCTAATACCTATTGCCAAATTGTTTCCAAAAAGGTTGTACCAACTTAAATTCTTATGAACAACATATGAGTATATCAGTTTTACCACACCCTTGCCCACTCAGGAGTTTTGCATATTTATTAGTAACATGGTACTGAGCTCTCTTATTATTTCTGATACTTTTTTAGATTAAATTGTCTTGAATTTTACAAGAATACAATCTTAGCATGAATGAACGAATGAAAATGATAGTATAGTCTCATTTTTAATAGTTATAGATTTAAATGCTGTTTTTTATTGTACTGATCAGGCCTTTCTGAACAGTCTTAGTTAATAATGGTGATAACAAGCCTCCTGTCTTGTTCCTGATTTTAACATCAAAACTTGAGTGTTATGTTGGTAGCTGTGAAGTGAATTGTTCATTTTAGATATGTCTGATTTCCTCAGATTTAAGCTATTTGTTCTGAGATGCACCAAGTTAATGATAACTTGATGGGAAGGGGAGGGGAAGGAATTACTTAATATTAACCTTACACATTGATCGAAAGGTATTATTTCAATAAGGTGAAAGAAATAGAATAAACAAGGAGAGTATATATTTTCTTCCCATTGATAGTGTTATATAATTAAATACACAATTATTTGAATATAACAAGGATCCTCATGGAAGATAAATTCTTTGTATAATATATACTTTATTATGTTTATCAAGTATCATTCTATTCCCAGATTTTAGAATTTTCATGAGGTAAACATGTTGAATTTAACAAGAGTCTAAGCATAAGGTTGTCACTAAAAAATTGATGCCCTGATCTGGGAGATTATATGACTAATTTCCTAACACTAAATCATTTTTTCAATCCTGGAATGGATCCTACTTTATTGTTAAGCATTATTTTTTTACTATTCTATTGAATTCTATTTTCTGGTATTTTATTTAGGATTATTACACTTTTAAAAAAATTTATTTTATTGAAGTACAGTTGATTTACAATGTTGTGTTAATTTCTGCTATACAGCAAAGTGATTCAGTTATACATATTTATACATCCTTGTTCACATTCTTTTCCATTATGGTTTATCACAGGATGTTGAATATAGTTCTCTGTGCAATACAGTAGGACTTTGTTGTTTATCCATTCTATATGTAATAGTTTATATATGCTAATCCCTACACTTATTTCTTTTCTTTTTTAGAAATTTTATTTATTTTTGGATGTGTTGGTCTTCGTTGCTGTGCGCAGGCTTTCTCTAGTTGCGGTGAGCAGGGGCTGCTCTTCTTTGCGGTGTGCGGGCTTCTCATCACCGTGGCTTCTCTTGTTGCGGAGCACGGGCTCTAGGTGCGCGGGCTTCAGTAGTTGCAGCACACGGGCTCAGTAGTTGTGGCTCGTGGGCTCTAGAGCGCAGGCTCAGTAGTTGTGGAGCACAGGCTTAGCTGCTCCTCGGCATGTGGGATCTTCCCAGACCAGGGATCAAACCCTTGTCCCCTGCATTGGCAGGCGGATTCTTATCCACAGCGCCACCGGGGAAGTCCCTCTACACTTATTCTTTAAGTGAGAAGAATCCATGTTGTTTACTGTTTCTCTCAAATTTTGGTGTCAGAGTTAGGATAGATTCATAAAACAAATTAGATTGATGTTCAACTTTTTTTCAGGTAGTAAAATTGTTCACATGACAAGAATTAGTGGTTTCTTAAAAGTTAAATTTGACATGTGGATATGTAGCCTTTTATGGAAGTAAATATTTGGTAACTTTTTCCTTGATTATTAATCTTAAAGAATTCTTAAAGGATTGATTTTTATAATTTCTATTTTCCCCAAACAATCATCCATATTGTTGAGATCTTCAACTTCATTAGTAAAAAATATTAATAGCTAAGTGCCTTGCAGTATTTTTTTGGGGGGAGGGTGAAAGTTTTTTTTAAAAATTAAAAAAAAATTTATTGAAGTATGGTTGATTTAGAATGTTGCTTTCTGCTGTACAGCAAAGTGACTCAGTTATATATATAACTTTCATATTCTTTTCCATTATGGTTTCTCACAGGATATTTGATACAGTTCCCTGTGCTATAAAATAGGACCTTGTTGTTTATCCATTCTATATATAACAGAATAGTTTGCCTCTGCTAATCCCAAACTCCCGGTCCTTCCCTCTCCTCCTCCCTGCCCTTGGCAACCACAAGTCTGTTCTCTATATCTCTGAGTCAGTTTTTGTTTTGTAGATGTGTTGATTTGTGTTGTATTTTAGATTCCACATATAAGTGATATCATATGGTGTTTATCTTTCTTTTAAAAGATATATTTATTTATTTATTTTTGCCTGCATTGGGTCTTTGTTGCTGCATGTGGGCTTTCTCTAGTTGTGGTGAGCAGGGGCTACTCTCCGTTGTGGTGCGCAGGCTTCTTATTGCAGTGGCTTCTTTAGTTGCGAAGCATGGTCTCTAGGCGTGTGGGCTTCAGTAGTTGTGGAACGTGGGTTCAGTAGTTGTGGCTTGCAGACTCTAGAGCTTAGTTGCTCTGCGGAATGTGGGATCTTCCTGGACCAGGGGTCGAACCTGTGTCCCCTGCACTGGCAGGCGGATTCTTAACCACTGTGCCACCAGGGAAGTCCTCAGTCTTTCTCTTTCTGACTTACTTTGCTTAGTATGATGATCTCTAGGTCTACCCATGTTGCTGCAAATGGCATTATTTCATTCTTTTTGATGGCTGAGTAATATTCCACTGTATATATATACACCACATCTTTTTTATCCACTCATCTGTCAATGGACATTTAGGTTGTTTCCATGTCTTGGCTATTGTGAATAGTGCTTCTATGAACATTGGGGTGTATGTATCTTTTAGAATTATAGTTTTGTCTGGGTATATGCCCAGGAATGGGATTGCTGGATCATATGGCAACTCTACTTTTAGTTTTTTGAGGAACCTCCATACTTGTGGAAACATGCATACATGTTTCCACAGTGGCTGCACCAATCTACATTCCTACCAACAGTGTAGGAGGGTTCCCTTTTCTCCACACCCTCTCCAGCATTTGTTATTTGTAGACTTTTTGATGATGGCCATTCTGACTGGTGTGAGGTGGTACCTCATTGTAGGTTTGATTTGCATTTCTCTATTAGTTGGCGATGTTGAGCAGCTTTTCTTGTGCCTCTTGGCCATCTGTATGTCTTCTTTGGAGATGTCTATTTAGGTCTCCTGCCCATTTTTTGATTGGGTTGTTTTTGTTGTTGTTGAATTGTATGAGCTGTTGGTATATTTTGGAAATTAAACCCTTGTCACTTGCATCATTTGCAAATATTTTCTCCTAGTCTGTAGGTTGTCTTTTCATTTTGTTTATGGTTTCATTTGCTGTGCAAAAGCTTGTAAGTTTGATTAGGTCCCGTTTGTTTATTTTTGTTTTTATTTCTATTGCCTTGGGAGACTGACCTAAGAAAACATTGGTATGATTTATGGCAGAGAATGTTTTGCCTATGTTCTCTTCTAGGCGTTTTACAGTGTCCTGTCTTATATTTAGATCTTTAAGCCACTTTGAGTTTATTTTTGTGTATGGTGTGGTGTGAGGGTGTGTTCTAACTTTATTGATTTACATGTGGCTGTTCAGCTTTCCCAACACTACTTGCTGAAGAGACTGTCTTTTTCCTGTTGTATGTTCTTGCCTCCTTTGTTGAAGATTAATTGTCCATAGGTATGAGTGCCTTACACTTTTTAATTTTTTCCCTATATCTGCTTCATTTTTTATCATTTAGCATTTTATCTTTTTTGTTATTTGCCAGAGATTTGACTATTTTAACTCTGGTTTTGCCCCAAGGGACAGTCTTAAATGTATTTATTAATGTTATTGTTTTCTTATGTTTGAGTTTTCTCTGTTTTTCTTTAAATAATCTAATGTTTTCAGTCCAAGTCAGTGTTACCTGTTTTTCACACAGCTGATGAAAGTTTGACTTCCAGTTTGATCCATGCCTGTTTTGTTGCTGAGTTTTGGCATTTCTGGATTGCTGTGTGAATCAGAGCTACAAGGCAGGGATCTCTGTTCTTTTTCTCTGTGATGTAAGCATCTAGAACATCTAGAACAAGCATCTAGAACAGTTCCTGGCCCATAGTCGGGTGTAATATGTATTTATTGGCCAAATGAAAGAATGAATCTAGGGAACTGGTTGGAAGCTGCCGGAAGCCTCCTCTCCTGGGAAGACCTCTTGGGGGACAGGGAGGAGGGGGAGACAGGTCACAGGCCTGATTGCACAGTGAGCTTTTGCCCCTGCTTCTCCTCCCTCCCCCACCCACAGCCCGCTCTCCACACATTACAAAGGAAACTCTTGGAACCTGTGGTAGCCAGTGTTAGGGGCCAGGCCCTTTTGAGCTCCATCCTCCTAGGCCTGTGGCTTCTGGTGGTGAAGTCTCTTGTGACCACAGCTAGAGATGCTGGCAAGAGCGTGAAGGTGTGGAGAAGGCTCTCTCCTGGAAGGTGAAGGTGAACTCTAGGTAAGAGATGAGTCAGCTGGATGGAGGAGCTGGACAGGGGCAGGGGCTGAGGCAAGAGCACACAGTTATTCTGATGAAAAAGACCTCCAGGTAAGGTTTCATTTGTGGCCCTGCAGAGTTTTGAGCCTGAGCCCAGGATACCTGATGTGTTGAGGATAGGAATGACCATGCAGCAGCTTGTGCCTTAGGAACAAGAGAGACCGCCTGGGCTGGCTGGGGAGGTGCCCATCTGGTGGACACCTGCATCTATCTCATCTCCATCCAGAGATGCAGGCTAAAATGCAGAATGCCCAGTTAAATGAGAATTTCAGATGAATGACAATTATTTTTAAAACACAAGCCCTACAGATTTGAGGCCTCTTAATTTACCCAGATCTGAGGCACGAGGCTTCCTAGAATCTGGAACGGACTACTCATTGGGTGGGCAGTAAGGCACGCACCCCCTCCAACCCAAACACATCCTAAGATAGTCCCAGCAAAAAGTGAAGCCTTTGTCAGAAGTCTTTATTAGACTCATCCCACTCAGTCTTGCTCCTCAAATGCAAGTGTGAACTAAGCAAGCTGTCTACACCTTCTTCCTCTTGGTGATGGCCTTTTGGGAGATGCAAGTTCTGTCTCACGGGCTCTGCTGGATACAGGGATGAGTGAGGTGAGCGCTTGCCTTCCAGCAGGTCCCAGTCAGTCAGAGAAGGTGGGGCAAGGGGCCAGGAAATAGTATTTTGGGTGGGCTGGGGGTTATATAAACTGAGTGCTGGGGCTTGGCCTGAAGGACAGACTGGAGGGGTGAGGTGGGCAAGGGGGCCATGCAGGAGATGACGAGAGGCTGAGGGGGAGCAGCCTTCTGGCTACAGAGCGGAGGTGTGAATCCTGTAAGATCACGGGGACCCTCCCTCCCAGGCACTTCCTCAGTGCCATTTGCTTCCAGGGGCTCTGAAAAAGCTGAAGGATGACCTCTAAGTTTCTGGGCTACAAAACAAACTTCGGGAAGTACTCTAGGTATTGTCACAAAGTTTGTGTTACCCTTTGACCAACCTCATTTATTTTAAGCAGAAGGTTAAAAACTATACAAATAATTTTAATGGACATAATTATGTTCTCATCACAAAATAATGCGACACAGTTTCATAATTACTCAAAAATGATCATTGTCTGAATAGCTATTAATTAGTGAATAGCTTTGGAAAAAAATTTCAATAGATTTGGGAAGCATTGTTAATAACCCATTACGTTATGTCTGGGGGGTCAAATCACCGTGTCATGTCAAAGCATAGATTTATGGCTCTATTTTTAATCATTTCAAAATAATTAAGAATGTGCTGTGCATCTGACTGGGCAGATTTGAGACATGAAAACCATATATCTGCATTAGGAAGGGAACGGATAATTTCCAGCCACAATGGAGATCAAAGCTCTTTTGACATCCATTTGTCAAGAGCAATGCACATTTTATAGCTTCTCAAAAAGTATTAATGATTTTAGATAAATAGCATTAAGCTTTTCTTTTCCTCTCCCCATGGCCTTCTCTCAAGACAAGAGAGGAAAATCACACATTGTCAGGAACTTCTGACCTTGACTTGGAACTCCGGGGAGTCCAGCCACACGTTGTTGCTAGTAGAGTGGGGGTATTTCTACATTACTCTTTGCCTTTCTCCAGAGAGGGTCAGCGGGAAGCAGCCTTGCCCTTCTCTCTGAGGGAGATGCTCATGCTTTTGGGGGATGGGTGCTGGAATCCCTTTTAGGCCAGCACCCTTCCTGTCTCACTGGAGCCTGCAATATTAGGGTGTTTTGAGCCTTTGGGGGCAGCCCCACCTCCTGGACTTTCCTGGAACGCTTGTTGGGGAGGGGAGGGGAGTTGATGCTTACCGAGAGTCTCTGTGTGCCAGGTGCTGTACTGGACACTTTTTAATTTTTTAAAATTAATTAATTTATTTTTGGTTGTGTTGGGTCTTCGTTGCTGTATGTGGGCTTTCTCTACTTGTGGCGAGCGGGGGCTACTTTTCATTGGGGTGTGCGGGCTTCTCATTGCAGTGGCTTCTCTTGTTGTGGAGCACGGTCTCTAGGCTTGTGGGCTTCAGTAGTTGTGGCACACAGGCTTCAGTAGTTGTGGCTTGCAGGCTCTAGAGCGCAGGCTCAGTAGTTGTGGTACATGGACTTAGTTGCTCCACGGCATGGGATCTTCCCGGACCAGGGCTCGAATCTGTGTCCCCTGCATCGGCAGGCAGATTGTTAACCACTGTGCCACCAGGGAAGTCCTGGACACTTTATGTACATTATCTCAAGCCTCCACTGGAGCAGGTACTGTCATCCCTGTCTTACCAGTGAGGGAACTGATGCTCAGAGAAGTGAGGGGATCCTACAAGATTGTTTATCTTGAGAAGGAAGCCTAAGGCTTGGAGAGAATCTTCAGGTCCAATATGCTATCTGATGTTTGACTCCTTTGGTGACTTACCCATGTCACCAGAGGGCTGACCATTTGGTCCTCCAGTCCAGGGCCACCACCTCTTGTGGAGGGGTGCTTACTACCAAATGACCTGTCCCATTCAGCATGAGTAATGAGTGTATGTACTCATTGTTTAAACCAAAAATGCATATAAAGTAGATGATAGCTCTCCCATGTCCCTTCTAAATCTATTCATCAGAGGAAATCGCTGTTAGCACTTGAGTGTCATTCCAAATACCTTCCTATGCATGTATAAATATGTCATTTTTTTAGTGTAAGTAGGATCATACATACGGCTCTGATATGCTTCTCACTCAACCATAGACTGGGGCTGTGCTTTCAGATACGTATACGCACCTACTTGATTCTATTGATGTATCATCTACCAGCTCTCCAGCTATCATCCATCTATCAGTTATCAATCTTTCTAACCATCTATCTTTATCTGTCTAGTTGGTTCTACCTTCAAAGTACAATCTTCAAGGTAGATCTGACCATTTCTTACTTCTATCTTCCTGTATCTTAATTGGATTTTGATCATAGCCTCCTACCTGGAACCCCTGCTTCCACTCTAGCTCTGCCCTAGAGGCAATTCTGAACCCAGAAGTCAGCGCGTGCCTTTCAAAATGCAACTTGGGGCGCATCACTTCTCTGCTCAGAACCCTCCCATCAGAGTAAAAGCCGCAGCCTTGGCTTATAGAAGCCGTGGCCTTGGAGTCTCTCAGTGGGCTGCCTCCTGCTGCCATCCTGATCCATTTCTTTGATTACCCCGCCCACCACTCTCCCCCTTGTTTACTCTGCTCCTGCTGTGCTGGCATCCTTGTTGTTCTTTGAACCTGCCTAGCATGCTACTGCCTCCAGGCCTTTGGATTTACTGTTTGTGCTGCTTGGAATGTTCTTCCCAGAAAACCTTGTGGTTCCTTCTCTTCCTTCCTTTCAGATTTGTGCTCAAATGCAGTAAAGACCTTTCCTGACCACCCCTCTATAGATTGATATAATTTCTTAGGGTGATTTTAAAAAATCATGTGCACATACACCCCAAGTCTAAGCCATCGTTATAATTACTGATGAAATATAAAGGCGTTCAAATTTATACGAGGAGAAAGACAAACCTGTTGAATTGGTCTCTCTATTCATGTGCCTGCACTGCACTGCTGGTTTGGGCAGACAAAGAAGGGATGGCAGACTGGAGGTCCTGGACTGGTCACAGAATGTCCAGAGAAGTAGTAGGCTACCAAACAACTTGGGAAGAGGAAGGTGTGGTCAGAGTGTGATGTCTGAATTAATGATGGTAGCAGGGGAGTACTGTTGGTAGATGACAAGGTCCAAGGTGTGACTCTTGGTGGCCGAGATGGAGTGGAGGAGGAGGGCACCGGAACGAGGTGGTCTAGGAAGCGGAGGTCAGGGTGCAGGATGGGTTATCCATGTGGATGTTGGTCACCCAGGAGGAGGGAAGGAGTGGGGGTGAAGGGGAAGATGGGTGCCAGGTGCACAAGGCTTAGAGGAATGAGTTGCCAATCAATGGGTGACACGATAAGGAGGCGACTGAAGGTGGGGAAGTATTGATGTGACAGCAGAGAGGGAAGGGACTCCACTTCTCATCCCTGAGGCCTGGGGAGCGGCATCTTCCATGGAAAGTCAGGTTGCAGAGGAGGCAGGCTTTTGAATAGAGGCTGATGATATGGGAGAATTTTTTCTTTTTTTAGATTTGAGAGAATGCTTTACTAACTGCAAAACAAACACTATCCAAGTTGCAGTCACAGTTATTTCCTGTCCTTTTCGATATGGGAGAATTTTAAAATTATGGAGCTGTAGTTCTAGAAGGCCTAGTGGAAGGCCGAGGTATTAGAGGAGCTCTGTCCTAGAGAATTACAGATATTAAAATTCCTAATTGAAAAGTTTAGACAGTCTTAATAATGTAGTATATTTCTAGCATTTTATACTTACTTCCCTTCACAGTTTACCAATTGACCTATAATTAACATTTGGTTGAGGCTAAAGAAATGGCTACTTTCTTTCTGCGCACTTGATGATTCCTCCCATGTCTCAACTGATGTGTCACCTCCCAAGTCTGAATGAAAAACACCTTCGGCTGTAACTGTGTCCCCTCTTTCCATAGCCTCTTGAGTCTGTGAGCCCAGTGGGACAGCTTCTGGCTGGATTCCCCCTGCCCCACCATCCTCTGAACAGCAGACAGAGCCTTGACACAAACATCAGTAATGCCACAGAGACACTAAGGCAGGGTGAGGCCACCTTGCATGGTTTCTTGGCTGTGGACATCAATGAGACTCCTGGCGGGGGCTGTCTGAGTGCATGAGATCCAGTCTTTACTCCAGGTTCTGGGCAAATTCAGCTTACTTTAGGATTACATGAGAAAGAGCCTAGAAAAATGTCCAGCAGGTTTCCTGGTGCACAGTAGGTTGTTTTTTTGTTAGCCAAAAGGTATGTTGGTGGCAGCAGGGTGTCCAAGCGGTTTGTTCAGCCTCTGCGTTGCAGTAATGCTTCTGGCTACAGTCCCATCCATCAGGACAGTGGCTGTCGTGGAGGAAGTTGCTGATGCACAGCCATGAATCACAGTGTGTGAACTGCTCATAATTGCCTAATGTGTGTTTTCACTTCTCAAATTTAAAACCGTTTACTGCTGGGAACAGATGTTAAATTCAGGACACTTGTCAATTGTTGGCGCTATACACAAAAAAGATGCTTAAAATTAGAAGCCTGATTGAATTGTAAGTACAGTGATCACAGTGGTTGGAACTAAAATAATTGAAATGGTAAACAGCTTATTGTGGGAGATGGGAGGAAGCAATGGAAGGAGAAACCGAACTTAAATTTGAAAACCCATGATGCAGAGTTATAATGGGAATTCTACAATGGTTGTTAAGTTAATTAATACTTAATTGTAATAGAAACTCTCTAGCAGGGCTTAAAGAACATTCATTCTTTTTTTTTTTTTTTTTTTTTTTTTTTGAGATACGTGGGCCTCTCACTGTTGTGGCCTCTCCCCCTGCGGAGCACAGGCTCCGGACATGCAGGCTCAGCAGCCATGGCTTACAGGCCCAGCCGCTCCGTGGCATGTGGGATCTTCCCGGACCGGGGCACGAACCTGTGTCCCCTGCATTGGCAGGCGGACTCTCAACCACTGCGCCACCAGGGAAGCCCAAGAACATTCATTCTTAACTTACATGATTGCAAGAGAAGCCATATAGATTCAGTAATAATAGTGAGAATGATAACCATCATGTATTGGGCATCTGCTATGTGTCAAATATGGGATGCACAGCCAGACAGGCTGGCCTGAGACAAGTCTGGACCCCCTGGAGCATCACAAGGAGGGTGTGCTCAGAGGAGGCTGGGTCTTGGCCGCTGAGCTCTGGTGGACCTGCTCCTCATCCTTTTGGTGCTCGGGGTGAGCTCATGCCATATGTCAGCTGCAGCAGCAGCAGCTTTTAGTTCTTTGGCCATATTGGTCCTTCTTTTAGGGACACCTCCCCCTGCTACACCCCCTCCCCACCGTCTTCTCTGCTTTGCCAAGGTGACTTCTAATCCTTCAAGCCTCAGCTTAGAGATTTCTCCAGGAAGCTTTCCCTGATTCTGCCATGACTCTCACCCTCTGCTGGGTCTAGTGACTGCCTGTCCTCCCAGAGTACCCTGCACATCCTGTATCACAGTTCTGATCACACTGGGCTGTCAGCGGCTGTTCACTGGCTTAGCTGCCCCGCTAGCTCATTGGTTGTGTGAGGGCAGGTCCAGCTCTCGCTGGGCTGCAGCCTCAACATCGGCACCATGCCCAGTGTGTAGTAGGTATTTGGCAAGTGTGGGATGAAGCCCCTTCACAGCTTCCAGTCCTTGGGAAGAAGCACAGTGTGTAGCCCCTTTGCTGTCTGCTTTCACTGGCATCCACCCTGTGTTTCCGTGGGTTCCTGTGCTCCACGGGCTGGCCGAGTGCACAGACTACTGGGAAGTGGCATGTGTGGAGGGAGGGTGGAGAAGCACCAGAAAGGTGAGATCCTAGCCGGGCCTCAGCTGCTGAAGCACCCCACCCAGGGAACCGCCCTGACCCCTTGAGAGGGGGATGTGTTGTATGGAAATGGGTGCTTGCTGAAATTCAAGTGAATTTAAGTCAGGGTTCAGTTTTCCGTTCCATTCTGAGGTTTGCTCTTTGATGCGAATTTCTGGCTGCACTTGAGGGCTGTGTGCTTCACAGGCCTGCTTGTTCCCTGTTGCCATTGTTGGTGGGCTGTAAGCCAAGTAGATTTTCATGTTCCTAAACTCACAAGTGTTGTTGCAATTTGAAATCCAACAGAGATACCCTATTTCTGCCTTTTTACGTGCTTCATGTGGTGGTCAAGATACTCGTTACATAAATACCGTGTTTTAGGCTTGGATTTTGCATGAGGAGCCTCATGCAGAGCATCAAGAGAGTGCCAGCTATCCTGGGAAAGTCCTTGGTGATGCTGCAAGGTCAGAGATCAAATCTTAAGCCTGTGGGCCTTGATGAGGAAGAAGTGTGGCCAACAGTGTCCATCAGTATTAACAGAGTGACAACTTTTGATAGCTTAGGAGAGTCATGGCCCTTGTATCTGTTTTCCTTAATGTGTCCTCTCACAAGGCATGTGTGCATAATTTTTTAATTGCCAGAAGGCCCTTAGTAATTGAGACAGCAGATTTGAATCCAGATTCCATCACATACTAGCACTGTGACCTTGGACACATCATTCTCCTCTTTGGGCCTGAGTTTTCTCATCTCTAAGTTGGGGATGACAACTACAGGTGGTTGTGACAATAAAATGAGACAAGTGCTCACCACTAGGCCTGGCACATCACAAATCTTAAATATAGGATAGGCATAGTGTTAGTTCAGTTCTGATTTAGAATCCCTAAGTCATACCGAATTTAGATTTCAGCCTCCTGCATGCTACCAGACAGACTCTGGTGTCTGTGGTCTTTCTTCTTACCAGAGTAGAGTCATATGGATTCTGATTCTGAAAGTAATTTACTCTGTGGTCCAATAAAAGGACGTTGGGAAGGGGATTCCAGCCAGCTCTATGCTTCCCTGCTTGGGGAAGACTCTTTTGTTTCAGGTTATCTCTGCCTATAATATAGACAGTGCGACCATGACAGAAAGAGAAATGTTTGGTGTGCTTAAGGATTCTATGTGTGGTTGGAGCAGGTGAAAAACACCTTCCTGTGGCAAGTCTGGGTGACCCTGTATTATCATCTGTCCACTCCTCAGCAGGAGAAGGCTGCTTGTGCTTGTGTGTGTATGTGTGTGTGTATCTCAGAAAGCTTCTCTGTGCTTGGTAGAGACTTGGGATTGGCCCAGCTGTCCAATGTTGACTAAAGCTGCTGCTGTGACAGATGTTCGTTTGTTTAGGGATTCATTTTGTGGTATTTAGTACAAAAACTTGAGGTAAACAGTTACTGCTCAAAGATTCATAGTCTACATTAAAACCTCCTTATTAGCAATCTGATTCAATGGGCACATAACCCAGAGTCCTGAGATAGTCATCTGCCACCTAGTGAACATACTTCGTCAGATAATGGTGTGAGAACCAGCTGGGCGGCAGCCCTGTGAGGTCTGAAGTTGCTTCCTGAGCTCCAAGGATCCATCGGAAGCTGATTATTAAAGTGTCAACCAGTACCCTCCCCTTTGCACTCCGTCTAAGGTCTGCTGGTTTCAACAGCACACAAGCAAAATCCCGGGCGAGAAGACCTAGAGGGAAAGCCAGCCCTGGAAGTTGGGCTCTGCTGTTTTTTCTGCTGTGTGACCACTTTTTCTCTTTTCCTGCCCTCATACCCATGTTACTAACTCTCACCGTACAACTGACCCTTGAACAACATGGGTTTGAACTGCATGGCTCCACTTATACACAATTTTTTTCAATAGTAAATACTACAGTACTACATGATCCATGGTTGTGGAATCCATGGATGCAGAGGAACTGCATATACAGAAGGCCAACTATGAGTTATAGATGGATTTTTGATTGCACAGATGGTGAGCCCCCCTAATCCCTGTGATGCTCAAAGCTTAACGGTATATGTCATCAAAAGTTCCCTCAAGGCCCCTCAGATGTAGCGGAGTTCGGGTTCATGGAGGAGAATGGGTGATATGCAGAGCTCTGAATTGCCCAAGGTGAAGGCTCTTTAAGCTCCAGAGGTTTTCTTTTCATCATCCAAACACCCAGGGTTACAGATCCTGTGAGAAGGCTGCTGCACAGGTTCAGCTCTTCTGGGGTTAGGAAATTGTTAGTGGAAATAAGACCATGTTTATCAAACTCCCCTCATGTCTTGCCTTCTGGGATCTCACTCTCTGTCTCTGGTGTTTTGTCCCTAGCCTCAGGAGAGGTCTGAAGGATGGTTGGCAAATGCAGCTGGAATGCCCATCATTTCCACACATATGTTCCCTCCGCAGGACAAGGGAAACTGATTTTCTGATTAGCCAGAGAATTCTTTGTCCTTTTGTCTTTTCCATTGTGCATCTGGAACAGTATTTCTTCTCCAAAGCCTCAGAAGCTAGTTTTATAAAAACAAGTGAGAAAAAGAAAGATAATTAAAATGAGCCAAAGTAGAGAACACATTGAAGGGTGAGATCTCCATCTAGTTTATCTAGCTTTGTAAAATGTTATTTGTCTTGACGAATATTTCCATATTTCACCTCGTTCCTCTTTGTGTGTTCATACATCAGATCAACATGGTGTGACTTGCTCTAGTAAAGGGGAACTGAAGGTCAAGACATTCAATTGCCCAGTAGCCACAGGGACACTTTTTTTGTATAACACCTGACTGGTTAACAAATAGAATTCTGGTTATGGAATCTATTACAGCCCACAGTGGTCTTCACAGTAACTCTCATAACAGAAGCATGGCTGCTCATCTGTAAAATTTATATTTGTCTTTACTGGTTCTCTCAGGAATATCCCTGGACTTGAGGAGCTGGTGGTAGATGTGTACATCTGCCTTTCCAGTCTCCCGTGTCAGAGTCTTCTTCCTGTGTAGGAACTACATCTGGGTCCTCAGTGTGTGGATTGGGCCTAGCATGGCAGCGTAGGCTCATTACAGGTAACCTTGCCAAAGCTCACAGAGTGTTGTTGGCTTGGAAAAAAGTTGTACCCAGTCACTGGACTTGCCCTTTTCACCTGGGCCCGAGTCTATAGGGATACACAGGCCCCGGTGGTGGGGTTTGCAAAGGCACCAGAAAGGTCTCCCGTTGCCTGGAAAGACTGCCCCCACCAACATGCATTCATGTTAAGCTTCCTATAGCTCTGCCCTTTTTGTGTTAAGCAATCCCTTCTACCTGTAAAACTCTGAATGTGGCACTGGAGGACACTGGTGGTTAAATTCCTTCCTCTGAGGTCAGGGCCGGGCCCTGGGGCCAGAGGCAGAGGCTCCAAAGCCATACAGAACCTGGGAGCTTTGTTCTCCATCATCTTGTCTCGCAGTGAGGCAGCACTTGCTGTGCATTTTTTTGGGAAAAGATGTTTTTATTTTTCCTGAATTTGTTTTATTTTAAAATTTATTTTATTTAAAAAAACTTATTTTATATTGGAGTATAGTTGATTAACAATGTTATGTTAATTTCAGGTGTACAGCAAAGTGATTCAGTTATACAATACATATATCTATTCTTTTTCAATTCTTTTCCGATTTAGGTTATTACAGAATATTGAGCAGTGTTTCCTGTGCTATACAGTAGGTCCTTCTTGGTTATATGTTTTAAATATAGCAGTGTGTACATGTCAATCCCAAAATCCCAATCTATTTCTGCCCCCCCACGGCACCGCTTTCCCCCTGGTAACCATAAGTCTGTTCTCCAAGTCTGTGGACCTCTTTCTGTTTTGTAAATAAGCTCATTTCTATCTTTTTTTTGAAAGATTCTGCATATAGTTGATATCATGTAATATTTGTCTTTCTCTGTCTGACTGACTTCACTTAGTATGATAATCTCCAGGTCCATCCATGTTGCTGCACATGGCATTATTTCATTCTTTAAAATGACTGAGTAATATTCCATTGTGTATATGTACCACATCTTCTTTATCCATTCCTCTTTCGATGGACATTTAGGTGGCTTCCATGTCTTGGCTATTGAAAATAGTACTGCAGTGAACAATGGGGTTCATATATCCTTTCGAACCATGGTTTTCTCCAGATATATGCCCAGGAGTAGAATTGCTGGATCGTATGGTACCTCTATTTTTTTTTGTTAGTTTCTGCTTTATAACAAAGTGAATCAGCTATACGTATACATATATCCCCATATCCCCTCCATCTTGCGTCTCCCTCCCACCCTCCCTATCCCACCCCTCTAGTTGGACACAAAGCACTGAGCTGACCTCCGTGTGCTATGCAGCTGCTTCCCACTAGCTATCTATTTTACATTTGGTAGTGTATATATGTCCATGCCACTCTCTCACTTTGTCCCAGCTTACCCTTCCCCCTCGCTGTGTCCTCAAGTCCGTCTCTACGTCTGCGTCTTTATTCCTGTCCTGCCACTAGCTTCTTCAGAACCATTTTTTTTAGATTCCATATATATGTGTTAGCATATGGTATTTGTTTTTCTCTTTCTGACTTACTTCACTCTGTATGACAGTCTCTAGGTCCATCCACCTCACTACAAATAACTCAATTTCATTTCTTTTTATGGCTGAGTAATATTCCATCGTATATATGTGCCACATCTTCTTTATCCATTCAACTGTCAGTGGACACTTAGGTTGCTTCCATGTCCTGGCTGTTGTAAATAGAGCTGCAATGAACATTTTGGTACATGACTCTTTTTGAATTATGGTTTTCTCAGGGTATATGCCCAGTAGTGGGATTGCTGGGTTGTATGGTAGTTCTATTTGTAGTTTTTAAAGGAACCTCCATACTGTTCTCCATAGTGGTTATACCAATTTACATTACCACCAGCAGTGTAGGAGGGTCCCCTATTCTCCACACCCTTTCCAGAATTTATTGTTTGTAGAGTTTTTGATGATGGCCATTCTAACTGGTGTGAGGTGATATCTCATTGTAGTTTTGGTTTACATTTCTCTAACAATTAACAATGTTGAGCATCTTTTCATGTGCTTTCTGGATATCTGTATGTCTTCTTTGGAGACATGGGTCTTCTGCCCATTTTTTTTTTTTGGTTGTCAGTAAATATTTATTGAATTAATTTGCTCTTTTATCTTATGGCTTCATTTCTCAAATTCTATGTTTTCTTTTGTTTCCTGGGTCATAAACATTTATACATTGCTTATTATCTTTTATTTTATTTTACTTATTTTTATTTAATTTTTATTTTATATTGGAGCATAGTTGATTAACAATGATGTGTTAGTTACAGGTGTACAGCAAAGTGATTCAGTTATACCCAGTCAGATATCCATTCTTTTTCTTTTTCTTTTTTTAACTTTTTATTTTATATTGGAGTATAGTTGATTAACAATGTTATGTTAGTTTCAGGTGTACAGCAAAGTGATTCATTTATACATATAAAGGTATCTATTCTTTTTCGAATTCATTTCCCATTTAGGTTATTACAGAATATTGAGCCGAATTCCCTGTGCTATACAGTAGGTCCTTGTTGGTTATCTATTTTAAATAGTGCGGACATGTCAATCCCAAACTCCCAATCTATTCCCCCACCTCCCCGCCACCCTTTCCCCCTGGTAACCATAAGTTCGTTCTCTAAGTCTGAGTCTTTGTAAATAAGTTCATTTGTATCATTTTTTTTAGATCCCGCCTGTAAGTGATAGCATATAAATTTGGCTTTCTCTGTCTGACTTAGCATCACGTAGTATAATAATCTCCAGGTCCACCCATGTTGCTGCAAATGGCATTATTTTGTTCTTTTTAATGGCTGAGTAATATTCCATTGTATATATGTACCACATCTTCTTTATCCATTCATTTACTGAGAGACATTTAGGTTGCTTCCATGTCTTGGCTATTGGAAACAGAGCTGCAATGAACATTGGGGTTCATGTATCCTTTTGAATCATATTTTTCTCTGGATATATACCCAGGAGTGGGATTGCTGGATCATATGGTAGCTCTATTCTTAGTTTTTTTAAGAACCTCTGTACTGTTCTCCATAGTGGTTATACCAATTTATGTTACCATCAGCAGTGTAGGAGTGTTCCCTTTTCTCCACACCCTCTCCAGCATTTATTGTTTGTAGACTTCTTGATGATGGCCATTCTGACTGGTGTGAGGTGATATCTCATTGTAGTTTTGATATGCAGTTCTCTAATAATTAACAATGTTGAACATCTTTTCATGTGTCTCCTGGATATCTGTATGTCTTCTTTGGAGGAATGTCTATTTAGTACTTCTGCCCATTTTTTGATTGGGTTGTTAGTTTTTCTAGTATTGAGCTGCATGAACTGTTTGTAAATTTTGGAGATTAATTCCTTGTCAGTTGCATCGTTTGCAAATATTTTCTCCCATGCTGTGGGTTGTCTCTTCATTTTGTTTATGTATTCTTTTGCTGTGCAAAAGCTTTTGAGTTTAACTAGGTCCCATTTGTTTATTTTTGTCTTTGTTTTCATTACTCTAGGAGGTTGGTCAAAAAAAATCTTGCTGCGATTTATGTCAGAGCACTCTCTGCCTATGTTTTCCTCTAAGAGTTTTATAGTATCCAGACTTACATTTAGGTGTTTGATCCACTTTAAGTTTATTTTTGTTTATGGTGTTAGGGAATGTTTTTTTTTTCTGATTTGAATTTTTTTTTTTTTACTTTTTTATACAGCAGGTTCTTATTAGTTCTCTATTTCATACAAATTAGTGTATATATGTCAATCCCAATCTTCCAATTCATCCCCCCACCCCCACTTTTCCCCCTTGGTGTCCATATGTTTCTTCTCTACATTTGTGTCTCTATTTCTACCTTGCAAACCGGTTCATCTGTACTGTTTTTCTAGATTCTACAATATGCGTTAATACACGATATTTGTTTTTCTCTTTCTGACTTACTTCACTCTGTATGACAGTCTCTAGGTCCATCCACATCTCTACAGATGACCCAGTTCCATTCCTTTTTATGACTGAGTAATATTCCATTGTAGATATGTACCACATCCTCTTTATCCATTTGTCTGTCAATGGGCATTTAGGTTGCTTCCATGACCTGGCTATTATAAATAGTGCTGCAGTGAAGGTTGGGGTACATGTATCTTCTTGAATTATGGTTTTGTCAGGATATATATGCCCAGTAGTGAGATTGCTGGGTCATATGGTAATTCTATTTTTAGTTTTTTTTTTAACATCTTTATTGGAGTATAATTGCTTTACAATGGTGTCTTAGTTTCTGCTTTATAACAACGTGAATCAGTTATACGTATACATATGTTCCCATATCCCTTCCCTCTTGTGTCTCCCTCCCTCCCACCCTCCCTATCCCACCCCTCTAGGTGGTCACAAAGCACCGAGCTGATCTCCCCGTGCTATGCGGCTGCTTCCCACTAGCTATCTATTTTATGTTTGGTAGTGTATATATGTCCATGCCACTCTCTCATTTTGTCACAGCTTACCATTCCCCCTCCCCATATCCTCAAGTCCATTCTCTAGTAGGTCTCTGTCTTTATTCCCATCTTACCCTTAGGTTCTTCATGACCTTTTAAAATTTTTTCTTAGATTCCATATATATCTGTTAGCATATGGTATTTGTTTTTCTCTTTCTGACTTACTTCACTCTGTATGACAGACTCTAGGTCCATCCACCTCACTACAAATAACTCAATTTCGTTTCTTTTTATGGCTGAGTAATATTCCATTGTATATATGTGCCGCATCTTCTTTAGCCATTCATCTGTTGATGGACACTTAGGTTGCTTCCATGTCTTGGCTATTGTAAATAGAGCTGCAATGAACATCTTGGTACATGACTCTTTTTGAATTATGGTTGTCTCAGGGTATATGCCCAGTAGTGGGATTGCTGGGTCATATGGTAGTTCTATTTGTAGTTTTTTAAGGAACCTCCATACTGTTCTCCATAGTGGCTGTATCAATTTACATTCCCACCAACAGTGCAAGAGTGTTCCCTTTTCTCCACACTCTCTCCAGCATTTATTGTTTCTAGATTTTTTGATGATGGCCATTCTGACCGGTGTGAGATGATATCTCATTGGAGTTTTGATTTGCATTTCTCTAATGATTAGTGATGTTGAGTATCTTTTCATGTATTTGTTGACAATCTGTATATCTTCTTTGGAGAAATGTCTATTTAGGTCTTCTGCCCATTTTTGGATTGGGATGTTTCTTTTTTTTTGATATTGAGCTGATGAGCTGCTTGTAAATTTTGGAGATTAATCCTTTGTCAGTTGCTTCATTTGCAAATATTTTCTCCCATTCTGAGGGTTGTCTTTTTGTCTTGTTTGTAGTTACCTTTGCTGTGCAAAAGCTTTTAAGTTTCATTAGGTCCCATTTGTTTATTTTTGTTTTTATTTCCATTACTCTAGTAGGTGGGTCACAAAAGATCTTGCTGTGATTTATGTCAAAGAGTGTTCTTCCTATGTTTTCCTCTAAGAGTTTTATAGTGTCCTGTCTTACATTTAGGTCTCGAATCCATTTTGAGTTTATTTTTGTGTATAGTGTTAGGAAGTGTTCTAATTTCATTCTTTTACATGTAGCTGTCCAGTTTTCCCAGCACCACTTATTGGAGAGACTGTCTTTTCTCCAATGTATAGTCCTGCCTCCTTTGTCATAGATTTGGTGACCATAGGTGCATGGGTTTATCTCTGGGCTTTCTATCCTGTTCCATTGATCTATATTTCTGTTTTTGCACCAGTACCATATTGTCTTGATTACTGTAGGTTTGTATTATAGTCTGAAGTCAAGGAGTCTGATTCCTCCAGCTCCGTTATTTTCCCTCAAGACTGCTTTGGCTGTTTGGGGTCTTTTGTGTCTCCATACAAATTTTAAGACATGTTGTTCTAGTTCTGTAAAAAATGCCACTGGTAATTTGATAGGGATTGCATTGAATCTGTAGATTGCTTTGGGTAGTATAGTCATTTTCACAATATTGATTCTTCCAGTCCAAAAACATGGTATATCTCTCCATCTGTTTGTGTTATCTTTGACTTCTTTCATCAGTGACTTATAGTTTTCTGAGTACAGGTCTTTTACCTCCTTAGGTAGGTTTATTCTTAGGTATTTTATTCTTTTTGTTGCAATGGTGAGTGGGATTGTTTCCTTAATTTCTCTTTCTGATCTTTTGTTGTTAGTGTATAAGAATGCAAGGGATTTCTGTGTATTAATTTTGTATCCTGCAACTTTACCAAATTCATTGATTAGCTCTAGTAGTTTTCTGGTGGCATCTTTAAGATTCTCTATGTATAGTATCATGTCATCTGCAAACAGTGACAGTTCTACTTCTTCTTTTCCAATTTGAATTCCTTTTATTTCTTTTTCTTCTCTGATTGCCATGGCTAGGACTTTCATAACTATGTTGAATAATAGTGGTGAGAGTGGACATCCTTGTGTTGCTCCTGATCTTAGAGGAAATGCTTTCAGTTTTTCACCATTGAGAATGATGTTTGCTGTGGGTTTGTCGTATATGGCCTTTATTATATTGAGGTAGGTTCCCTCTATGCCCACTTTCTGGAGAGTTTTTTATCATAAATGGGTGTTGAATTTTTTCAGAAGCTTTTTCTGCATCTGTTGAGATGATCATATGGTTTTTATTCTTCAATTTATTAATATGGTGTATCATGTTGATTGATTTGCATATATTGAAGAATTCTTGCATTCCTGGGATAAATCCCACTTGATTGCCTTATATGATCCTTTTAATGTGTTTTTGGATTCTGTTTGCTAGTATTGTGTTGAGGATTTTTACTTCTGTATTCATCAGTGATATTGGTTTGTAATTTTCTTTCTTTTTTTAAGAGAATTAATTATTTTTTATTTTTGGCTGTGTTGGGTCTTCGTATCTACATGTGGGCTTTCTCTAGTTGCTGTGAGTGGTGGCAGGTCATTGTTGTGGTGCGCAGGCTTCTCATTGCAGTGGCTTCTCTTGTTGCAGAGCACGGGCTCTAGGCATGTGGGCTTCAGTAGTTGTGGCATGTGGGTTCAGTGGTTGTGGCAGGTGAGCTCAGTAGTTATGGCTCACGGGCTCTAGAGCGCAGGCTCAGTTGTAATGCACGGACTTAGTTGCTGTGTGGCATGTGGTATCTTCCCGGGACAGGGCTTGAACCCATGTCCCCTGAATTGGCAGGTTGATTCTTAACCACTGAGCCACCAGGGAATCCCTGTAATTTTCTTTTTGTAGTGTCTCTGTCTGGCTTTGGTATCAGGGTAATGGTGGCCTCCTACAATGAGTTTGGGAGTGTTTCTTCCTCTGCAATTTTTTGGAAGAGTTTGAGAAGGGTAGGTGTTAGCTCATCTCTAAATATTTGATAGAATTCACCTGTGAATCCATCCGGCCCTGGTCTTTTGTTTGTTGGCAGATTTTTAATCACAGTTTCAATTTCATTACTTCTGGTTGGTCTGTTCATATTTTCTCTTTCTTCCTCGTTCAGTCTTGGAAGGTTATACCTTTCTGAGAATTTGTTCATTTCTTCCCGGTTGTCCATTTTATTGGCACAAAGTTGCTTGTAGTAGTCTCTTATGATGCTTTGCATTTCTGCGGTGTCCATTGTAACTTCTCCTTTTTCATTTCTAATTTTATTGATTTGAGTCCTCTCCCTCTTTTTCTTGATGAGTCTGGCTAAAGGTTTATCAATTTTGTTTATCTTCTCAAAGACCCAGCTTTTAGTTTCATTGATCTTTTCTATTGTTTTCTTTGTCTGTATATCATTTAGTTCTGCTCTGATATTTATGATTCCTTGCCTTCTACTGACTTTGGGTTTTGTTTGTTCTTCTTTCTCTAGTTCCTTTAGGTGTAAGGTTAGATTGTTTATTTGAGATTTTTCTTGTTTTTTGAGGTAGGCTTGTGTTGCTATAAACTTCCCTCTTAGAACTGTTTTGCTGCATCCCATAGGTTTTGGATCTTTGTGTTTTCATTGTAATATGTCTGTAGATATTTTTTGATTTCCTCTTTGATTTCTTCAGTGATCTCTTGGTTATTTAGTAACGTATGTTTAGCCTCCATGTGTTTGTGTTTTTTACATTTTTTTCCCTGTCACTGATTTCTAATCTCCTAGCATTGTGGTTGGAAAAGATGTTTGATATGATTTCAATTTTCTTAAGTTTACCGAGGCTTGATTTGTGACCCAAGATGTGATCTATCCTGGAGAATGTTCCGTGTGCACTTGAAAAGAAAGTGTAATCTGCTGTTTTTGGATGGAATGTCCTATAAATATCAGTTAAATCTATCTGATCTACGGTGTCATTTAAAGCTTATGTTTCCTTGTTTATTTTCATTTTGGATGATCTGTCCATTGGTGTAAGTGAGGTGTTAAGTCCCCCACTATTATTGTGTTACTGTTGATTTCCTCTTTTATAGCTGTTAGCAGTTGCCTTATGTATTGAGGTGTTCCTATTTGGGTGCATATATATTTATAATTGTTATATCTTCTTCTTGGATTGATCCCTTGATCATTATGTAGTGTCCATCCTTGTCTCTTGTAACATTATTTTAAAGTCTATTTTATCTGGTATGAGTATTGCTACTCCAGCTTTCTTTTGATTTCCGTTTGCACGGAATATCTTTTTCCATCCCCTTACTTTCAGTCTGTATGTGTCCCTAGGTCTGAAGTGGGTCTCTTGTAGACACCATATATAAGGGTCTTGTTTTTGTACCCATTCAGCGAGCCTGTGTCTTTTGGTTGGAGCATTTAAACCATTCATGTTTAAGGTAATTATCGTTATGTATGTTCCTATGACCATTTTCTTAATTGTTTTGTGTTTGTATTTGTAGGTCCTTTTCTTCTCTTGTGTTTCCCACTGAGAGGAGTTCCTTTAGCATTTGTTGTAGAGCTGGTTTGGTGGTGCTCAATTCTCTTAGCTTTTGCTTGTCTGTAAAACTTTTGATTTCTCTGCTGAATCTGAATGAGATCCTTGCTGGCTAGCATATCTTCGTTATAGGTTCTTCCCTTTCATCACTTTAAATATATCGTGTCACTCTCTTCTGGCTTGTAGAGTTTCTGCTGAGAAATCAGCTGTTAACCTTATGGGAGTTCCCTTGTATGTTATTTGTCATTTTTCCCTTGTTGATTTCAATAATTTTTCTTTTTAAAATTTTTGTCAGTTTGATTACTGTGTGTCTCAGCGTTTTTCTCCTTAGGTTTATCCTGCCTGGGACTCTCTGTGCTTCCTGGACTTGGGTGGCTATTTCCTTTACCATGTAAGGGAAGTTTTCAACTAATCTCTTCAAGTATTTTCTTGGGTCCTTTCTCTCTCTTTTCTCCTTCTCGGGCCCCTATAATGTGAATGTTATTGCGTTTAATGCTGTCCAGAGGTCTCTTAGGCTGTCTTCATTTCTTTTCATTCTTTTTTCTTTATTCTGTTCCACGGCAGTGAATTCCACCATTCTGTCTTCCAGGTCACTTATCCGTTCTTCTGCGTCAGTTATTCTGCTATTGATTCCTTCTAGTGTATTTTTCATTTCAGTTATTGTATTGTTCGTATCTGTTTGTTTGTTCTTTAATTTTTCTAGGTCTTTGTTAAACATTTCTGGCATCTTTTTGATCTTTGCCTACATTCTTTTTCTAAGGTGCTGGATCATCTTCACTATCATTATTCTGCATTCTTTTTCTGGATGGTTGCCTATCTCCATTTAATTTAGTTGTTTTTCTGGGGTTTTATCTTGTTCCTTCACCTGGTACGTAGTCCTCTGCCTTTTCATCTTGTCTGTCTTTCTGTGAATGTGGTTTTCGCTCCACAGGTTGCAGAATTGTAGTTCTTCTTGCTTCTGCTATCTGCCCTCTGGTGGATGAGGCTACCTAAGAGGCTTGTGCAAGCTTCCTGATGGGAGGGACTGGTTGTGGGTAGAGCTGGGTGTTGCTCTGATGGTCAGAGCTCAGTAAAACTTTAATCTGCTTGTCTGCTGATGGCTGGGGCTGAGTTCCCTCCCTGTTGGTTGTTTGGCCTGAGGCAACCCAGCACTGGATCCTACCCGGCTCTTTGGTGGGGCTAATGGCAGACTCTGTGAGGGCTCACACCAAGGAGTACTTCCCAGAACTTCTGCTGCCAGTGTCCTTGTCCCCGTGGTGAGCCACAGCCACACCCTGCCTCTGCAGGAGGCCCTCCAACACAAGCAGATAGGTCTGATTCAGTCTCCTATGGGGTTGCTGCTCTTTCCCCTGGGTCCCGATGCACACACTAATTTGTGTGTGCCCTCCAAGAGTGGAGTCTCTGTTTCCCCCAGTCCTGTCGAAGTCCTGTGATCAAATCCTGCTAGCCTTTAAAGTCTGATTCTCTAGGAATTCCTCCTCCCCTTGCCAGAACCCCCACGTTGGGAATCCTAACGTGGGGCTCTGAACCTTCACTCCAGTGGGTGGACTTCTGTGGTATAAGTGTTCTCCCGTTTGTGAGTCACCCACCCAGAATGTATGGGATTTGATTTTATTGTGATTGCGCCCCTCCTACCATGTCATTGCAAGCTCCTCCTTTGTCTTTGTATATGGGGTATTTTTTTGGTGAATTCCAGTGTGTTCCTGTCAATGATAGTTCAGCAGTTAGTTGTGATGCCAGTGCTCTCACAAGAGGGAGTGAGTGCACATCCTTCTACTCCGCCATCTTGAACAAATCTGTGGCTACTTCTTTGTGTTTGGATGTAGAATATCTTTTCTTGGTAGGTTCCAGCATTTTAAAAAAATTTGTTTGTTTTTGACTGCACTGGGTCTTTGTTTTTGTGTGTGGGATTTTTTCTCCAGTTGCGGTGAGTGGGGCTATTCTTTGTTGCAGTGTGTGGTCTTCTCATTGTGGTGGCTTCTCTTGTTGCGGAGCACAAGATATAGGTGTGTGGGCTCAGTAGTTGTGGCTCGCAGGCTCTAGAGCACAGGCTCAGTGGTTTTGGCACCTGGGTTTAGTTGCTCTGCAGCATGTGGAATCTTTCCAGACCAGGGTTCGAATCCGTGTCTCCTGCCTTGGCAGGCGGGTTCTTAACCATTACCCCACCAGGGAAGTCCCCAGCATTTTTTTGTCAATGGTTGTTCAGTAGTTTGCTATGATTTTGGTGTTTTTGTAAAGAAGTGAGCTCATGTCCTTCTACTCCACCATCTTGCAAAGTCCTTCCCAAAATGTGCTTCTTTATTCTAACCAGGGAATTATTTTTTCAATAGGCTTCATCAGAGAAAAAAGTCATTAGAGTGCAAACAAGCTCAAGGAAAAAATTGTTTTCCCTGAAAACCCAAATGAATAGAATATGATAGAGCTGGGCAGCAAATTGTCAGTGAGTGTCTCGATTGCAGGAAACTCGTCCACATCAATCAACTCTAGGAGTCCTGTGAGAGAACTGTAAAATGAGGTCACTGGAATGGATGAGCTACTTCCACTTGGAGAGGCTGTAATTCCAGTCCATAAGATGGGTCTTCAGTCACTTTTCCCAAAAAGGTATAAAATGATCACCCCAAACCCAGGTAGTCTTTGTCCCCTCTGAAACAGAGTCATTCCAAGTACTCCTGCCAACATGAGCTGTGACTTGCATGGAGCATGCAGGCTGTGGTCTCAGCCTGTGCCTATTCTTCAATTTGGTAATGTGGTGTATCACACTGATTGATTCATGGACATTGGAAAATCCTTGCATCCCTGGATAAATCTCACTTGATCATGGTGTATGATCCTTTTAGTATTGTTGGATTTGGTTTACTAGAATTTTGTTGAGGATTTTTGTGTCTATGTCCATCAGTGATACTGGCCTGTAATTTTTTTTTCTTTTTTTTTTGTGGTTTCTTCATCTGGTTTTGGTATCAGGGTGATGATGGCCTCATAGAATGAGCTTGGAAGTTTCCAAAAAACTTCCTCTGAAGTTTTTTGGAATAGTTTCAGAAGACTAGGTGTTAACTATTCTCTAAATGTTTGGTAGAATTCACCTGTGAAGTCTCTGGTCCTGGACTTTTGCTTGTTGAGGGTTTTTTAATCACACATTCAATTTCAGTACTTGTAGTTGGTCTGTTCAAATCTTCTATTTCTTCCTGGTTCAGTCTTGGGAGATTGTGATGTACCTGTACATGTTGATATAGCTGTACCATTCCATATTCCCACCAGCAATGTATGTGAGATACAATTTCTTTTCATCTGTGTCAGCATTTGGCAATGTCACTATTATGTTACTGTTCTAATAGGTGTAGTGATAGCTCATTGTGGTCTTGATTTGCATTTCTCTCATGGCTAATGATGTTGAACATCTTTTCATGTGCTAGTTTGCCATCTGTATAATCCTTTTCAGTGAAATGTCTCTTCATGTCTATTGTTTTTTGTTTTGAGAGTTACTTATTATTCTGATGGGAGGAGTTGTAGGGAGGCATAATATTTTTTGGCGCTTTTTGGTTCTAAATGGATACTAAGAATTAAAATTTATGGCCTTAGAATATTCAGACATGGACAAAGTGGCTATACTAGTTTGTACTTCCACTAGATCTTTCTTGTGTGCTCATTTCCCCCATACCTTTGTAAATATTTAATCTTATTAAACTTGTTATTTTTTGCCAAGTGGATGAGCAAAAGTAGATCTTACTCTTTTAAGCTGCATTTGTCTGAGACTGAGTATATTTTCATAGGTTTTTGGATTTGTATTTACTCTTTTAACAATTAATTGTAGCCTTTGTCACTTTAAAAAATCAATATTTAATCACACAATCTGTGTCTTATTCTTCATCATCTTTTTGTAAAAGGAAAATTATGAGTAAGGCTAAAGTCACCTTTGAATACCATCCTATTCCTTAACATATCAACCCAAACCTTAGTAGTTTAAAACAGCCACCATGAGTCTCTAGGTTTCCTGGGTAGTTCAACTGATTGGGGCTGACCTAGCTATAAGCTGTCTGGATGACTGTGGTCTGGTTGTTCTGGATGGTCTAGAGTGGAATGACTTTCCTTTTCCCCAGTTATCCTTCCATTAGGGCATTCTGGAAATGTTCTCATTATGAGTCCAAGAAAGGAAACGGAAACATGTAAGCACCTTTTGAAGACTTTGCTTGTATCCCATTTACTACTATCCCACTGGCTAAAGCAATTTACATGGTTAGGGCCAGAGACATTGTGAGGGCACTGCTAAAAATCATAGATACAGGGAGGTGTGAAACAATGGGGCCATTCAAGCAGTCAGTCTACCATAGTCTACCCTTTGGCCATGATTAATCACCTCCCTCCCATATGAAAATTTTGCTCACCCCCATTCCAGGATCCCCCAAAGATTTTCCAATCATGTCATTATGCTTGGAGTCTAGGACCTCATGATCAACACTGGATCTGCATATGGCTCCCTGGAGGCAACTTCTCTTTATCTGGGGACCTGTGAACTAAAAAGACTAGTTACTGCTCTCTGCTCCCAAATACAGTGGTGAGACAAGGACAGGACACCTGCAACAGACACTCCCATTTAAAGGGAAAGAATGGGGAGGGCATATTGAATCACTGTCCATAGCAATTCTAAAATCAAGGTGGAAAAATAGTGCCAGGTTCCCCTGTTTTTGGCAGGACTTCACTCCAGGTACCTCCTACTTCAGGGATGGTGAATGTCCTTCTTTTTTGGCTGCTCCGTGCAGCTAGTGGGATCTTAGTTCCCTCACCAGTGATTGAACCCGGGCCCACAGCAGTGAAAGTGCCAAGTCTTAACCACTGGACCACCAGGGAATTCCCGGATGGTGAATGTCCTTTGAATGGCACCTAATTCTGCTGATCAGGAGTGGCTTTCTAGCCCATTATATTCCAAGGCCCTTGACATCACCCTCTGAGGTGTTATTAATTTTCCATTGCCCTCCTTTGGCCACTCCTGAAGAGAAAATACGCCCTTTGCACAATTTCCCAGCCTTGTTCCTGTCCAGAGGCCTTTTTACATTTTGAACAGTTTCAGCCCAGTTTGGAGGCACTTATACAATATCCTCAAAAACTTTATGGATTTTCTTTGTATCTGATTCTATTCAACTCCATTTCTAAAAGCTATACCCATAATTTTTTTTTACATCTTTATTGGAGTATAATTGCTTTGCAATGGTGTGTTAGTTTCTGCTTTATAACAGAGTGAATCAGTTATACATATACATATGTTCCCATATGTTCTCCTCCCTTTTGCATCTCCCTCCCTCCCACCCTCCCTATCCCACCCCTCTAGGTGGTCACAAAACACCGAGTTGATCTCCCTGTGCCATGTGGCTGCTTCCCACTAGCTATCTATTTTACGTTTGGTAGTGTATATATGTCCATGCCACTCTCTCACTTTGTCACAGCTTACCCTTCCCCCTCCCCATATGCTCAAGTCCATTCTCTAGTAGGTCTGTGTCTTTATTCCCGTCTTACCCCTACGTTCTTCATGACATTTTTTTCCTTAAATTCCATATATATATGTTAGCATACGGTATTTGTCTTTCTCTTTCTGACTTACTTCACTCTGTATGACAGACTCTAGGTCCATCCACCTCATTACAAATAGCTCAATTTCGTTTCTTTTTATGGCTGAGTAATATTCCATTGTATATATGTGCCACATCTTCTTTAGCCATTCATCTGTTGATGGACACTTAGGTTGCTTCCATGTCCTGGCTATTGTAAATAGAGCTGCAATGAACATTTTGGTACATGACTCTTTTTGAATTATGGTTTTCTCAGGGTATATGCCCAGTAGTGGGATTGCTGGGTCATATGGTAGTTCTATTTGTAGTTTTTTAAGGAACCTCCATACTGTTCTCCATAGTGGCTGTACCAATTCACATTCCCACCAGCAGTGCAAGAGTGTTCCCTTTTCTCCACACCCTCTCCAGCATTTATTGTTTCTAGATTTTTTGATGATGGCCATTCTGACTGGTGTGAGATGATATCTCATTGGAGTTTTGATTTGCATTTCTCTAATGATTAATGGTGTTGAGCATTCTTTCATGTGTTTGTTGGCAGTCTGTATATCTTCTTTGGAGAAATGTCTATATACCCATAATTTTTAAAGAGCTTCATCTTTTCTACGCCTGATCATTGTTACTCTGGTCTTGTCAGGCAATGTTCTTAAGATTCCTGGGTTCAGCAGAGAGGGTCTGTAAGGCAAAACCTTAAGCTTTTGCTTATGTCAAGTTTTTTTATTGCCCCATTAACCAAAGCAAGTCATATTTTTAAGCCCAGAGTCAGTATGAGCAGGCACTACAAAAGGGCATAGATGGGAAAAAAAAGGGCATAGATGAATCCCCATCTATCCATTTCTCTATTGGGTTACCTTTTTCTTGGGAGTCTTTATATATGCTGGATACTTTGTTAGGTGTGTGATAAATGTACTTTTCAGTATACAGCATGACTTTTCATGTTATTTATTTTGTTTTTACCTTTTATACTTTTATATTTTTATTTAGTCAAATTTAAAAATTTTAATTTATATTTATATCTGTTCATTATTTGTTTGAAAGAGCTTTCTAAGTTCCCATTTTCTTATAAAGCTTTGACTTTTTCAGGGAAGTTTAGATCTCTATCTGGAATTTCCTTTTTTTAAATTGAAGCATAGTTGATTTACAATATTGTGCTAGTTTCAAGGGTACAGCAAAGTGATTTTATACATATTCTTTTTCAAATTATTTTCCATTATAGGTTATTACAAGATGTTGAATATAGTTGCCTGTGCTGTACAGTAAATCCTTGTTTATCTATTTTATATATAGTAGTGTGTATCTGTTAATCCCATACTCCTAATTTATGCCTCCCTAGAATTTACTTTAGAGAATAGTATGTAGGGACATACTATAATTATTATAATACTATAATTATTATATAATTTTTTTCCCCAAGTGGAGAATCAATTGCCTCAATAACATTATTCAAAGGTCCAGTTTCCTCCCACTGATTTGTAATGCCTCTATATACACATGAATCCATTTCTGAGCTTTCAGTTACATTCTTCTGGTCTATTTGCCTATCCTTACACTAATACAAGCAATATTAAATTCTATAGTTTTATAATATGTTTTGATGTTTGGTAGGACAAGCTCCACTCTTCTTTTTCAAACTTGTTTTTACTACATTTGTATATGTACATTTAAAATAATTAATTTATTTTTCTATTAAGACAAAATTTTTAGAGCAGTTTATGCTTCTTAGCAAAATTGAGGGAAAGGTATAGAGATTTCCCACATCCTGCCCCCACACATGCACAGCCTCCCCTGTTATCAACATCCCTCACTAGAGTGGTGCATTCATTACAACTGATGAGCCTATGTTGACATGTTACCCAAAGTCCAATAGGTTACATTAGGGTTCATGCTTGGCGTTGTACATTCTATTGGTTTGCACAAACGTATAATGACATGTATCCAACCTTAGGTTATCATACAGAATATTTTCACTCCCCTAAAAATGCCTATGTTGACATGTTACCTGAAGTCCAATAGGTTACACTAGGGTTCATGCTTGGCGTTGTACATTCTGTTGTTTTGCACAAACATATAATGATATGTATCCATCCTTAGGTTATCATACAGAATATTTTCACTCCCCTAAAAATCCTCTGTGCTCTACCTATTCATCCCTCCCTCCTTCTAACCCTGGCTAACTACTGATATTTTATTGTCTTCATAGTTTTGCCTTTTCAAAATATCTTATGGTTGGAATCATACAGTATGTAGGCTTTTCAAATTGGCTTCTTTCACTTGGTAATATGCATTTAAGGTTCCTCCATATCTTTTCATGGCTGGATAGCTCATTTCTTTTTAGTGCTGAATAATATTCCATCATCTGGATGTACCACAGTTTATCCATTCTCTTACTGAAGAACATCTTAGCTGCTTTCAGTTTTAGAAATTATGAATAAAGGTGCTGTAAACATTTGTGAGCAAGTTTTTATGTGGGCATAAGTTGTCAACTCCTAAGGGTGGATATCAAGGAGTACAATTTCTGGATTACATGGGTATGAGTATGTTTAGTTTCATAAGAAACAGCCAAACTGTCTTCCAAAGTAACTGTACCATTTTTATATTTACATTTTCATAAGCATTTAATTAATTAATTTGATTGTCACAATAAGTTTAGTGCACATTCATCATCTCATATTGATACAACATTAAAGAATAGAAAAAAAGTTTTCATTGTGATAACTCTCAGGATTTGCTCTCTTAACAACTTCCATATGTAACATACAGCAGTGTCAATTATATTTATCATGTTGTATGTTACATTCCTAGTACTTATTTATCTTATAACTGGAAGTTTGTACCTTTTGACTGCCCTCATCCAGTTCGCCCTCCCCACCCTCATATGCATGTCAGAATACCTTACGCAATTCCTTGAAAAATCTCGTTGGTATTAGAATTGTGATTGCATTGGATTTATAGATTATTGGGGAGATAATTGATAATTTTATTATAAATCCTTCCAGTCTCGAAAATGGTTTACCTCTCCAGTTAGGTCATGTTTTAATTATCCTTTAATTAAGTCTTATAGTTGTACTATTGCTTGCACATTTGTTATTAGGTATATTCCAAGATACATTATGGTACTGATATCTTTCTTTTTTTGTTTTGTTTTGTTTAATTAATTTATTTTTGGCTGCACTGGGTCTCCATTGCTGCGCGCGGGCTTTTCTCTAGTTCTGGTGAGCAGGGGCTACTCTTCATTGCGGTGCGCAGGCTTCTCACTGCGGTGTCTTCTCTTGTTTCAGAGCACGGGCTCTAGGTGTGCGAGCTTCAGTAGTTGCGGCACATGGGCTCAGTAGTTGTGGCTCACGGGCTCTAGAGCGTGGGCTCAGTAGTTGTGGTGCATGGGCTTAGTTGCTCCGCAGCATGTGGCATCTTCCTGGACCAGGGCTCGAACCCATGTCCCCTGCCTTGGCAGGTGGATTCTTAACCACTGCACCACCAGGGAAGCCCCTGATATCTTTCTTTTTCTACTATATATTATAATTGGTTAGTGTTAGTATACAGGAGCCATTGATTTTTTGTTGTATAAAAGTTTGACTTTCTTGTAGTCAAATTTATGTTTTTGTTTTTAATTGCTTCTGGATTTTGAGACATAGTAAGGAAAGTTTTCCTCACTTTTTCCAATCATGCTGGATATTCACCCATTTTTTTTCTAATTCTTGTATGGTTTCATTTTTAACTTCTAGAACTCTGATTTGTTTGGAATTTATCCTGGTGTTTAGTGTAAGGAACTGATCAAGTTTTATCTTCTCTATGACAATCTAGTGTACCAACACTAATTTTTTTTAAAGCCCATCTTTTCCCTGCTGATTTGAGATAGTGCATTATTGTAGACTAAATTTTCATATTTCTGGATTTTCTCTTTGGTTCCATTGGCCTGTGTCTAGTCATGCATAGTATCACGCTGTTTTAATCATAGAGGCTTTATCTCGAGTTTTCATATCTGGTAGGTGTGTGTGAGATTTGTTTTAGCACTCACTGGGTCCTTTCTTCCTGCAGATGCATATATTGATATTGATACGTCTTTAGCTGTGGGCCATGTTTAATGTTTGTTTTTCTTCCCTCTACTTTCCCCTCACTAATTTTCTTATGTAGTTTCTATCTTTCTATTACTTGGTGCCCTATTCTAAAAGCGTTTCTGGCCTCTGATTCCTTCTTTAGATGTATCCATCCTGCAACTCAGCTCTTTTATTGAGTTTTTTAAATCTCAAAAGTTTAATTTTTATTAAGAGTGGTGATTTTTCTAGCCTATTCTTTTTATTTAATGGATGTTATCTTCATATTTTTCTAAGTATGTAAATATAATATTCTTATGATAAAAAATCCTGTCCTAATTGCTCTCCTAACTCTATTTCCTTGGACTTAGCTGTCCTGTTTGTCAAGTTTCCCTCTTTCAGGTTGTTGGTGTTTGGTGATCCATCACTGTGCACCTATCTTTAGCTGAGCAGCCCTTAGTGTCTGCCTGTTCTGTGCACAGTGCGTTTGTCAGGATGGGTGGGAACCACTATTGCTGCTTTCCTGAGAAGGACATCTTGGGGGCTGATCTTCTGGGCATGAGTAAGGCTTGTCCCCCTTTCCACTAGCATTGTTCCCTTCTATTTGGGATAGTACCTCTCTCTTACCTAAGCATCCACAACCACTGCTTCTCCCTGGAGGCAGACACCTTCATGATGATGCTTGGCACATTGCGGGTGGTGGTGGGAATGAGCAAGGTTACATCTGTGTTCGTGTTACCAGGTCTCTGTTAGTCACCATGGACCCAGGCCTTCTCTGGCCCTGAGTTTCCACCATGAGCACGAAACGTTTTTCCCCCCACTCTTTCTTTTCCTTCTTCTTCTTCTTCTTCTTCTTCTTCTTTTTTTTTTTGCTAAGTGAATTGTTTTTGTTCTGTGTCCTGGTCAGTGGCATCCCTTTGCAGTTTTCAGCTTTCTCTCTTTTTTGCCTTTCATGGATTCCTCACATTTTGTGGTCAACTAGAGTTTCCTTTCTTGCTTTAAACATAAGTACAGTATATATTTATTATTAACGATTTTACCAACACTTTTATGGATTTGTTGCCAAAGGAGAATACCGTGGCCTTGATTTAGCTTACCATCTTGAAAGTGACACTTTGTTGTTTTTTTCTTTTCTTTCCTTTTTGGAATTTTGAAATGTATTTTTGTTTATTAAAAAAATTAGAAAATTATACCCACCATCCAGAGCCATATTTATATTAAGAATAGATTATTACAGTTTACAGATTATACTTGTATTTTATACTTTAAATAATAAGTATAGCAATGAATTAATTAAAAAAAATAAGACATAAAATAAAGGATAAATGTTGCAATTCTTTCAAAATTCTTAAATTATTTACAGTCTGGGTCTAACTTTAAAAATGTGTTCATTATATAGGGAAGTGTATAGCAAACTCTGATGTGCCCACCTATTATCCACCACCTGCTCTGTCACATGTCAATATCCTGCCATATTTTCTTTGGATTAAAAAATAATAGGATATTACAGATACAGTTGAACTCTCTTACATGCCCTTCCCTTATCCTATTCTCTTCACTCTCACTCCTGAGCTAACTCCTGATAGGGATTCTTTTGGTTGTCTTTATTATGTTTTTGTACGATCATTACATATGAATGTAACAATAGGCAATGTATAGTATATTTTCAATGTTTTAAAACCTTTATATATAAATGACATCATATTGTACACATCTTTAAGTAAGTTGATTTTTAAATTCAATCTTACGTTTTTGAGATTTATCCATGTTAATACATGTAGCTCTAATACATTCATTTAACATTTCCTTTCTGTGATTAGATGATGATTTTTTTTTTTTTTTTTTTTTTTTTTGCGGTACGCGGGCCTCTCACTGCTGTGGCCTCTCCCGTTGTGGAGCACAGGCTCCGGATGCGCAGGCTCAGCAGCCATGGCTCACGGGCCCAGCCGCTCCGCGGCATATGGGATCCTCCCAGACCGGGGCACGAACCCGTATCCCCTGCATCGGCAGGCGGACTCTCAACCACTGCGCCACCAGGGAGGCCCTAGATGATGATTTTTTAAAAAATAAATTTGTTTATTTTGGGCTGCATTGGGTCTTTGTTGCTGCACGTGGGCTTTCTCTAGTTGCCCCGAGCAGGGGCTACTCTTTGTTGCAGTGTTCAGGCTGCTCACTGCGGTGGCTTCTCTTGTTGCAGAGCAGAGTCTCTAAGCGCATCGGCTTCAGTAGTTGTGGCACGTGGGCTCAGTAGTTGTGGCTCGCGGGCTCTAGAGTGCAGGCTCAGTAGTTGTGATGCATGGGCTTAGTCGCTCTGCGGCATGTGAGATCTTCCCGGACCAGGGCTCAGACCTGTGTCCCCTGCATTGGCAGGTGGATTCTTAACCACTGTGCCACCAGGGAAGTCCTAGACCACAATTTTTTATCTGTTTTTTTTTTTTTGCCAATGGTCATTTAGGTTGTTTCCAATTTTTCTTTATTACAACCAGTGGTACTGTGAATATTCTTTAAATGTTACTTCATGCATATGTGCTAGACTCTCTAGGGTATATACTTAGAAATGTAACTGCTGGATTACAGGATATACACATCTTTAACTTAATTAGATTTTGTCAAATTGCTCTCCAGAGTGGTGGTGCCAATTTGTACTTCCTCTAGAAGTGTATAAAGATCCTGTTTCCCCAGGAACTCATCAGAACTGGGTGCTATTGGACTTGTTAATTACTGCCACTCTTATGAGGGTGAAATTGTGCTGCAATGTAAATTTAAAGAGCATTTTCCTAGTTATTAATGAAACTGAGTAACCTTTCATTTTATTGTTGCCCATCAGGTTTCACTTCTGTGATATGTGTGTTTATCCATCCTATATATAATAGTTTGCATGTGCTCATCCCAAACTCTCAGTGCATCCCTCCCCTGCCCCCCTCCCCCTTGGCAACCACAAGTCTGTTCTCTATGTCTGTGAGTCCATTTCTGTTTCATAGATATATTCATTTGTGTTGTATTTTAGATTCTTCACATAAGTGATATCATATGGTACTTATCTTTCTCTTTATGACTTACTTCACTTAGTATGATAATCTCTAGGTCCATCCATGTTGCTGCAAATGGCATTATTTCATTCTTCTTTATGGCTGAGTAGTATTCCATTATCTATATGTAACACATCTTTATCCATTCATCTGTCAGTGGACATTTAGGTCGTTTCCATGTCTTGGCTATTGTGAATAGTGCTGCTATGAACATAGGGGCACATGTATCTTTTTGAGTTAGAGTTTTGTCTGGATATATGCCCAGGAGTGGGATTGCTGGATCATATGGCAACTCTATTTTTAGTTTTTTGAGGAACCTCCATGCTGTTTTCCATAGTGGCTGCACCAATTTATGTTCCCACTAACAATGTAGGGGGGTTCTCTTTTCTCCACCCTCTCTAACATTTGTTATTTATAGATTTTTTTAATGATGGCCATTCTGACTGGTGTGAGGTAGTACCTCACTGTAGTTTTTTTTTTTTTTTTTTTTTTTTTTTGGCGGTACGCGGGCCTCTCACTGTTGTGGCCTCTCCCGTTGCGGACCACAGGCTCCGGACACACAGGCTCAGTGGCCATGGCTCATGGGCCCAGCCACTCCGCGGCATGTGAGATCCTCCCGGACCAGGGCACAAACCCGTGTCCCCTGCATCGGCAGGCGGACTCTCAACCACTGAGCCACCAGGGAAGCCCTCACTGTAGTTTTGATTTGCATTTCTCTTAGCGACGTTGAGCGTCTTTTCATGTGCCTATTGGCCATCTGTATTTCTTCTTTGGGGAAATGTCTATTTAGGTCTTCTGCCCATTTTTCAATTGGGTTGTTTCTGTTTTTGTTGTTGAGTTGTATGAGCTGTTTGTATATCTTGGAAATTTGTCCAGATATTTTATGTTTTCTTCTAAAGGTTTTATAGTTTTGCTCTAAATTTATCTTATCTCAATATGGATAGTTAATTATCTTAGAACTACTGATTGAATTGCATATATTTTCTCCCTGATTTTTAAAAATACTGCTTCTTATGCTGTGTATCTGGCTCATCTATCTGTCTGTCTGTCTATCTATCTATCTAATCTGTTTCTGACCTTTCTACTCAGTTCCATTGGGGTATTTACTCATTCCTGCAGCAATATGACTATATATATTTTGTTTGTTTGTTTGTTTGTTTGTTTTCAGTACGCGGGCCTCTCACTGTTGTGGCCTCTCCCGTTGCGGAGCACAGGCTCCGGACACGCAGGCTCCGGATGCGCAGGCTCAGCGGCCATGGCTCACGGGCCCAGCTGCTCCACGGCATGTGGGATCTTCCCAGACCGGGGCACGAACCCGTGTCCCCTGCATCGGCAGGCGGACTCTCAACCACTATGCCACCAGGGAAGCCCAATATGGCTATATTTTAATGGTTATAGCTTTGTAAGAAATCTTATCTACCATTCCCTACCCCCTAGATTGTCTTGGCTATTCTTGGTCTTATTTGAATTTGATTAGGTTTGATTGGAAGTACATAAAATTTATAGTTAATTTGGGGGAGAATGTCTACCTTTAGGATATTGGGCCTTCCCAGTCATGAACATATATCATCATTTGTATCAGTCTTTTATAAACATATAATTTTCTCTATAAAACACTTGCATATACTTTGGTTAGATTTATCCTTTGGTACCTTGTATTTTTTGTGCTATTATATATTATGCATCATTTAAAAATGACACTTTCAAATTGTTTGTATAAAATCACAAGTGACTTTTCTGTATCTCTTGTCAAAGTTGCCAAACTCTTTTATTTGTTCTTAATAGTATGTCTTTAGAAATTCTTCGATTTCCCACATATTTATATATACCATAAATAATAACTTTTTTGTTTTTCCTTTCCAATCTTATGTATGTCTGTCATCCACCCACCCACCCATATCTATCTATCACTCCCTCGTTCTGTCCATCCATGTTATTACCTATACTTGCTAGAGTCTCTGGCACCATACTGAAAGGAGGGGAGACAGTGAACATTCTTTGTTTTCTTTTATTGAAGTTACAACATTGTTTTAGTTTCAGGTGTATAGCAAAGGGATTCAGTTATATAAATATGTATATATAGTCAGATTATTATCCATTATAGTTTATTGTAAGATATTGAATATTGTTCCCTATGTTATATAGTAAATCCATGTTGCTTATCTGTTTTATGTATAGTAGTTTGTATCTATTAATTCCATACTCCTAATTTATCCCCCCCTTCCCCTTTGGTAACCATAACTTTGTTTTCTATGTCTGTGAGTCTGTTTCTGTTATGTACATAGATTCATTTGTATTATTTTTTAGATTCTACATATAAGTGATATCATATAATATTTGTCTTTCTCTGACTTCACTTAGTATGATAATCTCTAGGTTCATCCATGTTGCTGCAAATGGCAATGTTTCATTCTTTTTTATGGCTGAGTAATATTCCATTGTGTGATACACACACACACACACACACACACACACACATATACCACATATTCTTAAACCAGTCATATATTTGATGGACACTTGGGTTGCTTCCATGTCTTGGCTGATGTAAATAGTGCTGCTATGAACATTGGGGTGCATGTATCTTTTCAAATTAGAGTTTTCATCTTTTCCAGATATATGCCCGGGAGTGGCATTGCTGGATCATATGGTGGCTCTATTTTTAGTTTTTTAATGAATCTCCATGAGACATTGAACATTCTTGATCTGTTGCTGACTCTAAAGAGAATGAGTTTAACATGTCACCTAAAATATGATGTGGGATTTAGTTACCTCTGTTAGTTAAGATAATATTAGATGCTGTAACAGACCTCAAAACCTCAGTGTCTGCAGCAAAAAGTGAGTTTATTTTTTGCTCAGTTAACTTTCATGTCATGTATTTCTGGTGGATGGACAGTTATCTAAATGATCACACAAGGGACCCAAGTCCTCTCCAAAATGTGGCTTCTAAGGCCACCATGGAAGCAGAAGGAACACGGGAGGGTCATGCATAGGAGAATTTTATGGATCAGGCCTGGAAGTGGTGTGTACCACTTATGCCTACTTTCCAGTGGCCAGAGCTCAGTCATATGGCCACACGTAACTGTGATGGAGGCTGGATTCTGTAGTGGATGGGTGTATCTGGAAGGAAGAAAGAATGAGGTTTGTGAACAGCTAGGTAGTTTTTGCTGCAGTCTGCCCTTCCATGTACAGAAGATCTATTTCAATCCTTGTCACACATGTAACATGGTGCCCTCTCCCCAAGGGATACAAGCCAGGGCACATCTAGTTGCTCCTTCTAGGTCAAATACCGGGAGCTCTCTGGGAGATGCGCAGGCTCTCCTTTAGGTCCTGATATAGGTTCATGTCATCCGATGAGCTGTGAACTCATAAGACAAGTCTCGGCCCTCCCCTTGCCTAAGCAAATGACCGGTGGTGAAGCAAGTGCAGGATGGAGCCCTACATGAATTTCTCTTCAGAAGAGGAAAGATGACTACATACACAGCATTTCCTGGTCAGCAGTAATGACGAAATGCTGCCAGGCAGGCTCCGGGAGGTCCCCCGTCCACTCGGTTTCAAGTGCCAGTAATTGTACCCATTGGGCATTACTAGCGATAATCCTCAAAACTAATTTATTTCCCAGGGGAGTTCCCTTCTATTACTAATTAGTTAAGAGGTTTTTTTTTTTAAATCATAAATGGGTGTTTAATTGTATCAGGTGCTTTTTCTGTATCTATTGAGGGGATCACAGATTTTTCTTCCTTAATATGTTAATGTAGTGAATTACACTAGTACCTTAGAATTTATCAATGCTTGTATTACTGGGATATGCTCTTCTTGGTCATGAGGTATTATCTTCTAAAAATCTGATTTGCTAGAGTTTTATTTGGAATTTTTCTATCATTGTTCATAAGTGAGATTGGCCCATAATTTTCATTTCTTTTACTGTTCTTGTCTGGCATTTGTTTTAAGAATTTCCCAGCGTCATAAAATGAATTGAGGGGCTTTTCCTTCTTTCTATTTTCTGAAACATTTTGTGTAAGATAGAGATGCCTCTTAAAGTGTCTGGGCCTGGTGTTTTGTTTTTGTTTTTGTGAGTTGATTAACTATTGATTTGCTTTCTTTTATAGGCTTATTTAAGTTTTCCATTTCTTCTTGAGTTCATTTTGGCAAACCATTTTTCTAGGAAATGGTCCATTTCATTTACATTTTCATATAGATTGCATAAAGTTGTTTGTAGTAATCCGTTATGTTTAAAAAAATCTCTGCTAAATCTGTGAAAACTATGTCTTCTTTTTTGTTCCTAATGTTGTTTATACTCTCTTTCCTGATCAGTCTTGCTGTGGGTTTGCTATTTTATTAGTTTTTGCAAAGAATCAATTTTTGGTTTTATTAATCCTTGTTGTGATTTGTTTTCTATTTTAAAAATGTCTGCTCTTACTGTTTCTTTTTTGCTTTCCATTTTCTTCAGATTTATTCTGCTGTTCTTTTTGTAATTTCTTGAGCTGAATTCTCAGATCTCTGCTGTATAAACTTTTTATTCTTTTCTAATATAGACATTTTTTTCTAATGCACATATTTCCCTCCATCTGTGGTTGTACATGCATCATACAAGTTCTGATATATATCTCTAATAGGTATCAGATAATATATATATAGATGTATCTCTAATCACTTAATTTGTAATAGTTTCTAATGTCCATTATAGTTTCTTCTTTGACTTACAAATTATTAACAATTACACATTTAAGTCTCCAAATGTACAGAGATTCTTTGGTCATCTTTTCTGTTATTGATTTCTGTTTTACTGAATTATGATTAGAGAACATGTTTTATGATTTTGATTATGTGGTACTGAAAGTCTTTTTGTGGCATTGTGCCTGGTACATGGTTTTTTGTGTAGTTTTGTGTGAGTTTGAAAATGTTTTGTTTTCTCTAATTGCAGGGTTCTACATACATCTCTCAATCAAGCTTATTTGTTGTGTGGTTCAAATATTCTATTCCTATCACTTTTTATTTGCTCAAGACAATTATTGAGAGAGCTATGTTAAAATCTCCTGGCATGGTGGTAGATTTTTTGTTCCTCCTTGTAACACTATCAAATTTGCTTTATATGCTTTGAGGCTATGGTTTTATAATTTGTTTTATCTGCCTGGTGAATGGCAACTTTTATTATGTAGTAACTCTCTTTAACCTTGCTGTTTGCTCTGAAGTCTATTGTGAGGTATTAATATGACCAGAACAGTTAAAAATTTTTTTATTTTATATTGGAGTATAGTTTTTTTTCCAGCACTTAAAATATTTTTATATAGCTCAGCGAATGTAAAAATAGGAAAGAGGCCCTATTCCCATTCCCTCCAAGAAAATCCAGAATGTTACATTTGTATTTGAGCAAAGATTCGAACCAAGAATTCAAAATCATTTAATGAACCCTAAACTCTTACTCCTGCTTCTACTGTTCCCAAAGGTAGAAATTCTTAATGTTATATAGAAACACTCTCCAAGCACAGAATAACATCTGACTCATCAATGGATAATCAAAAAACAACACACAAATACATGGAAAGGTTGGACACAGTCATTTAAACTAAATTGCATCCATATTTAAGTAGCTGCCAGGTGGTTACTGAAGAGCCTAAAGAAAGATAGGTATTCTAGGGACCAAATTGGGATTAAAATACTCAGTAGCTAATTACTTTTCCCCTGCCCTAATATAAAGCCCTAGGAACTAAGTCATTACATTTTAAGTGGTAAGCAGCATTTCACTACTCATAATTTTGATTCACTGATACAAATACTAATCAGAGCCATCTCGTAACCCATTTCTAGTAGTCAAATCTGCAGAATAAAATGGGAATATTTCCTATGTTGTCTAATATGCGATTACATTCCATTTCAAATATTCTTTCATTCATTCTAAAAAAGACTACTGTTGGTCAGTAGCACATTTATCAAGTGAAAAATTTCAGTTTTAGGGTACAGGTCTAGATGAATAAAATGAAGCTCTTGAACTTAAATCTGCATACACTACTGGTTTTCCTAATGGTTAACTAATTGTCACTCATGGAGAAAAATGAATTTATTCCTTCAAAGTAAAAAAAGACTAAAAGTGTATCTTTTTTCTCCCCTTAAATTAAAAAAACGTACAGGACAAAGTTTGCATTTCTCTTTTACAGTGAATTACTGACAAATTCCTGAACAAGCAAATGAAAATTAAAATTCAGAATTTAAGACCAAGAAACAAGCTTAATCATGTAATATTTAATTAAGAAACTAATAATGGAATATTACCCAAATAAAAAGTAAGTACAAGCTCAATTAGCATGCTCCATATTTCAGAGGAGAAGCATTAAGGGTTTATGCCATAAGTTTATTTACAAACATATCTAGGATGCTGAGTTCAAGAATTTGATCCTTTTTTCCAAGAGACTGCCCCTCTTAAAATCTGCTCTACATATCTATCTCATGGATTATTTTTTAAGCAGTTGTTGTCTTCCCCTAAAGAAAGGCACAGCAAATCCAGACCCAAAGTACACACTCATAATAGCTAGTAACTGCTACTTCTTTTCCACTGAAAATGGTAAATTCTTCCCTGGACCCTCCTCATAGTGGCTCCTATGGACCACAGAGGTTGTGAACCTCTGGATGCTCTATCCCAACATAGTGCTGTGGGAAGCTCTGCGAAAGGCATAGAGACTGAAAGTGCAAGAAATAGTGGCGGCACACCAAGCTGTATTGGAGCATAGTTGAGTAGCAATGTTGTGTTAGTTTCAGGTGTACAGCAAAATGATTGAGTTATATATATACTTGTATCTATTCTTTTTCAATTTTTTTCCCATTTAGGTTATTACGGAGTATTAAGCAGAGTTCCCTGTGCTATAGAGTAGGTCCTTGGTTATCTATTTTATGTTTTATTTTTTTCCCAAATTTTATTTATTTATTTTAAACATCTTTACTGGAGTATAATTGCTTTACAATGTTGTGTTAGGTTATCTATTTTAAATAGAGCAGTGGGTACATGTCAATCCCAAACTCCCAATTTATCCCTCCCCCTCACCCTTCTACCCTGGTAAACATAAGTTCATTCTCTAAGTCAGTGAGTCTGTTTCTATTTTGTAAATAAGTTTATTTGTATCATTTTTCTTAGATTCCACATATAAATGATATCATATGATATTTGTGTTTCTCTGTCTGACTTAATTACTTAGTATGATTATCTCCAGGTCCATCCATGTTGCAGCAAATGGCATTATTTCATTCTTTTAAATGTCTGAGTAGTATTCCATTGTATATAGGTACCACATCCTCTGTTGATAGCCATTTAGCTTGTTTCCATGTCTTGGCTATTGAAAACAGTGCTGCAATTAACACTGGGGTGCATGTATCTTTTTGAATTATGGTTTTTTCAGGGTATATGCCCAGGAATGGAATTACTGTATCGTATGGTATCTCTATTTTTAGTTTTTAAAGGAACCTCCATAGTAGTAATATCAATTTACATTACCACCAACAGTGAAGGAGGGTTCCCTTTTCTCCATATCCTCTCCAGCATTTATTGTTTGTAAACTTTTTGATGATGGCGACTCTGATCAGTGTGAGGTGATATCTCATTGTAGTTTTGATATGCGTTTCTCTGATAATTAGTGATGTTAAGCATCTTTTCATGTGCCTCCTGGATATCTGTATGTCTTCTTTGGAGGAATGTCTATTTAGGTCTTCTGCCCATTTTTTTTGATTGGGTTGTTTGTTTGTTTTGCTATTGAGTTGCATGAACTGTTTGTAAATTTTGGAGATTAATCTCTTGTCAGCACCATTGTTTGCAAATATTTTCTCCCATTCTATGGCTTGTCTTTTCATTTTGTATATGGTTTCCTTTGCTGTGCAAGAGTTTTTGAGTTTAATTAAGTCCCATTTGTTTATTTTTGTCTTTATTTCCATTACTCTAGGAGGTAGGTCAAAAAAGATCTTGCTGAGATTTATGTCAGAGTGTGTTCTGCCTATGTTTTCCTCTAAGGGTTTTATAGTATCCAGTCTTACATTTAGGTCTTTAATCCATTTTGAGTTTATTTTTGTGTATGGTGTTAGGGAGTGTTCTGATTTCATTCTTTTACATGTAGCTGTCAAGTTTTCCCGACACCATTTGCTGGAGAGACTGTCTTTTCTCCATTGTAGAGTCTTGCCTCCTTTGTCATACATTAGGTGACCATAGGTGTGTGGGTTTCTCTCTGGACTTTCTGTCCTGTTCCATTGATCTATATTTCTGTTTTTGTGCCAGTACCATAATTTTTTGATGACTGTAGCTTTGTAGTATAGTCTGAAGTCAGGGAGCCTGATCCCTCCAGCTCCATTTTTCTTTCTCAAGAGTGCTTTGGCTATTCGGGGTATTTTGTGTCTCTATACAAATTAAAAAAATTTTTGTTCCAGTTCTGTGAAAAATGCCATTGGTAATTTGATAGTAATTGCATTGAATTTGTAGATTGCCTTGGGTAGTATAGTCATTTTCACAGTATTGATTCTTCCAGTCCAAGAACATGGTGTATGTTTCCATCTGCCTGTGTCATCTTTGATTTCTTTCATCAGCATCTTATAGTTTTCAGAGTAGAGATCTTTTGCCTCCTTAAGTAGGTTTATTCCTAGGTATTTTTATTCTTTTTGATGTGATGGTAAATGGGATTGTTTCTATAATTTCTCTTTCTGATCTTTCATTGTTAATGTACAGAAATGCAACAGATTTCTGTGTATTAATTTTGTATCCTGCCACTTTACCAAATTCATTGATGAGCTCTAGTAGCATCTTTAGGATTTTCTATGTATAGTATCATGTCATCTGCACTTACAACTTTACTTCTTCTTTTCCAATTTGGATTCCTTTTATTTCCCCCCCCTCTCTAATTTCCATGGCTAGGACTTCCAAAACTATGTTGAATAAAAGTGGTGAGAGTGGACATTCTCATCTTGTTCCTGATCTTAGATGGAATGCTTTCAGTTTTTCACCATTGAGTATGATGTTAGCTGTGAGTTTGTCATAAAAGGCCTTTATTATGTTGAGGTAGGTTCTCTCTATGCCTACTTTCTGGAGAGTTTTTATCATAAATTGTGTTGAGTTTTTTTGAAAGCTTTTTCTGAATCTATTGAGATGATCATATGGTTTTTATTCTTCAATTGGTTGATGTGGTGTATCACACTGATTGATTTGCAGATACTGAAAACTCCTTGCAACCCTGGGATAAATCCCACTTGATCATGGTGTTGATCCTTTGAATGTATTGTTGGAATTGGATATTTTGCAGGTATTTGTTGGAGATTTTTGTGTCTATCTTCATCAGTGATACTGGCCTGTAATTTTCTTTTTTTTGTGGTATCTTTGACTATTTTTTTTTTATCAAGGTGATGGTAGTCTCATAGAATGAGTTTGGGGGTGTTCCTTCCTCTGGAATTTTTTTGGAATAATTTCAGAAAGATAGGTGTTAACTCTTCTCTAAATGCTTGATAGAATTCACCTGTGAAGCCATCTGGTCTTGGATTTTTCTTTGTTGCAAATTTTTAAAATCACAGGTTCAATTTCATTACTTGTGATTGATCTGTTCATATTTTCTATTTCTCCTTGGTTTAGTCTTGGGAGACTGTACCTTTCTAAGAATTTGTCCATTTCTTCTAGGTTATCCATTTTATTGAAATATAATTGCTTATACTAATCTCTTACGATCCTTCGTATTTCTGTGGTGTCCATTGTAATGTCTCCTTTTTCATTTCTAATTTTATTGTTTTGAGACCTCTCTGTTTTTTTCTTGATGAGTCTAGCTAAAGGTTTATCAATTTTGTTTATATCTTTTCAAAGAACCAGCTTTCAGTTTTATTGATCTTTTCTGTTTTTTTCTGTCTCTGTCTCATTTATTTCTGCTCTGATCCTCATGACTTCTTTCCTTCTACTAACTTTGGGTTTTGTTTTTTTTCCTCTAGTTGCTTTAGGTGTAAGATTAGGTTGTTTATTTGAGATTTTTCTTGTTTCCTGAGGTAAGATTATATTGCTATAACCTTCCATTTTAGAACTGCTTTTGCTGCATCCCATAAATTTTGGTTCATTGTGCTTTCATTTTCATTTTTCTCTAGGTATTTTTTTGATTACCTGTTTGATTTCTTCAGTGATCCATTGGTTGTTTAGCCTCCAAGTGTTTGTGTTTTTCACAGATTTTTTCTTGTAGTTGATTTCTAATCTCATAGCATTGTGGTTGGAAAAGATGCTTGATATGATTTCAGTTTTCTGAAATTTACCAAGTCTCGCTTTATGGCCCAGCATGTGATCAGTCCTGGAGAATGTTCCATGTGCACTTGAGAAGAATGTGTATTCTGCTGCTTTTGGATGGAATGCTCTATGAATATCAATTAAGTCCATCTGGTCTCATGTGTCATTTAAGGCCTGTGTTTCCTTTTTTGATTTTCTGTCTGGAGGGTCTGTCCATTGATGAAAGTGGGGTGTTAAAGTCCTCCACTATTATTGTGTTACTTTCAATTTCTCCTTTTATGGCTGTAAGCTTTTGCCTTATATATTGAGGTGCTTCTATGTTGGGTGCATATATATTTACAGTTGTTGTATCTTCTTCTTGGATTGATCCCTTGATCATAATGTAGTGTCCTTCTTTGTCTCTTGTAACAGTCTTTATTTTAAAGTCTATTTTGTCTGATATGAGTATTGCTAGTCCAGCTGTCTTTTTTTTTTTTTTTTTTTTGCGGTATGTGGGCCTCTCACTGTTGTGGCCTCTCCTGTTGTGGAGCACAGGCTCCGGACGCTCAGGCTCAGTGGCCATGGCTTACGGGTCTAGCTGCTCCGCGGCATGTGGGATCTTCCCGGACCAGGACACGAACCCGTGTCCCCTGCATCAGCAGGCGGACTCTCAACCACTGCGACACCAGGGAAGCCCTCCCCAGCTGTCTTTTAATTTCCATTAGCATGGAATACTTTTTTCCATCCCCTCACTTTCAGTCTGTATGTGTCCCTAGATCTGAAGTGGATCTCTTCTAGGCAGCATATATATGATTCTGGTTTTTGTGTTCTTTCAGCCGGTCTATGTCTTTTGGGTGGAGCATTTAATCCATTCACATTTAAGGTAATTATCTATATTTATGTTCTTACTGCTATTTACTTAATTGTTTTGGATTTTGTTTGAAGATCTTTTGTGTTCCCTTCTTCTTTTGTTTTCTTTTGTTGTGATTTTATGACTATCTTTCGTGTTGCTTTTGGATTGCTTTTTCTGTTTTGTGTATGTTTCTATTGTAGATTTTTGATTTGCAGTTCCCATGAGGTTTTGATATGTCAGTCTATATATAAACAAAATTGTTTAAGTTGCTGGTCTTTTAATTTCAAATGGATTTCCAACATTCTGCATTTGTACTTACCTCTTCTCATGATTGCTGGTTTTGATATCATATTTATGTGTGGATGATTTCCTATCTCACTGTATTTTTTTTCTAATTTTTTTTCTTCTTACTGTATTTTTGCCTTTACCGGTGAACTTTCCCATTCCTAATTTTCTTGTTTCTAGTTGTGGCCTTTTCTTTTCCACCTAGAGAAGTTTCTTAAGCGTTTGTTGTAAAGCTGGTTTTGTGGTGCTGAATTCTCTTAGCTTTTGCTTACCTGTAAAGCTTTGGATTTCTCCATTGAATCTGAATCAGAGACTTGCTGGGTAGAGTGTTCTTGGTTGTAGGTTTTCCCCTGTCATCACTTTAAATATGTTGTGCCGCTCCCTCTGCCCATCAGAGTTTCTGGTGAGAAATCAGCTTATAACATTATGAGTGTTCCCTTGTATGTTATTTGTTGCTTTTGTCTTGTTGCTTTTAATATTTTTTCTTTGTCTTTAATTTTTATTAATTTGATAATTATGTGTCTTGGTGTGTTCCTCCTTGGGTTTATCCTGCCCGGGACTCTCTGCGCTTCCTGGTCTTGGATGACTACTTCATTTCCCATGTTAGGGAAGTTTTCAGCCATTATCTCTTCAAATATTTTCTCAGTTCTTTCTCTCTCTCCTCTCCTTCTGGGCCCCTTATAATGCAAATGTTGGTGTGTTTAATGTTGTCCTAGAGGTCTCTGAGATTTTCTGCATTTCTTTTCATTCTATTTTCTTTATTCTGTTCTGTGGCAGTGATTTCCACCATTCTGTCTTCCAGCTCACTCATCCGTTTTTCTTCCTTACTTATTCTGCTATTGATTCCTTCTAGTGAATTTTAAAATTTTAATTATTGTATTGTTCATCTCTGTTTGTTTGTTCTTTAGTTCTTCTAAGTCTTTGTTAAACATCTCTTCTATCTTCTTGATCCATGCCAACATTTTTTACCGAGATCTTGGATCATCTTTACTATCATTACTTTGAATTCTTTTTCAGGTAGATTGCCTATCTCCACTTCATTTAGTTTTCCTTGTGAGTTTTTATCTTGTTCCTTCGTCTGGGACATATTCCTCTGCCATGTCATATTGTCTAACTTTCTGTGTTTTAGTCTCCATTTTGTAGGCTGCATGATCATAGCTCCTCTTTCTGGTATCTGCCTCCTGGTGGGTGAGGTTGTTCCAGAGGCTTGTGCAGGCTTCCTGGTGGGAGGGACTGGTGTCTGCCCTCTGGTGGGAGGTGCTGGGTCTTGCTCTCTGCTGGCCATGGCCATGTTAAGTTTGTGTTTAGAGGTGGTTGTTGGCTCAGTATGGCTTTAGGCAGCCTGTCTGCTGATGAGCGGGGCTGTGTTCCTATCCTGCTGGTTGTTTCGCCTGAGGCGTTCCAGCACTAGAGCCTGTAGGCTGTTGGGTATGGCCAGGCCTTGATGCCAAAATGGCAACTTCCAGGAGAGTTTACACTGATCAATATTCTCTGGGGCCTCTGCCACCAGTGTCCTTGCCTCCTCAGTGAGCCACAGCTGACTCCTGCCTCCACAGGAGACCCTCCAAGACTCATAGCTAGGCCCAGCCCAGGGTCCTATGGAGCTACTGCTTTATGCTGGGTCCCAGTGTACTTGAAACCTTGTGTATGTCCTTCAAGCGTGGAGTATCTGTTTCTCCTTGTCCTGTAGAGCTCCTGCACTCCAGCCCTGGTGGATTCAAGGGCAAATGTGCTGGGGACTCCTCCTGATGCCAGACCCTCAGGCTGGGTAACATGACGTGGGGCTCAGGAACCTCACTCTTGTTGGAGAACCTCTCTGATATAATTATTTTCCAGTTTGTGTTTTGTCCCCCACCTCAGTAGGTATAGGATTTGATTATATCACGAAAGCACCCCTTCTATCATCTCGTTGTGGCTTTTTTGTCTTTGAATGTAAAATATATATATATTTGGTAGGTTCCAGTCTTTTTTGTCAATGGTTGTTCAACAGTTGGTTGTGAGTTTGGTGTTTTTGTGAGAAAAGGTGAACTCAAGTCCTTCTACTCCATCTTTTCTGGAATTGAGGGGCTGCTTTTAGTTTGGATGCTTGCTGTCTCTTTCCTCAGCATGTGCTGACCCTTGTCCCCTTTATATCGTGTGTGCAGGTCAGTGGCCCTTGCATGCCCCTTGGATGGTGGAGGCAGGGCTTGATGCCTGCTTGCAGGTCTCATATAGGTGACTGCTGTCCTTGCACTCCTGGGGCAGTGGGGGGCTGCACTTGGCGCCTGCTTGAGGATCTCCTAGCTGTGGTTGCTCTCCTCTCACTCCTGGGACAGTGGGAGTAGTGCTTGCGACCTGTCCACGGGTCTCATAGTGGTGGCCCATGCCCACCTCTGGAGCCCACAATGGTGGCGGCTACTTGCGTCCACCCCTGGAGTTTCTGTAGGCAGTGTCCTGTTTTCTGGGAGCACTCATAGGGAAAGAAGCCCTTATGGTGGTCCCACCTCTCTCCTTGTATGCTCCCCAACAAAGGTGCTTGCCTCTTTGGTGGACCCAGGCTTGTTCTGAATACACCCTCAGTTGCCACAGTCCAACCTCTTCAGGCTGTGTCTGTGCAGCCAACCCCAGCCTTCTCCCTGGGTCTGACGTCTGAAGCCTGTGCTTCAGCACCCAGCCCCCACCCACACTGACAGACAAGCATCTCAGTCTGGGGAACACAGGGCGGTGGTGCTGACCTTCTGTGCATGTTACTGTCCATTTTGCCTTCTGCACACCAGTTGCTGTGCTCTCCTCCAAAGCTCTGAAACTCCCCCTCCATCCAGGCTGATCTCCACGACAGTGAGGAGACTTCCCAGGGTGTGAGAACCTTTCCGCCTTCACAGCTCTCTCCCTGGGGCACAGACCCCATCTTAATTCCTTTCTTTTTCTTTTTTCCTTTTGTCCTACCTGGTTACATGTGTGTTCTTGCCCTTTCGGGAGTCTGAGGTCTTCTGCTGGTGTTCAGTAGATGTTCTGTGTGAATTGTTCCACTTGTAGATGTATTTTAATGTTTTTGTGGGAGAAGGTGAGCTCCCCATCCTACTCTTTTGCCATCTTGATCCTGTCCTCACTGTTAATTGTTTAAACTATTTGGAAGGGGAAATGGGGAGAGTCCCTCCACTCAGCCCCAGGGCTGTTCTAATGTCAGGGCTCCACTGGTCACTTGGGGCTCTTCCACCTCCTCCTTCGTGTCCTGCCCTCAGCCGACCTGGAAGCAGATGTCTATATTTAAAAATTGACATATGTATATGTATAACTGATTAAATTTGTTATAAAGCAAAAAATAAAAAATAAAAAAAATAAAAAAATTGAAGTATAGTTAATTTACAATGTTGTGTTAATTTTTGAATCACAGCAAAGTGATTCAGTTATACATATATATTCTTTTTCATATTCTTTTTCATTATGATTTATTATAGGATATTGAATATAGTTCCCTATTGTTTATCCAGTCTATGTATAACAGTTTGCATCTGCTAATCCCAAACTCCCAATCCATCCCTCCCCTGCCTCCCCGCCCCCTGGCAATCACAAGTCGGTTCTCTATGTTAATGACTATATTTTTATACTAAGTCTTGTTATTTGATAGGGCAAGTCTCCTCAGCTTTTTCTTGAGTTTCTTAGCTATTTGTGGCCTTTCAAACTGCTATAAGTTATAGAATTAGCTTGCCAAAATCACCTCTTGAATTTATGATTGAGATTGTTATTATTTTGTAAATCAGTTTGGGGAAAATTAATATCATTATATTATTAAATCTTCCAATCCATCAACATGGTATGGTTAAAGACATCTTCCATTTAATGTCTTTAATGTATACACTCAGAGTTCTCTTCAGAGACAACTTATATACCTTTGCTGATTTTATTCCTCAGTACTCTTTTAATGTTATTGTAAATGGTATCTTTCAAAAGAATAAGTTTTATTTTTATTGTTTGTGCTAGTATACAGAAATAGAATTGACCTTGTCATACTATTTTTTAAATCCAGTAACCTTACTCAACTCTCATTAATTTTAATAATGTATCTTGTATGTTCATTTTAATTTTCTACCTACATGATCATATAACCTTGTTTTTTTGTTTTCGTTTGTTTCAATCCCTTATACTTTTTGTTTCAATTTCTTGGTTTATTGATCTGGCTAGGACCACAGTGCACAGGGCTGAATTGAAGTGGCAATAGGTGGGATCTTTGTCTTGTTCCCTATCTGAAAAGGAGCACTTACAATATTTTACCATAAAGAATGTTTGTTGTAGATTTTCATCTCTAATAATCAAGAAAGTTTTCTTCTATTTCTACTTTGCAAAGAGGACACCATGAAAGTGAATGAATCTAGAATTTTTTTCAATGCTTTTTCTACATCTTTCCTGTGTTTTTCCTCCTTTAATCTGACAATGTTGTAAATTACATCAATTATTATTTCCTGATGTTAAATCAAGTTTGCTTTTCTGGGATTAATTCAACTTGGTCATGATGCATTATCCTTTTTCTAAGTTGATGGATCCAGTTTGTTGATATTTTATTTAGGATTTTGGTGTCTATTTTATGAGTAAAATAGGCTTGTAAGTTTTTCTGTCTTGAATTGATCTTGTTGGGTTTTGTTATAAAAGAGTTATTCTAATATCACAAAATAAATTGGGAATTTTAGTGCTTTCATTCTTTTCTCTGGAAGAGTTTGTGTAAAATTGTTATATCTTGCTTAAGTGGCTGATAGAATTCATTGGTGACACTGTCTGGCCTGGAGGCTTTAAATTAAAAAAAATTTGGTATAATTGTAGATTCACATACAGTTGTGAGAAACAATACAGAGAGGTCCTATGTACCCTTTACCCAGTTTTCTCCAAAGGTAATATCTTGAAAAACCATAGTATTATCTCACAAACAGGATCTTGACATTGACACAATCAAGACAAAGAACATTTCCATAACCACAGGGATTTCCCATGTTGTCTTTCATAGCTACACCCAGTTTCCTCTCACTCTTGTACCATTTCTTTAATTTTTTAAATTCTTTTTTACATCTTTATTGGAGTATAATTGCTTTACAATGGTGTGTTAGTTTCTGCTTTATAACAAAGTGAATCAGTTATACATATACATATGTTCTCATATCTCTTCCCTCTTAAGTCTCCCACCCTCCCTATCCCACCCCTCTAGGTGGTCACAAAGCACTGAGCTGATCTCCCTGTGCTATGCGGCTGCTTCCCACTAGCTATCTGTTTTACGTTTGGTAGTGTATATATGTCCATGCCACTCTCTCACTTTGTCACAGCTTACCCTTCCTCCCCCCCATATCCTCAAGTCCATTCTCTAGTAGGTCTGTGTCTTTATTCCCGTCTTACCCCTAGGTTCTTCATGACATTTTTTTTTCTTAGATTCCATATATATGTGTTAGCATACGGTATTTGTCTTTCTCTTTCTGACTTACTTCACTCTGTATGACAGACTCTAGGTCCATCCACCTCACTACAAATAACTCAATTTCATTTCTTTTTATGGCTGAGTAGTATTCCATTGTATATATGTGCCACATCTTCTTTAGCCATTCATCCAATGATGGACACTTAGGTTGCTTCCATGTCCTGGCTATTGTAAATAGAGCTGCAATGAACATTTTGGTACATGACTCTTTTTGAATTATGGTTTTCTCAGGGTATATGCCCAGTAGTGGGATTGCTGGGTCGTATGGTAGTTCTATTTTTAGTTTTTTAAGGAACCTCCATACTGTTCTCCATAGTGGCTGTACCAGTTCACATTCCCACCAGCAGTGCAAGAGTGTTCCCTTTTCTCCACACCCTCTCCAGCATTTATTGTTTCTAGATTTTTTGATGATGGCCATTCTGACTGGTGTGAGATGACATCTCATTGTAGTTTTGATATGCATTTCTCTAATGATTAATGATGTTGAGCATTCTTTCATGTGTTTGTTGGCAGTCTGTATATCTTCTTTGGAGAAATATCTATTCAGGTCTCTGCCCATTTTTGGATTGGGTTGTTTGTTTTTTTGTTATTGAGCTGCATGAGCTGCTTGTAAATTTTGGTGATTAATCCTTTGTCAGTTGCTTCATTTGCAAATATTTTCTCCCATTATGAGGGTTGTCTTTTGGTCTTGTTTATGGCTTCCTTTGCTGTGCAAAAGCTTTTAAGTTTCATTAGGTCCCATGTGTTTATTTTTGTTTTTATTTCCATTTCTCTAGGAGGTGGGTCAGAAAGGATCTTGCTGTGATTTATGTCATAGAGTGTTCTGCCTATGTTTTCCTCTAAGAGTTTGATAGTTTCTGGCCTTACATTTAGGTCTTTAATCCATTTTGAGCTTATTTTTGTGTATGGTGTTAGGGAGTGTTCTAATCTCATACTTTTACATGTAGCTGTCCAGTTTTCCCAGCACCACTTATTGAAGAGGCTGTCCTTTCTCCACTGTACATTCCTGCCTCCTTTATCAAAGGTAAGCTGACCATATGTGCGTGGGTTTATCTCTGGGCTTTCTATCCTGTTCCATTGATCTATCTTTCTGTTTTTGTGCCAGTACCATATTGTCTTGATTACTGTAGCTTTGTAGTATAGTCTGAAGTCAGGGAGCCTGATTCCTCCAGCTCCATTTTCCGTTCCATTTCTTTATCCCTCACAACCACTAATGTGTTCTCCATTTCTATAATTCTGCCATTTCAGGACTGTAATATAAATGGAATCATGTATTCAGTATGCAACCTTTTGTAATATGCCTTTTCAGTCAGCATAATTCTCTGGAGGTTCATTCAAGGCTGTTTCGTGTGTCAATAGTTTGCTCCTCTTTTTTCTCTGAGTAGTGTTTCATGGTGTAGATGTGCCACAGTTTTGTGTAATTATTCACCCATTGAATGAAGAACACCTCAGTTATTTCCAGTTTGGGGCTGTTATGAATAAACCTGTTATGAATATTTGTATGCTGTTTTTTTTGTGTGTGTGTGAAGATAAGTCTTCATTTCTGTGGGATAAATGCCCATGAATGTAATTTTGGGTCATATAGGAGTTGAATGCTGATTTTTTTTTTTAAACCTGCTCAACCATCTTCCATTTTACATGCCCATCTGCAATGTATGAGTGATCCAGTTCTTCTTCATCCTCAGCAGCATTTGGTGTTGTCACTATTTTTTATTTTAACTGAGTAATATTTAAGCAGTTCTGATAGGTGCATAGTGATATTTCATTGTGGCTTTAATTTACATGTCCTTAATGGCTAATGATGTTGAACATCTTTATTTTATTATATTTTATCTTAATTAATTAATTTTAATTGACATATAGTTGATTTACAATATGTTAGTTTCAGGTGTACAGTAAAGTGATTCAGTTACACATGTATATGTGTGTGTGTGTATATATATATATACACACATTCTTTTTCAGATTCTTTTCCATTTTAGATTATTACAAGATATTGAATATAGTTCCTTGTGCCATACAATAGGTCCTTGTTGTTTATCTATTTTATATATAGTAGTGTGTATCTTTTAATCCCAAACTCCTAATTTATCCCTCCCCCTCTTTACCCTTTGGTAACCATAAGTTTTTGAACATCTTTTCATGTGCTTATTTACTATCTATATAACCTCTTTGGTGAAATGTAGCCTTTAGAATTTTATAATTCATGTCCTTTGTCCATTTTCTAATTGGATTGCTTGCTATTTTAATGTTGATTTTGAGTGTTCTTTGCAATATGCAAAGTTACTAGTCCTTTGTTGGATAGGTGGTTTGCAAATATTTTATCCTAGTCTATAGCTTATGTTTTCATTCTTTTAACAGGATTTTCACAGAGTAAATGTTTAAATTTTTGGTGAACTCTGATTTATCAGATTTCTCTTTATGGATCATGCTTTGGTGTCAAGCTAAGAACTCTTTGCCTAGCTGTAGGTCTTGAGTATTTTCTACTATTTTTTTCTTCTTGAAGTTTTACAGTTTCATCTTTTACACTTAAGTTCATGATCTATTTTGAGTTAACTGTTTGATAAGATGTGTCATATAGGCTGAGGTTCTTTAGTTTTTTGCCTATGGATGTCTTAACTGCTCCAGCAGCATTTTTTGAAAAGGCTCTTTCCTCCATTGAATTGCTTTTGCATCTTTGTCAAAAATCAGTGATGAGTGTGTTCCCAGTTATGTTGCCTCATTCCCAATTATATCAGTCAGAGTCCAATCAGGAGACCAAATCTATACCAATTTGAAGAACAGAAATTTATATAAAGAATTCTTAACTAGCAACAGGTGGTTAACTACTAAAAGAGATTTAAGGAGATTCTATGGTGTCTAAAAGTATGAAGTACCAAAAAGTTGCTTATATCCCTAGAAGACTGGACAATGAAAGAACTAGGACTTAGGAGGGAGGGCACATCCCATCCCTCCATGAAGGCTGAGATTCAGACCACATCAAAAAGGGCAATGGTACTATAGGAACACACAGACTGCTAGTGCTGAAAAAAATTGGTAGAGATAGTGAGCCACAGTTGTTTGGGCAGATGGGAAGATAGTTGCCTGAGGGTGTGGCTGAAGCTGTAGCAGAAGTGAGTGCTAGGCTGTGACAGTGTCATCTGAGGGCTCTGGCCAGACTGTCACAAAAGTATATTCCAGGTGAGGAGAACATGGCTTGTGGCGGCCCTGAAAATGCAGCTGGGCTCGTGTGTCAGGGCTGCTGAGTTGAGTACCAACAAGTTTTCCATACCAGTCCTCTGGCTCCTCAGCTTAATGGAAAGGAAGGAGAAATGGATTCCAAAAGTAAAGTACCTACTGATTCAGTGTCTCCCAGAGCCCTCTATAGAAATGCAGAACTCTGAGCCAGCTGGCACAGAGGAAATGTGTACAGAGTTCACAACGCAGGGGAAAGAAACGTAGGTTTGAAGTTGAGAAGTAATTAGTTGATAACTGGCATACCAACCTTGAGGGAAGGTGTATTAGGGTTCTCCAGAGAAACAGAACTAATGGAATGTACGTATGGATGTGGGTAGGTGTCTGTCTGTCTATCTGAAGGAATTGGCTCACGTGATTGTGGAGGCTTGGCAAGTCCAAAATCTGCAGGGTAGTTGTCAGCTGGAGACCCAGGGAAGAGTTTATGCTACAGTTTGAGTCCAAAGGCAGTTTGCTGGCAGAATTCCTCTCCTTCCAGGGAGGTCAGTCTTTTTGTATTAAGGCCTTCAACTGATGGATGAGGCTCACCCACACTATGGAGGGTAATCTGCTTTACTTAAAGTTTACTGCTTTAAATGTTAATCTCACCAAAAACACCTTCATAGAAACATCTAGAAAAATGTTTGACCAAATATTTGGGTATTGTGGCCTAAGCAAGTTGACACATAAAATTAATCATTACAAAAAGCATTCAGCCTTTCACCATTAAAGATGATGTTAGCTGTAAGTTTTTTATAGGTGCCCTTTATCAGGTTGAGGAAGCTCCTTTCTGTTCCTGCTTTGCTGAGAGTTTTTTTTTAAAAATTATGATTAGGTAGGGATATTATCATATTATTTTTCTGCTTCTCTTAACATGATCACATGATTTCTCTATTTTCACTCTGTTTTTACAGTAAATTACATTGATTTTCAAATGTTGAGCAAATCTTGAATTTTGGGATAAGTTCTACTTGGTCATGATGTATTATTTTACTTATATATTATTGGATTGGAATCATTTAAATGTTGTTAAGGAAATTTATATCTATGTTCTTGAGAGATATTGGTCTATTTTTTTTTTCTTTTGCCTCATAGGATGAGTTGGGAAGTGTTCCCTCCTCTTGTGTTTTTCTGGGAGAATTTTTGTGGAATTGGTACTATTTCTTTCTTAAATATTTGGCAGAATGAACAAATGAAACCATCTGGCCTAAAGTTTTCTTTGCGGGAAGGTTTCCATTTATGAATTAATTTTCTTCAATAGATGTAGAGCTATGCAGATTATCTATTTCTTCTTGAGTGAACATTAGTAATTTGTCCTTTTGGAATTTGAGTGACAGTTTGATTAGTGGAGACATAAATACAAATTTATATTGATATTTCCAATCAATCCATATTTAAATTGTAGGGCTTTTAATAAACTTTTCTTGAGTTTATGCTTGCATCTCTTTTCTTGTGTGATAACATAAATTTTCTGTGGTCTTTAATGTTGCTTATTGATACTCTGTTTTCAGCTCTGCAGGGGCGTGTAAAATTCTGAATTTCCTGGTCCTCTTGTAGTTGGATGTGCGCACATGACATAATTCTGGCCAATGAGCTGTGAGGAGAAATAGAACTTTTCCACTTCCAAGCTAGAGAACTTAATTGCTCATTCTGGCTTCAATTCTCTTTTGCCCAGCCTCAGCAATTGTGGAAATGTATTGAGAGGGAGTTTTAATCAGCCTGGGTCCTTGAGAAACTATAATGCACAGAGCATCCTGACAGCCTCTACTGGATATATGGCATGTGCAAGAAATAACTCTTTGTTGTTTCAGGCCACTGAGCTCTGAAGTTGACTATTATTGCAGCAAAATCTCCTATCCAGATTGATATCATTTCTTATTTGCTTTATCCTGCTAAATAAGAAGGTAGCTTAAAAATAACAATACAAATAATATTAATCATAAAATATTATAGTATATACAGTATATGTACTATAATAATATTATTAGTGATAAGACTACTGAGTGAAGTATAATATTTCTTTGGCAGTTTGTTTAGCTCTTAATATGACCTACTAAGGATGAGCAAACTACTATGTTCCAAAGTCTCTTGAAATTATTATTTTCTTTCTGTGATTGTGTTACCTAATTTTATATATTGCTGAGTCATCTTTAAACTAAATTTGAGGCTTTTTGAATGTGGGTGATTTGAATTTGGTCTGCAGATGTGATTACAGCCACACAGGGACCTTCCCCCCATCTCCTCAGCACTAAGGCAACTTTCCTTGAGGTTCCCTGGGGCTGGGGTGGGGATGAGCTAGTCAACTTCTAGTTCAACCTTAGCCTGAGAGTATAGCCCTTCGAGGCCCCAGCTTTCTGTGGGATATGGTGTCCTAGCAGACTCCCACCTCGAGTGGGTCCTGCTCATTTCCCTGTGAGACTGTTGGAATGAAAGCCTGTTTACCTGGATAGACAAGTGCTCTCAGGAAAATAGCCTCACGGCCCTGCTTCTCTTTCTGGGTTCACATTTATTTTCTCATGCTCTTCACGCCTCCTTGGTGTTTAAGAAGATGTTCTTCTTTAAGAATTTTTAATCCAGTATTGTTAATGGTAGAATTGTCTGAGTGATCAAATCTGCCATATGCTCAGGGAGGGAAGTCTGACTATTGGTTCTGAGGTAGAAATTAATGAGGTATTTATATGGTGGTGGTTGGACCATAGGAATGATTCCACTGTCTTTCCATTAACCCTCATCTGTTTTGTTTTTCTTCCTTCAGTTGCATGGGAAGGATAAGGCAGGTTCAGCTCTGTTGTCGTTGCTTCTACTTGGGAGATGATCATCTCCCCTCACAGTGCCCCATTCATCAAAGATAGGAGTCCTTCTTGTCCTTGCCTGCCCCAAAGAGAGCAAGAGTAGATGGGAAAGTACTGCTCTCTGCCTTGCACCTATGCGGCTCATGAGTGGGTGTCAGTGTTAGATTTCTCTTCTTAATACAAAAGTGGTATACATAGCTCCTTGTAGAAATTTTAGAAAATACAAATAAACATATGAAGAAAATTAAATCTGCTTATAATCCCAGAATTTAGTGATAAACATTTGGGCCCATTTGCCCCCTAGTATTCTTTTATCAAAATGAGAATATACAGCATGAGTTTTCTTATATCCTGAAGCAACGGTAGTGTGGTTACCTAGCAGTACATCAGGAAGTGCTGATTCAGAGTGTCCTTGGATTTTCAGAACGCCTGATTAGTGTGAGCACAGGGCCATTTCTCCTTTTAGGGTTTCCTTGGGATATCTATGAGTTACGTTCTCTTTCTTATCTCCCAGGGTTGTTGAAAGTCTTCCTGTTGTTGGTCTGTCTGGGGGTGCATTCTGCCCATTGTACACTGAGTGGGCCCTATTGGTTGTCACTTGCCATCCTTTCTTCCTGGACTGCTCAGAACACTGCCTAGCAGTTCTTCTGGCCACTGCTTACCAATATCTCTTGTCTGGTAACTGGATTTCACGTTGGCAGGAAACTCTGTCTTGAAGAGATGAACTCCGATGGCCAGTGGACTTAGAGAAGTGGGAGCTAAGAAAACAAGCTAATTTTCTGTGGACGTATAAAAATGGTACCTTTGTACACATAAAGGTGATACCCGTCTAGACTTGAATATGATGTACTATTTATTGCATCAAATTTAGTTTTTAAAACTTTGATATTAATTTAATTTAAAAAATTGAAGTGTAGTTGATTTACAGTGTTTCAGGTGTACAGCAAAATGATTCAGTTATATATATATATACACACACACATATATATGTATTATTTTTCAGATTCTTTTCCATTATAGGTTATTACAAGATATTGAATATAGTTCCCTGTGCTATACAGTAGGTCCTTGTTGTTTATCTATTTTATATATAGTAGTATGTATCTGTTAATCCCAAACTCCTAATTTATCTCTCTCCCTCTTTCCCCTTTGGTAACCATAAGTTTGTTTTCTATGTGAGTTTGTTTCTGTTTTGTAAATAAGTTGATTTGTATTATATTTTTAGATTCCACATATAAGTGATATCATATGATATTTGTCTTTGTCTGATTTACTTCACTTAGTATGACGATCTCTAGGTTCATCCATGTTGCTGCAAAAGGCATTATTTCATTCAGTTATTTCATATATATACCACGTCTTCTTAATCTTTTCATCTGTTGATGAACACGTTTAGGTTGCTTCCATGTCTTGTCTACTGTAAATAGTGCTGTTATGAACACTGGGGTTGATAATAATTTTAGATTCAGGCGTAGCCAGCCCCAGTTAATAGAGAATTATGGCTCTGGGACCGTCTTCTAGCCACCATCCAATCTTCATTTAGAAGATGAAGGGGGCCCACTGGCCCACTGGCCCCCTGCATATTGGGATATTTAGACCCTAGGCCTGTTAGTCTTCTCACCCCTCACTCCCGGGGCCTGCATAACCCCTACTTCTTCTTCTTCTTTTTTTTTTTTTTTGTGGTACGCGGGCCTCTCACTGTTGTGGCCTCTCCCGTCGTGGAGCACAGGCTCCGGACGCGCAGGCTCAGCGGCCATGGCTCACAGGCCCAGCCGCTCCGTGGCATGTGGGATCTTCCCGGACCAGGGCACGAACCCGTGTCCCCTGCATCGGCAGGCGGACTCTCAACCACTGTGCCATCAGGGAAGCCCCAACCCCTACTTCTTAGTTTTCTCTCTCCTATATTCTTCTCCCTCTCATATATCATCTGGATATGCCTCCACCCCTCCCTGTGCAGCCCAAGCTTGTTTGGACACCCCTTGCCTATCTGGCTCCTGCCCCTGTAGCCCCTAATAGAAGCTCCTCTCTAGGCCTCAAAGTCCCAGGGTTCTGTGCTCACAGGAAAGGATCTGTGCAGGGCCATCTGTCAGCTTCTGCCTGCCTCCCCAAGGGGCATCTGCTTTCACTGTCTTTTCTCTGACAGCCCTTCCTCACTCCCTGAAGACAAACTCCTCTTGAGCAGAGTGATCCCAGGCTCTGGGCAGCTGGGTGCCCGAGCTGTGAGGCATCTGGGTCCTGGGTACAGGCCAGTAGTCAGAGTCACTGCTCTTTGCAGCACCTCTCTTTCTTCCACTTAGCCTGGACACTGTGCCCCCGGTGCCTGGCTGGGAAGATGCTCACCAGAGCCCAGAGGATGCTCTCCATCTTCACCACACCATGGCACCCCACCATGCAGCCATCAGCCTTGCTGTGTGCAATGACCTCCCCTCACAGAGCTGGTGTGCCTGCGGTGCCATTGTTCTCCACTTCTCTCTTGTGTCAGCCCTTTGCCTTTGCTGTTCCTGTCTGCAGGCAGGCGCTCACCCCTGCTGTTCTTCACTCAGGCCTTCTTGTGACTTCCACAACACCTCTTCTAGAGGACCTTTCCTCACCAAGCCCCCCTGCAGGTCTCTCGGTGACCCTATGTGCCACTGGTTCCTCTTGGGTCCATTTGACTCCTGCAGACTGTGGGGACCATGTGAGCAGGACTTGGGTACAGAAATGGTTTTTGGAAAATGATGGTTGAACAAGAGAGTGGATACATTGTGAAGGCTGTGAAAGTGGTCTAGCTGTGGGCAGGGCTGGTGAGTCTGTCCTCCTCCTCCTTCTCCCAGACCTTTGCATGCAGGAGCCAGACCCAAGCACTTTGCCTCTCCCTGAGTGGCCTCCTTTCAGCCTGGTTAGAAGGGAATGGGTGGAACACCAAATAAGATAGAAGCTTCTGTCACCTGTTGGGGGCAGGTCTGGTGGTAGGCTGCAGCTTTGCTGCCCCACCCTACCCCAGTCTTGACACCTGACATCCTGGGGCTTGTGAGCCTAAAGGAAGAATCTAGGGCATGTGCGGTGATGAGCCCAGCCTGTGTGGGCAGTGAGCAAACAGACTACTGTCTACTTTCAACCAAAAGTTTTTGGCTTCTAATTAGAAGCATTTCTTCTTGCCTAGGGGGTTGGCCAGACCCCGCATCTTCAGGGCTAGTCTGGGCAGTTAACTTTCTTGAGCCCCTAGCATGTGTGGCCTGTGCCACCTGGGGTCTGCAAGGAGGTGAGGCTGGTGCAGCTGGGATTCTGCTTTTTGTCAGGGTGGGTACTGCAGGGAGCAGGTTTAGTGGTTAAGAGCATGTGTTTTGGCCCCTGTAGACTTGCATTTGAATCCTGGCTCCGTTGTTCTGAGCCTCACTCAGTTTCTTTTTCTGTAAAGTGGAGATATAACAATACCTCCTGCCTTGTTGGGGTAAGGTTTAAAACAAATGCTTATTAAGCGCTTACCACAGGGCCTGGCACAAAGCAATCTACTCCCCCAGGAGAGAAGGAGCAACATCTTGTTTGTGTCATCATGATAGTTAATTTTGTGTCAACATGGCCAGGCCATGGTACCCAGACACATAGTTGGTCACACACTATTCTAGATGTTTCTGTGGAAGTATTTTTTGTTAGTGAGATTAACTTTTATTTTTATTTATTTATTAATTTTTTTTTTATGTAGGAGTATAGTTGATTAACAATGTTGTTTTGGTTTCTGCTGTACAGCAAAGTGAATCAGTTATACATATACGTATATCTACTCTTTTAAAAATTCTTGTCTCATATAGGTCATTACAGAGTATTGAGAAGAGTTCCCTGTGCTATGCAGTAGGTCCTTATTAGTTATCTATTTTATATATAGTGTGTATATGTCAATCCCAATTTTCCAATTTATTCCTTCCCCCTTTCCCCCTCTTGTAACCATAAGTTTGATTTCTACATCTGTGACTCTATTTCTGTTTTGTAAATAAGTTTATTTGTACTATTTTTTAAGATTCCACATATAAGCAATATCATATAATATTTGTTTTTCTCTGTCTGACTTACTTCACTCATTGTGACAATCTTTAGCTCCATTCATGTTGCTGCAAATGGCATTGTTTTGTTCTTCTCTATGGCTCAGTAATACTCCATTGTATATATGTACCACTTCTTCTTTATCCATTCCTGTGTCAACGGACATTTAAGTTGCTTCCATGTCTTGGCTACTGTAAATAGTGGTGCAATGAATGTTAGGGTGCATAAATCTTTTCAAATTATGGTTTTCTCCAGGTATATGTCCAGGAGTGGGATTACAGGATCATATGGTAGCTCTATTTGTAGTTTTTTAAGGAACCTCCATACTGTTCTCTATAGTGGCTGATCCAATTTACATTCCCACCAACAGTGTAGGAGGGTTCCCTTTTCTCCACACCCTCTCCAGCATTTATTGTTTGTAGATTTTTTGATGATGGCCATTCTGACTGGTGTGAGGTGATACCTCATTGTAGTTTTGATTTGCATTTCTCTAATAATTAGTGATGTTGAGTATCTTTTCATGTGCTTTTTGGCCATCTGTATGTCTTCTTTGGAGAAATGTCTATTTAGGGCTTCTGTCCATTTTTTGACTGGGTTTTATTTTTTTTGATTCTGAGCTGCATGAGATGTTTGTGTATTTTGGAGATTAATCCCTTGTCAATTGCTTTTTTGGGAAATATTTTCTCCATTCTGTGGGTTGTCTTTTCATTTTATTTATTATTTCCTTTGCTGTGTAAAAACTTTTAAATTTAATTTGTCCCATTTGTTTATTTTTGTTTTTATTTTCATTACTCTAGGAGGTGGATCAAAGAAAATCCTGTTGTGATTTATGCCAGAGAGTCTTCTGCTTATGTTTTCCTCTAAGAGTTTTATAGTATCTGGCCTTACATTTAGGTCTTTAATCGATTTTGAGTTTATTTTTTAATTTAATTTTATTTCAAATTTATTTTTGTTTTATTTTTCTAAATTAGTTTTTGTTGGAGTATGGTTGCTTTATAATGTTCTGTTAGCCTCCACTGCATAAAAATATGAATAAGCCATACACATACAGATATCCCCTCCCTTTTGGACTTCCCTCATATTTAGGTTACCACAGTGCACTAGGTGAGTTCCCTGTGCTATACAGCATGTTCCCATCAGTTGTCCATTTTATACATAGTATCAATAATGTATATATGTCAATCCCAGTCTCCCAATTCCTCCCACCCCACCCCCTTCCCCCTTGGTATCCATACATTTGTTTTCTACTTCTGTGTCTCTATTTCTGCTTTGCAACTAAGATCATCTATACAATTTTTCCAGATTCCATATATATGCATTATTATATAATATTTGCTTTTCTCTTTCTGACTTACTTCACTCTGTGTGACACTTTCTAGGTTCATCCACGTCTCTACAAATGATCTAATTTCATTCCTTTTTATGGCTGAGTAATATTCCATTGTATATATGTACCACACCTTCTTTATCCATTCTTCTGTCAGTGGACATTTAGGTTGCTTCCATGTCCTGGCTATTGTAAATAGAGCTACAATGAACATTGTGATGCATGTCTCTTTTTGAATTATGGTTTTCTCAGGGTATATGCCCAGTAGTGGGATTGCTGGGTCATATGGTAGTTCTATTTGTAGTTTTTTAAGGAACCTCCATACTGTTCTCCATAGTGGCTGTATCAATTTACATTCCCACCAACAGTGTAGGAGGGTTCCCTTTTCTTCACACCCTCTCAGCATTTATTGTTTGTAGATTTCTTGATGATGGTCATTGTGACTGGTGTGAGGTGATAGCTCATTGTAGTTTTGATTTGCATTTCTCTATTTTTTTGGCTCTTTTTTTAAAATAAATTCATTTATTTATTTATGGTTGCATTGGGTCTTCGTTGCTGAATGTGGGCTTTCTCTAGTTGCGGTGAGCGGGGTGCTACTCTTCACTGCGGTGGCCTCTCTTGTTGCGGAGGATGGGCTCTAGGTGTGTGGGCTTCAGTAGTTGTGGTGCGTGGGCTCAGTAGTTGTGGCTTGCGGGCTCTAGAACAGAGGCTCAGTAGTCATGGCGCATGGGCTTAGTTGTTCTGCAGCACATGGGATCTTCCTGGACCAGGGCTCAAACCCGTGTCCTCTGCATTGGCAGGTGGATTCTTAACCACTGTGCCACCAGGGAAGCCCTGCATTTCTGTAATAATTAGCAATGTTGAGCATCTTTTTATGTGTTTGTTGGCCAACACATGGCCAACATTTTTTCTGTATGTCTTCTTTGGAGGAATGTCTATTTAGATCTTCCACCCATTTTTGGATTAGGTTGTTTGTTTTTTTGATATTGAGCTGCATGAGCTGCTTCTATATTTTGAAGATTAATCCTTAGTCAGTTGCTTCGTTTGCAAATATTTTCTCCCATTCTGAGAGTTGTCTTTTCATCTTGCTTATGGTCTCCTTTGCTGTGCAAAAGCTTTTAAGTTTCATTAGGTCCCATTTATTTATTTTTGTTTTTTCATTACTCTAGAAGGTGGGTCAAAAAAGATGTTGCTGTGGTTTATGTCAAAGAGTGTTCTGCCTGTGTTTTCCTCTAAGAGTTTTAGTGTAACAGGTCTTACATTTAGGTCTTTACTGCATTTTGAGTTTATTTTTTGTATGGTGTTAGGGAGTGTATTTATTTATTTATTTATTTGCTTTTTAAAAAATAGATCTTTATTGGAGTATAATTGATTCACAATACCATGTTAGTTTCTGTTGCACAACAGTGTGAATCAGCCATATGCATATACATGTCCTCATATTGCCTCCCTCTTGAGTCTCCGTCCCACCCTCCTTATCCCACCCCTCTAGGCCATCGCAAAGCACTGAGCCGATCTCCCTGTGCTGTGCTGCTGCTTCCCACCAGCCAACTATTTTACATTCAGTAGTGTATGTATGTCGATGCTACTCTCACTTCGCCTCAGCTTCGCCCTCCCACCCCATGTCATCAAGTCCATTCTCTATGTCTACCTCTTTATTCCTGTAGGGAGTATTTTAATTTCATTTTTTACATGTAGCTGTCCAGTTTTCCCAGCACCACTTATTGAAGAGATTGTCATTTCTACATTGTATACTCTTGCCCCCTTTGTCATAGCTTAGGTGACCATAGGTGCTTGGGCTTGTCTGTACTTTCCTTTTTTTCTTTGAATTTTTGAATTTTATTTTATTTATTTTTTTATACAGCAGGTTCTTATTAGTCATCCATTTTATACACATCAGTGTATACATGTCAATCCCAATCTACCAATTCATCACGCCACCACACCCACCCCCCGTGGCTTTCCCCCCTTGGTGTCCATACGTTTGTTCTCTACATCTGTGTCTCACCTTCTGCCCTGCAAACTGGTTCATCTGTACCATTTTTCTAGGTTCCACATATATGTGTTAATATATGATATTTGTTTTTCACTTTCTGACTTACTTCACTCTGTATGACAGTCTGTAGATCCATCACGTCTCTACAAATGACCCAATTTCGTTCCTTTTTATGGCTGAGTAATACTCCATTGTATATGTGTACCACATCTTCTTTATCCATTCATCTGTCGATGGGCATTTAGGTTGCTTCCGTGACCTGGCTATTGTAAATAGTGCTGCAATGAACATTGGGGTGTATGTGTCTTTTTTTTTTTGTCTTTGTGAATTATGGTTTTCTCTGGGTATATGCCCAGTAGTGGGATTTCTGGGTCATATGGTAATTCTATTTTTTGTTTTTTAAGGAACCTCCATACTGTTCTCCATAGTGGCTGTATCAATTTACATTCCCAACAGCACTGCAAGAGGGTTCCCTTTTCTCCACACCCTCTCCAGCATTTGTTGTTTGTAGATTTTCTGATGATGGCCATTCTAACTGGTGTGAGGTGATACCTCACTATAGTTTTGATTTGCATTTCTCTAATAATTAGTGATGTTGAGCAGCTTTTCATGTGCCTCTTGCCATCTGTATGTCTTCTTTGGAGAAATGTCTGTTTAGGTATTCTGCCCATTTTTGGATTGGGTTGTTTGTTTTTTTAATATTGAGCTGCATGAGCTGTTTATATATTTTGGAGATTACTCCTTTGTCTGTTGCTTCATTTGCAAATATTTTCTCCCATTCTGAGGGTTGTCTTTTTGTCTTGCTTATGGATTCCTTTGCTGTGCAAAAGCTTTGAGGTTTCATTAGGTCCTGTTTTTTAATTTTTGTTTTTATTTTCATTACTCTAAGAGGTGGATCAAAAAAGACCTTACTGTGATTTATGTCATAGAGTGTTCTTCCTATGTTTTCTTCTAAAAGTTTTATAGTGTCTGGTCTTACATTTAGGTCTTTAATCCATTTTGAGCTTATTTTTGTGTATGGTGTTAGGGAATGATCTAATCTCATACTTTTACATGTAGCTGTCCAGTTTTCCCAGCACCACTTATTGAAGAGGCTGTCCTTTCTCCACTGTACATACCTGCCTCCTTTATCGAAGATAAGTTGACCATATGTGTGTGGGTTTATCTCTGGGCTTTCTATCCTGTTCCATTGATCTATCTTTCTGTTTTTGTGCCAGTACTACATTGTCTTGATTACTGTAGCTTTGTAGTATAGTCTGAAGTCAGGGAGTCTGATTCCTTCAGCTCCATTTTTCGTTCTCAAGATTGCTTTGGCTATTCGGGGTCTTTTGTTTTTCCAAACAAATTTTGAAATTTTTTGTTCTAGTTCTGTGAAAAATGCCAGTGGTAGTTTGATAGGGATTGCATTGAATCTGTAGACTGCTTTGGGTAGTAGAGTCATTTTCACAATATTGATTCTTCCAATCCAAGAACATGGTATATCTCTCCATCTATTTGTATCATCTTTAATTTCGTTCATCAGTGTCTTATAATTTTCTGCATACAGGTCTTTTGTCTCCTTAGGTAGGTTTATTCCTAGATATTTTATTCTTTTTGTTGCCATGGTAAATGGGAGTGTTTTCTTGATTTCACTTTCAGATTTTTCATCATTAGTGTACAGGAATGCCAGAGATTTCTGTGCATTAATTTTGTATCCTGCTACTTTACCAAATTCATTGATTAGCTCTACTAGTTTTCTGGTAGCATTTTTAGGATTCTCTATGTATAGTATCATGTCATCTGTAAACAGTGACAGCTTTACTTCTTTTCCAATTTGGATTCCTTTTATTTCCTTTTCTTCTCTGATTGCTGTGGCTAAAACTTCCAAAACTAAGTTGAATAAGAGTGGTGAGAGTGGGCAGCCTTGTCTTGTTCGTGATCTTAGTGGAAATGGTTTCAGTTTTTCACCATTGAGGACAATGTTGGCTGTGGGTTTGTCATATATGGCCTTTATGATGTTGAGGAAAGTTCCCTCTATGCCTACTTTCTGCAGGGTTTTTATCATAAATGGGTGTTGAATTTTGTCGAAAGCTTTCTCCGCATCTATTGAGATGATCATATGGGTTTTCTCCTTCAGTTTGTTAATATGGTGTATCACCTTGTTTGATTTGCGTATATTGAAGAATCCTTGCATTCCTGGAATAAACCCCACTTGATCATGGTGTATGATCCTTTTAATGTGCTGTTGGATTCTGTTTGCTAGTATTTTGTTGAGGATTTTTGCATCTATGTTCATCAGTGATATTGGCCTGTAGTTTTCTTTCTTTGTGACATCCCTGCCTGGTTTTGGTATCAAGGTGATGGTGGCCTCGTAGAATGAGTTTGGGAGTGCTCCTCCCTCTGCTATATATATATTTTTTGTATTTTTTTTCCTCTGCTATATTTTAGAAGAGTTTGAGAAGGATAGGTGTTAGCTCTTCTCTAAATGTTTGATAGAATTCGCCTGTGAAGCCATCTGGTCCTGGGCTTTTGTTTGTTGGAAGATTTTTAATCACAGTTTCAATTTCAGTGCTTGTGATTGGTCTATTCATATTTTCTATTCCTGATTCAGTCTTGGCAGGTTGTGCATTTCTAAGAATTTGTCCATTTCTTCCAGGTTGTCCATTTTATTGGCATAGAGTTGCTTGTAGTAATCTCTCATGATCTTTTGTATTTCTGCAGTGTCAGTTGTTACTTCTCCTTTTTCATTTCTAATTCTATTGATTTGAGTCTTCTCCCTTTTTTTCTTGATGAGTCTGGCTAATGGTTTATCAATTTTGTTTATCTTCTCAAAGAACCACCTTTTAGTTTTATTGATCTTTGCTATCATTTCTTTCATTTCTTTTTCATTTATTTCTGATCTGATCTTTATGATTTCTTTCCTTCTGCTAACTTTGGGGTTTTTTTGTTCTTCTTTCTCTAATTGCTTTAAGTGCAGGGTCAGGTTGTTTACTCGAGATGTTTCCTGTTTCTTAAGGTAGGATTGTATTGCTATAAACTTCCCCCTTAGAACTGCTTTTGCTGCATCCCATAGGTTTTGGGTCGTCGTGTCTCCATTGTCATTTGTTTCTAGGTATTTTTTTATTTCCTCTTGATTTCTTCAGTGATCACTTCGTTATTGAGTAGTGTATTGTTTAGCCTCCATGTGTTTGTATTTTTTACAGATCTTTTCCTGTAATTGATGTCTAGTCTCATAGCATTGTGGTCGGAAAAGATACTTGATACAATTTCAATTTTCTTAAATTTACCAAGGCTTGATTTGTGACCCAAGATATGATCTATCCTGGAGAATGTTCCATGAGCACTTGAGAAAAATGTGTATTCTGTTGTTTTTGGATGGAATGTCCTATAAATATCAACTAAGTCCATCTTGTTTAATGTATCATTTAAAGCTTGTGTTTCCTTATTTATTTTCATTTTGGATGATCTGTCCATTGGTGAACGTGGGGTGTTAAAGTCCCCTACTATGATTGTGTTACTGTCGATTTCCCCTTTTATGGCTGTTAGTATTTGCCTTATGTATTGAGGTGCTCCTATGTTGGGTGCATAAATATTTACAATTGTTATATCATCTTCTTGGATCGATCCCTTTATCGTTATGTAGTGTCCTTCTTTGTCTCTTCTAATAGTCTTTATTTTAAAGTCTATTTTGTCTGATATAAGAATTGCTACTCCAGCTTTCTTTTGATTTCCATTTGCATGGAATATCTTTTTCCATCCCCTTACTTTCAATCTGTATGTGTCTCTAGGTCTGAAGTGGGTCTCTTGTAGACAGCATATATATGGGTCTTGTTTTTGTATCCATTCAGCCACTCTGTGTCTTTTGGTGGGAGCATTTAGTCCATTTACATTTAAGGTAATTATTGATATGTATGTTCCTATTCCCATTTCCTTAATTGCTTTGGGTTCGTTATTGTAGGTATATTCCTTCTGCTGTGTTTCTTGCCTAGAGAAGTTCCTTTAGCATTTGTTGTAAAGCTGGTTTGGTGGTGCTGAACTCTCTCAGCTTTTGCTTGTCTGTAAACGTTTTAATTTCTCCATCAAATCTGAATGAGATCCTTGCTGGGTAGAGTAATCTTGGTTGCAGCTTTTTCTCCTTCATCACTTTAAATATGTCCTGCCACTCCTTTCTGGCTTGTAGAGTTTCTGCTGAGAGATCAGCTGTTAACATGGTGGGGATTCCCTTGTGTTTTATTTGTTGTTTTTCCCTTGCTGCTTTTAATATGATTTCTTTGTGCTTAATTTTTGACAGTTTGATTAATATGTGTCTTGGTGTATTTCTCCTTGGATTTATTCTGTATGGGACTCTCTGTGCCTCCTGGACTTGATTAACTATTTCCTTTCCCATATTAGGGAAGTTTTCAACCATAATCTCTTCAAATATTTCCTCAGTCCCTTTCTTTTTCTCTTCTTCTTCTGGAACCCCTATAATTCGAATGTTGGTGTGTTTAATGTTGTCCCAGTGGTCTCTGAGACTGTCCTCTGTTCTTTTCATTCTTTTTTCTTTATTTTGCTCTGCATCAGTTATTTCCACTATTTTATCTTCCACCTCACTTATCCATTCTTCTGCCTCAGTTATTCTGCTATTGATCCCATCTAGAGTATTTTTCATTTCATTTATTGTGTTTTTAATCGATGCTTGATTCATCTTTAGTTCTTCTAGGTCCTTGTTAACTGTTTCTTGCATGTTGTCTATTCTATTTCCAAGATTATGGATCATGGAAATAGAATCTTGGATCAGCTTTACTATCATTATTCTGAATTCTTTTTCAGGTAGACTGCCTATTACCTCTTCATTTGTTAGGTCTGGTAGGTGTTTATCTTGCTCCTTCACCTGCTGTGTGTTTTTCTGCCTTCTCATTTTGCTTATGTTACTGTGTTTGGGGTCTCCTTTTTGCCGGCTGCAGATTCGTAGTTCCCGTTGTTTTTGGTGTCTGACCCCAGTGGCTAAGGTTGTTTCAGTAGGTTGTGTAGGCTTCCTGGTGGGGGGGACTAATTCCTGTGCTCTGGTGGTTGAGGCTCGATCTTGTCTTTCTGGTGGACAGGTCCACGTCTGGTGGTGTGTTTTGGGGTGCCTGTGGCCTTATTATGATTTTAGGCAGCCTCTCTGCTAATGGGTGGGGTTGTGTTCCTGTCTTGCTAGTTGCTTGGCATAGGGTGACCAGCACTGTAGCTTGCTGGTCGTTGACTGAAGCTGGGTGCTGGTGTTGAGATGGAGATCTCTGGGAGATTTTCGCTGCTTGATATTATGTGGAGCTGGGAGGTCTCTTGTGGACCCGTGTCCTGAAGTTGGCTCTCCCACTTCAGAGGCACAGCACTGACTCCTGGCTGCAGCACCAAGAGCCTTTCATCCACCCGGCTCAGAATAACAGGGAGAAAAAGTAGAAAGAAAGAATTAGTAGAAGAAAGAGAGAGAGAGGGAAAGAAAGGAAGAAGGGAAGAAAGGAAGGAAGGACGGGAGAAAGAAAGAAAGGAGGTAGGGAGGGAGGAAGGATGGAAAGAAAGAAGGAAAGAAAGGAGGGAGGGAGGGAGGAATGAAAGCAAAAGGAAGAGTGAATGGAAGAAGGGAGGGACAGGGGAGGAAGGAAAGAAAGAAAGACAGGAGGGAGGGAGGGAGGAAGGAAAGAAAAAGAAAGTGGAAAGAAGAAGGGTGGGTGGGAGGGAGGGAGGGAGGAAAGAAAAAGAAAGAAGGAAAGGAGGAGCGGAGGGAGGGAGGGAGGAAGGGAAGGTAGGAAAAAAAGAAAGAGCAGGTAAAGTAAAATAGAATAAAGTGTGAAATATAGTAGCGTTATTAAAATTAAAAAGTAATTATTGAAAAAAAAACGGACTGATAGAACCCTGGGACCTATGGTGGAAGCAAAGCTATACAGAGAGAATCTTACACAGAAGATTACACATACACATTCACAAAAAGAGAGCAGGGGGAAAAATAAAAAATCTTGCTCTCCAAGTCCACCTCCTTAATATGGGATAATTCGTTGTAAAAAGAGGAAAAGGGGGGAAAGTCTTAAATCTTGTCCTCAAAGTCCACTTCCTCAATTTGGGATGATTCGCTGTCCATTCATGCACTCCACAGACGCAGGGCACATCAAATGGACCGTGGAGCTTTAATCCGCTGCCTCCGAGGCTGCACAGAGAGATTTCCTTGTCTCTTCTCTGCTCTCACAGCTCCCGGGTCTCAGCCTTGGACCTGGCCCCGCCTCTGCGCGTAGGTCGCCGGAGGGCGTCCGTTCTTCGCTCAGACAGGACGGGTTTAAAGGAGCCGCTGATTCGGGGGCTCTGGCTCACTCAGGCAGAGGGGAGGGAGGGGCGCGCAGTGTGGGGCGGGCCTGCGGCGGCAGAGGCCGGCGTGACATTGCAGCAGCCCGTGGCGCTCCGTGCGCTTTCCCGGGAAAGCCGTCCCCGGGTCCCGGGACCCCGGGAAGGCGGGGCGGACAGTGACCCGCGTTCGCACACAGGCGCGGCGGTGGCGGCGGCGGGCGGCGGCGGCCCACGCCCGTCTCCGAGTTCCGCGCCTTACCCGCGGCTCGCGCTTGTCTCCGGGGCTTCCCCAAGCAGCCCTCTTAATCCCCTCTCCTCCCGCACCAGGAAACAAAAGGGAAAAAAGTCTCTTGCCTCTTCGGCAGCTCCAGACCCTTTCCCCGGACTCCCCCCGGGCTAGCCGTGGTGCACTAATCCCTTCAGGCTCTCTTCCTGCCGCCAGCCCCAGTCCTCTCCCTGCGCTCCGACCGAAAGCCGATACCCAAGCCTCAGCTCCCAGCCCCGCCCGCCCCGGTGGCCGAGCAGACAAGCCTCTCGGGCTGGTGTGTGCCTGAGGGCACTGGTCCTCTGTGCCAGAATCTCTCCGCTTTGCCCTCCGCACCCCTGTTGCTGTGCTCTCCTCGGCTACTCCGAAGCTTTCCCCCTCCGCCACCTGCAGTCTCCGCCCGCGAAGGGGCTTGTAGTGTGTAGAAACCTTCCCCCCTTCACGGCTCCCTCCCACTGGTGCAGGTCCCGTCCCTATCCTATTGTCTCTGTTTATTCTTTTTTTCTTTTGCCCTACCCAGGTATGTGGGGAGTTTCTTGCCTTTTGGGGGGTCTGAGGTCTTCTGTCAGCGTTCAGTAGGTGTTCTGTAGGAGTTGTTCCACGTGTAGATGAATTTCTGATGTATCTGTGGGGAGGAAGGTGATCTCCGCATCTTACTCTTCCGCCATCTTCCTCCGGGCCCCCCTGTTGCCAGTTTTTTAATCATAGTTTCAACTTCAGTATGTGTGATTGGTCTTTTCATATTTTCTATTTCTTCCTGGTTCAGTCTTGGGAGATTGTACCTTTCTAAGAATTTGTTCATTTCTTCCTTAATATTTCTGTGGTGTCCACTGTAACTTCTCCTTTTTTGTTTCTAATTTTATTGATTTGAGCCCTCTCCCTGTTTTTCTTGATGAGTCTGGCTAAAGGTTTATCAGTATTGTTTATCTTTTCAAAGAACCAGCTTTTAGTTTCATTGATCTTTTCTATAGTTTTCTTTGCCTTTGTTTCATTTATTTCTACTGTGAACTTTATGATTTTTTTTTCCTTCTACCAACTTTGGGTTTTGTTTGTTCTTGTTTCTCTAGTTGCTTTAGGTGTAAGGTTAGGTTGTTTTTTGGGGATTTTTCTTGTTTCCTGTGGTAAGATTGCATTGCTATAAACTTCAGTCTTAGAACTGCTTTTGCTGCATGTCATAGGTTTTGGATCATCGTACTTTCATTTTCATTTGTCTCTAGGTATTTTTTAATTTCCTCTTTGACTTCTTCAGTGATCCATTGGTTGTTTAGTAACATTGTTTAGCTTCCACGTGCTTGTGTCTCTTAATTTCTTATAGTTGATTTCTAATTTCATACACTGTAGTCAGAATAGATGCTTGATATAATTTCAATTTTCTTAAATTTACTGAGGCTGGCTTTGTGGCCCAGCATGTGATCAATCCCGGAGAACGTTCCATGTGCTCTTCAGAAGAATGTGTATTCTGTTGCTTTTGGATGGAATGCTCTGTAAAAATCAAGTCCATCTGTTCTAATGTGTCATTTAAGGCCTGTGTTTCCTCATTGATCTTCTGTCTGGATGATCTGTCCATTGATGCAAGTGGGGTATTCAAGTCCCCCACTACTATTGTGTTACTGTCAATTTCTCCTTTTATGGCTGTTAGTATTTGCCTTATATCTTGGGGTGCTCCTTGTTGGGTACGTATATATTTACGATTGTTATATATCCTTCTTGAATTGATCTCTTGATCATTATGTAGTGTCCTTCTTTGTCTCTTGTAACAGTCTTTATTTTAAAATCCATTTTGTCTGATATGAGTATTGGTACTTCAGCTTTCTTTTGATTTCCATTTACATGGAATACGTTTTTCCATCCCCTCACTTTCAGTTTGTATGTGCCCCTAGATCTGAAGTGGGTCTCTTATAGATAGCAATATATATACAGGCCTTGTTGTTGTATCCATTTAACCTGGCTTTGTCTTTTGGTTGGAGCATTTAATCCATTTACATTTAAGGAAATTATTGATATATATGCTCTTAGAGCCATTTTGTTAATTGTTTTTGGATTTCTTTTTTTTTAAGTTAGAAAAATTAATTATTTTTATTTTTGGCTCTGTTGGGTCTTTGTTGCTGTGCATGGGCTCTCTCTAGTTGCGGCAAGTGGGGGTTACTTTTCGTTGTGGTGCATGGGCTTCTCATTGCGGTGGCTTTTGTTGTTGAGGAACACAGGCTCTAGGCATGTGGTCTTTAGTAGTTGTGGCATGCAGGCTCTAGAGAACTGGCTCAGTAATTGTGGCACTTGGGATTAGTTGCTCTGCGGCATGTGGGATCTTCCTGGACCAGGGCTTGAACCCATGTCCCCTGCATTGGCAGGCAGATTCTTAACCACTATGCCACCAGGGAAGTCCCCTGGATTTCTTTTTGAAGGACTTTTTATTCCCTTCCTCTTTTGTTCTCTTCTGTTTTGATTCAATGACTATCTTTAGTGTTGTGTTTGGACTGTTTTTTTTTTTTTATGTATCTATTGTAGATTTTTGGTCTGCGGTTCCCATGAGATTTTGTTGTAGCAGTCTGTATATGTACAAGATTGTTTTAAGTTGCCAGTCTCTTAATTTCAAATGCAATTCCCATATCCTTCATTTGTACTCTCCTCACCACTACTGGTTTTGATATCATATTTGTGTGTGGGTGATTTACTACATTTACTGTATTTTTACCTTTACCAGTGAGCTTTCCCATTTGTGATTTTCTTGTTTCCAGTTGTGGCATCTTTTATTTTTTATTTTTTTATTTTTTTAATTTTTTTAATTAGTTTCTGCTTTATAACAAAGTGAATCAGTCATACATATACATCTATTCCCACATCCCTTCCCTCATGCATCTCCCTCCCTCCCACCCTCCCCATCCCACCCCTCCAGGCGGTCACAAAGCACCGAGCTGATCTCCCTGTGCTCTGTGGCTGCTTCTCACTATCTATCTACCTTACGTTTGGTAGTGTATATATGTCCATGCCTCTCTTTCGCTTTGTCACAGCTTACCCTTCCCCCTCCCCATATCCTCAAGTCCATTCTCAAGTAGGTCTGTGTCTTTATTCCCGTTTTGCCCCTAGGTCCTTCATGACTTTTTTTTTTTTTTAAATTCCGTATATATGTGTTAGCATACGGTATTTGTCTTTCTCTTTCTGACTTACTTCACTCTGTATGACAGAGTCTAGGTCTATCCACCTCATTACAAATAGCTCAGTTTCGTTTCTTTTTATGGCTGAGTAATATTCCATTGTATATATGTGCCACATCTTCTTTTTTTTTTTTTATAAGTTTATTTATTTATTTTTTTAATTAGTTTCTGCTTTATAACAAAGTGAATCAGTCATACATATACATCTGTTCCCACATCCCTTCCCTCATGCATCTCCCTCCCTCCCACCCTCCCCATCCCACCCCTCCAGGCGGTCACAAAGCACCGAGCTGATCTCCCTGTGCTCTGCGGCTGCTTCCCACTATCTATCTACCTTACGTTTGGTAGTGTATACACGTCCATGCCTCTCTTTCGCCTTGTCACAGCCCACCCTTCCCCCTCCCCATATCCTCAAGTCCATTCTCAAGTAGGTCTGCGTCTTCATTCCCGTTTTGCCCCTAGGTTCTTCATGACATTTTTTTTTTAAATTCCGTATATATGTGTTAGCATACGGTATTTGTCTTTCTCTTTCTGACTAACTTCACTCTGTATGACAGACTCTAGGTCTATCCACCTCATTACAAATAGCTCAGTTTCGTTTCTTTTTATGGCTGAGTAATATTCCATTGTATATATGTGCCACATCTTCTTCTTTTTTTTTTTTTTATAAGTTTATTTATTTATTTTTTTAATTAGTTTCTGCTTTATAACAAAGTGAATCAGTCATACATATACATCTGTTCCCACATCCCTTCCCTCATGCATCTCCCTCCCTCCCACCCTCCCCATCCCACCCCTCCAGGCGGTCACAAAGCACCGAGCTGATCTCCCTGTGCTCTGCGGCTGCTTCCCACTATCTATCTACCTTACGTTTGGTAGTGTATACACGTCCATGCCTCTCTTTCGCCTTGTCACAGCCCACCCTTCCCCCTCCCCATATCCTCAAGTCCATTCTCAAGTAGGTCTGCGTCTTCATTCCCGTTTTGCCCCTAGGTTCTTCATGACATTTTTTTTTTTTAAATTCCGTATATATGTGTTAGCATACGGTATTTGTCTTTCTCTTTCTGACTAACTTCACTCTGTATGACAGACTCTAGGTCTATCCACCTCATTACAAATAGCTCAGTTTCGTTTCTTTTTATGGCTGAGTAATATTCCATTGTATATATGTGCCACATCTTCTTTATCCATTCATCCGATGATGGACACTTAGGTTGTTTCCAGCTCCGGGCTATTGTGAATAGAGCTGCAATGAACATTTTGGTACATGTCTCTTTTTGAATTATGGTTTTCTCAGGGTATATGCCTAGTAGTGGGATTGCTGGGTCATATGGTAGTTCTATTTTTAGTTTTTTAAGGAACCTCCATACTGTTCTCCATAGTGGCTGTACCAATTCACATTCCCACCAGCAGTGCAAGAGTGTTCCCTTTTTTCCACACCCTCTCCAGCATTTATTGTTTCTAGATTTCTTGATGATGGCCATTCTGACTGGTGTGAGATGATATCTCATTGTAGTTTTGATTTGCATTTCTCTAATGATTAATGATGTTGAGCATTCTTTCATGTGTTTGTTGGCAGTCTGTATATCTTCTTTGGAGAAATGCCTATTTAAGTCTTCTGCCCATTTTTGGATTGGGTTGTTTGTTTTTTTGCTATTGAGCTGCATGAGCTGTTTATAAATTTTGGAGATTAATCCTTTGTCAGTTGCTTCATTTGCAAATATTTTCTCCCATTCTGAGGGTTGTCTTTTGGTCTTGTTTATGGTTTCCTTTGCTGTGCAAAAGCTTTGAAGTTTCATTAGGTCCCATGTGTTTATCTTTGTCTTTATTTCCATTTCTCTAGGAGGTGGGTCAAAAAGGATCTTGCTGTGATTTATGTCACAGAGTGTTCTGCCTATGTTTTCCTCTAAGAGTTTGATAGTGTCTGGCCTTACATTTAGGTCTTTAATCCATTTTGAGATTATTTTTGTGTATGGTGTTAGGGAATGATCTAATCTCAAACTTTTACATGTCCCTGTCCAGTTTTCCCAGCACCACTTATTGAAGAGGCTGTCCTTTCTCCACTGTACATTCCTCCCTCCTTTATCAAAGATAAGTTGGCCATATGTGCGTGGGTTTATCTCTGGGCTTTCTATCCTGATCCACTGATCTATCTTTCTGTTTTTATGCCAGTACCACACTGTCTTGATTACTGTAGCTTTGTAGTATAGTCTGAAGTCAGGGAGCCTGATTCCTCCAGCTCCGTTTTTCGTTCTCAAGATTGCTTTGGCTATTCGGGGTCTTTTGTTTTTCCAAACAAATTTTGAAATTTTTTGTTCTAGTTCTGTGAAAAATGCCAGTGGTAGTTTGATAGGGATTGCATTGAATCTGTAGATTGCTTTGGGTAGTAGAGTCATTTTCACAATATTGATTCTTCCAATCCAGGAGCATGGTATATCTCTCCATCTATTTGTATCATCTTTAATTTCTTTCATCAGTGTCTTATAATTTTCTGCATACAGGTCTTTTGTCTCCTTAGGTAGGTTTATTCCTAGATATTTTATTCTTTTTGTTGCAATGGTAAATGGGAGTGTTTTCTTGATTTCATTTTCAGATTTTTCATCATTAGTGTACAGGAATGCCAGAGATTTCTGTACATTAATTTTGTATCCTGCTACTTTACCAAATTCATTGATTAGTTCTAGTAGTTTTTCGGTAGCATCTTTAGGATTCTCTATGTATAGTATCATGTCATCTGCAAACAGTGACAGCTTTACTTCTTCTTTTCCAATTTGGATTCCTTTTATTTCCTTTTCTTCTCTGATTGCTGTGGCTAAAACTTCCAAAACTATGTTGAATAAGAGTGGTGAGAGTGGGCAGCCTTGTCTTGTTCCTGATCTTAGTGGAAATGGTTTCAGTTTTTCACCATTGAGGACAATGTTGGCTGTGGGTTTGTCATATATGGCCTTTATGATGTTGAGGAAAGTTCCGTCTATGCCTACTTTCTGCAGGGTTTTTATCATAAATGGGTGTTGAATTTTGTCGAAAGCTTTCTCCGCATCTATTGAGATGATCATATGGGTTTTCTCCTTCAACTTGTTAATATGGTGTATCACATTGATTGATTTGCGTATATTGAAGAATCCTTGCATTCCTGGAATAAACCCCACTTGATCATGGTGTATGATCCTTTTAATGTGCTGTTGGATTCTGCTTGCTAGTATTTTGTTGAGGATTTTTGCATCTATGTTCATCAGTGATATTGGCCTGTAGTTTTCTTTCTTTGTGACATCCTTGCCTGGTTTTGGTATCAAGGTGATGGTGGCCTTGTAGAATGAGTTTGGGAGTGTTCCTTCCTCTGATATTGTTTGGAAGAGTTTGAGAAGGATGGGTGTTAGCTCTTCTCTAAATGTTTGATAGAATTCGCCTGTGAAGCCATCTGGTCCTGGGCTTTTGTTTGATGGAAGATTTTTAATCACAGTTTCAATTTCAGTGCTTGTGATTGGTCTATTCATATTTTCTATTTCTTCCTGAGTCAGTCTTGGCAGGTTGTGCATTTCTAAGAATTTGTCCATCTCTTCCAGGTTGTCCATTTTATGCGCATAGAGTTGCTTGTAGTAATCTCTCATGATCTTTTGTATTTCTGCAGTGTCAGTTGTTACTTCTCCTTTTTCATTTCTAATTCTATTGATTTGAGTCTTCTCCCTTCTTTTCTTGATGAGTCTGGCTAATGGTTTATCAATTTTGTTTATCTTCTCAAAGAACCAGCTTTTAGTTTTATTGATCTTTGCTATCGTTTCCTTCATTTCTTTTTCATTTATTTCTGATCTGATTTTTATGATTTCTTTCCTTCTGCTAACTTTGGGGTGTTTTTGTTCTTCTTTCTCTCATTGCTTTAGGTGCAAGGTTAGGTTGTTTATTCGAGATGTTTCCTGTTTCTTAAGGTGGGATTGTATTGCTATAAACTTCCCTCTTAGAACTGCTTTTGCTGCATCCCATAGGTTTTGGGTCGTCGTGTCTCCATTGTCATTTGTTTCTAGGTATTTTTTAATTTCCTCTTTGATTTCTTCAGTGATCACTTCGTTATTAAGTAGTGTATTGTTTAGCTTCCATGTGTTTGTATTTTTTACAGCTCTTTTCCTGTAATTGATATCTAGTCTCATAGCATTGTGGTCAGAAAAGACACTTGATACAATTTCAATTTTCTTAAATTTACCAAGGCTTGATTTGTGACCCAAGATATGATCTATCCTGGAGAATGTTCCATGAGCACTTGAGAAAAATGTGTATTCTGTTGTTTTTGGATGGAATGTCCTATAAATATCAATTAAGTCCATCTTGTTTAATGTATCATTTAAAGCTTGTGTTTCCTTATTTATTTTCATTTTGGAAGATGTGTCCATTGGTGAAAGTGGGGTGTTAAAGTCCCCTACTATGATTGTGTTACTGTTGATTTCTCCTTTTATGGCTGTTAGTATTTGCCTTATGTATTGAGGTGCTCCTATGTTTGGTGCATAAATATTTACAATTGTTATATCTTCTTCTTGGATCGATCCCTTGATCATTATGTAGTGTCCTTCTTTGTCTCTTCTAGTAGTCTTTATTTTAAAGTCTATTTTGTCTGATATGAGAATTGCTACTCCAGCTTTCTTTTGATTTCCATTTGCATGGAATATCTTTTTCCATCCCCTTACTTTCAGTCTGTATGTGTCTCTAGGTCTGAAGTGGGTCTCTTGTAGACAGCATATATATGGGTCTTGTTTTTGTATCCATTCAGCCAATCTGTGTCTTTTGGTGGGAGCATTTAGTCCATTTACATTTAAGGTAATTATCGATATGTATGTTCCTATTCCCATTTTCTTAATTGTTTTGGGTTCGTTATTGTAGGTCTTTTCCTTCTGTTGTGTTTCTTGCCTAGAGAAGTTCCTTTAGCATTTGTTGTAAAGCTGGTTTGGTGGTGCTGAACTCTCTCAGCTTTTGCTTGTCTGTAAACGTTTTAATTTCTCCATCAAATCTGAATGAGATCCTTGCTGGGTAGAGTAATCTTGGTTGCAGGTTTTTCTCCTTCATCACTTTAATTATGTCCTGCCACTCCTTTCTGGCTTGTAGAGTTTCTGCTGATAGATCAGCTTTTATCCTGATGGGGATTCCCTTGTGTGTTATTTGTTGTTTTTCCCTTGCTGCTTTTAATATGATTTCTTTGTGTTTAATTTTTGACAGTTTGATATGTGTCTTGGCGTATTTCTCCTTGGATTTATTCTGTATGGGACTCTCTGTGCTTCCTGGACTTGATTAACTATTTCCTTTCCCATATTAGGGAAGTTTTCAACTATAATCTCTTCAAATATTTTCTCAGTCCCTTTCTTTTTCTCTTCTTCTTCTGGAACCTCTATAATTCGAATGTTGGTGCGTTTAATGTTGTCCCAGAGGTCTCTGAGACTGTCCTCTGTTCTTTTCATTCTTTTTTCTTTATTTTGCTCTGCAGCAGTTATTTCCACTATTTTATCTTCCACCTCACTTATCCGTTCTTCTGCCTCAGTTATTCTGCTATTGATCCCATGTAGAGTATTTTTTATTTCATGTATTGTGTTTTTAATCGATGCTTGATTCATCTTTAGTTCTTCTAGGTCCTTGTTAACTGTTTCTTGCATTTTGTCTATTCTATTTCCAAGATTTTGGATCTGGGAAATAGAATCTTGGATCATCTTTACCATCATTATTCTGAATTCTTTTTCAGGTAGACTGCCTATTACGTCTTCATTTGTTAGGTCTGGTAGGTTTTTATCTTGTTCCTTCTCCTGCTGTGTGTTTTTCTGTCTTCTCATTTTGCTTATGTTACTGTGTTTGGGGTCTCCTTTTTGCAGGCTGCAGGTTCGTAGTTCTCGTTGTTTTTGGTGTCTGTCCCCAGTGGCTAAGGTTGGTTTAGTGGGTTGTGTAGGCTTCCTGGTGGAAGGTACTAGTGCCTGTGTTCTGGTGAATGAGGCTGGATCTTGTCTTTCTGGTGGGCAGGTCCACGTCTGGTGGTGTGTTTTGGGGTGTCTGCGGACTTTTTATGATTTTAGGCCACCTCTCTGCTAATGGGTGGCGTTGTGTTTCTGTCTTGCTAGTTGTTTGGCATAGGGTATCCAGCACTGTAGCTTGCTGGTCGTTGAGTGAAGCTGGGTGCTGGTGTTGAGATGGAGATCTCTGGAAGATTTTCGCCGTTTGATATTATGTGGAGCTGGGAGGTCTCTTGTGGACCAGTGTCCTGAAGTTGGCTCTCCCACCTCAGAGGCACAGCACTGACTCCTGGCTCCTCAATTTGGGATGATTTGTTGTCTATTCATGTATTCCACAGATGCAGGGTACATCAAGTTGATTGTGGAGCTTTAATCCGCTGCTTCTGAGGCTGCTGGGAGAGGTTTCCCTTTCTCTTCTTTGTTCTCACAGCTCCTGGGTCTCAGCTTTGGATTTGGCCCCGCCTCTGCGTGTAGGTCGCCGGAGGGCGTCTGTTCTTCGCTCAGACAGGACAGGGTTAAAGGAGCAGCCTCTTCGGGGACTCTGGCTCACTCAGGCCGGCCGGGAGGGAGGGGCACGGAGTGCGGGGCGAGCCTGCAGCGGCAGAGTTCGGCGTGACGTTGCACCAGCCCGAGGCGCGCTGTGCGTTCTCCCAGGGAAGCCGCCCCTGGATCCCGGGACCCCAGCAGTGGCGGGCTAAACAGGCTCCCGGAAGGGCGGTGTGGACAGTGACCTGCACTCGCACACAGGCTTCTTGGCGGCGGCAGCAGCAGCCCCAGCGTCCCACGCCCGTCACTGGGCTCCGCGCTTTCAGTCGTGACTCGCGCCCGTCTGTGGAGCCCCTTTAAGCAGCGCTCTTAATCCCCTCTCCTCGCGCACCAGGAAACCAAGAGGGAAGAAAAAGTCTCTTGCCTCTTCGGCAGCTCCAGAGTTTTCCCGGACTCCCTGCCGGCTAGCTGTGGCACATTAGCCCCCTTCAGGCTGAGTTCTCGCCGCCAGCCCCAGTCCTTTCCCTGCGCTGTGGCATCTTTTTTTTTCCCCCCTGCCTAGAGAAGTTCCTTTAGGATTTGTTGTAAAGCTGGTTTGGTGGTGCTGAATTCTCTTAGCTTTTCCTTGTCTGTAAATTTTTAATTTCTCTGTTGAATCTGAATGAGAGCTTTGTTGGTTAGATTATTCTTGGCTGAAGGTTTTTCCCTTTCATCACTTAAAAATATATCATGTCACTCCCTTCTGGCCTGCAGAATTTCTGCTGAAAAATCAGCTGATAACCTTATGGGGATTCCCTTGTATATTATTTATTGCTTTTCCCTCATTGTTTTAATATTTTTCTTTGTCTTTAATTTTTGTCAGTTTGATTAATATGTTTCTCGACGTGTTCCTCCTGGGTTTATCCTGTATAGGACTCTCTGTAGTTCCTGGACTTGGGTGACAATTTCTTTCCCATGTTAGAGAAGTTTTTGACTATAATCTCTTCAAATATTTCTTCAGGCCCTTTCTCTTTCTCTTCTTCTTCTGTGACCCCTAAAATGTGAATGTTGGTGCATTTAATGGTGCCCCAGTAGCCTCTGAGACTGTCCTCATTTCCTTCTATCATTTTTTCCCCTTTATTCTGTTCTGTGGCAGTGATTTCCACCACTCTGTCTTCCAGCTCACTTATTCGTTTTCCTGCCTCAGTTATACTGGTATCAATTCCTTCTAGTATATTTTTCATTTCAGTTTTTGTATTGTTCATCTGTGTTTGTTTGTTCTTTAAATCTTCTAACTCTTTGTTAAGCATTTCTTGTATCTTGGTCTGTGCCTCCATCCTTTTTCCAAGATCTTGGATCATCTTTACTTTCATTACTCTAAATTTTTTTCACGTAGATTTTCTATCTCCTATTCATTTAGTTGTTCTTGTAGGTTTTTATCTTGCTCCTTTGTCTGAAACATATTTCTCTGTCATCTCATTTTGTCTAACTTACTGTGTTTGTGGTATCCTTTACACATGCTGCAGAATCGTAGTTCCTCTTGCTTTTGGTGTGTGCCCCCTAGTGGGTGAGTTTGGTCCAGGGCCTTTTGCAGGCTTCCTCGTTGCGGGGACTGGTGCCTGCCCTCTGGTGGGTGGATTTGGGTCTTGTCCCTCTGGTGGGCAGGGCTGTGTCGATTGGTGTGTTTTGTTTTGTCTGTGAGCTTAGTAGGACTTTAGGCAGCCTGTCTGCTGATGGGTACAGCTGTGTTCCTGTCTTGCTGGTTGTTTGGCCTGAGGCATTTCAGCGCTGGAGCCTGCAGGCTGTTGGGTGGGGTTGAGTCTTGGTGCTGAAATGGGGACTTCCTGTAGAGCTCATGCTGATTAATATTCCCTGGGGCCTCTGCTACCAGTGTTGTTGCCCCCACAGTGAACTACAGCCAAGCCCTGCTTCCCCAGGAGACCCTCCAAGACCCCTAGGTAGGTCTAGCCCAGGTTCCTATGGAGTTACTGCTTTGTGCTGGGTCCAGGTGCTCTTGGTACCTTGTGTACACCCTCCAAGAGTGGAGTCTCTCTTTCCCCCAGCCCTGTGGGGCTCCTGCCCTCAAGACCCACTGGTCTTCAAGGCTAAATGCTCTGGGGGTTCTTCCTCCAGATGCCAGACCCTCATACTGTCTTGGAGAGTTATTTTTATGTGGGAATGTCCCTGTGTAGCCTGCATGGGTTTGAATTTTTTTTTTTGGGTGCAGTGTTTGTTTTCAGTATGGTTGTCATCTCTTCAGTGTATGCTAGCTGTTGTCTCCCTGATAGGGTATTTGACTGGTGTTTTGGTGACCAAAGCCTGCCCTGGGTATTGAGTGGAGCCTCCCCTTTGCTCTGTGGTTGTCACTGCCCTGTCAGGGGTGGGGTCTGCTCCCTAGGTATTGGAGTAGAGGCCTCCAGATCTGTTTCTTAGCTGTGTTTCTGATCTGCAGTGCGAGGGAGGTGGTGTTGGAGCAGTCCCAATAAGAGAGAAGCCACTGAGTATTCCTCCTTCGGCGCTATTCACCCATGAACATGCTCTGTTGTGTCACCTTTTACCCGTTGTTTGAACTCACAAGTTACTCTGTTGTCGGCTCTGCTCTCAGCCCCACCTTAACCACTGGTAGGCCGGCAATTGGCCTTGGTGTCTCTCAGGAGTTGTTTTCACCAGGCCACTAGCGTAGACCCACTGATGTCAGGTCCCAGGAGATTGCAGTAATCATGGATCTGGACCTGCTGTGGGTACTATGGGGGTGGCTCAGACTCTGGCCTGGCCCATCCCCCACATGTATGTGCTCACAAAGTCCACAGCTGCTAAAGCTAGACCCGTCTCAGCTGCAGGAGCATTTGTTGACTGTTTAGATGTTCTTCAGGTGCTGAGTTTACAAAGCCAGTTGTGGGGGTGTAATTCTGCCATTTGTGCAGCTGTGAGGAGAGATTTCAGCTCTTCTTTCATAGTTGCACAGTCCCTGGGGCTCAGCTGTGGTTTCAGCTCCACCTCTGTGTGTGGGCCACCCACAGGCATCTGCTCCCAAGGCTGCCCTGGAGCACAAGAGCCCAGCCCTGTGGGGATGGGTCACACAGCAGAGCCAGAGGCCGTGGGTGCAAGAGAGCTGGCTCTGGAGGGGATGGGGTGCATGGGGGAGCGAGCCAGTGGCCATAGGTGTGAGAGAGCCAGCCCTGGCGGGAGCCCTTCCTAATGCTCATGGAGGCAGGGGCTGGTGCATGGGCAGAGAGGCTTCAATGGCGACCTCGCCCTTTGTGTGTCCCTCAACAATGGCGCTTTGCTTCTATGGCGATCCGGGCTTTTTCCAGGAGGATTCCTGGTTGAGGAGCTCGTCTCTCCTGTCCCCTCAGGCTGTCACCTTGCAGAGAACAGCAGTTCTCTCCCTGGGTCTGCTCTCTAAACCCCACGTTCCAGCACCCAGCCCCTGGGCACATGTCTCAGTCTGGGATGTGCAGGGCCGCGGCTTGGACCCTCTGTGTAGGTCTCATTCTGCCCTGCCTGCCACAGACCAGTTGCTGCACTCTCCTCTGAGCCCCCAAAGCTCCCCTTCTGTCCCACATGATCTCCTGTCAGTGGGGGGCCTTCTCCGGATGCGGGAACCTGTCCTCACCTTCAGCTCCCCCCAGGGGTGTAGGTCTCATCCTGCTTCCTCTCCTCTTCCTTTTTCCTTCTTTCATCCTACCCAGTTATGTGAGAATCTTTCTTGTGCTTTTAGGTGTCCGAGTTCCTCTGCTAGTGTTCAGCAGGTGCTCTGTGAGATTTTTTCCATTTATAGATGTATTCTTGATGCATTTGTGGGGAGAGATGAACTCCATGTTCTCCTACTCCTCCGCCATCTTGACTCCTCTCTAACAAATCAGTAGACTTTGAGTAAAGCAGATTACCCACCATAGTGTGGGTGGGCCTCATCCAATCAGTTGAAGGTCTTAAAATCAAAATACTGAGCTCCCCTGAAGAAGGGGGAATTCAGCCAACAAACTGCCTTAGAAGTTGAACTGAAACTCTTCTCTGGGTCTCCAGCTGCCCACCTGCCCTACAGATTTGGACTTTCCAGCCTCCACAACTGCATGAGCCAATTCCTTAAACTATATCTCCCTTTCCCTACACACACATACACACACAGAGACATGCACACACATACACACAGAGTGTGTGTGTTTCTTTGTAGAACCTGCACTACTGGTCATGGCACAGAGGACTTGAAACTCACCAAGGGCAGGGACTGTGTCTCCTTTGTGCGGCCCTGGGTCCCCCTCCCTAGCGCCATGCTGGCACATAGCAGGTGCTCCATCCACATGGTAGCTTGGTGATCACCAAGCACTTTATACATTCTGCATCCTAGCTGGAAAGTCTGCCCCAGTAAGAATCCAGAGTGACTGGACTCAAGAAATGGATAAGAGTCTGGGGGCTGGGGTGGATTTTAAGGGCTTGCAGGGCAGATGACGAGAAGTTTTGAGCCAGATGTTAGTTGTGCATTTTGGGACCTGAAACTTCAACATGGGGAAGAGAGACTTCTGGGGTCAGATGCCTGCCTTTGTCCAGGCTCTCTTTGGACTGGGCCAGAGCAGGGTCCATTTTGCTTTGACCATCATGGACCTATAATGGCGATGGAGAAGGGGGAGAAGGCCCCCGAGTAGTCCTGCCTTAGGCAGTTCTCGCTTTAGCAAGTGCATACAGACTGGGTAACTTTTTTCACGTTTTATTGTAAAGTCCTCAGAAAAAGAGCATTTACAATGACAATACTTTATGATAATCTGTGAATTGTCTTTATATCAAGTGGTACTGCAAATACATGGTGTGTCCAATACTGTGAAATACATCAAAGCAAACACAAACTTATCTCCAATGCCACATACAGTTGCTGTGTTGGTACAAATTTCTACTAAAGTTGATGTATTAAAAATAATTTATATATATTTTATAAATAAGGAAAAATTCACATGTATAGTAATTATAGGAGGCCTTTTGAGAAATACCAGTGATTACAGAAAATATATTTTGGAGTCTACACAACTGCTCAAAATAATGTAATCTGCCTCGACATAAGAGATCTGGAAGTTTTCTGAGGTGGGGGAGGATGAGAATCCTAACAGGACAAATTGTGTGTGTGTGACTGCATATCTCGAGGGTCGTTCACTACACTATAGCATGAACACAGCGTGTGTGACTACAGCAGCAAAACTCCATGCCTAGTCTGCTTTTAGATCATCTCACATGGCCTTCAGGAAGCACGAGCAGTGGGGGAGGGGGAGATGGGGTGCGAAGGGGAAGGGCCAGGAACGGAGAGGGGGCTGGCCAGCCGCCGGAGTCAGGGTGTGGGTCGGGGGCACCACAGAAAGCTGTGCTGTGGGTCTGGGATGGGGGACTTGCAGACCACTGTCCCTCACCTCTCTGAAGCAGCTGAAGTAGCAAGGGACAAACAACTCTTAAAGCTATGGCCAATGTCATGCTGGGCAGTGCATGAAGGTTTAGATTTAGGAAATTTTCTCATGTGAGAGCTCTTGGGCCCCCCATATCCAGCCAATAATGGTTGCCATTCCTCAGAAATGATCTTGAAGACAGTGCCCCCACTGGGCAGCATTGTCTGATCCCGCCTTGGTGACATGTGGAGAGCTGCGTGTCACTGGGCTGGGGGTAGGGTCGAGTTGACAGTTATTGCTTTGTGGCATGCAGACTGAGCCCTCTACAGCCCTCCAGGGCATGGCCTGCTCCCTGGGGCCACAGCAGAAAGGGATGGTCCCATGTTAGTCAAGGTGAGCTTGGAAAGAGGGGTATGTGAATTGCGGTTTGTCCAAAAACCACGCACATGCTCAACACTCTTGTGCTGGCTAAAGAAGCCTTGCTGTGAAGTTTGGAGGTCAATTCCTGCTCTCCCCCTATCTTCCATAATTTCACACATTGCGTTTGGTTGAATTCCCAATGCTGCTCACAGGTCCAAAGGATGGGTGAAACTCTGCTTGCTGGGCTCCAGGTGTCGGCTGGGTGGCTGGTGCCTAAACCCTGAAGGCCCAGATAAGATGCTCAAATCCTCAAGTGGCTTGGCAGGTAACCTGGTGTAGACAGAAGCAGGAAGTGGGTTGTAGTCCACCAGGTATTTGGGGTCTTGCAGTCACACCTTGAGTATAAACACTGTATATTTCCCCCTTGAACTTTTTTAAGCCCCTCTGTTCTATGATCTCTTGATTTTGGAGAGAAATCAAGGCAGTTAGTGACTTTCTTGAACAAAACTGCTTTGCCTATGTGCCAATCTGGGAGCAAATAGTAACATCTGGCCCTATGAGTGACTTTTCACTTGTACCCAAAGCAAGGAAGCAGCATGCAAAGGCCACTGGGGGCTGGTGTGGTGGTCAGGTGAGTTGCCCCTTGAATTGTAGGAGTGGCTCATGAGCAGGAGGCCCCAGGCATAGGAAGGGAGCAGGAAAGGCAGAGAACAAAGTGAGGATGGAGGGAGGTGTAGCTCAGCCCTCTAAGGGCTTGACTGAGATGTTATGGTCTATATTCCCGTCTGACAGTTTCTGTCTGATAATAGCCGACTTCCCTGACAGTTCTGAGTTCTCGCTTGTCTTGGTCACCTAACTCCAAAGGGCTGTGAGCTAGGGTTTGGGGGGTGTGATTTTGGGTAGCAAGCGGCTATGTCCCAGTGGGTTCTGATTGTACTTGGAGTGGGATCTGGGGTCCTGGGTGGGGGAGGATGGCAAAGAACTTTGCCATCGATGTCGGCATCGTTGTCATCCTACATCACCTGTCTGGCCTCCTGGCTCAGAGGTGCCAGGTGCAAGGAGGAGGTGCCGGGTGGAAGAAAGAGGATGTGAGGTAGATTGGTGGATGTGTAGGAGGGCGTTGGGAGCAGTATCATTGCTCCTGGAGGCTGGCTTCTGAAGAGGAGGATGGGAGAGTGAGCTGTGGGATTTGGTAATGAAATGGTGCAGTGTCCGTGGTACCTGAATGAAACACATTGTGAAAAATGAATGGATTACTATTTAAGCCCCTTGTAGAAAAATATATCCATCATGAAGCTGTTTCACATCTCAGTTCTGAAATCTCCTTTAGTTCACAGGTTATTTGGTCAGCAGAAAAGAAGTGGGGGCCACACAAAGCCAACTCCAGGTTTTCCTCAGTGAAGACTCAGCAGTTACAATTCCCTAGGGCAGCAGGCGGTTCTTGGCTTTATTTGGGCTGGAGTGCTGTCCTCCAGGGCACTTACCTGGACCTGGGAGGCTGAGATGGGGCTGGGGGGTGGTGGATTGCAGGGACTGAGCTGTCTCCCGTGACGCTATCTCTAGGTCACAGAATATGAAGCTTGGTATGAGTGTGGCCCCAGCCTAGATTTACAGGGGTCTTCCAGCTACTTCTGGGGGCTTGGGGAAAGTAGCAGGACCCTCAAATGACTTGGAGCCTTAAAAAAGGGGCCTGGGCCAGCCCCAGGCAGGGCTCGCTGGCTCAGTGTTACTGGGGCTGCGATGATGGTATCTGCCTTACTGTGTGTGGTTCACAAGCAAGCTTACTTGCACAGAAAGTCCATGCAGGCGTCTAGAAGCAGACAAATCCCTCTTCCCACCATCAATCCGTGGGTGGCTGCGTGGGCTTTTGGACCGAGAACCTCCATGTGGGGTCTTGCTCACTTGGGCAGAAGGAGGATGAGGGCCTCCATTTCAAATCTTTAATGTCACCGTAGGTGTCAATTACTTCTGTTTGTTAGTCTGAAAAAAAATCTACGTTAAATTTTTGTGAAATGAACTTTATTTCAAAATCCAGTAATTTTGAAATAGTTCATCACGTAAGTGGCTTTGGGGGTGATTCTTTTGGTAAAATGAATACTCCTTTAATGTGAAATATTAGTAGATAGCTGATAATTTGTGTTCATCAGAAGGATCGCTGGCTGTTGTGATGACTTCGTACCGCAGTGGCTTTCAAACTGTGTTCCATGAGCCTCGGCTGGGGCTAATGTGTGGGAGAAAGGGGCGGGTGGAGTCCTAGCCAGCCCTTCAGTCGGTTGCACTGCTAAAAACACATTGACTTTCCTTTGTGAATTTGCAAATTTCACAGTTTTCAGGGCTGTGATTCCCCTCTCCTATATAATTGTGTCTGAAATGCTGGCAGCAAGACCTAAACTGGCCATCTCCAGCTTTGCTACTTCACAGTTACGACGAGAGGCAGAGAAGCTTTCCAGACACACTTAGAAGCGGAAGGAATTGTGGAAAAGGAACAGGTGCTGCTGAAGTCACTCCCAGTTGAAAAGGCCAGTTGGGACTGGATTGGTCTTTTACTCAGCAATCCTGCAGTCCAGAGGGGCCAGTGTTCTGGCCTGGCAGTTGGTGGGCTCTTCTTCATGTAGGCTCAGAGACTTTCTTTTTCTTCCAGGGACCGCCACAATTCAGAAGATGTTTTCCAAAGGAAGAAGCTCACGAAAGTTGGAGAATTTCAGGGATAGAAGTGGGACTTTGGAAGAAAATGTGTCAAGACATTGAGGCAGGAAAAAAAAAAAAAGGTGAGATGTGTTTTCCATCCATCCCAGTTATTGTGAAACTAAATATTAGGCTTTTGAGGTCAGTTTCTTCAACCTATATCTACATACTGTATCTTAAAAAAAATCCATGAATGTTATTTGTCTAGGCACACCCTGGGAGTTGTTGGGGACAAGAGTTTGGTGGACTGAGATGCATGAAACACACTAGAGGACTGGCCAATGTCGGGAACTCTGTGGCGGGCAGGTGGGTTGGGCAGTTAGGTGGGAGTGAGAAGCTCTGTTTCCAGTGAAGCAAGGTCTGTGTCTTCCTTTCTCTGAAAGGGGCCATTCCTCAGCAGCCCAGGAAACTCATGACCATGTTGGCAGGTGAAGGCATCTAACCTAATGTGTCTGTGATGGGACCACCTCTTCCAACTTCAGGTGGCTTGAAAAATGACCCTTCAAGCCAGAAAGCATACAAGTGCAATTTGGCCACTGATGTGCACAAGAAGGAAAGGGGTGTTTTGAGAGCCCAAGGGGGCCTCTTCCTTGCTGAGATTCTCTGATATGGGCTATCTTCATGGGGCTGTTGGGTTGTACTTCTTTGATGCCCAGTGGAGAGCCTACCACAGCCTGAGACATTTGGGAATAATGCAGCAGTGCCAGCCCGTATCCTTGTGTTATTACTGGGGAGAGAGGGACCCAAGTGTAAGAAACACTTACTGAAATGTGCTGTGCTATGATGATGCAGGGACTGGGGTGCCACAGCTGAGTGTGAGGGCCACAGGGAGAAGAGAAATGGGGTTTTAAAAGGGATAGCCTAAGGAACCCGCCTGAACCCCACTTGTATCCTTCGGGTTTCTGCATTGAGCCTGGAGGCCACTTTCTGCAGGCCGCACACACCTTTCCAGGCAAGCCTGGTCTGCCCTGAATCTGGGGTACTGGGCTGGCTAATAAATGTCCCCCTTCAGTACTGAAAAGCAGGCACGCAGGGTTTGTCTTGGTCTCTTGGGGTCCCAACCCAGAACGGAGCCTTTACCAATGTGGTGGCCTGATCTGCACTTGGGGGTGTCCCTGGTGCAGAGAACCACAATCGCTTGATGGCCATTGTCTTCTTTCTGGATGTGGGGTGGTGACTCTCAGAGCCATGGCCTAAGGCAGGGAGGAATACAGCTGGACCTCGGAGAGCGTCTTTCTGCTTACTAGCATTTGAGATTATAAAAAATTATTTTTTAATCAAAAATTCCAAAATAAAGTGAGTGATTTCCCCATCCCCCAAGATGCAATAAGTCTTGTTGGCTCTCCCTCAGGCTTACAACAAGTCAAATGGAAAGAAAAGCAAGAAGCAACTGCGAAGGAGAAAATGAGGTCCAGAGCGAGGGCAATGTGGCTCTCACGCCATGAGGGAGAGCCCTGCTCCAGGGAGCCTGTGTCTTCAGGCCACATCAGGGTGAAGTCTGGCCGGACCCTGGAGAATGACTAGGCGAAGGCAACGGACAGAAGCATCCGCCTGGAAAGCAGGAGCTCCTGGTTCCATGGCAGCCCAGGTAACGTGGCGCGTAGCTGGGCGCAGAAATGATTCCTTTACACAGCAGCATATTCTCATCGTAGCTCAAGGCAGAAATCATACGTCCTAACGAAAAACCCCCATCTTGTTAGCAGCGCATACCTTATACTAGGAAACTTGCAAGGAGACCAGTGTTGAACCACAAAGCGAATACAGGTTTTTGCTTTTGTCTGTAAAAATGTACAGGGTGCCTGCTTGGGGCTGCGGTGTCAGTACCAGGCGGTGCTCGTGGCTGCTTCATACCTCGCCCACCCACACCACTGTGGTCCCTCCCTTTACTCCCGCCACCTCACACCGCGGCGCGTTTTGTCTCGCGTTGATGAGAAGCAGTGACTCTTGGGCTGGCGTGAGGAGGTACTGCCCGAACAGCCCGCTGTCCCTCACGATCCTGCGGGGCCTGGCCCAGGCTCGGGCTGGCCCCGCGGGCGCGGGCGGCTCCTTCAAGCCCTTCAGCACGCCCGTCTTCCCCGTGGACAGCTCTAGGAAGAGCAGGTCCGGCTCTGTCTCCAGCGTGGCGTAGACGTAGTACTGGTCGCCCTGGGTGAAGGAGGGCTGGAAGGCCACGTCTGAGACGCCCTGGCTCACTTTCAGGTCATAGAGGGTCTGGATCTCCCCCCGCAGCGTGATCTCCTGCACGTGAAGCTGGGGGCTGTTGGAGGCGGCGCTGACTAGGAAGCGCCCATCGGGGGAAGTGTGTGGGGTGCCGGTAACGTGGCCGTTGGGGCCGACCACGGTGTCCGTGACACTGTCGAGCAGCAGCTGCGGGGCGGCTGGAGAGGAGCTGTGCTGTCGGCACTGGATGAAGAAGTAGCCGCCCAGGTGGGTGTGGGCCATGGCCTGTGGCAGGCAGCCGTGGCTCTGCAGCCCGATGGTCTTGAGGAGCATCAGTGTTTCCAGGTCGACTTTGTGGACTGCAGGGTCAGACTTGTTGAAGATGAAGCCGAACCTGGGAGGAGATGCAAACTGAGGTCAGAGGTCAGGAGGACATTTTGGGTAGGGGATAGGTCATTTGTCTCAAACGATGGCATCCTTTCTCTTTTCCTTTATCGTAACCCTTTGGGGATCTAGCAGCCTATTAATAAGATCTACCATTCTGCAGGAGATGGCTTCATAAGCGATTCATCTATGATCTCAAACCAAATGCAGTTGAGTTACAAAATGTTCCTGGATTTATGCTCTTGTAATATGCACGCATCTTTAGAAATGGTAAAGGAAGAGCATAATTGTGCCTCAGCAGCTTCTGCCTCGGGGGTGCCTTTGATTCAGCTCCCTAGAGGCCTTGTGGCAGCTGGGAAGTGGCGGGCCTGTGGCTGGAGGGAAAGGACAAGAGGTGTCCGCCCTGACTCTGCCTGCTAGGAGGACAGGAGAGGTGAGTCTATATCTGAGGTGGTTTTTGGACTACTGGCTGGGTCGGAACTTGGGGATGGAGATGCAAGAGAACAAGGACAGATGTCCTATCCATGCTCCCTTACCCTTGGAGAGGAACGTGGGTAAGGGTTGAGGGCAGCCTCTTCCCTGGCCACGTTGATGATGCTGGTCGCAGGAAGTCCCTTTGGGCTGGGGCTAAGGACAGCTTTTACCTTTACAGCCAGATGGCCTGGCACTGCTGCGGTGCCCTGCTAGCTGCAGAGCCTGGGGCAAGTTGCTTGCCTCTTCAAGCCCCTGCTAATATAAAGAGGGTAGTTCCTTCCAAGGGCTGTTGGGAGGATTAAATCTAAGAGGGAGCTTTAGTGGAAGAGGTCAGTAGGTGGAAGCTGCCACATCTGGACTTTGTGAAATTCCTCTTTGGAGGCTGGTTGTGAGCTGCAGAAGGGCCTGATTCCAGGCAGGACTTCCCTCTGATTGTGAGAGCCTCTGCCTAAACCCCTCACTTGCAGAGGCCTTTGGGTGCTGTGTACACCTACAGGAGTAGAGAAAAATCTCTTCCACAATTTTCTCTTGAATAACAAACAAGCTATGCCTCAGAGTAGGGAAAATGCCCACTTTACAGCATCTTTAAAGCATCCTTAAAGAGCTAGAGCATGGAAAGAGCAGGAAAGAAAACCCCATGCTTATAAGAAACTGTAATGTAAAAGTCACACACAGGCTCTGCAGAGCCTGAGTTTGCATGACTTCTGGCTGAATTCAGCTTCTTTGAGGGGGTTTACCATTTACAACCATTTTAGAGGCTCTGTCCCAGGTATTCTCTGCAGTGAGGTAGGGAGGTCATAAAGTGATTATTTTCTCCCTTGGGCAAAGATGAATGGGAGAGCCCTATTTTTACAAGTCCAGCTTCAGCTTGCAAAAATGAGTCATTTCTTCCTGGAAAAAGGTGCTTGATGTCAGAGTAAAGGAAGGCATAAACACTGCCACAAGACATTTGGGTCTTGATGACTTTATAAAAGGGCATGCTCAGTCTTCTGGCAGTGGTGCCTTGACAGAAAATGTCAGGGGTTCTCTGAAATGAACAGGGAAGGGGAGGGCCAGGGTGGGACGAGGCTTGCAGTCGAGGCCATGGCTGTTATTGTTAAGCTGTTCTTTTGGATGGTGGCAAACTAGACACCCAGGAGGCCTTGTTTCCTTGCAGGCCCCTGCATGGCTGCTCTGGGGACTCCTAGAGGAACCACAGGTTGTGGTTAGCAGAGAATGAGGCCAAATGGAGCACTGAAAGGAGACCCAGCTTTGCATTTAGTCTGACTCTGCCAGTTCCTGGCTGTGTGACTTTGGCCAGTGTCTTAACTTCTCTGGGCCCAAGTTTCCTCATCTATAAAACAGATTCGAGACCGCCTCTACTAGTTTCTTGCGTCTAGCAAGGAGAGGGTACTCAACTAACCACGGTTGTTTCCCTCTTTCCTCTGCTGTCCTCACCCAAGGGTGAGACTTCCTGACCTCACTGGGCCCCTGAGGGCATTAGGAGCTGGGTGCCTTCTTTAACAATTAAGGACTTGGGATGGGGCCATTTCTCTGTCCATTCCTGATGGGGTCCAAAGCCAGCCCAGGAGGAGTGGGGGAGAAAGAGAAAGGAGCAGGGCCACCCCGGGCGAAGCTGCCCCGTGCAGGGCTGAGCTGGGGCACGGAGTAGGTTAGGGCATTGCGGGCCGGTCTCACCTGACGTGGTTGATGATGAGGTTTGTTGGAGGAATGAAGAAATCGTCCACTCCTGCAAAGGGCGTGCGGATGAGGTGCTGGCCCTGACCGGTGCTGGCCTCTGTGATCACCTGCAACACAGAGCGGAAGTCCTTGTGAGGGCCCATCCCAGCGGGGCTTGGAAACCTGCAGACACATGCACGCTCGGGTGGAGACCCCGGCAGACAGGCTGCTTGAGAGAGAGATGATGGGCAAGTCACCATCTTGGCGGTGGTGGTGGGGGGCGGGCCAGGAGCAGAGTGGGAGATGCTTGGGAATGGCGTAGGCAGGGACCCATCCTTCCAGGCAGGGGAAGTGGGGAGACAGGAGTGAACGCCTGAATTGCTCCCTCCTGCTCGGTCAGGCCTGCCCCTGACTGACTGTGGTGCATGTTGTCAGCCACCGTGACGTGACAGCAGGGTGAGGACTCGGAGGGGCTGTGCTGGGGCTTCTGAGGGAGGGTCCTCAGAACCTAAGCACCTCTGCTCAGAGACGGCCTCCTCCACGACGGGGAGTCCCACTTCTCAACACCTAGGCCGCCCTGGGAAAGGCGGCGAGGTTTCAAATAACGAAAATGCTCAACGCGGAATCGCTGACTGGCTCTGTATTTTCCCTTGATGCCAGGCACCTGGGCTGGTTTGTTGAGAGTCTCTGTCATATGCGCCTCACAGAGGCGCTCTCTGAGAACTGTGGTTCCATAATTTATTAGAGAAAGCAGGCATCCTGTCAGAGGTGCTGGCCGTGTCATTTATTTTATTTTTTATTTTTATTTATTTATTTACTTATTTTAACATCTTTACTGGAGTATAATTGCTTTACAATGGTGTGTTAGTTTCTGCTGTACAACAAAGTGAATCAGCTATAGGTATACATATATCCCCATAGCCCCTCCCTTTTGCGGCTCCCTCCCACCTCCCTATCCCACCCCTCTAGGTGGTCACAAAGCACCGAGCTGATCTCCCTGTGCCATGTGGCTGCTTCCCACTAGCTATCTATTTTACGTTTGGTAGTGTATATATGTCCATGCCACTCTCTCACTTTGTCACAGCTTACCCTTCCCCCTCTCCGTATCCTCAAGTCCATTCTCTAGTAAGTCTGTATCTTTATTCCTGTCCTGCCCCTAGGTTCTTCAGAACCATTTTTTTTTTTAGATTCCATATATATGTGTTAGCATACGGTATTTGTCTTTCTTTCTGACTTACTTCACTCTGTACGACAGACTCTAGGTCCATCCACCTCACTACAAATAACTCAATTTCATTTCTTTTAATGGCTGAGTAATATTCCATTGTATACATGTGCCACATCTTCTTTATCCATTCATCTGTCGATGGACACTTAGGTTGGTTCCGTGTCCTGGCTATTGTAAATAGTGCTGCAATGAACATTGTGGTACATGACTCTTTTTGAATTATGGTTTTCTCAGGGTATATGCCCAGTAGTGGGATTGCTGGGTCATATGGTAGTTCTATTTGTAATTTTTTAAGGAACCTCCATACTGTTCTCCATAGTGGCTGTATCAATTTACATTCCCACCAACAGTGTAGGAGGGTTTTCTTTTCTCCACACCCTCTCCAGCATTTATTGTTTGTAGATTTTTTGATGATGGCCATTCTGACTGGTGTGAGGTGATACCTCATTGTAGTTTTAATTTGCATTTCTCTAATGATTAGTGATGTTGAGCATTCTTTCATGTGTTTGTTGGCAATCTGTACATGTTCTTTGGAGAAATGCCTGTTTAGGTCTTCTGCTCATTTTTGGATTGGGATGTTTGTTTTTTGATATTGAGCTGCATGAATTGCTTGTAAATTTTGGAGATTAATACTTTGTCAGTTGCTTCATTTGCAAATATTTTCTCCCATTCTGAGGGTTGTCTTTTGGTCTTGTTTATAGTTTCCTTTGCTGTGCAAAAGCTTTTAAGTTTCATTAGGTCCCATATGTTTATTTTTGTTTTTCTTTCCATTTCTCTAGGAGGTGGGTCATAAAGGATCTTGCTGTGATTTATATCAGAGTGTTCTATGTTTTCCTCTAAGAGTTTTATAGTGTCTTGGCCATGTCATTTAGATGCCTGTGATTAGGATGCTGGGGAGGGTTCCAGTTTCACAAAGGGGACTTGCTGTGAGAAGTGAAGAATTAGGCCCCGTGTTTTGTACAAATTGGTAGTGACAGAGCATGCTGCCTCTGTTTCCCTGGAGGTACCACTTTCTCCCCTGCGTGCCTGGCAGGAAGCAACTTGAGCCACTCCTTGGTGTGTGTCCCTGCTGTGTCTGTATCAGGGAAGCACATGGTGGCAGCACAGAACAGAGCCAAGTGATGTCTGGGGTTAGACAGGACGAGAGCATGGTTTGGAGGCCCTGCCAGAAAGCCCCCTGTGGTCAGGCTGGGCTTTTGTCCATCAGCTACTGAGGCCTTGGGCACAGGCAGGCTGGAGACACTGAGCCAGCGATCTTGTGTCCTCTTGCTTTCTGCACGTGCTCTTCAGCCTCCAAGTTCTAGGTGATTGCCCAGAAGGGTGGCAGACCTGCAGCCAGATGAGGGGCTTGGCCAGTTTGTGGGCAATTTTGGCTGGAGGACCCCAAGGACAAGCCCAGACCCTCTTAGCAGGACAGGAGGCAGATGCCAGACCCTGACCAGGGAGGGAAGACACTTTTCCTGATCTTCATGTTGTGGCCATTTATACAGAAGGAAGGATTCAGATTTTTGCAGCCTGAGGCTGAGGACAGTTTGTGATGGGGCTTTGTGACTCACATGGCTTAGAGCTCTGGATGCTTTTACCTTTTAAGAATGGAACTGCCTTCTGCCTCTTACTTTAATGACAAGACAAACAGCACCTGCACTGCTTCCTCGGGCAGGTTTGAGGCTTTAGTTTTTTGGATCATGCTTCCCGAGGGGTCAGCAGGCAGAATGCCGGATTAGAATGATGAGAGCTCTGATTTTCAGACGTGGGCAGCTCTAAAGTTAGGTTATTTTCCTGTGATTAAAAAAAAAAAAGGCCAAATGATGCTTCCATGGTAAGTCCATGGGAAAAGCTTAGAACTAGGCATTAAGAAAATATCAGTATTAGGAAACTGGATCTTAGAGAGTCCAGGTGAAAATGCCAGAGAATTCCGAGAAGCCATGCAATCATTGCTTGATATAAGGTCTGTCATTTTAGCTTATAATAGAGATGGAAAATTACAGGCTGTCAGCAGTCAGTGTCATTCATGCTTCACCACCCTGACACCCTATATCCAGAGGTTACTTCATCAAAACCCGGTGTCATGGGCCACTGAACTGATATGGGCTAGTCAGCCTCATTTCTCCAATGAGTCATGAGTTCCTTCTTGGCCTGTGTCCCAGCGCATGGCTGGGCACATTTGTGACCAAAAGATAATTATTGAGCCTCTCAAATTTCCTGGCTCTAGGGGCTTGGTTCAGGAGATGCACATAGTTGGCTGGGTATCAGGAGATGTAAGTTAGTAGTGAGTGTGGGGTAGGGAAGTCTGAGCATCTGCTTCAGAGGAGTGGACAAAGCCAGGTGAGAGGTGACAGCTGGGGAAGGGCAGGGTGCAAGATATCGAGTGCGATGGGCAGAGAGGCAGCTGAAAGCTGGGAGTGGGTGGGCGAGAGCATGATGGGCAGGATTTGAGACGGTGCCAAAGGTTCCAACACTGGCTCCTGGGGCAGGGCCTTGGTGGAATAAGCGTAATTTATAGAACCACCTTCATTTAGTCATAGCAAAGCTTGTTTAACCAATTCCTTAGTGTTGGATATTTAGAAACATTAAGATGGTATTTTCAATGTTTTGCAAATATAAACATTGCAGTAACATATAATGTTGTAGCTAAATCTTTGTGCCCATCCCTGATCCTCGTCTTTGGATAAGTTCTGAGAAGTCAAGTTGCTGGATTGAAAGTAATGTTCTGAGGCTTTTGGTTCACATTTCCAAATTGCTCACCATAAAGGCTCTGCCCACTGACATTTCCAGGAGCAGTTTCTGCAAGCAGTGGTTTCCTGAACCCTAGTCCACAGAGATGAAGGTAGGTTTATTCAATTTATTTCATTTTCTTGTCATAGTGCATTTCTAAGACTTTCCAATTATGGTGATGGTGGGCATAATGGTCTAATTCCTGCTATTAATTAAAATGCTTTTAGTGTTTTGTCATTTAGGCAAAATTTCCTCTTGGTTTCTCGGAAATAGTCTTCATTATGTTTATGTCTTCTATTCCTATTTTTAGTTTTTTTAAAAAAATTAAGAATGTCTGCTGTATTTAGTTAAATGCCTTTCCAGCATTTACTGAAAATATTATAGCTTTTTTTCTGTTTTGTGTTATGAGTAATGTTGACTTATTTCCTGAGAGTGAACCATTACTGCATCCCGGGAATTTGTTCCCTGCTTGAGCAGTTAGATGCATTGTTGGACTCTATTTTTAATACCATGTTTAGAATTTTGCTTCTGTATTCATAAGTGAGATTAGTTGATAGTTTTATTTTTTAATTTCTTCTGAATTTTTAAATTTTATTCATGTTTTTATACAGCAGGTTCTTATTAGTTATCTATTTTATACATATTAGTGTATACATGTCAACCCCAATCTCCCAATTCATCCCACAACCCCCCACCCCCCAGCAGCTTTCCCCCCTTGGTGTCCATACATTTGTTCTCTACATCCATGTCTCTTATTTCTGCCCTGCAAACCGGTTCATCTGTACCATTTTTCTAGGTTCCATATATATGCATTAATATACGACATTTGTTTTTCTCTTTCTGACTTACTTCACTCTGTATGACAGTCTCTAGATCCAACCACATCTCTACAAATGACCCAATTTCGTTCCTTTTTATGGCTGAGTAATATTCTATTGTATATATGTACCACACCTTCTTTATCCACTCATCTGTTGATGGGCATTTAGGTTGTTTCCATGACCTGGCTATTGTAAATAGTGCTGCAATGAACATTGGGGTGCATGTGTCTTTTTGAATTATGGTTTTCTCTGGGTATATGCCCAGTAGTGGGATTTCTGGGTCTTATGGTAATTCTATTTTTAGTTTTTTAAGGAACCTCCATACTGTTTTCCATAGTGGCTGTATCAATTTACATTCCCACCAACAGTGCAAGAGGGTTCCCTTTTCTCCACACCCTCTCCAGCATTTGTTGTTTGTAGATTTTCTGATGATGCCCATTCTAACTGGTGGTAGTTTTATTTTTTAATACTAAGGAGTTGCACCTTTTTTTCCATATGGTCTGGGATAGTTCAAATTATATTAAAATTATCTACATTTGAAAAGTTTGATAAAACTTGGCTGTACATTTTACTATGGTAGATCTTTGATCTTTAAAAAACCTCTTCTCTGGTAATTGTTCTATTTCAAGTTTTCCTTTTCTTAGGTCAGTTTTTTTTTCCTCCTTAATTTTTTTTTATTGAAGTATAGTTGATTTACAGTGTTGTGTTAATTTCTGCTGTACAGCAAAGTGACTCAGTTATATATACATATTTTTAAATTTATATAAATATTACATAACTATTATATTTATATCTTTTCTATTATGGTTCATCCCAGGACATTGAATATACTTCCCTGTGCTATACAGTGGGACCTTGTTGTCCATCCATTCTATATGTAATAGTTTGCATCTGCTCACCCCAAACTCGCAGTCCATCCCTCCCCCACACCCTTGCCCCATGGCAACCACAAGTCTGTTCTCTATGTCTGTGAGTCTGTTTCTGCTTGGTAGATAGATTCATTTGTGTCATATTTTAGATTTCATATATGAGTGATATCGTATGGTACTTGACTTTCTCTTTCTGACTAGGTCAGTTTTTTTTTTTTTTCTGCATTTTGCGAACAATCATCCATTTCTTCGAGGTCTTAAAATGTGCTGCCCCAGAGTTGCAGTGTAGTAGTATTTTACAATTATTTTCATCCTCCTTTATCTGCAGTAATATGTCTTTTCTCATTTCTCACTGTTTATATTCTTTTTTCTTTATCAGGTTTGTGAAGGATTTATTGGTTTTTGTTTGTCTTTTTTTATTTCTACTAATTTGAGTCTTTTAAATAATTCCTTCCTGCCAGTTACTTTGTTCTTTTTCTTATTTCTTAATACAAATACATTCTCTGCAGGCTTTTAAGACACAAATATTCCTTGTGTACAGCTTTCTCTGAATCCTGTAGGTTTTGATGAGAAGTAGTCTCTTTTTCATTGCTTTTGAGACAGTTTGTAATTTCTCCTTTTAATTTCCTCTTTGATGCAATAGTGATCTAGGAGTGCTTCCTGATTAGGTAGGTCACATTTTAATTGTTTCTAATTATCAGATAATGTAGCCTATAACACTGACTTTTACAAAATTTGCTAAATTTTTGTGATTACTGACACATATGTGGACATGTGAAAAATTTCTATTTGTCAGAGGAAAGGTTTTCTATATATTTATTAAACCAAGTTCCTTATTCATATTATTCATTTTTCCCATGTCATTATTTTGCCTCTTTGGAATGTACAATTTAAGTGCATTGTAAATCAAGTTCTTGTATTTTTAATCACTCTTGTATTATGTGTTTAGTTATGTTGTTTGCTATCTGTTGGCTGTTTGTCTCCACATAATGCTCCTCCTTATGCTGTTTAGTGCTTTTAACCTTAAATTTGACCTTGTCTGATATTAATATTACACTCATACATCTTTTTGTCCACCTACCATCACTATTTCCACCCCTTTCAATTCAACCTTTTATTATCACTTTATGGGTTTCTTGTAAACAAGTTACAGCTAGTTTTCTCTCCCTCTGTTCCAAACCCAATCTCATCATCTCTGCTTTTAATAGGAGAAATCAGTTTGTCACATTTGGAATAATTAGACAGTTAACTATCTCAACTATTAATTCAAAGAACATTCTCTATATCCTCTTATCCCTGTAAGATGACATTTTTGAGTATTTTTACTCTCTTTCCTCCACTCCCTACCCTTACTTTTACAGAAATAAATAACTTACCATCTTTAGTTAGAGCCTGGTATCAGAATTTCTCTTTCAGTGCATTGCTCCTAATTCAAATGCCCTTATTTAGCACTTATTAATACATTTCCCGGTAGTCTCTCCTCATCCATCTTATTTTTGGACCCTCCTCTCTAGGTTTCTTACTTAGGCCTGTTTCCTCTTTATCTTTCACCATATCGATGTCTCTGATCTGGTTCACCTACTGTTTTTCTGGTATCTTTCATGATCTTCTCTCTGAATTCTTGCATATCCTTAGGTCTTTCTTTTGTCCTGACAGGTAAATGATACCTTGGATATCAGCCCTTTTATCTTAATAGCATTTAGATGTGATGCCACGGTCTTCCAGCAGCTGTTGCAGGTGAGAAGTCCAGTGCCAACCTAATTGTTCTTTTACAGGTGACTTTTCTTTCTGCCTTGAAGCTTATAATATTTTTCCTTTATTCTTGGAAGTCCAGAGTTTTACCAAGAGCAGAGATGCGTTCTTTCTCATCAAGTTAGCCTGGAACTTACAGATCCCTTTTAATCTACATGATTTACTTTTTCAACTTGGAAATTTTCTTCCAAATTTATTTAATGTTTGACTCCATTCCAACTATTACCTTTTCTCTTTCTAAACTTCTTTTGACTTTGAAACATCTTTTGAGACTTCATATCTTAATCTTTTCTTGTATTCTGTGATTTGAGAATTTTTCTTTTTCTTTATCTTTCAGGCTACTATTTTGAGTCTCAGTAGAAATCATGCATTTTCAACTCATCTATCTACTGCAGTTTTAAAGTAGGAAGTCATTTTTTGTTAAATTTTAGTTTTAGAAAGATATTTTTTGGTGGCCCCTCCCCTTGAATTTCCTTACATGCTTTCTTAGAGCTGCCAGAGGAACCAATTTTCTGGGCTTATACTCTGTTCTGAGTGACCTTTACTCTGGCTCCCAGGTCCTCTAATTAATTGTTATTATTTGTCATCAGCTCACCGGGGCCCAGGATGTGTTGATGGTGTTCACTGAGGGACAATAGTCTTGTTTTGTAGGAGGTGAAGTAGTGTCCTTCCCCTGGCCCAGCAGCACAGAGGTAGGTAAGGCAGGTGGCCAGTCCCCAAGAGGAAGCTTCTGTAGACTGGGTATCCCTGGCCTCTTACCAGCCTTGGGAACAGTGTGAACTTGGCTCCATCCACAGCCCTTCTCAGCTGGGGTTCTGAGAGAGAATAAAACCCTAATATCCCGAGGAATCCACTGTATGCAGTGAATTCTCTTCTGTGCATCTAGAATGGTTCTATGCACCATCACTGGGAGAATCGAGGGAACAGGCATTCAAATCACCTTTTGTAGGGCTTAATCCTCTCATGTACCCCTGATGAGAAAGGCTGAGCCGGACACACTCAACATAGGGTTGGTGATGACCTTTCCTGACTGGTGGAGGAAGGGATCCCACAGATGTCCTGGTCCCAAGCTCTTCCCAAGAGGCAGTACAATGCAGTGGCTGAATGTATGGGCTGCAGGGCTGAATGTATGCCTAGGTTGGACCAGGGGCCAGTTATTGAAACCTGTGCCTGGAACACTGTGAGCACTCAGTAATGTGCTTCCATTTATGAACATAATTGCTGCTGCTGCTTTTCCTTCTCCTTCCTTATCATCTGGTGCCTGCTTTGACAATGTTCTCCAGCCCATGCACCCCAAGGTAAAGAAAGCCCTGGCTCCCTTCTCACTGCTTGAAGTCCAGAGGTTCATTTCTGCTTGGCCCCAGGAGCTCCTGGCTCAGAAGAGGCAAGTGTTTTGGGGCTGGGCTGGGTGGGGCCCAAGAGCCACATTCTGGTTGTCATGACATTAGAATCTTATCCATCATCAGTGTTATTGTCTTTAATAGCAGGCCTGGTGGAAGATACCCTGTTCATTGCCTATAAGGGGCATTATCCTGAGGATGTTTCCTACTCTCTCCTTAGGCTTCATGGACATACTTTGGATAAATGTGATTAGCCACCTAGGGAAGCAGGAGACATTTATTAGCTAGGGAGAGAGCCCTTTCCTGCAGGTGGGTGTTGTCTTCCATGTACTCAACATACCTGGAGGCTTGGTTGGGACTTATGCACGTTCCCCCAGCTCAGGACCCACACTTGGTCATGTGATTTGTCATAGGACAACTTAGCCGGCAGAGGGTCGACACCTATGGACTTGAAAAAAAACAGCAATAAGTTGGTCATTGTTGTAGAAGCTGATTCATTTCTAGGCCACTCTTGGGTGAGTGGAAAGCCAGCCTAGCAGCCTTGACAATGAGCCAGTTTGGGAACCCAGGGTAGAAACATCCCTTCTGGGTTTGTCTTCAGAGGCATAAAATTGGTTGTCAGTAATGTTCTTCCTTTTAAAAATTTCTTGCAGGGACTTCCCTGGTCACGCAGTGGTTAAGAATCTGCCTGCCAGTGCAGGGGACATGGGTTTGAGCCCTGGTCCGGGAAGATCCCACATGCTGTAGAGCAGCTAAGCCCCTGCGCCACAACTACTGAGCCCACATGCCTAGAGCCCATGCTCTGCAACAAGAGAAGCCACTGCAATGAGAAGCCTGCGCACTGCAAGAAAGAGTAGGCTCCGCTCGCCGCAACTAGAGAAAGCCTGCATGCAACAACGAAGACCCAACACAGCCAAAAAGTAAATTAAAAATTTATTTAAAAAAAATTCTTGGGTATCCCTGGTGGCACAGTGGTTGAGAGTCTGCCTGCCGAGGCAGGGGACGCGGGTTTGTGCCCCAGTCTGGGAGGATCCCCCGTGCCGCGGAGCGGCTGGGCCTGTGAGCCATGGCTGCTGGGCCTGTGCTCTGCAGCAGGAGAGGCCCACGTACCGCAAAAAAAAAAAAAAAAAAAAAAAAAATTCTTGCATGTCTTACTTAAAGGGTACCCAGACCATCTTGACAAAAGCCTAAACACAGAGTTTTTTTTTTTCAGTTTTCCACTCAAGAATCAGCTTCAGGACCCTCCCATCACTTCTCCTGTAAGCCTTTGGGGGCCTCTTGAACCCTCAGCATCCTTCTCTAGCTCTTCTTCCTGGGTCATCTGAGACTGACTTTGAACTCATCCATTATCATCTGTTTGTCTCTTAACTTCGTGCAGACTCTATCTGGTACATCATTCACCTGGAGCCTCTGGGACTCAGACTGTAGCATCAGGCAGAGTCTTTTCTACTGCTGTAACTGAAACGCTGCTATTTTCTGAGGACAGAGCTTCCCCAGTGGCCCTGTCAAATGGTGACTTTTCTACTTCTCAGAATGTAGTTTTTTTTTTTTTTTTTTTTTTTTTTTTGCTGTACGCGGGCCTCTCACTGCTGTGGCCTCTCCCGTTGCGGAGCACAGGCTCCGGACACACAGGCTCCGCGGCCATGGCTCGCGGGCCCAGCCGCTGCGCGGCATGTGGGATCTTCCGGGATAGGGGCACGAACCCGTGTCCCCTGCATCGGCAGGCGGACTCTCAACCACTGCGCCACCAGGGAAGCCCTCAGAATGTAGTTTTATAAGTTCCAAAACTGTTTTGTTATGCCACTATGACCCCTGCTCTTTTTGGCATTGGCCAAAGTTCTAGTCACTCCCTTTGTTCACTAAAGATGCTCTGTTTTCTCTGTCCCTCCCTGAGTCACCAACTGTGGTGCCTTCATTCAAAGCCCTACTTTCTCAGTTCCTTCTTGGTTTCAGTGGTCTTTTCCTCACTGCAGCCACCATAACTTAAACCTTGTCAACAGATTTCTGAAATTTCAGTCCACCATATTCTAGCCTTTCTGATCTTGGGGGAAAACCATCTTTGCACCCACTGGTTAAAACTTCTCTAAAGAAATGTCTATGGAGTCTATGGAGTCCCTGAAACCACTTCTTCTTAACTGTTTGTCTTCACCACTCCACTGAACTGCTCTAGAGCTTCATGTCAAATTCAGAGATCACTATGTGATCCTCCTCTAACTTGACATTTCACCAGGATTCCACATGGTTAACCATTCCCTTCTGGAAACATTTTATTCACTCAGCTTCCCATCTCCCTGGCTTCTCTTCCTCATCCTGACTTCTAAATGGTGGCATGTCCCCCGTCTTCATCTTGTCTCTGTCTATATCCTTTCCCTGGGTGAGCTCATTCAATACATGGCTTCAAATAACCCATTACACTCTGATGACTTTAGAATTCATTCCTCTGTTGATGACCACAACTTTATACAAATCTGAACTCTTGATTTTGCCTATCCCTGCTGAAATATATTTCTTCTCCAGTCATCACCATCTTTGAAGTCTCCTTGTACTTTCTTTTTTTTTTGTTTGTTTTTTTTTGTGGTACATGGGCCTCACTGTTGTGGCCTCTCCTGTTGCGGAGCGCAGGCTCAGCGGCCATGGCTCACGGGCCCAGCCGCCCCGCGGCATGTGGGATCTTCCCGGACTGGGGCACGAACCTGTGTCCCCTGCCTCGGCAGGCAGACTCTCAACCACTGTGCCACAAGGGAAGCCCTCCTTGTACTTTCTTGCTCTAATTAAAACTTCCTCTGCCCTGAAGCCTCAAGTAGAGGCTGTTTCTATTTTCCTATACTTCACACACCCCAGGTCCTTTGTTCATGCCTCCAGCTACTCTTCCTTGATCCTCTCATCCTGGCTGCTTCCCTTCATTTACCAAAGGCTTTATGATCTGGCACTGTCTTCCTCTACCCAGAGCTTCTTTTCTCACCAGTAATGATACCATTCTGACACTATCTCTAGTTTCTTGTATTTTCTCTATCACTCTTTAAAAAACCCTCTTGATTACACATTCTCCTCCAGGTATCCCATTTGTCTGCCCTCTTCACAAACTTCCCCAAAGTTTGGACTGCAGGCATTATCTCTCCTTTCTGCTTAACTTTCTCTAATCATTTTTCATATTCTCATTCTGACTGAAGTGGTATGGAGTAGGAGACTGAAAACCTAAACTAAAAATCTCTTACGTTCAGAACAGAGCTTTCCACAGTCTCAATATGCTAAGGAGCAAAGACATGGAAGGGAAAAGGTCCTGAAGAACACACCAGGCTCTCAGTTTAAAGACCTGAAGGGCTACCTAACTAGGAGTGAATCAGAGACTGACTAAGCCTTATGAAAGCTGCAACTCAGCCTTGATTCAACTTCGTACTTGATTAAAGTGATTCATTCTCTACTCTCTTTTCCTAGCAGAGAAAAGGGTAAACCCTCTTCAGTGGATGACAGCCATTTAAAGTCTCTACAATGTAATATGGAATGTTTGACATTCAGAAAAAATTACTAGGCATTCCAAGATACAGCTTATATAACTGAAAACAACATAAAAAAGACAACAGAAACAGACTCACAGGTGATCTGTAAAAAAATAATTTAAAAATTGTGTATATAAAAGGAATTAAGCAGAAATTCTAAAAGTGAAAAAATGCAACACCTGAAATTAAGATCTCAATAAATAGGTTTTGTTATATATACCTTACACACAGTGGAAGATAGGATTATTGAACTGAAAGACAAGTTGATAGCATATGCCCAAACTGAACCACAGAGAGACAAAAAGGATGGAAAATAAGAGTGAAAGAGATGTGTGGGACACAATGGAAAGGTCTAACTTTTTTTCTCTCAGAGTTCCCAAGGAAGAGGTGGGAGAGAATGAGGCAGCAGAATACTTGAAGAAATAATGGTTGAGAGTTTTCCAGTCTGATTAAAGATATTAATCCACACATTTAAGAACCTCTGAGAACCCCAAATCAGAGAACCCCAAATCAGAATAAATACAAAGAACACCATACCTGGGCATGTAAAACTGCTAAAGACCAAAGAGAAAAATCTAGAAAGTAGCCAGAGAGAAAAAAAGATACATTATCTTCAAAAGAGAGACAGTAAGACTGACAGTTGACCTATTAACAAAAACAATGGAAGATAACGGAAACGGCATCTTAAAATGCAGAAAGAATTTAACTGCCAATGTAGCACTCTATATCTAGTGCAAATATCCTTTAAAATAAAGGGAAAATTTTCAAACAAACAAAAACTATGAGAATCTGTTGCCAGCAGACCTGCACTAAAAGAACTATTAAAGAAACTTGTTCAGTCAGAATGAAAATGATCCCAGACAGAACTATGTACTTCAGGAAAGAATAAAGAGCAATGGAAAAGGTAAATATGTGGGTGAATGTAAATGACTATCAACTGTACAAAATAATAATAATAGTCATGTCTTGTGGGGTTAAATTACATGTAGAATTAAAATTCATTCCCACAGTAGTGCCAAAGGCAGGAGGAAGGTTAAAGGAGTTAAAGTGCTCTAAGTTTCTATCATTATTGGGCAAGTGAAGCAATAATTTGTATGAGACTGTATTGAGGCAAGGATGCATGTTGTAATCTCTGTGGTGGTAATAATAACAACAATGATAAGCATGGACAACAAGCTAATAGAGGGAGAAATAGAACAAAAATGTTTGACTAATCCAAAAGAAAGCTAAAAGACGAAGAAAGCAACATAAAGAGGTAAGTCAAATGAAAAAACAGTAAGATGGTAGACATAACCATATAATTACATCAAAAATACATGGATCAACTAATCCAAGTAAAAGATCAAGATTATTAAACTAGATAAAAGCCAAAATCCAAATACATGTGGCTTTATAAGAGATCACTTTTTAAATATATGAGATAGAAAGATTGAAAGTGAAAGAATGGAAAAATTATACCATGGTAACTCTAATCAAAATAAATCTGATTTAGCTATATTAATATTAGACAGAATGGACTTTCAGGCAAGAAGTTTTGCCAGAGATAAAGAGGGATATTTTGTAAGAAGAAAGAAGTCTTCCCCCCGAGGAAGATACTATAATTTTTAAGCAAAAATGGATGGAACTTGATAAATCTACAATAACAGTGGGAGACTTCAACATGCCTCTCAGCAGCTGGTAGACTAAGTGGACAAAAAAATCACTTAGAATATCTGAACGATACAATAAACCAACTTGACATAATTGACATATGTAAAATCTACCTTACACATTCTTTTAAAGTGCACATAGAACATCTATGAAAGTTGATAAGCTGAGTTATAAAGCAAGCGTCAATAAATTTCAAAGGATTGAAATTATTCAGAGTACTTTCTCTGGCCAGGGAAATCAATAACAAAAAGATAGCTGGAAAGTCTATCATATTTTTCAGGAGAAACCACCACCACAACTCTGGTTTTTATACAACTTTCTCCCAACAATGATCCTGCACCTGGGCAGCTGAGCATTCCTGGGAAAAAAAAGATACAACCCTCCTCACTGGTCTGACTTTACATTTGCACCCCTCATCCTTAAGTGGGCCTTCACTATTGCCCTGCAGTCCTATCACATTTCCCTGGTCAGTTCAATCTCACATCCTTTACCTCTTTCCTTAGACCTCCAGCCTTGGTGATAATTTTCCGTCTTATTTCACTGAGGAAATAAAGGCAACCAGAAGAGAAGGTCATCCAGCTATCACCAGTTGTATCACCTATTTGCACCCGTGTCTGAATACTTTCTATTTCTTCCTGTTATGATGAAAGAATGTGCTTTTATCTTAGGCTAGTATATCTACTTGTATGGTCTGGATTCCACTGACTACTGCCTACTTCGATGATGCAGAAGAAAGGGAAGACTTGTGGGAGAAGTTTTTCCCATTAGCATACAAGTGCTGTAATATCACCTATTCTAAAAGCTTCTTAGCATCCTCTTCCAGCTACTGCCTCATTTGTCTACTTCTTCTCATATTTATAGCAAAACCCCTGAAAATAGTTGTCTATATTCACCATCTCTACTCCCTCTGATTCTAACTTGAATCCACCCCCTCAGGCTTGCATTCTGCCATTATAGTCCTATCTGTTCCCACCAAGGTGATCCATGTGGTACCACATCCAATGGTTAGTTTTCAGTCTTCATAACATACAAATGCTTTCAGCAACCTTTGACACCACTGGCCACTAACTCTCCCTTAAAAAACTATTTTCTTGGCTTGTGGAACACCACCCTCTCCTCATGTTCTTCCTACCTTTCAGGCTACTCCTTCTTGGTCTCCTTTGTTGGCTTCCTCTCTCATTCCTGATCTTTAAGTGTTGGAATACTTCAAGGCTCCAACCTTGACCTCTTTTCTATCTGCTTCCCTCCATGATTTCCTCCAGTTAACTGGATTTAACACAGTTCACATGGGGATGACGCCCACATTCATATCTCCAGCCTAGACCTCTCCTTTGACTCCAGAACTATTTATCCAATTGCATATGTATATATATATATAAAATGGCAGCTCAAGCTTAAAAAATCTAAAGCTGAATTACTAATTTTCCCCTGTATCTGCTTCATGACCTGTATCCCCTGCCTTGCTCAAAGCCTCTGTCAGAGTGTATTAGCTTCCCATTGCTGCAATAACATTGCCACAAACTTGGTGGCTTAAAACAACACAAACTTATTCTCTTACAGTTCTGAAGGACAGAAGTCCAAAATTAATCTCACTGGCAGAATAAATATGTATGCAAGGTAGTGCTCCCTCTAGAGGCTCTGAGGGAGAATGCATTTCCTTGCTTTTTCCAGCTTCTAGAGCTGCATTCCTTGGCTTATGGCCTCTCCCTCCAATCTTCAAAGCCAGCAGTGTAGCAAACCTGCTTTAGTCCTTAAACTGCCTCCTCCTTCTATGTTGTCACATTTTTTCCTGCCTCCCTCTTATGAGGATACTTGTGCTTGCAGTTAGGGCTTGCCCAGATAATCCAGGATAACGCCCCATTTAAAAATTCTTAATTTGAACAAAAATGTTTACAATTTGCATGGAAACTCAAAAGACCCCAAATAGGCAAAGCAATCTTGAGAAAGAAAAACAGAGCTGAAGGCATCAGACTCCCTGACTTCAGACAATACTACAAAACAGTATGGTATTGGCACAAAACTAGAAATATAGATCAATGGAACAGGATAGAAAGTCCAGAGATAAACCCACACACCTATGGCCACCTAATCTATGAGAAAGAAGGCAATAATATACAATGCAGAAAAGACAGTCTCTTCAAAAGTGGTGCTGGGAAAACTGGACAGCTACATGTAAAAGAATGAAATTAGAACATTCTCTAACACCATACACAAAAATAAACTCAAAATGGATTAAAGACCTAAATGTAAGACCAGACACTAAAACTGTCAGAGGAAAACATAGGCAGAACGATTTTTGACATAAACTGCAGCAAGACCTTTTTAGATCCACCTCCAAGAGTAATGAAAATAAAAAGAAAAATAAACAAATGGGACCTAATGAAACTCTAAAGCTTTTGCACAGCAAAGGAAACTATAAACAAAACAAAAAGACAACCCACAGAATGGGAGAAAATATTTGCAAACGAAGCGACTGACAAGGAATCAATCTCCAAAATATACAAACAGCTCATGCAGCTCAATATCAGACAAACAACCCAATCAAAAACAGGGCAGAAGACCTAAATAGACATTTCTCCAAAAGAAGACAGACAGGTGGCCAAAAAGCATGTGAAAAGCTGCTCAACATCACTATTAGAGAAGTGCAAATCAAAAGTACAATGAGGTATCACCTCACACCGGTCAAAATGGCCATCATCAAAAAGTCTACCAACAATATATGCTGGAGAGGGTGTGGCGAAAAGGGAGCCCTCCTGCACTGTTGGTGGGAATGTAAATTGGTACAGCCATTATGGAGAACAGTATGGAGTTTCCTTAAAAAACTAAAAACAGAGTTACCATATGATCCAGCAATCCCACTCCTGAGCATATATCTGGAGAAAACCATAATTTGAAAAGATCCATGCACCCTAATATTCATTGTAGCATTATTTACTATAGCCAAGACATGGAAGCAGCCTAAATGTCCATCAAAAGAGGAGTGGATAAAGAAGATGTGATACACACACACACACTGGAATATTACTCAGCCATAAAAAAGAATGAAATAATGCCATTTGCAGCAACATGAATGGACCTAGAGATTCTCATACTGAGTGAAGTAAGTCAGAGAAAGACAAATATCATATGATATCACTCACATGTGGAATCTAAAAAAATGATACAAATGAACTTATTACAAAATAGAAATAGAGTCACAGATGTAGAAAACAAACTTATGGTTACCGGGGGGAAAGAGTGGGGGAGGGATAAATTGGGAGATTGGGAATGACATATACACGTTACTATAGATAAAATAGACTACTATAGATAAAATAGACAACTAATACGGACCAATTGTATAGGACAGGGAACTCTACTCAGTACTCTGTAATGACCTATATGGGAAAAAAAATCTAAAAAAAGTGGATATATGTATATGTATAACTGATTCACTTTGCTGTACAGCAGAAACGAACACAACATTGTAAATCAACTATACGCCAATAAAAAAAGTAAAAAAATATCTTAATCATACCTGCAAAATCCGTTTTGCTATACAAGGTGACATTCATAGGTTCTGAGGATTAGGATGTGGACATCTTGGGGGCCATTATTCATCCCACCACACATAGTAAATGGCATTACCATTCTACAGTTGCTTAAATTATTATTATTATTACAATTATTATTATTCCTTTCCCTCAAACCTTACATTCAATCGAGCAGAAAATCTTTCGGGGTCTACCTTTAAAATACAGCAAGACTTTGATAGCTTCTTACCACCTCCACTGCTGTCATCATCGTGCCCAGATTATTTCAGTGATCAATATCTCTGTTCTATCTTCCAGTCTGCCCTTAACTGAGCAGCAGATTGACTCTTTAAAAATGTCAGATTATGTCACTCCCCTAATTAAAACACCTGAATGTCTGGCTATCTCACTGGCCTTTGTTTACCCCTGACTTCGCCACATCCTACTCTCCCCTTCCTGGCTGTGCTCCAGTCCCACTGGCCTTCCCTCTGCTCCCAGAGCGGGAGTCCCACCTGGCATTCGGATCTCAGGTTCTGTTCACTTCCAGAGTGAGGCCCACTTAACAACAGTCTTCCAGTTCCTCTGCCCCTTTCAACCTGTAAGTAGCTCTTACCATCTATAGCTCCTAAAATTCTGATTTATGGTCTGTCTCCCCAGCTAGAATATAATTTCTAGGACTTGCTCATTCATGGCTGTTTTCCAAGCACCTAGACCAAAGTTTGGCACATAGTAGGCGATAAATACTTGATGAAAAATGCACATGAATCTTCTTTGCTCCCTCCCACTTCTGACCACCTCTCCTAGGAGCTGGGGAGTGTGCGGAAAACAAAGAAGGATGTGGCCGGCTGTGCCCCAGAACTGGAAGCTCCCCCCTCCCTCAGAGAGATGTACCTGGAGGACTTTCTGGGCCTGTACGTCGACCACGAGGACTCTGCTCAGGGCGGGCTGGGCCACGTAGATGTAGCGGTGCCTGACGTTCACTGCTGAGGCCCACTGGCAGGGCTGGGTGGCGCCTCCTTCCCTTTGAGGACAGATTTCTTCCTGTAAAGGAGATAGGTTGCCACATGTCTTCTTAATTTCCTGTTCCCCCATCATTGCTGGGTTCCCTCTCCCCGACCCTGCTCTGTCCCTTTCTTCCTCTCTCAGAATTCTTCACATCCAAAGAGCACGGCACGTGAGCCCTCCCGCACCACCAGGTTTTCACTCCATGTTCTGTTCATCTTTCACCTCCTCCTGCTCTTACTGAGGCTGTAACTTCCTTTGCCGGCCTCTCAATCAGCAGCTGCGTGGTCCGTGTTCTTCCACTCTGTGAGCTACCTCCTCCCTTTCCTCATCCCCATCCATCGTATAAACAACTTCTGTCAATGACCAGACTCCTGAAGGAGTTACCTATGCACTCTCGGCTTCCTCACCTCTCACAAGCTCCTTAATCTCCTCTGGCTCTAGTCCTCAGCACAGAGCTGGTGGTGTTCTCACCAAGCTCCAGGCTGACTTCTCAGTTATTACATTCAAGCTCTGCCATCATTTTATTTGAACTTGGGGCATCATCTGACAGCGTCTTGACTACTCCTTGGTTCTTTTCCCTCCATCCTCCCCAGTGGCTGATCCTTCTCTGTTGCTCAGTCCTACTCTGTTTGCTGATCTCTAGATGCCGGGATGCTCAGAGGTCGCTCCTGGACGACTTCTCTAAAATCCACTCCCTTTGCTAATCTTTGTTAATCCACGCCTATGACTTTAGACACAATCTACGTGCTTACAACTCCCAAATTCATATCTTTCGCTCAGTCCTCTTCTCCGAACTCCAGACTTAGCCACTTCCTAGGTCTACTTGGCTATTTAATTTACATCTCAAATGTATAAGTCCAAAATCAACTCTCAATTTTGCCTCCCAATCCTGCTCATTCCACTCAAATAAATGGCAGCTCCCTTGTTTTAATTCCTTAGACCAAACCTTTCAGGTCATCTTTGACTGCTTTCTCTCCCCATGCCCTCAGCCTTCATCCAATGCATCAAAAATCATTTCAGTTTTACCTTCAAGAATATATTCAGAATTAAACTTTCCGACCACTGCCACCTCTGTCACCGTGGCTCAAGCCACATCTGTCCGTTGAGTAACCGCTGCAGCATTCAGACTGTGCTCCTTGATTCCACCCTGACCTCCTGCTAGTTGTTCTTGACACAGAAACCACAGGGATCACTGTGAAATACAAGTCAGCTCAACTCCCTCCACCACAGGAACATTCTTTCTTGCTCAGAACAGGGTCCAAGTCTTCCTTGAAGCCAGCGAGGCCCTGAACACTCTGGCTCCTCTGCCCATCTCTTCTCCTTTTCCCATCCTTCCTGTGCACACGGCATGCTTGCTCTTCTGCACTCAGGCCGCCCGCCTGCACCAGGGCCTGTGCAGCTGGCTGTTCATCAGATGTCTACCTGGTTTATTTCCTCATGTCCTTTGGGTGTCAGCTTACGTGTCGTCGTCTTGAGACACCCTCTCTGGTCTCACCTAGCTTAGCGCCCCGGCATCCTCACTGCCTCACCTTGCTGCATTTGTCTGTCTACCTATGTTTAGTCTTTCTTTTTTCACTAGATAGTAAACACCTTGAGAGCACGCTCTTTGTTGGGCTCACTGCCATACTCTTAGCACCTAGTAAAGCGCCTGACACAGAATTGGTGCCTAAAATATATTTGTTGAATGAATAAATGGGAGAAAGGGGGACCTTCTTTTCCCTTAGTCTTCCATGATACACATTCTCATGTTTCTCCTCATGACTCATGTCCAACACTGTCTCAACCTTTGTGGTTCCTCTCGGTGCCTCTGCCCCTTAACTGCTGATGCCTCCCAGGATTCTGTGCTAGGCGCCCCACTCAAATCACTCACATGCACCCTTGGCGATCGGGTCTCCCATCCAGGCTTTCGTCAGTACCCTCATGCTGATGGCTCCCAGATCTGTCTTTGGCTCAGAACCACCTTCCCCAGTTCCCACGTGGTTCCCCTACAGTCACCTCATACACAACCATCCACATCTGAACCGGTCCTCGCCTCCATCCCTGCTCCTCCTCTGGGTCCTCATCACCATCTGGTCAGCCAAGTCCAAAGCAGGAACACCATCTTTGATTCTTCCTTCTCCCACACAAGTCACTGTGAATTAGTCCTCGAGGACTACAGAGATTGCCTCCTAAATCTCAGAGTTCTTCTACTTTCCATCTCCAGCCCCGTTTCTTTCCTAAATGGCTGCAGTAGCTTTGAAACAGGTCTTTCTCCCTTTACACTTGCCACTCTCTGTCATCACATTTAATCCTCACAAGAACCCCCATTTGCCTGTGAGAAAACGGAGGCTTAGAGGGGTTAAGTAGCTTTTCTAAAGCCACTTAGCCTGCTGAGTGACAGAGGTGGGGCCTGAACCCACCTGTGCAGATCCTGTTCTAAAGCCTGTGCCCTATTAATCCTGCCACTTCCTGCTGGGCAAAGTGGACATCTCATCCAGCAGAGGGGCCGGAGATGAGATGCCAACCTCCTACTCACTCAGCACTTGAGAAAGAGGGTCAGCTCATTGTAACCCTCCTGTGAGGTTCTAGACATTTTTTAGATGAGGAAAATGTTATTTGGGACTGTTCCATAGCTCATGGAGGTCTTGTGTTGCCTGAAATGCCTACGAGACCTCTCTTACTGTGTCTTGTTCTAGTTTCTTCGGAAAACTGAGCCCTGGTTAGGATTTGAGAGATGCCCCCTACAAGCTACAGGTTAGGTTATTGCAAATGTATGAGAAATTAATGCCAATGTGATGGGTTACAATTATTCAAACCTAACTGCTGGAAATTTACTAGGACCACTCTTTCTCGATGGTTTTGTGGCTATCACGTGGAGGGAAAACTTATCAGAGGTAATACTTTAAAACACGATTAATTCAAAGGAAATAGCCTGGAAAGCAGCTGCTTCCAAGCCGCAAATGTGAGAGATGCGACGCTCTGAGGTACACCACCAGTCAGGACAGCAATGCAACACACTTGTTTCAGGAACTTGTCTGGGCCAGGCCCACTTGCTCCATTAGCTCCAAGCCCATTCCTGTGCCCCAGTTTTATCCACTGTCTGTCCTCAAGGAGAGGGCACGTGGGGGCTTTTAGATGACTCTTGGATTAATGCCATACTTCTACCCTCAAGTTGCTAGGGATTAGAAGAAGCGGTCAGACCTCGAGCAAGAAACCACGAACACAACACCGAGTGGGATACCGGAGGGAAGGACAGAGCCGTGGGCCGGGGGAGCACAGCTCTGGAGGACGCCTCCTGACAGCTGGGTCTTGAGGGTTGGAAGGGCTTTTCTGGACCTGCTACCCGCAATCATCTCTTTTGCCTCTGCCCACTGCATGTCACGTTGCCACTTTCTACCTGGCCTCTTATTTGTTCACAGCAGCTCTGATGTGTGGGCCATTCACACGTTTCAAGCTCGCTCCCTTGTGCCCTGGAGGCCACTGAGGGCCTCCAAGCTCTAAAATCTACTCAGTGCTTCCCATTCCCACCACCACTGGCTTAACCCAGGTCACCACCCTCACCTGGGTGATCACAACAGCCTCTTCACCCCCTTCTGTGTTTCTAGTGCAACCCTTCTGATCATTACCCGCCGTGAGGCCCTGCACAGGTCCCAAAGCACCCTGATCCTGGCCATCCTTCACTTGAAGTTCTTCAGCGCTTCCCATGAGAACTCCTCAGCTTTGACCCTTACCTACTGTCATCCTAAATCTGAGGCCCTTCCCACATCCATTCGTCCCTCCAGGCATAGAGAACATTTGCGGCTCCCTGAATGTGACCTGATGTTTTATGCCTCTGTGCTCCATATTCATGACATTTCCTTTCGAAACCCATCACCAATTCCCACCTGTTCTTCACAGCTGAGCTCAGGCATCACCTGCCCCAGGAGCCTTCTCTGACTTTGTCCCCCAAGGTCTGGAGAGGCCTCTCTCCTCAATGTTCCAGTGCACCTTACACATCCTTCTAGTAGCACTTGTTTGGCAGCTGTCTGTTCACACTTCTGTTTCCGTCATTTGACTGCAAACTCGCAGAGGCCAAGAACCCATCCGTCCGCCCTGGGCCTCCCCTCAGGCTCAGTGCATGGAAGTGGCCGCTGGAGGAAGGAATGAGAGCTTAAGCCTCATATGCTCCTTCCTTAGCCTTGAACCACATCTGGAGCCACATCGCATGTAGCAACTGGAATTTAAGAAATCAAGTGGCACACATGGTGAAAGGCTGCCTCTCAGGATGCTGTGTGTGAGGTGGACGTGCCCCAGGCACAGACACTTACGTAGCTCATGAAGATCTTCTCCGTGGGTCTGAGGTGCCTCTGGATCTCACAGTCCACTGGGTGCAAGATGATTATACCATCGTCGGAGAAGATGTAGAACATGTTTCCCACACTGAGACCTGCAAGGAGAAGCACAGCCATACTTATGCCCCTCCTAGCAGTTGGTCCCCAGGCAGGGTCACATGCCACATCAGGCACAGATGAAACCTACAGTTTGGCTGTGTCTGATACAGGCACAGAGTACAAGGCCTGGTCGAGGTGGGGTGAAGAGAGATGAGCAGGCAGTGTGTGGGGAGCAAGTGCCCGAGGGCTGCGAATCAGTATGTACACCGAGGGCTCTGCAATCCCCAGGCTGTCCTCCCAGACACGCATACCTGTGCCAGGTCATCCAGGGCTGGCCGCCAACCCAAGTTTTCAAATAAGTGATAGCCTTGGCTTTGACATACATTTGACCTTTTCTGTTCTGAAAGGCAAAGTCTCCCGTGGTCCTTGTCAACCAGTCAAATCAGAATGGATCAGGTGATGCCAAAAAAGCAAAGGCTTTTATTTTTTTAAAACACATTTATGTACCGTGCTGCTACCTGGGATGTGAGGGCGTAAGCAAGCTGTGGTTGGTATTCCTTTGTCCAAACCAGGCCTGTCTGTGTCCGTGGCCCTTCCTTCAAGACAGTTTGCTCCAACATCTGCCCTACCAGTTTCCCTACAGCAGCCCCAGGCCAGGCGACGGAGCCCACAGCCTGGTCAGGCCACCTGCCTGCACCCCCATCCCAGCCCAGGACTGTCTGGGGAGAAATCTCCTTAGACCAGCAGAGAAGGGGCCTTGGGGACAAGTTAGTTCAGCCTCCTTATTTTAAAGACAAAGAACCTGAGGTCCAAGACGGGGAGGGGCTCGGTTGAGGCCTTGTGCCTTCGTGCCCGAGACGGGGTTAGACCCCGAGCCCCAGCCCTGGGCTGTGTCCCCTCACCCTGCTCTCCATAAAAGGTCCACATGGCACAGGGGTGGGCAAGGTCTAGAGTTCTCCCTCTTTCTCCCCTCCCCTTCCTCCCTCCCTTCATTTCGTTTGAAGGTAAAACATTGAAAAGATTGCTATGGATTCTAAGAGAATTAGCTATGTGGAAAATTCTCTTTCCAGTCATGCTGAGAAAACCAGTGTATTGACTTAATTGACTAGCTGGGTAAGTTTTTAGTGAGTTAGAAAATAAAACAGGCAAATAGGAATCACTGTTCCACTTGCTTTCAGGGGCTCTGCAGGTCATTTTCACCAGTGCCTGTGGTTCCCAGTTTGGACAGAGGTCCCTGACTGTGTGACACAGCCTCACCTGCCTCTGGTTCTGTGCTGAGAGGGGCTGCGGGCAGGAGGGCTCCTGCCACTAAAGACAGCTAGAAGCCAACCTCTCAGAAACTGGGAGCACACAGGAGCACTGCATAAGTCCCAGTGGGAATCCTGGAGTGCTGGGCAGCCTGTCCTGAGAGCCAGATGAAGCAGGCCAGCGCCTCCTACACGGCAGCCCAGTGTTTGGAGTGGGCTAGGTAGTACACATTCGCTCTGACCCCAATCTATCCTGTCTCCAGGAGGACTTTCTCTTCTGTACACTCTCACCTGGCACGCTTCTCTCACTCAAACCTGTAGGGGCCAGAGGGGGTCAAAGTCCCTGCAAGACCACACACCCTGCAATAGCCTCCCAAGGTTTTTGGAAAATCAGTAGCTGGAAGAACCCACATGAGATGGAAAGCTTCGTAGAGCCCACGTGGGCTTTGCAGCTGTGGTTACACTGCAGGCTGAGCACCGGGCCTTGTCCCAGTTGACAGTGCAATGTGAGGCTCAACAAGGCCTTGCTCCACAAATAACTGACTTCACCAGAGAGCTGGCCTCACGAGCCAGCCCCTGGAAGGTTCTGCTTGTGATTAGCTTGACCAAGGGGGCACACAGGAGCTTTCTCTGCCTCCTCGCGCCCATCATTTCACTGCTCCTATTGGGAGCTGAAGCGCCCTGGAGCCCTGCTGGCTTCTCTGCTTTTGCTTCTGTATTTCCCTGCCTCCAGGCCTGGAGTTTGAGCAGGGAGGGGTATGAGCAGCTAGCTGTCCAGGCGTGATGGAGTTTGTTCGCTGCTGGGCTGTCCAATATTAGCGCAGCACCAGCCAGCCTAAAGCCCCGAGGCAGCTGTGGGTCTTAAGTTGGCCTTTGGGCCTCCAGAGCTGCATTTAACACTTTCCAGGGCCTCCTGCATTCTCTGCAGGTCTCCACTTTTGAAATTTGGAAACACCCCTCAGAAAACACCTTTTAAAGACACAGAGCCAAAGCTCTCTGTGTGCACTGTGGCCTAGGGACTAAGTTCAGGCGGTGTCAAGGGACCACTGTCCATGATTAGCAACTGCTGCTCTGACTTTCCTTCTGAGGATTCCTAAAGCCCACGGGCAGCAATCCCTCATTTCCCAGGCTCTGCCTTTGTTTTGCTCCCAGACTTACTGTGTGAGCATTTGTGCGTGACATTCAGGAAATTACTCTGAGTGCGTGTATGCGTGCATATGCTAGACTGTAGGTAACATGGAAGTTCTTAAGGAAAAAATATGAGGAAATATGATGGGTTTTAAAGAAGGAAATTTAGTGCTTAGCCCCGAAATTGCATGGTGCTTTCTGCTGCTTCTCATACCGTCCCTCTGTCCACCTAGCTGGAGAATAAGTTACCTCAGGGGATTTGGACTCTCTGGTGGAGGGGTTCATAGGTAGGGTTGGGGTCCACGAATGCATGTACACCCCACAGAGTGACTCGGGCTCTTTAACCCAGCACCCACATGTGCCCGCTATTTTTGGAGCCATGTTATTAGACCATTTTTGATATACAAAAATGGCAATTTTGTATGGCCCAACCTAATATCTACAGATTGTTAGATAGATATAAATTTTAAAAACCCATTCATTTAGAAATATACATGTAAACATACATTTACAGAAATCATGGTAGCTTTTTAGTTCAGCATTTCCTCAAAGTATACACTAAACCCCAACACCAGTATCAGTTACTGGAAAAAAGTCTAAGGCCCAGCTCTGACCAGGACCCCTGCCAAGAAGCTGGCTTTAGCGGAGGTTTCAAAATTGCTTTAAATGGAAACTTTTCGTTTTAAAAATTCTAATCGTCTAATGTCCGTTAAAGACACTAGTAAGTTTAAATCTGCCTCAAGTGAGCCACTTGATTTTGACATGGACTTCCCCTCTCCCATCTGATTTGGCCAGTGGACCCCACTTGTGGGGACTGCTTGATGTCTGGAAAAGCTGTTGGTGGCTTATGGAAAGATGGCCTGTTATGGAACCATGAACACACGTGATCACAGGCACGACACAGAATAAGAAAGCTTGGTACCTTCTTCTCGCCATAGAATGTTTGCAACTGCAGCATCAGAGAACGGTGAAAGCAGGAATGTGATGGAGGGAAGGAAAAAAAAGAAGAAAGCAACTTCAGAACCTTCCTTGTAGTGATTCAGTTCATGAACATACTGGTATCTAGTCCATCATGTTTAGAACCTGCACCACTCATGGCCCCAGCAATACTGAGGGGGGACGCTGGATGTGGACAAATGCTTCCAGGGCTCAGGACCCTTTTGGTTCCTAACGAATCAGGTTACAGGATCACAGAAACTAATGGGACTCTCCTCTTCTGTGGATGATAAAGAGCAAGCAACGTCTCTCCCAGACCTCCTGGTCTACTTCCAGGACCAAGCTGGTTTTCTGCTAGGATTCTCCCTAGGAGGACCATCTGCAATACTTCTGATTTTTTCCCTTGATGATAAAGACTCAGCTTAGAGCCTTTGATCAAGGGAAAGAGACCGTGTCTAACACCCATATCCATGAAATCAACCTTGCAGGGTCTCTTGGGGAGCAGTAGCTACGAGGGAGAGCCTGCTTAGCACCCCTGGTGGGCAACAATCCCTGGAGTAAAGACAGGTGTGTGAGAGTGCACAGGCCAGTTCCTGGGCTGTGGATGGGCAGCAGCAGCTGGTGCGTGGTCAGCATGAACACTTTTGTGGATGAGGGACAGAGCAAGTAGGAGGCAGAACTGGGGGTATGATACGCGAGCTTCCTTGTGGTCCTGGGTTCTGTCTGTTGTCCAGAGTTTCCCTGTCTATGCCTCCAGAGTTGTCTAGGTTTACAGGGAAGGTCTACCCACCTCTGGCCACCCTCTGTCCCCAGCTTTGAGCACAGAAGGATATGAGGTTTACCCCTGTCTCAAGGGGCTCATGATTGGTGGCTGTGGCCCTTGCCATCCAACATCCCCCAACCAGCTCAGTGAGGAGCTCAAAGGCAAGCGTGGACTCACGGGTCTTTCTAGCCGAGTCTTCGATGAAGAGGGAGGAAATATCTTCGTCCACACCCACTTCATTTTTGGCAATGCAGGTATACGCCCCTGTGTCTTCATACCGAACACTGCCGATGTGGAGTTCGCTCCCATTGGCTGTAGAAGGGACAGTGCTCAGGGCGGCCTGTTCAGCTGGGACCTCCATCCTTATCCCTTCTCCCTTCTATTGAGAGTGTTGAGGTTAAAAGCACAGCCCCTCAGCAGGGTTGAGGGCAGCCAGTACCCTGATATATGCCCAGGAAGGGCTGGAACAGCAGAAATGAACTGCAGGTGACCTGGGACCTGATTGACAGCGTCTCATCATTGTGCTCAGAAAGATCTGTGTGAGTCCAGACAGCAGGGAAACTGGGGGAGATATCTGTTTGCTCCCCGAACGTCTGACTTAGAAATAAGTCACTCCTCTCATTTTCATTCCTGGGGAGAGCGTCAGCTTGAACTTGATGGGAATAATGGCAGAGAGACACCGAGCGGAGCTCTTACCTAAAAGGGAAAGCTGTTTCGACATCTGGGTTGAGACATCCATGCCATTTTTTAGCCAAGTGATTCTGGGCATAGGAATGCCCTCTGCGTGACATCTCAGGCTAGCTGCCACTCCGGGTTCCTGTGCCTGGGTCTCTGGATAGACACGGATGACGGGTGGCACTGTGGGTGAGAGTTAGTGCTGGTGAGAAAAGGCCTTCATCTGCCTCAGGCCTGTGGTCCAACTCTGAGACCCTGCCCAGAGGGCTGAACCGAGAGACAACTCTGGAGTTCTCTTTGTAACCAGCTTGCAGTCATCCTGCAGCAACTCAAGCCCTAAAAGAAAGGGCTATAAAATGGATTGCTGACAATAAACATGTCAGGCTTTGTACGCTGTAATTCATGGCGTTCATCATTATTCTAAATATGATCAGAGACATCCAAATATTTAAGGCTGTTTCAGCTGCTACAACTGCCAAAATTTATTTCTGAATGAATAAAATTCAGATATATTATTTCTCTTATCGGAAAGCCATTGGACAGGGGCTTAATTTCTTGCAGGAAGTGCTTCACAAAGTACTTATGGGCACTGACTGGCAGGGCTCCTAATTACATCACTGCTCTAGGGAAGACCATTGGTTTTCCAGTGGGTCATTTTTATTTTTCCACTTCTCATCCCCGGAACATGGGTGAAAGGCAAGTGTGCCCTCCTTGGCTCCTGACTCACTCATGGGTCCTGGCAGTCAAGTTCAGGGCTGGGGATGTGACCAGGTCCACTCATCAGATGAGCATCAGTACCCTCTACCCTCTGGCCTTTCCTACATGGGCTGTCTGTGGGGCAGGAAGGAGTGAGGACTGTCTGGAGGATCTTCCCTCCTACCCCTAGCTCTGGGCCCAGGAAATAAAATAATTATCATTTTCAGTGGAATTTGGGGCTCTTATTCATGCATTTTTCTCTATATACTTCCAAAAAGGGTTTATGAGAGCTTCTGTAAAGGCACCTGGATATTAAACTAAACAACAACAATAACAAAAACCACATCATACACCTTTTGGAAAGTTGGGAGATGCATTCTTTGCCTTGAAGCCAGCAACTACATTTTTCCAGAGTTATCTGGACACTCCTATTGTCCGATAAAAGAAAGTGACCCAGGACAACTTTCCTGGTGGTCCAGTGGGTAAAACTCTGCGCTCCCAATGCAGGGGGTCTGGATTCGATCCCTGGTTGGGGAACTAGATCCTGCATGCATGCTGCAACTGAGAGTTTGCATGCCGCAACTAAGAAGTCCACATGCTGCAACTGAGTCCGCATGCTGCAACTGAAAGATCCCGCATGCCACGACGCAAATCCCACGTGCCGCAATGAAGACCCAGCACAGCCTAAATAAATATTAAAAAAAAAAAAACTTAAAAAAAAAGAAAGTGACCCAGTATGTTAGGAGAGAGATTTTTCTTGGGACTAGAGGTGGAACAAACTGACGCATATATAGAAGGAAGTGATAATGTTGATCCTAGAACGTGAAGATTTCTAGTGATCTGTGCTTGGGTAGGCTGAGGACAAAAGAAAAATTCTATTACCTTATTGTGAGAAACAGATGCTGCAGGTCCTGTCAAAACCCAGGAGGCTGGTAATAATCTGATCAACTTAGCCTGAGTTTCAAGGCTTTCCTCTGGTTGACCTATGGGGCAAAGTAGGGGGCCGAGGACAAAGCCAAATGGATAGCTGGCAAAGGGCACAAACCCACCTTCAGAGTGGCCAGAGCTGTTTCCATAACATGAGCTCAGAGGCACCCATGACTAACCACACACAGACCAAACAATAATAAACTCTGAGTCATTTCCTTGGTTTCTCTCTGTTTGCAGTTCTGGGGGAGAGTCCCAGGGTGTGGGAGAAGGTCCTTGTCATGGGTCAGGCCACTTGGGATGGATGAAGGAAAAGGGGCTCTAGCTAAGGCGTATCTGGAGGAATGCTTAGAACACAGAAGTGGATCTCTCTTCTCTGATTCCCCTTGGTTCAAAGAAGGAAGAAACAGTAATTTATCTAGGAAAACTTCCTATACTCTGAATTTGTGGTAAAGAGAGGAATGGGGTTCAAGCTGCAGAGACAGCAGAGTTTTTTTCAAGAGGCTATGATTCAGAAGCACAGAGATAGAGCGGGTGCCCAGGAACACTGGACTGGTGGGGAGTTGGAGACGGAGGTAGAGCAGCCCGGGCTCTAGAACGTGGGTGGCCAGGACCTGGGAGTGAATAACCTTGGGCTCCTGCTAGATCACCATTTATTTATATAAGCCTGCCAAGCAACCACAGAGTAAACTTAAAGAAGGAGAGGGAAGAATCAAGAGAGATAGAAGCAGAAAGGAATGAATCAATTTGCCAAAAAAGAGTGGAACTGATAACTCTGAGACCTGGATGTTCGTGAAAATGAATAAAATAGCCAAATTTCTGGCAAGTTTGTTTCGTGAAAAAAATAAAGAACACAGAGGAGATGACAAAAGATGGAAGTACTTTGTTCAATTATAGGTAATAAACATGAAACTCTCAATGAAATGAATCACTTAAAAGGAAACTTTAAAGTATTTACATGGAATCAAGAAGAGAGCATTTAAAACATTTTAAAGCACTACTTTTCAGTTATGCAGTGAATAAGTTCTAGAGATCTGTTATACAATATACGGCCTATAATCAGCAATATTATGTTGTGCACTTAAACATCTATTAAGACAGCAGATCTCATGTTAAGTGTTCTCACCACAAAAACGAACAAAAAGAAAACCAAAGGGACACAAGGAAACTTGTGGAGGTGATGGGTATGTCTGTGACCTTGATTGTGGTGGTGGTATCCTAGGCGTATACATGTACAAGTTCATCAAATTGTATAGATTAAATATGTGCAGTTTTGGTATATAAATTATAAAGCTGTTTCTTTTTCTTTGTTTCTGCTGCCTCAATTATCCTTTATTTGTAGTTTACCTTGAATTACTCTGGTGACCTATTCAGGTTTTTTTTTTTCCTTCAATTCACGGTGTCTCGGCACACCTACGTCACCGGCTCCTTTACAAAGAAAGTCCATAAAGCTGTTTTTAAAAAGGTACTACTAACCCCCAAAGAACCCTGATTAGTTTCATAGGGAAGTTCTTTTGTACACTTCAGGAACAGATAATTCCTAGAGCATACAGCAGAGAAGATGTCCCAAATTTTATAATGAAGCTGTATAACCTGGACATGGAAACCTGCCAAAGAGAGCACAAAATAGATGATTACAGACCTAACTCAGTCAGCACTAGGTATACCAAAATCCCAAGTAAAATATTAGCAAATCAGGATTCTGGACAAGATGGTAGAGTAGAAGGACTTATGCTTACCTCCTCTCACAAAAACACCAAAATCACAACTAACTGTTGAACATCCATCGACAAAAAAGACTGGAACCTACCAAAAAAGATATTTTACATCCAAAGACAAAGAAGAAGCCACAAAGACACAGTAGGAGGGGAGCTTCTGCGATATAATCAAATTCCATACCTGCCGGTGGGTGACATACAAACTGGAAAATAATTATATCACAGAGGTTCCCCCACAGGAGTGAGAGCTCTGAGCCCCATGTTAGGCTCCCCATCCTGAGGGTCTGGCATCAGGAGGAGGAACCCTCAGAGCATGTGAATTTGAAGGCCAGTAGGGCTTGAGTGCAGGAGCTCCACAGGACTGAGAGAAACAAAGACTCCATTCTTGGAGGATGCACACAAGATTTCACATGCACTGGGACCCAGCACAAAGCAGTGACTCCATAGGAGCCTGGGCTAGACCTACCTGAGGGTCTTGGAGGGTCTCATGGGGAGGCAGGGGTTGGCTATGGCTCACTGTGGGGGCAAGGACACTGGCGGTGGAGGGCTCAGAATACTGATCAGTGTGAGCTCTCCATTTCGGCAATGAGGCCTGGCCCCACCCTGCAGCCTGCAGACTCCACTATGGGACACTTCTGGCCAAACAACCAGCAGGGTGGGAATCCAGCCCCACCCATCAGCAGACAGGCTTCCTAAAGTTGTACTGAGCTTACAGCTGCCTCTAAACACAACACTTGACACGGCTCTGCCCAAGAGAGGGACAAAACCCGGCTCCACCCACCAGAGGGCAGGCAACAGTCCTTCCCACCAGGAAGCCTGCACAAGCAGCAGGACCAACCTCACCTACCAGGGGGCAGACATCAGAAGCAAGAAGAACTATGATCCTGCAGCCTGTGGAAAGGAGACCACAAACATAGAAATTTAGACAAAATGAGATGGCAGAGGAATATATCGCAGACGAAGGAACAAGATAAAAACCCAGAAGAACAACTAAGTGAAGTGGAGATAGGCAATCTACCTGAAAAAAAGAATTCAGAGTAATAATAGTAAAGATGATCCAAGATCTCAGAAAAAGAATGGAGGCACAGACTGAGAAGATACAAGAAATGTTTAACAAAGACCTAGAAGAACTAAAGAACAAACAAACAGAGATGAACAATACAATAACTGAAATGAAAAATACACTAGAAGGAATCAATAGCAGAGTAAATAAGGCAAAAGAACGGTAAGTGAGCTGGAAGACAGAATGGTGGAAATCATTACTGTGGGACAGAATAAAGAAAAAAGAATGAAAAGAAATGAGGACAAGCTAACAGACCTCTGGGACAACATTAAATGCACCAACATTCACCTTATAGAGGTCCCAGAAGGAGAAGAGAGAGAGAAAGGACCGGAGAAAATATTTGAAGAGATAATAGCTGAAAACATCCCTAACATGGGAAAGGAAACAGTCACCCAAGTCCAGGAAGTGCAGAGTCCCAGGCAGATAAAACCAAGGAGTAACACACCAAGACACTTAGTAATTAAATTGACAAAAATTAAAAACAAAGAAAAAATATTAAAATCAACAAGGAAAAAGCAACAAATAACGTACAAGGGACTTCCCACAAGGTTATCAGCTGATTTTTTCTGCAGAAACTCTGCAGGCCAGAAGGGAGTGGCATGATATATTTAAAATGATGAAAGGGAAAAACTTACAGCCAAGAATACTCTAGCCAGAAAGGCTCTCATTCAAATTTGACAGAGAAATGAAAACCTATACAGATAAGCAAAAGCTAAGAGAATTCAGCACCACCAGCCCAGCTTTGCAACAAATGCTAAAGGAACTTCTGTAGGCTGAAAAGAAAAGAACACACTAGAAACAAGAAATGAGAAAGCTCACCAGTAAAGTCAAACATATAGTAAAGGAAGGAAATCATCTGCACACAAATATGATATCAAAACCAGCAATTGTGAGAAAAGGAGAGTACAAATGCAGGATATTGGAAATGCATTGGAAATTAAGAGACCAACAACTTAAAATAATCTTGTATATGTATAGACTGCTATATCAAAACCTTATGGGAACGACAAACCAAAAATCTACATTAGATATGTACAAAAAAACAAAAAGTAGTCCAAACACAACACTAAAGAGAGTCGTCAAATCCCAAGAGAAGAGAACAAAGAGGAAGGGAAGAAAAAAGTCCTTCAAAAAGAAATCCAGGGCTTCCCTGGTGGCGCAGTGGTTGAGAGTCTGCCTGCCGATGTGGGGGACACGGGTTCGTGCCCCGGTCTGGGAGGATCCCACATGCCGCGGAGCGGCTGGGCCCATGAGCCATGGCCGCTGAGCCTGAGCCTCCAGAGCCTGAGCCCCACAACGGGAGAGGCCACAACAGTGAGAGGCCCGCGTACCGCAAAAAAAAGAAAAAGAAATCCAAAACAACAAAATGTCTCTAAGAACATATATATTGATGATCACCTTAAATGTAAATGGATTAAATGCTCCAAGCAAAAGACACAGACTGGTTAAATGCATACACAAACAAGGCCCGTATATATTGCTGCCTACAAGAGACCCACTTCAGATCTAGGGACACATACAAACTGAAAGTGAGGGGATGGAAAAACATATTCCATGTAAATGGAAATCAAAAGAAAGCTGGAGTAGCAATACTCATATCAGACAAAATAGACTTTAAAATAAAGACTATTACAAGAGACGAGGACACTACATAATGATCAAGAGATCAATTCAAGAAGAATATATAACAATTGTAAATATATAGGTACCCAACAAGGAGCACCCCAATATATAAGGCAAATACTAAAGCCATAAAAAAAGAAATTGACAGTAACACAATAGTAGTGGGGGACTTTAACACCCCACTTGCATCAATGGACAGATCATCCAGAGAGAAGATCAGTGAGGAAACACAGGCCTTAAGTGACACATTAGAACAGATGGACTTAATTGATTTTTACAGAGCATTCCATCCAAAAGCAGCAGAATACACATTCTTCTCAAGTGCACATGGAACATTCTCCAGGATTGATCACATGCTGGGCCAAGAAGCAAGCCTCAGTAAATTTAAGAAAATTGAAATTATATCAAGCATCTTTTCTGACCACAATGCTATGAAATTAGAAATCAACTATAAGAAAAAAAACCCCAAGAAACATAAACATGTGGAAGCTAAACAATATGTTACTAAACAACCAATAGATCACTGAAGAAATCAAAGAGGAAATTAAAAAATACCTAGAGGCAAATGAAGATGAAAGCACAATGATCCAAAACCTATGGGACACGGCAAAAGCAGTTCTAAGACTGAGGTTTATAGCAATGCAATCTTACTTCAGGAAACAAGAAAAATCCCAAATAAACAATCTAACCTTACACCTAAAGCAACTAGAGAAAGAAGAACAAACAAAACCCAAAGTTAGTAGAAGGAAAAAAATCATAAGATCACAGTAGAAATAAATGAAACAGAGGCAAGGAAAACAATAGAAAAGATCAATGAAACTAAAAGCTGGTTCTTGGAAAAGATAAACAAAACTGATAAACCTTTAGCCAGACTCATCAAGAAAAACAGGGAGAGGGCTCAAATCAATAAAACTAGAAATGAAAAAGAAGAAGTTACAATGGACATGACAGAAATACTAAGGAAGAAATGGACAAATTCTTAGAAAGGTACAATCTCCCAAGACTGAACCAGGAAGAAATAGAAAATATGAACAGACCAATCACAAGTCCTGAAATTGAAACTGTGATTAAAAAACTCCCAACAAACAAATGTCCAGGACCAGGTGGTTTCACAGGCGAATTCTATCAAACTCTTTTTTTTTGCAGTACGCGGGCCTCTTACTGTTGTGGCCTCTCCCATTGCGGAGCACAGGCTCCAGACGCGCAGGTTCAGCGGCCATGGCTCATGGGCCCAGCCGCTCTGCGGCATGTGGGATCTTCCCGGACCGGGGCACGAACCTGCGTCCCCCGCATCAGCAGGTGGACTCTCAACCACTGCGTCACCAGGGAAGTCCTATCAAACTCTTTAGAGAAGAGTTAACACTTATCTTTCTGAAACTATTCCAAAAAATCGCAGAGGAAGGAACACTCCCAAACTCATTCTATGAGGTCACCATCACCCTGTTACCAAAACCAGACAAAGATACCAAAAAACAAAAATTACAGGCCAATATCACTGATCAACATAGACACAAAAATCCTCAACAGAATACTAGCAATCCAAATCCAAGAATACATTAAAAGGATCATATACCATGATCAAGTGGGTTTTATCACAGGGATGCAAGGCTTTTTCAATATCCACAAATCAGTGTGATACACCACATAAACAAATTAAAGAATAAAAACCACATGATTGTCTCAATAGATGCAGAAAAAGCTTTTGACAAAATTCAACACCCATTTATGATAAAAACTCTCCATAAAGTGTGCATAGAGGGAACATACTCCAGCATACTAAAGGCCATATATGACAAACCCACAGCTAACATCATTCTCATCAGTGAAAAGCTAAAAGCATTTCCTCTAAGATCAGGAACAGACAAAGATGTCCACTGTCACCACTTTTATTCAACATAGGTGTTGAAGTTCTAGGCACGGCAATCAGAGAAGAAAAGGAAATAAAAGGAATTCAAATTAGAAAAGAAGAAGTAAAACTCTCACTGCAGATTACATGATACGATACATACAAAATCCTAAGGATGCTACCAGAAAACTACTAGGGCTCATCAATGAATTTGATAAAGTTGCAGGATGCAAAATTAATACACAGAAATCTCTTGCATTCCTACAAACGAACAAGATCAGAAAGAGAAATTAAAGAAACAATTCCATTTACCATTGCATCAAAAAGAATAAAATACCTAGGAATAAACCTACCTAAGGTGACAAAAGACCTGTACTCTGAAAACTATAAGATGCTGATGAAAGAAATCGAAGATGACACAAACAGGTGGAGAGATATACCATGTTTTTGGATTAGAAGAGTCAGTATTGTCAAAATGACTACACTAAGCAAGGCAATCTACAGATTCAATGCAATCCCTATCAAATTACCAATGCCATTTTTCACAGAACTAGAACAAAAAATCTTAAAATTAGTATGGAGACACTAAAGATCCCGAATAGCCAAAGCAATCTTGAGAAAGAAAAATGGAGCTGGAGGAATAAGGCTCCTTGGCTTCAGACTATACTACAAAGTTACAGTCATCAAAATAATATGGTACTGGCACAAAAACAGAAGTACAGATCAATGGAACAGAACAGAAAGCCCAGAAATAAACCCATTCACCTATGGTCAATTAGTCTACGACCAAGAAGGAAATACTATACATTTGTTGTCTCTTCAACAAATGGTGCTGGGAAAACTAGATAGCAACATGTAAAAAGATGAAATTAGAAAATTCTTTAACACCATACACAAAAATAAACTCAATAAGACTGGATACTATAAAACTCCTAGAGAAAACATAGGCAGAACACTCTTTGACATAAATCGCAGCCATATGGTTTTCAAGCCATCTCCTGGAGTAATGGAAATAAAAACAGAAATAAACAAGTGGGACCTAATTAAACTCAAAAGCTTTTGCACAGCAAAGGAAACTATAAACAAAATGAAGAGACAACCCACAGAATGGGAGAAAATATTTGCAAATGACATGATTAACAAGGGATTATTATCCGAAAGTTACAAACAGCTCATGCAGCTCAATATTAAGAAAAACAAACGACCCAATCAAAAATTGGGCAGAAAACCCAAATAGATATTTCTCCAAAGAAAAGATACAGGTGGCCAAGAGGCACATGAAAAGATGCCCAACATTGTTAATTATTAGAGAAATGCAAACCAAAACTACAATGATATATCACCTCACACCAGTCAGAATGGCCATCATCACAAAGTCTACAAACAATAAATGCTGGAGAGGGTGTGGAGAAAAGGGAACCCTCCCCTACACTGCTGGTGGGAATGTAAATTGGTACAACCACTATAGAGAACAGTATGGAGGTTCCTTAAAAAACTTATAATAGAATTGCCATATGATCCAGCCATCTCACTCCTGGGCATATATCCAGAGAAAAACATGATTTGGAAGGATATGTGCACCCTGATGTTCACTGAAGCGCTGTTTACAATAGCCAAGACATGTAAGCAATCTAAATGTCCATTGACAGATGAATGGTTAAAGAAGATGTGGTACATTTATATAATGGAATATCACTCAGCCATTAAAAAGAATGAAATAATGCCACTTGCAGCAACATGGATGGACCTGGAGATTATCATACTAAGTGAAGCAAGTCACACAGAGAAAGACAAATATCATATAATATCACTTATATGAGGAATCTATAAAAATGATACAAATGAACTTATTTACAAAATAGAAATAGTCTCACAGACTTAGAAAACAAATTTATGGTTACCAAAGGGTAAAGGTTGGGGGGAGGGATAAATTCGGAGTCTGGGATTGACATATACGCAGTACTATGTATAAAACAGATAATCAACAAGGACCTACTGTATAGCACAGGGAACTCTACACAATTTTCTGTAATAACCTAAATGGGAAAATAATTTGAAAAAGAATAGATAAATGTATATGTATAACTGAATCACTTTGCTGTACAGCTGAAACTAACACAACACTGTTAATCAAGTATACTCCGATATAAAATAAAAATTAAGAAAAAACTGATGGACCTAGAGATCATTATGCTTAAGTGAATAAGTCAGACAGAGAAAGAAAAATATCATATGATATCACTTACATGTGGAATTTAAAAAAAAGATACAGATGAACTTATTTGCAAAACAGAAACAGACTCAGATTTCGAAATGTGGAATCCAAGAAAAAATGATACAAATGAACTTATTTGCAAAACAGAAACAGACTCACAGACTTTGAAAGCAGACCTGTGGTTGTGGGCAAGAGGAAATGTTGGGGGGGGGAGGAATAAATCAGGAGTTTGGGATTAACATGTACACACTACTATATGTAAAATAGATAATCAACAGGGACCTACTGTATAGCACAGGGAACTGTACTCCATTTCTGTAATAACCTATATGTGAAAACAATCTGAAAAAGAATGGATATATGTATATGTGTAACTGAATCACTTAGCTGTACAGCTGAAAGTAACACAACATTGTAAATCAACTATACTCCAATATGAAATAAAAATTAAATTAAAAAAACACAAAAAACAAATACCCACATAAAAATATTAGCAAATCAAACCTAGCATGGTATTATTGGGTAGGATGTATTATTTTCCGTAAGATGTTACAGAAAAACCTCACGACCTTTTTGGCCAACCCAATAAAAGAACATACTGTGACCAAGTATAATATGTTTCAATGACTAACTATTAGGAAATCTATGATTAATCATATGCAAGTCAAAGGCAGTCAAAAAAGTAAAACCATTTGATTCTCTTGCTAGACACTAAAAGGCCTTTGAAAAAAATTCAAAATCCATTTCTTGAGGGAAAAAAACCTCAATAAAATAGGAACAGAATAATATTTTCTTCCTACAATGAAGAATATCTCTATAAAAAGTGGGACCAGCACCAATCTTTTCAGAATGGTGAAACATCAAGTGGGGAAAAAACAAAAAGGAAAGAGGAAAGGAGGCAATATCAGACTCTCAACATTTTGCTGGATGTTACTGTCAATAGAAGGCAAGAAATGAGAGGGATAAATATTAAAGAGGTGGAGAAAAATGATACTTTACCTGGATATGCTCCAGATAACGAACCAAAAGTGTAAGGTTTAATAAGTGAGTACCATAAAGGGGCCAGTACTCAGACAGACAAAATTAATAGCTCACTTATGTACCAGTAGCGGCCAGATAGAAAACACAGTGGACCGAAATGAATGAAACTATAACATCTCACTGAAGACATATAAAAAGACTTAAAAAATTAGAGAGAGATGATCTTGGATAGAAGACTTACTGTTGTTAAGAAATAAGATACTCCAAATTACACCAAACATTTAATCTCATTCCAGTTAAAATCAATTGGTGGGGTCTTGACAAAATAATTCTCAAATTTAGCTAGAAGAAAGAATGTGAAAGAACAGCAGAAGAAATTCTGAAAAACAAGAGTGATGACTGTCAATTTTCCATACCAGATATTACAAAGTATTTCAAGTATTACAATAGCAAATAGGGGGAGGGGGAGAGGCAGGGGGAGAGGGAAAGGCAATGTGGGGAGGAGAGGGGAGGGCTGAGGCACTTCCCAGCTTTGAGTCCAGCAGCACATTATGGTCTTTATAGAGTTTACAAAGTTCTGTCAACTCAATATTGTACGGTCAACATTTATTACATCCCAACCAAGTGTCAGGCATTACACACAGAGCCGTGAATAAGATCGACCCAGTCCCTGGCCTCATGAAGCTTTCTGTCAGGGGGAAGATGAGTAACATAATGGCAAGTGTGATGAGGATTACCAGAAGGCAGCTTTGGGGACATAAGGACACGGGTCTGGGAAGACTTATCAGAAGAGAGCACTTGGATCTACTCTCTCCACCTCACAAAGGAAATACTGACCTTCCTTATGCCTGTGGGGCCTACCCCTTTATTGATAGTAGATTTGTCCAGTGAACTGGTGGTTTGTGGACCACCTCAGTGAGGTGCCCAGTAGCCAGCACAAGCCTTGAAGACTAGCCTTTGCCTCTGCCCTGCTCTTTGATGGGAATCTGTGGACCCAGGAACCTGTCACACTTGAGTGTGTATCTGCATCCCCTGGCTGGAGCGGGGGCTCTTGTTAAAACAATGTTGGGCCCACCCCACAGTGTCTGATTCCGGAGGTCTTGGTTGGGGCTGAGGGATTTGCTTCTACCTGTCAGGTTCCAGGTGAGACCCTGCGTCAGCCTGGACTTGGAAGCTCTTGCAGACCGACTGAACTGAAATAGGTGGTGCTGTTCTACAACAAGACGAAAGCTGACTGAAAGTCAAGGGAGTGGAACCGTCCATTCACTTAAAAACAAAGGACTATCTGCTGGGCAAAGACACCTGGGCCTCCAGTGACAGGGGTTAGAAGACAGCTCACGTATGCTGAGAGAGAGGAAACCCTGGCTGGCCTGGAAGTCTCCAGGAGCCGAAGTCATCCTGGGGGCTACGACCACTCGTCCTTGGACCTCCATCCCTCCATCAGCAGGACTAAAGATGGGCCTCAGAACCGCGCGTCCTCCACCTCCCAGTGGCCCCTGTCCCTAGTCTCCTCATCTCCAGCTGAAGACCATCAGGACCCTTTCCCTCATGCCCTTGATTTGGGATCCTGTCAGTCTACAAGAGCCTAGGCTGCTGCGGCATCCATCATCCCCAAAACCTTCTGTTGTGCCTTCTAGAACTCATGTTCTGCCGTCAGCAAAATGTCCTCTATCCTTAAACTCCTCTGTGAGTGTTCCTCACCTTCTTGCTCAGATGGAAACCTGGTGACACTCCTTCTCTTGCAGCCTTTTAAGTGGATGTGGCTCTCTCTCCCCACACTCTTCCCCCGGCCCCGTCCCCTACCCCATGGGCTGGGAGGTGTGGCAGGTGTTGCCACCGCCAGACCATCCTCCTTCCATTCTCCAGAAAAGGACCCAGTTTTGAGTTTCCTGTCCCGCGAGCCTCATTCCTAGATTCCTCACGTCCTGTCCAGGACGTCCCTCTAGCACTTCTCTCTCCCTCCTGCATCAGTTTCCCCCTTTTTACTGGATCTTTCCTATTAGTCCATAAAATGCTTTTAATTTCCATCTTGGAGAAAAAACCCCAAACCTCTTTACCCCAGCTTCTCTCCCCAACTCTGCCCCGTTTTTCTTCTTGGAAACACCCTGGAGAGTTGTCCATACTTGGTGGCTCTCACATCTCCTCCCCATCCCCCCCGGAGCCAGCTCCAGGCAGACCTTTCCCCACCACGTGTGGAAATGGCTCTGCTCTGGACCACAGTGCCCTGCCCCCCCGGTACACCGACCCTGACCCAATGGCCAGTTCTCTTTCCTCACCTTCCCTGACCTGCCGGTGGCACTCACCACAGCTGATCACTCCTCCTCCTTGGCCCCAGACACCACTTGGCCCCAGACACCATACTCCTAGTTTTCCTGTCTCTGTGGCTTCTTCTCTGCTTTCCTCGCTGCTTTTTCTCATCCCCCAGGCTCTCAGTGCTGTTGTGCTCGGCTGCTGGATGTTCTCTGTCTGCACTCCTTCAGCATCTATTCTGGTCTATTGACTTTAAATACCAGCGCCCCCCTGTCAGGCATCAGAAATTTATACCGCCAGTCACACCTCTTCCTTCAACTCCAGACTTAGATACCCCATGGGCTGCACGACATCACACGTTTATCACGTCCCCACGAGCTCCTGATCTTTCTTCTCCTAGCCTGCTCCTCCACGATCTTCTCCTCTCAGTGAATGGCCTCTACTTTTCCAGGTGCTCAGACCAAGATCCTTTGGAGGCATATTTGACTTTCCCACCAAGTGGACACAAATGTCATCTTTTCAGTATGGCCTTTACTTGCCATCATACCTAAAGCTTCCACCTTTTATCTGAGTCTCCTTATCCCCTCCTGTTTTAAAATTTTCCTCCTTAGTATTTTCCATCCTCTGAATTGCTCCATGAGGATGGGGATTTTGGTCTGTCCACTGCTGTTTTCAGTGCTCAGCCTGGTGAGTGGCATGGAGAGAACCTCAGTAAATGCTTATTGAATGAATGATGACGACAGTGAAGGATGAGGTGGTGTTGGCAGCAAGGCAGGGCGGAGTGGGGAGAGGGGGGTGGGAGGGAGGATTCTTAGCCAAGGGAACAATTAGTGCAGGGCAGTGGAGTCAAGAAGGCAGGGCGGGCATGGCAGAGAGAGAGAAGGTCATGGGGCAGGGGCACGTGGGAGGGGTGGGGCAGGGCCCGGGTCCCAGTGTGCGTGCGTGTGTGCGTCTGTGAGCGTGCACGGTGGACTCCCGGGGATGCAAGCTGCTGTTGCCTCTCCGTGAACCAGTGGCTTGGGCCTGCCCTCCTATGGTTCTTGAGGGATTGGCGTGGAGGAGGCCAAAGAAGCACAGCCCAGTCAGCAGCAGTGGGAGGGGGCCCTGCAGACAGGCCCAGATCCCTGGCTAGATCGGGGCCAGTAGCCTCCTGGATCTTCCCAGCTCCATGCCTGGCACGAGCGGGCCTGTGACATCGAAGGCAAACCCCGGAGTACCAAGGAGCTTCACCAAGAAGCCCGTTTTGCCCTGACCTGACCTTTGCTAAGTTGAAAACTGGCAATAGGATGTTAGAGGGAAAAAATAATCATCCCATCATTTGGGTAGAAGCTCAGCCACTGCCTTCAGGACCCAAATGTCCTCCTTGCATGTGATGAGGCATCGCTAAGACTGCAGCTGGTGTGGAACAGGCCCCGGGCTCTGAGAGAGCACTGCAGCCAGAGCCCTGATCCAGCCTCCTGCCAGGACAGGGAGGGCCTACGGAGAACCCTGGGCAGGGAGGCATCAAGGACCTTGGTACCCTTGGCCCCTTCTTGGCCAGGGTCCTGCCAGAAAAAGTCCTGCATTTTCTTTGTGAGAAACTACCCTTCCCAGGGTAGGGATCGGGTGGAGACACAGCTTTCTGCCAGCAGCAATGCAAAGGCCCAACTCTTTTCCTCTGGCCCTGATCTCCCCTCTTCCTTTGTGTTAATTCACACACTAAAAAGCATTCAAATTAATGTATCTGGGATAAACACATTCGTTTTCTTTTAAATTTGCAAAACCTTCCCATGAAAATATTTGAATACATAACACAAAGACACATTTTCTTTGGGAAACATCAATCATTTCCAAGGTGAAAGGCAGCATAAATATGTCTTAAGTAAGAGGCACATTCACAAAAGTACCAAGCTAGAGTAATAAACAGATTTGAGAGATTACTATTGTGTTTTGGGAATGAATCGTTACTTGTCTGAACTGTGGGGCGGTTGAGGGTGTTTTTAATTTAATGGATTAATCATTTATTTTGGAAGTTTCTGTTCCTCCTATGGAAGCAATGTGGGAAGTTTGCATGAAGTTATAAATCATGCCAGTGTTTGGGCCTCATCTCTGGGAGGTCTGGCCTATGGGGAAGTTATACTAATAATTTCAGAAAGGAAATAGTTGCCTGGAAGGGTTTCCTTTAGCAAACCAGGTCAAGGCAGAGTCCTGGATGGAGAAGAAGCTCCAGAAGATGGTGACCCACCCTGTATATGGGGCCCTGCCCCTGCCACCAGGGAGGAGGCAGCTCCAGGGAGAAGTCTATATTTTATTCCTGGCTTGGCAACTTCCTCTGGGTCTTGATTTTCCCATCTGTATAATGAGTTGGAAGGTCTCTGAGGGGCTACCAGCTCAGACCATCTGTGTCCACCAACTACAGTTAAATATGGCTTGAGACAAAACAAAATCTCCCCCATATCTGTCCCATCTTGGACTTTGAATTATATCTGGCCAGACATTTCCCAAGCATTTGACACATATCCTATCTCATCAGGCCTATAAGGGAGGAGGCACTATTGTTATTCCCATTTTACAGGTGTTTACTCGCCAAAGATGTACGTCAAGGAAGTACCAGCACTTGGATAGGTACTAGGCTTGAATCCAGGTCTCTCTGGCTCAGAGTTCATGTCTTGACCCTATGACAGAGGCGTCTCCAGCTCAGGTCTGCGCCGTGCCTTGGGTGGAACAGCGCCACCCAGCTCCTGTTCGCACGTGCGGTATCCCTGCCTATTGGGCCCACTGGCTACACATTGCCTCCCCAGCACACCTGACATTCACGTGGAGTCTTCTGAGCCCTCAGAGAGGCAGGGAGCTGGCAGGGCCTCCTCTCCCCGCTTCATCATCCTCCCCTTCTTGTCCTCCCTCTGACTGAGGAGAAGCAAGGAGAAGGAACCGACAGAAAATTGTTCCCTATCTGTGTGTTCTGGGCACCGCCTCGGCTCAGTAAGCCACAGGCCATCTGCCTGGCCAAGAGGGGACCAAATCCCACCACCCACAGCACAGCTGGGCGACCCCACCAATTCTACTCAAGCTGCTCTGGGACATCTTTCATGCTTTTGACTCACGCTTGGGATGACTGACGAAAAGGAACAAATCCCACAGATGAATCTGTTATAGCTTTCTCACATCTTCTCCATGAGATGCCTCAGCAAAGCAGTGCTCCTTCTGTCCTGAGCACAGACGGTGCCTTCTCACCTTCCCAGTCCTCCTGCCCGGAAGCCCCCCGTGCCCACCGCCTTGGTGAGCCTTCCGCAGCAGCCCAGCCCTCCTGGGCCTCCCCCTGGGAACCTGAGCAGCATCAGGCACCTGCACAGTGATCTGCCAAGCCCACCTGGAGCTGGACGACCAAGCCGTGCAGGTCATCAACTTCAGTCCTGCTGCAGGCAGGGCCTGCCCTTATATCTACGCTGTGGGTCCTTCATTGGGTGCTCGCTAAGCCAGCTGTTTCGGGGATAAACGAGGCAGGTTTTCTGTCCCTGGTCCCCCACAGTGTGCCCCACCCTTGACAGCAGATCAACACTGACCTGCTGAATGACCACATCTGGATTCACCAACAGCAACAGTGCAATGTCCCAAAGGGGAGGATGGGGCAGAGAAGGCGTCAAGAGTCTAGGCTTTGGTGTCAAGATCCATTTTGCAGTTATATACTAATTGTAGGGCTGGGGTTCCTGGGCAAATCACTTAATCTCTCTGAGCCCTAGTTTCCTCATCTGTGAAACAGAGATGGTGCCCAGTAATTATTCAGTAAATGTTCCTACTGTAATTGTGTCTTTCGTACCATTTTACTTTCAATGACATTTTCCCACCTTCCCACACAGATAGGGAGGTTTTCTCTCTCAGTCAACACAGCACGCTTCACTTCTAGAATACTCTGAAAACCTCGTGTCTTGCTCCCTGGTCAGCAGGCAATGGACTCATGTCCTTGGGAGGCAACACCAGATCTACCTTAGTATGGTGCTCCCATGAGAAAGCTGCTTAATGGACCCTAATGCCACTCCCAAGTGCCTGGGGGTCAGCCCAGCCCAGGGACCTTGTGGGCTCCTGGAGTGAGGCCCACCCTAATGGCCCAGCCCAGCCATCATGGAACTGAGCAAAGTAAGCCATGGAATGAGGTGGAAAGCCCACCACAAAATACAGAGGTCCCAGCATGCTGCTGCTGACTCTAGTACTTTGGCTGGAAGAGAAGTCTTAAATCTCTCAGCAGTTAGGAAATGGATCTCAGGTGGCCTCTCTCTGGATCTCAGTGGGGAGGTTTTGCTATTTAGACTCCCCTAGGCCCCAAGCAGCCTCTTTAGCAATCGCTGGGCTGGGGGGTGGGTGGGAGTGGAGTGCCTGGGGAGGCTCGAATAGAACTCTCCAGTGCCAGCTGCAGAGTCCACTCCCCACTCGGGAAGCAACAGGAAGCAGCCAAGTCTCTACTTTCAGCCCAGCAACACATGGTGCCCGTGGGCCTGGGCCTTGCTCCCAGATTCAGCACCGGGAGGAGGAAATGACTCATTCCCATCATGAGCTCTGTCTCAGAATTCTGGGGGAACAGGAGGCAGAAGGGCCCTCCCAGCACCGTGGACCTGCCATTCATGTATTAAAGGTGTTTAAGACCACAGAGTCTCCTGCAGGCGCCTGAGGCGAGGACAGGCTCTCACTCACGAGTTACTCTGGTTCCTGGGCTGGTGGATCCCCTCCCTTCCCCACAGATTTGTTCTGGAGGAAATGAAGGGGACCAGGCTCAAGCCCTCTCCTTGTACCCTCGGTTCTTATGAGATGGGGGCAGGATGCGAAGGGCTGGATGGAGGATCTGGGAATCCTGGGTGATTTCCCTTTTTCAGGCTGGTCTGAGGACCCGAGGGACCTGGGCCAAACCGTGCGGAGTTCTGCAACCACACATTCACCAACACTGTACAATGCTGGGCACCACTTTCTAGCTATAGATGATAAAGCCCTCTTCACACTGCAGAGTACACGCTCCGCCCCTGGAGCAGCCCTGCTCAGGGAGCGGCCCAGACACTGCCCGCCTGCTGCACACCAGACCGGCCTCTGAATGGCAGCCTGGGATGACTCACCCAGGGGGTATTATAACTGGGAACCCCTGGGTTATTTCTGATGAAATCCAGAAACTTCAATGTACACCCTGATTCAAGACAACAAACACAGCCACAAAGCCCCAAAGGATTAAATATGTCCCAGCTCAAGGGAAATACTAATAAAATATGGCTTCGGCACATATGAACATAAAAATCCCTAAAACATCCAATAGGACAAATGTAGAGGCAAGCTGAGCTCACTCTGTTGTCCTTAAATGGCTTGTCACCCAGGATCCCAGAGGTAAGTGACACTGAATCTCATGATGTAATTATTCTCAACACCGTGTATACTTTATCAGAGCAGAAGCCCTGGACACAGCTGGCACAAAGGACCTGGGGCTGACTTGGAGCTTTCACGTTATTCTCTGGTGCACAGACGCCCTGCTCAGGTCTGCTTGGTGAAAGCAGTGATGCCCAGCTGGGCGTGGCTGGACACGTCTAATTTCCCTGGAGTGCTGATCTGCCATGGCACTGTGATGGCTTGTTTGTTGTGATGGCTGGAGTGGCCAGCAGTGTGACAGAGGGCAGAGCACAAGCCCTGGGTCTAGAATGACACCTGGGTGTGACCCCAGGAAAGTGACCTTACCTAGAGACTCATCCATAAAGTGGGTTAAAATATACTGATTGGGAGAGTCCATGTGATGTGTTAGCCCACGGACTGGCCAGAGAAAGTCTCAGAAAACACTGCCTATTGTAATTGCCTGTTGTAATTGTTGATGTGGTCATCAGCAGGGGTTAATTCTTCTCAGTTTCTGGGAGTCCTGGCAACACAGGGGCCTGTGAGAAGCAAAGAAAACCTGCCCAGCCTGCTGAGGTTCTGCTTGCCTGGGCCCAAGCTGAGGCTCGTTAAGCCTCTGGGGGAGGGAGGTGGGAAGCAGACCCTTTTGCAGAAAGTAAGGCCTCCCAACTGGATACGTGATTTGGGTCCACAGTACCTGGAGGAGGAGTGGCGTGTTCTAGACAGTGTCTGCTTCTCACTGGATCAAGACCACAACAGCTTGCCATCTCCATGTCACTGTAACCGAGCAGGAAGGACCCTATGGGGCCTTCCCGGGACAGACTCCCTCCACAACCCCCATGTCCTCCACCTGCCTTTTGCTATAGAAAACCTTTAGACTCCCAGGCCTGCCCTGAGTGCCAAAGAATAAATTTAATCAGACAAGTGAGAAAATGCAGAAAGGAAAACAGTTAAGCAAGACAAAATAATAATAGTTTAGTCATTAAACAAAGTCAAGGACCTTTAGTTCCTCCTCAAGGGCTACAGATAACATTCTGAGCCATGTCCTTTGAGCTGTTTTGCAGATACTGAAACCCCCACCAGGTGGAAGAAGTTAACTCTATGCTGTCCACAAGTACATAGAACCCAGACTGGTTGGAATCAGAAGGTTGACAGTGTTGACTCCCGATTACCTCACCACCAACCAATCAAAAGAATGTCCACGAGCTGATCACGCACCCCAAAGCAAACCCCCCCCCAACCCCGTCTTTGAAAACCTCTCCCTGAAAGCCTTCGGGAGTTGGGTCCTTTTGAGCACTAGCTGCCTGGACTCCTTGCTTGGCACCCTCCAGTAAATGCTGCGCTTTCCTTCACCACAACCCAGTATCAGTAGACTGGCTTTACCTTGAGCAGGCGGGTGGACCCAAGTTCGGTTTGGTAACATCACCTACAGGGCGCACTCCACATTCTACAGGGGCCTGCTGGAGATGCTGGGTGTGACCTGCCTAAGTGATTCACCCCCTCCCACCTTGACTCACTTCATCAGAGGAGGCTCTGGGGAAAGCCAGACCAGTACATGAGTTGGCAGACTCTGCCCCTGTCTGCCCACCCCCCTCCCCAGCCCCTCTCTACTTACAGGAAAGATGGGACATTTTGGGGTCAGGTATTTCTTTAAGAAGACAGAATGCAGGAGGGGAGGAGGATTGTTCTGAGCAGCGTTTGGGAACACTTTGGGGGGACAACATGCATGAAGCCATTTACTAACCATTCACCTGCAGGACGTGGGTCTGGAACAGCTGCTCGTAGCCAGAGGCATGGCAGGTGTAATTGCCCATGTGGATGGTGGTCACCTTGGTGATGTAGAGGGAGTCGTCCTCTCCAAAGTCCTGCTTGGGCAAGGAAGACAACAAGATTGGCTTCTCTGTTGAGTAGCCTGGGAAGGATAGCCAGGTCTCTGGTTTTGCAGGAAAACAGAAACCCTGTAGCTGCGAGACACTTCCTTTCTGCCTGGCCCCCTTACTCAGCCAGAGCTCCCTGCAGGGCTGGGCAGCAGGCCCTCCATGTCTCTTCTGTGTTGCTTGCCCAGACCCTGTACATCCTTTTAAGATCTTGTTCACCTTCTCTGCGAGGTCTGGCTTGAACACCTTCCCCAGCACCCTCCCTCTCCATTTCTACAACTGGGCTCACCTGCCCCTCCTGTGCTGCTGCTTGGCTGGTTTCCTGATCTCTTGTCCACCTGCTGAGAAGCTCTGGAGGGCGGCCTCCTTTAGGGTCAGCCAGCTTTTTCTTAAAGGGCCAGATAGCAAACATTTTTGGCTTTCTGGGCCATAGGGTTTCTGTCAACTACTCAGCCCTGCCTTGTAGCATTAAAATAGCCATACCAATGCCTAAATTAATGAGTATCACTATGCTCCAATGAAATTTTATTTATTTATTTTATTTATTTTTTTATTAGTTTCTGCTTTATAACAAAGTGAATCAGTCATACATATACATCTGTTCCCACATCCCTTCCCTCATGCATCTCCCTCCCTCCCACCCTCCCCATCCCACCCCTCCAGGCGGTCACAAAGCACCGAGCTGATCTCCCTGTGCTCTGCGGCTGCTTCCCACTAGCTATCTACCTTACGTTTGGTAGTGTATATATGTCCATGCCTCTCTTTCGCTTTGTCACAGCTTACCCTTCCCCCTCCCCATATCCTCAAGTCCATTCTCAAGTAGGTCTGTGTCTTTTTTTTTTTTTTTTTTTTGCGGTATGTGGGCCTCTCACTGTCGTGGCCTCTCCCGTTGCGGAGCACAGGCTCCGGACGCGCAGGCTCAACAGCCATGGCTCACGGGCCCAGCCGCTCCGCGGCATGTGGGATCCTCCCAGACCAGGGCACGAACCCGTGTCCCCTGCATCGGCAGGCGGACTCTCAACCACTGCGCCACCAGGGAAGCCCCAGGTCTGTGTCTTTATTCCCGTTTTTATTTAAAAAAATGTGGTGGGCTGCCTTTGGCCCATGGGCTATAGTTTGCCTACCACTGGTTTAGATCTCACCTTCATCGCTAAATAATTTCAGGCAGCTTACAGAGATCTGGGTAACCTAAGAGAAGGGAAGCTGAACTCTGAGGAAAATGAGGGCAAACAAAAAACAAGGGCAGGGATGTACTAGAGAGCAGGAGGGGCGGATGCCAGGGGTTCCATGAGAAATGGCTCAGTAAGCCTTGTCCCTATGACCTCTGCAGCCTCACAGAGTGGGATCCTATTTGGCCAGCACGTGGGGAGGGATGGGCAGGAGGGGGCTTTGAGCTGGTCAGAGTCCCCTGGTGAGCGCTGGGCACACAGCACTCCCCCAGGGCCTCTCCAGCCAGCTGCCTTGTCTCCTGCAGAACAATGCACAATGCTGGCCCTGTCCAGGCACCAACTGCAGACATGCTGGGGAATGGAATTACCGTTGTTTCAGGGAGACCTTTCATCATGTTTGGCTTTAGCTACCAAACATCTCCGAGGTGTGGTGCTCAGAGCTGATGGGACAGAGGAGGTCCTGGCTCCCTGTTGAGAAACAGGGCTGGGCAGTACTAGCTGTGAGGAGTGATGGGGGAAGCCCAGTGCTGGCACTCAAGATACTCAGGTTTTAGCTTGAACTCTGGCACTGACCAATGTTCCCTCATCCCTCTGGGCACTGGCTTCCCCACCTGTAAGTTTTGGACAATTTATATGCCCTATCTGCCTCCTGGGGTGATGGGGAGATCTGGCAAGAGAATGCCCACGAGTACATTTTCCAGTGTGGGAAGTGTGACATACATGGGGGCTGCTACTTTTCTTACTATTAACAGAAGATGCAAAACTCCTCTTGACCCCCTGGAGACAACACCAAACCATCCCTCCCATCATTCTCCCTGTCCTTCCTGAGCTTCCTTTTTCCACAGAAGCAATCTCGTGGCAGGAGGGAAGGAAGGCCACCAAGTCCGTGTGGCACAAGGATTGTCCAAGGGCCTGGCCACAACCATCATGAGTCCTCTAAAGATGCTTTCTGGCTAATTAACCCAATGAAGGGTGCAGGCCCAAGAGAGGTTTGGGTTAAGGCACAGGTTGGAAGGTGGAGAGTGGATGCATGCAGCCTGCTTTCGGTATCAAGGAAAAAATACTCAGAAGTGCTCCCAGTGGAGTGAAATATTGGAGAAGGCTGCTGTGAGAAACCCTTAGAGTTTTCTCTGAAACACTGCTCTGCTGTAAAAAGCCCCATTCCTATCACGCAGTGGAAGCTTCCCTAATAAAAATAAAACACTAGATAGCTTAATTGTCCTGTGCCATAACAGAGACATAAAGGGTTCATACCTGAGTTGCTTATGAAAAGTTAATGATTAGTCAGTTCTGGGGCTGACATATTTCTAATCTAAGCTGTTTCCTGTGTCAAAACCTAAATCTGCAGGAAAATACATTTTGCTTGGAGTCTCAGTGGTGGAATGGCATCTCGAAAGAGGGCTGGGGAGCTGGGTGTGGCCCCACCTTGGGGAACCTCAATACCTCATTTGGTTGGTTCCTGGACAGACTCCATCCCAAAGGGCAACACCAGAGCTGCTTGTAAGGGGTTTGGTGCTGGGGCTCCCCTGGCATTTCCCTCTGTGCTGCCTTCTTGAGCCTTCATACCCACAGCCCTTCCTCACAGGAGGGCCCTTGTAGTCAGTCTCAGGTTCTGGCACCCCCTGCTCTTCTCGCCACCTCAGTGGGGTTGGGTGGTCATGGGACCCCAGGCTGAGAAGAGCCCCCAGGCTGAGGCTCCCACAGATCAACTGCAGAGTGGTGCCCAGTAATAACACCAGCTTACAGTCTCCACGAGCTAACTGTGTGCTAGGAATCTTGACATACGTCACTTTGTTTAAGCCTCAGAAAAAACCCTGAAAACCATACAGCAAAACACATGCCCAGTCCCCAGGGGGTGAGAAAGTAGAGCTCTCCTGCGCAATATATTCAGAGTCTGACCTTCTCTCACCACCTCCACTGCTACTGCCGTGGGCCAGACGCACAGTCCTCTGCCGCTGCCCCTCTGTGCCGCAGCCAGACCACGCCCCCCTCAATCAGAGTTCCAGCCCTAGAGGGTCTGCAGGGATGACCTGCCGTCCCCTCTCCGCCCCGTCTCCTTCCACTCTCCCTTGCTCACTCCTCTCCAGCACTGTGGCCCCTTGCTGTTGCTCCAACATGCCTGGCATCCTGCCCCCTCAGGAACTTTCTCCTTGTTGTCCCACTACCCCAGGACTATCAGTCTGGCTTGCTATACCTCCTTCAAGTCCACTCATATGTTATCTGCCGGCCCTATCTGTAACCCCCATGGAGCACCTGGCACTTACTTACTCCCATTTAGCATACTGTTTGCCACGTGTCTCCCCAACTAGAATGTGAGCTCCACCCTCGTGCCTGGTGCTCACTGCTGTGTCCCCAGTGCCTAGCGGGGCCTGACACAGAGTGAGCCCTAGTAGATATTTGCTGAGCAGACTGTACAAGGCGCTGAGCTAGGCTCTCTGCTGGGGCTGTGCCCTGGTTCCCGTTCTTTGGGTTTGACAATGGAGGCGCCCACCTCCTGCCTTCCTGTGCCCCCAAATGTTACCAATCACATGGGGTCCAAAGCAAGTGGCTGGTGGGGAGGCAGAGAGCTGGTCTCAAGTCTTGTCCCTGCCTTCCCACCTTGCCCGCTTCTCCATGCTGCATTCCCAGGCCTGGGCACACTGGGAGGGCTCAACTCAGCGCAGCAGGCAGAGCCCATGCGTGTAGTCCCAGACCAGGCTGATGGCTTCTGGGAGCCCCTAACAGAGTTGCTTAACCTCTCTGTCTGTTTTTCCTCACTGCTCCTGGGAACAGAGGCATATCCCTTGGGTGATAGCTCAGGTGTGGACGTGTGTGGGTTGCCGGATGCGTTATGGCTCTACTTTGAGCACCTAACTCATTACCAGCCTGTGAGTTAGGCTCTGGGGAGAACCTGACTCTGTACTAAATAAAATAATGGCTCTGGGATGAAACAATAGGCATCATATAATTATAGCAAAAAAGTGCATATTATTTTCTGGAGCATGAATACTGGCTACAGAAATCAGAGTTACCTCATTGGATGTAAGAAAATTACTTTAAAAATTGATTTATAAGAAATTACATAAAACTAAACCTGCAATCCTTCTTCTCCTGAAGGTTTTCTGAGGTGTGTCTGAATGCTGCTATCAGTGCTTGATTGCATCTCTGTAACTGTCTTTTTTTTTTTTTTTTCTTTTTGCGGTACGCGGGCCTCTCACTGTTGTGGCCTCTCCCGTTGCGGAGCACAGGCTCCGGACGCGCAGGCCCAGAGGCCATGGCTCACGGGCCCAGCCGCTCCGCGGCATATGGGATCCTCCCAGACTGGGGCACGAACCCGTATCCCCTGCATCGGCAGGCGGACTCTCAACCACTGCGCCACCAGGGAGGCCCTGTAACTGTCTTTTTATGGATGGCTTTTTTTTTTCTTTTGCTCTGATGCGTAGAAATGTATTAGCAAAATCAAGGTTCCTTCCAGAAATAAACAGATGCCAGATTAGACCATTCTTTGTATTGATGCACATCTGTCTTTGGAAAAGAGACAGTTTTACTTAAAGATACATTTTTTGCCTTTTAAAAAGCTATTTTCTAAGTATCTGCCCTTAATAAAGTAATTAAACGAAACTTCAGTATTAAACAATATTTAAGCAGAGGCAAGATGGGGGATGTTGTCATAGTGATACATGTGAGTCAGGTCTAAGTAATACGAAAATGAGCCATCAGTGCTGATTACTTAGTGACTAAACGTTAGACACAAGGACTCCAGAGTGATTTCAGAGGTTAGGTTAATGGTACTGTCAGTGCTACAAAGTTTAGAAACATTTATTCAGAGCTTTTCTAGCTCTGCCCTTCTCAGGAGCACTCTTGGCTCTCTTTGGAGAGGATGGAGTAAAGGAGAGGGTCTTTTCCTCCAGGCTGGTTTGACTCTGGCCCCCAGAATTCCACTAACCCTAGCATCTCACCTGCACAAATGCACCCAAACACTGAGCGATGCAGCGCCTTGGTGATAGCCGGTCCTCAGAGATGTCTGCACTCACATGAACACACATATCCATCATCCAGACCCAGCAAAGACCAGATGCATCACTGGTGTGCACAGACAAACATCCTTGTGAACACATGCAGTAAACATGAGCATGTGTGCACACACGTGTTCCAAACCACTGCTCTCTCTACACAGCTGACCCCTCGGACTCACACTGGGGTTCCCGTGTCGGTCACCTCCTTCTAGCCCCTCAGAGGACAGACCTGTCACTCTGGGCCTGCAGAAGCAGTCCTCTTGATCAAAGTCCTCTTAAAAGAGAAGTCCCTGCAACTTGAAGCAATGCCTAAGTGGCCACCGAGCCCCCAGGGGAAGGCTGCTATGGACAGTCACGTTCAGTGAGCAGCCTGGAGTGGGTCTGTCCTCCTGCCCACTCCCAGGCCTGGCCCAGGACAGGGAGCCACAGGTGTGGGAGAAGACACTGTGGGGAGGCTCCGGGCTTCCCCAGGACTGTGGGGAGTGTGCAGTCACTTGCTGCCTGGGGTTTATGTGGTCAGTGCCAAAGGGGAGGCACCTCATCTCTCTGTGCACCCCTGTCCTGTGCCCATGTGTGGCATGGTGCCTGGTGCATAATGGGTGCTCAGTTAGTGTTTGCTGAATGAATGGAGGTGTGTCAGCCTAGCGTGCTGGCTCGTGGGGAGCCATAGGAAGTGAAGTGAAGAAGTAACGTTACCCAGAGAGAAGTCTGGCCTTTGCCCTCAGCTATTGGGAGGTGAACTCTAGGCCTTGGGATGTGCCTTTGTTTGCTTGAGTAAACCAGAGCATCTAACTATGTGATTTATGATGGGAGCCCTGCACCACATGGTACCAGCTCTGCCTCCTGTCTCCTGGCTGGATACTAGGGGTCAGCCACGCGAGCAGTATGGGATCGAGTGCTGGTGAAGGCTCTGGACACAGACTTGGTAGGTTTGTTGTTACATGTCTATGCCGGGAGCCATGACCGCGCCAGGAGACAATGGAAGCTCCGCACTTGGACACTCCTGGACTCTGCCCTGTGGGCTTTTTCTCCTGGCTGATTTTAATCTGTATTCCTTCCTGATAATAAACCCTAACGGTGAGTGTAACAGCTCTCAGTGAGTTCTGTGTGTCCTTCTATTTAAATTATAAAACCTACAGGTAGTTTGGGGAACTCCCCAACTTGAAATCTATGTCAGAGTGAGGACGCTCTTGTATGAACTGCTGTCTCTAACTTTGTAATTGGTTCCAGAACTCAAATGGGGGAGATTCTGACCCAGTTGTGTGGATGCTAAGCATTTGCCCTGGGGACAAGCTTGAGTGTCTGAGTGCACACAGGGGCCTGGGTACCTGTACGAGAAGGCTCACGCCAGAGACATTGCTTTGAGCACCAGCTCGTCCATCCCCAGAGGCCAGACACCTCTTGACTGGCCACGACTCTAGAGTGTATCACGTGGATGAGTGGCAGCTCCTGGGGCCTTCCGGGGAGTTGCAGGCCTGAGCCCCTGAATGGGGCTTCGGATCCTTAACCGATCAGCCCTGTGTGCCCAGCCTGGGTGGGAAGGGACTCAGGCGCTAGACTGCACAGCAGGGTCAACTGAAGTTCCACACCATTTCGAACCTGCTGCCTTCATCTGGGAACCCTGCAACCCTCCCCCCGGGGGCCCCTTGCATCACGAGTCCCCAGGCCTAGAGGGCCTTACCAGCTCCTCTAACCTGGATCACACTCCCAGCCAAGACAGCTGATAGGCATTCTTGCTGTTCCGGAAACACCCCAGGGAGGATTTGATTAAATTTCCTTTCATGGCTCATTTCAGGGACCAACAAGGCTTGCAATCAAGAATTTTCTCCTGCTATGGTGTTTAAAAATCTTATACACCATTGGAGGGAGTATAAACTGGTGCAACTTTTTTGGAGGGAGATTTGGCAATATCCATCAAAACTGAAAACATGTCCACTCTTGGATATAGTTATTCCACCTCTAAGAACTTATCTTACAGGGCTGCTTACACAAATGTGCAAAGAGGTATGTATAAGGATGTTCACCACAGTATCGTTTTCATTAGATAAAGCCTGAAAGCAGCCTGAATGTGAGCTCCCCTGCGTAGGGCTTGGGGCTCTGCATTCAGGGTCTAGAAGCTGGATCAGAACCTTCCTGAGGGACTCTGTACCTTTGAGATGGGGCCACAAGAGGTCACTGAGCACAAGTAAAGCCTTGAAGCTAGTACTATTGAGACAGGTTGGGACCTGGGCCCCTTTGCTGCAGTGCTGCAGTGCTTGCACCTGGACACACCTCTCCTCGAGCAACAGAATACAAAGAAACTGTATGGGACTACAAATAACTGTGTGCACGGGCAGTTGGGGCAAATTCCGGACGAAAGATACAAAGAGACCAAAAAACCCAACTGCCGCTTTTGAAGAGCCTGGAGCAAAACCAAGGGGTCGGGAGCAAAAGCAGGGTACTGCGCATGCCCTCTGCACACACCACCACCGAAGGGGTGGGCAAACCACGTAAGCTGGCCCCCCAGCTGACCCACCCCGGACACACCCTACTCTCACCGCATATAAAGAACAAGCTCGCTGGTTCCACCCCGCTCAGCTAGTGAGCCAGCAAGGGATCCTGTTGTTTGTTCTCGCTCCCCGCTGCTGCTGCTGCAGCAGGGGCCCCAATAAAGCCTTGCCTGAATTTCTTGTCTGGCCTCTGATCAATTTCTGCTGATTAAAGAGGCCAAGAACCCTGGTGGGTAACACTATGGGGAAAGAGGGGTGATCCTGAGGAGGCCACTGAGAAAGCCAAGGCCGGTGGAGGTATTTGGGAGGGCAGAGACCTCCATGCGTTCCACAGGCTGATGTACCATGGGCCCGGGCCCTGTCTCTTGGAGAGCTCTGGCCAATTCTCCTTGTGGCTTGAGCTCATCCAAAGTTCAAAAGAACTGGTTGTTCATCTGTAACCAGGGTTTCTGACACGAGGTGGCCAAAGGCTTTGAGTGCTTCAAGTATACTGTTTTCCAAGATTTTAAACCAAAATGTACCCAAGCGTTTAATGAGATTATTTTAATGCAGAACCTACAACCACTGTCTAGCATGTTGCAAACAGCTCTCCATGCTAATCAAACGCTTCTCATCTTTTTACAATAGATTCATGACTGGTTCATACAAAGACAATAAAAATTAAATGAGTCATGAGCTCTTAAATCATTCTCTTTTGGTCTTTTTAATAACTCACTTCCAAAGAAGAGCTGGCTGAGAGCATATGCTTCATTAGAGTTATTTGTTCATGGTTTTACACCATAGAGGCACGGGGAAAAAGTGAATCTTTTAACACCTCCTTCAAACACTGCCACAAATAATTTCTTTTAATGGCTTTTGCTTTTCTGCTTTTGTCACTGTACTCTGCCTGCCGACATCTGAAAGCCCCCAATAGGGAGATTTGGTGAAAGAAAAAAAACAGCAAAAAAGAGTGGCTTTTTCAAGTCATTTGCAATATATGGGGTTTGCTATAAGCCTTTTTTTTTTTTTTTTTTTTTAAAGAAGAATACAATAGAAAATTTTTCCCTCTCCCTGAGAATATCTCAGCCAAACAATTCCACGTGCTGGTCTCAGAGCCTTCTGCCTTCTCTTTGCTGTGGCAGAGGCTGGTGGCTAACGAGATCTGGAGCCCCAGACACACAGGCTGCACCAGGAGGGGACACATCCACTGGGGCTCGGACACTGCAGTGGTTACTATTGAAGCAGGAGGCAGGCCCAGCTGCCCCAGGGCGAGGCCTTGGCAATGCTTGGTGCTAGGTGCTGTGTCCTAAGAGCAAGGAACCCGGGGAGCTCTGGCTGGGGTGTGCAGGCTGGCTGCAGGCCCTGGCAAGTTCCTGGATCCTCTGACTAACAGAACCCCACTTGCCTCACAGGGCTGCGCTGAGGATTAAATGCTTGTGAGTGGACTAGCATGGAAACTGGCTCCTGGACACAGCAGTGGCTTAGTACCGATGGTAGAAACACCAGCATTAACGCTAGCAAGGATTCAGGAGTCAGCCATTTTCTGGGACTTTGGGGATGATTTCTCCCTGCTTCTCCTCCCCTGACGGGCAGCCCCTGTCCTTGGGGATATAAGGGACAGTGAGGAAGACAGTTACGAGGGGAGGGCAGGTGACACTGTTGGGGCAGGGCGTGAAGACTGGGTTTGGGGATGGTCACTTTACTTCCTGAGTAGCTACTGTGTGGTCTGGGCAGGGCGCTGCAGCCTGGGATGGGTTCCACTTCTGCAGAAAGTGAGGCAGCCTCCCCCTCACCTCAAGGACACCTAGTGTGGAGGCCAGGGTAGGGCGAGAAGTGTATGGATCTGCCTCAGAGATGGGCCCCCACCCCAGCCCCGATGCCTGTCTCAGGGGACAGGCCTCGGGAGACAGGAAAGATGGAGGCTCTGTGGTCCAGGTGAAAAAGCAAGGTTCCTGGCTCCTGTGCAGGGCTTTCATGCCCCACACATCCGTGCTTCCCACACAATTTCCTTATCACAGCACTGTATGACCCCAGAGCCCAGAGAGCCCTCAGGGGGCACCTGTCTGGTCCCCTTTCCGCTTGGGTACCGCTGTTGAGAGGCATCTCCCTGCCTCCTAAGGCAGAGTCCTTCCTGAGGGTAAACGTCCCCCATGGACTCTGGTTGTGGCCCTCCAGAGTGACAGGCTGCCCTCCCCCACGTGGCACAGGGCTGTCTGAGCAGAGCAGAGGCCTAGGCTGGGCATGCTGACCGCAGGCGCACAGTGCATGGCCTGCGGGGTGCAGGCTTGCCCAGGCACGCCAGCATAGGTGCTCTCCTGGCTGGCAGCCTGGCCCAAGATCAGGGCAGGTGGTGCTCAGGGGGCTGCTGTGCCTGTCCCCTGCCCTCAGCTTCTGAGCTGGAGCAGTGGCTGTGGGTCCTTGAGGGCTGAGGTGGGGGCCACAGGGCCAGGTCTGAAGCCGCCAGACCCACCACTGCTTCTGTAAAGAGCCCAGCAGCTGGCCAGGAAGTAAACAAATTACAGGCTGCCCTTTGTGAGCTCTGGGGAACATGCATGAACAGAAACTATTGATTTTTTATCACCCAGGCACAGAAGGAGGTATCATAATCCAGAGACCCGCTGCTGGGAGGTGAGGCAGAATTCCCGCCCTTCCTGGGGAGCACCTGTCTTGGGGGCCTTTGCACTCCTGGTACCTAGTGCTGCCCTCTGCCTGGGGGGTTTGTTTTCCCGGCTCGTGCTGAGGCAGGGACCCTCATGGCCTGTGGTGCAGTGAGGCTGAGGCATCCTGCAGAGGGGGCTCAGGCATCCCAGGGGCGGCGCACAACAGGTCTGTGCTACCTTGCACCCTCGAGGCCGGGGAGAATGTCTTTGCTCTACGCTCTGGCACAGGGCTTGCCACTCGCAGGCACTTATTATGTGAATCCAGAGGATGGCTCCCCACGTAGGCCATCTGGATGGCCGTGTACACATTGGTGACTCCTGACAGCAACATTGCTCACTGGGGAATCCAAGTGGCTCCTTCTTGCTTGGCTCCAGGCTAGAAGGGTACATTTACTTTCTGATCAAATATTATTCTGATGCTTGAGGCATCCTTGATGTTTGCAAGTCAGAAAAGTTTAATTACATGTGTCATTAGCATGGCCTTCTGTAATAGCTCTGTGACTGAATTCATTAACAGAATTCTTAACAGGTAAGACAAATTAATATTTTGTTGCCCATGAAAGCCTCTCATTAAGAGAGTAGTGAAAAAGTGATTAATATTTTGTTGCCAATCAAGATGTCTCATACAAATGACAAAGAAAGGAGGCCCACACCTATCGGTGCTCTCTAATCTGCCCGCCTTGGGTTTTGTAAGCTGATCAGCTTCCCCTGTTTGTGCAGCACTTCGGAGCCTGTCGCTCATTACAAGGCCTGTGATCGTGTTTCATCTCTGACTGTGGCAGGTGGGGGAGGGCGCTGAGATACCACAGGCTGGGGGGCTCTAAGAACCCCTCGATCCTCGATCTTTGCTTGACCAGGGTAGCTCCCTCTGGGCTTTTCTCCCCGGACCAATCTTGCTTCAGAAATGCCCTGTGAATCCTGATGACCCAGCTCTACCCATCTCCAGCCTGATGTCCTCCTGGGGCTGCTCTCCTCACTGTCCTTGGACACGCTCAGCCTGAAAATGCTCACGCGAGAAGGACAGCCTCATCCCCGTTTCCCTGCAGGCTCAGAGAAGGTGGCGGCCCTGGACTTGTCGGAGGTGGCTGGTCAGTGTCTCCCTCCGGATGAATCAAGGCTGACCTGAATCAAGGCGACTACAGGCAGCAGGGGCACCCCAGGGTCACATGTGCCTGACGGGGAGCCTCACCAGACTGCGCTGGCTGCTGTTTGGGGACTCAGGCTGCAAGGGGTTGACAGTGTGGTCTGGTGGGAGCAGTAATCATCATCATCATCATCATCATCATAATAATAATAATAATTAGTAATATTGTGAAAATGAGAGTGATAATAGTTAGCATGGAACATTATATGCTAAGAATTTCATGTGTCTCTTAATCCTCATTATAATCCTATGAGGCAGGATCTATTATTTATCCCTTTTCCACAGAGGAAGAAACTGAGGCCTAGAGAAGTCAAGTGCCATTTCCAAGGTCACTCAACTAGTAAGTGGCAGAGCTGAGACTTAAACCCAGGTCCTTTTGACCCCAGAGCCTGGCCCTTCATGAGTAGCCTGTGCTGCGTCCCTCCCCTCTTAAAGGCAGGTGTGTGTGTGTGTGTGTGTGTGTGAGCGTGTTGTGTGTGTGTGTTGTGTTGTGTTGTGTGTGTGTGTGCTCGCATGCACCGGGCAAGGACCCCTGCGGGGCTGGCGCTGCCCTGCACCCTCACGCTGGGGTTTCTGAGAAGCACAGGTCCCTGCCTGCTTGTGGGCTGCTGACTTGCCCAGAGCAGCAAGTGTTTCCTGGGAGGTAACAAGAGGCCATTAATCTCCAGTTGCACCCACAATTACCCAAATTGCTAACCTCACTGTGAAAAGTAGAAATTCAATTGAGCTGGTGCTGGAGGCATGTTCGAGGGAGGGGAAAGACAGAGTAATTTAATTAACCGTTGGCAAGTGCATTAAGAGGAGTTCTGCCTCTGCCTTTATTTCTAATGTCTTTAAATAGAGCATCAAGCAATGCACATGGATGTTCAGACAGACACAGGAGGACCTGACCTAGTTCTGAATTAATCACTACTGGCCAAACATGGTTAAAAGCTGACAACCCACCTTGAGAGAGATGCACACACAAATGTGCACCCCACCACACACATGTGCACATGCACACATACACATACACCCTAGTCTTTACAAATAGGACAGTGCCTTCCCTTGCTAAGATTGTAGACAAGCCCTGGGCACCTTAGGCTCAGAAGATGAAGAATTCTGCTCACCCAGCATCTGACCATCAAGCAGCCACCAGGTTTGTGCTGGTACTGACATTCAGAGATGGGTGGGATATAGGCTATGCTCACTATAGTGGGGAAATTGCAAGGAAACCATCCTGCCTGGTGTGACCAAGGTGGGGCAAGGGCACTTCTGCCCAGCTCTGCCCAGGGTGGGACTCTAGAGTGACCCCCTCTTCCCATCTGCTTCCCCCATGTTCTCCAGGGCACATCCAAAGGGGCCTAGGGAGTAGCAGAATTCCAACTTTGTGGTTCCTGCAGGATTAAACGCTGGACCTCTCTCCCCACAAAGCAGTCTCAGAGTTGGGAGGGATCTTCAAAGTCATGGGGTTTAGCTGCCCTCTTGTGGCTAGCAGCATTGTTTACCATGATCCTGCTTGAGTTTGTATGCCTCTAGGGATGGGGAGCTCACTGCCTCCTGTGATGCTCACTCCATTGCAGGGCAGGGCTGATGGCTGGAATGGTGTTGCATCTAAGCAAACCAATTGGTCTCTTTTTGGTCCCTTGCCCTTTGTGCTAGTCCATCTCATGGGTCACACGGCCCAGGCCAGCTCCCTCTGCCCCAGCATTTCCCTCACCACCTCACAGCGGCTACAGGAACTGTTGGGACCTCTCATCCCAACAGGTCTTCCTTCTTGGGGCCAAGCAGCCCATCCTGGGTTGGCCTGTCCTGAGCCAAGGAGACCAGGGCTGCCCCTTTTCTGCCTGAAACTTGTATTCCTGTCACAGTAGCTCAAGACCTGTCAACCATCCTGGCAGCGCCCTGTGTGGGTGACATCACTCCATCTTCTCACATGAACTCCCAGGAAGCCACCTTATCCTGTGCCAAACCAGGGCCAGTGCATATTCTTGACTCAATCCCTTTATTCCTCAAGTCCAGTAGAAGGGAGGCACCGATAATGTTGCTCTTCTAATAGATTAATTCACTGAGGATCAGTTTAAGAAACTGTCCAGTCATAAAGGCGGAGTGGGGTGATGCTGGGACCCCAGTGTGGGGTGCCTGGGCCCTCAGAACCCAGGAGGCTCCCATTGCTCACGTTAGGCTGTGAGTGCTCTGGAGCTCTCTTCTTCTGCTCAACTCATCACATCCATACCCCCTCTCCCAGCAAACAAGGCTCCTGGGCAGGCCCCTCTGGCCTGATCTTTCCTTTCACCACCCTGCTGCCCCTGCCCTCCAGCCAACCCAGCCCAGAGGCTCACCTCTGCCCTCCACAGGGAATACCCCCTCCTCGGCATCCAGCTGTCTGTATCCTCCCCAGCTTCAGGGTCCAGAGTCTCTCCTGGGGGGCACCCAGCCAGATGCTCTCCCCTGCCCAGGAACCTCCTGCCCTGCCCACCGCGCCTCCCCTGTTCACCTTATTCTGGGGCTGGCTAGCAGCTTGCAGCCACCATCCATCCTATTCTCTGCACGAGGTGGGACTGATACCTCCAGACACCAGACAACAGGCTGAATGGCACCAACGTGGGATGTGAAAAGAAAGCCCTCTGGCCCTGCAGCTACCACATGGCATCTCGGCATCTTGCACAGTTGGCTTCCCTGGGAGGTGCGTCTGAGCTCAGAGTCAGAGCCAGGTGACTTACATTGATGTCTTCCAAATCCAGGAAGTTCAGGGCCAGCCCGTTGCGCTTCCAGACGATGGGTGGCCGCAGGTCTCCGTGGACAGCGCAGGTCAGCACTGTGCTCAGGCCCACAGTCACTGTGGCCACACTGACCCTCTCCTCAGGGGCGAGGCTGAGCTGTACCACCTCTGCAGGGAAAGGAGACGCCGTCAGCTGTAGGCCCAGGGGATGGAGTCTATACCTGAAGGGATACAGCCACAGGGATCTACTGCAGGTCAGGGGCCTCGGGCAAATTCCGGGAGCAGGAACATTGTCCACGATGTGCTGACTAAATGTACAGATGGACACACCTCCTGGGAGAGGGGCCACAACTTACGTTAAATGCTCAAAGGGCTGTTTGAGGCAAATCAGGTCAGGAACCACAGCTAGCGTAGGGGAAGTATCTGGGCTGTGGATCTGTGAGTCAAGCTAAGAGTGTGGGCTGCCCCTCCGAAACCAGGGAACCAGGTGTGCTGGCCCTGCCCTGTGCTCTCCAGGCCCCCTGGAGTCGGGGCCTTGCCAAGTGCTGTCAAGGTCTGCTGGCTGGGCCGACAGGTTTCTCATCCACCTGGGGGCAAATTAAAGGTTGCACTGTCTGAAGTCTGGGGAATGAACTGGCTGACCTTTGAAGGTTTGTTTCTGTCTAAGGATTCTCTGAACTTGGATTTGGATTTCTGCTCAGCCACCGTGCACTGTAGCCTTTAATTTTTTGAAGTGTACTTTAGGCTGTACAAATGATTCATCCTTGCCATTTTATACTTGATAACTGGCGTTAAGACTGATCATCCGTCAGGCAAAGAGGAAGGGTCTAAAATATCTCCCTGCGATCACAGGCCTTTTGAAATTCTCAGGATTAAAGAAAAAAATCAAACTCAGGGTATTCAAATGCCAAAATGGGATGAGGCTTGGAGGGGGCGTCACTAGCTCACTGACTGTACTACCTCTCCACTGTTCTGCCCCCAAATCTACTTGGGGAGCTTGGGGAGGCAGCCAGAGGCAGCAAGAGTGGAGGGAGGGGGCTGGCTCTGGGGGCCTGTGTTACTCTGGGATGCCAGCAAAGACGCTGGGACCTGGGGGCCTGACAGGTGTGCAGCAAGGCACAGAGCTGGGACCTGAGCTCTGTGACTCAGTGAGACACTTTTGAGCTGTGACCAGGCAGCACACCTGTGCTCACACCCTCTTGCCAGTGTGTGTGGGAAAGGAGGAGGGGACGAGGAGCAAAAACAGCTGTAGATGCCATGCACCGCAAAGCAGATGCAGGGAAAGCAGGTGCACTAAGGTCTGATCCTGAGCCCCAAAGCCCTTTCCCCTCTGCAAACATTCAGTGGCCTGGCCCTGGGCCCACAAAGAGGAACAAGATATACACTAGGTGCTTAATCAGTGCTTGTTGGATGGATGGATTGATGAAAAATGGAGAAAATGGAAATAAAGAAGGAAAAAAAAGCCAACAGGCCAGTGGAGAGGGGACAATCACACACAGGAAAAATGTGACTCCCGCTGAAGGAGCCACAGGAGGAAAGATAAGCACTGAGTGACTGATGCAGACGCAACTGGCGTTAATATTTTACAAACATTAAAGTGATGCATTTCAAGTTCCCTCTTAAATCATGTTCTGCTTGCTGCCCTCCCACCTCTGAGTCACGAGGCTTATTGCTCAGGGCAGAGAAGCTGCTAACCCTCTGTAGCAAGGCCCAGGCTCTGGAGATTCAGAGGGGTAGAGAGAGGGAGAGAAGAATTTGCTAAAATAGTTTAGCTCCCACTGTGCCCAAGTGCAGAGGAGACAACTCGTCCTCCTCAGAAGAGCCACAAGGCTCCGTGCTCTGTGGAAGTGGGAGGGGGTGTGGAAGGCACCCCTCGTCCCAGGCGTGTGGGAATAAGGAGGGAGACAGCGGGAAGGGCAGAGAGCATGCCTGATGGTGTGCGGGTGAGGGGAACCATGGGGGGCTCTAGGAGGAGGCTGAACCCTCCCTCAAGCGGCCTGCATCCCACCACCTCAGGCGACCACAAAGATGTGGCAGAGAGCCAGGGCCTGCGCTCGTCTGCCAGAGCCCCCTCGGTCCCTTGCGGCATGGAGGGGCCCAGAGGTTCCTGGCTGGGTCAGGGTGTGCTCTGGGCCTCTGTACCTGAGGAATGCATTGGACTCTCAGACCTGGGCCTGACGGAACGGCCTCCAGACCTCGAGGGTGCATCATGCCAGTGGGGACTCTGGACTCCACTAGGCTGAGAGTGTCCAGACCAAGAGCACAGCAGGGCTGACCTCTGCCGCGGGTGTCCGTGGACAGCGTGACCAGGGGTCCTCGTGGTGGGGACCAGAGGTGGCAGTGGACAGCCGCACGCTTCCCTCTACACTCAGAAACCAGCTTGGGGAGCTGGGAATTGGAGACACAAAGCATTTTTATTAGCTAGGGCATTACTTACGTGGACTGTTAAAATGATCAGCTCAGACTAAGCTTTACAATGGACTGAACATTTAGGGACATTTTTCTCCCAGTGGCTGGTGGGTGGGGTGTGTGAAGCGGTCAGTTATGTTACAAAAGGCACCTATGTTTCCTCTGCACGTATGAGCACCAATCAGAGTAAAAGTAAAAGGCCAACTGGGAAGTCAGGGAGGGGCCCTCAGAGGAAGCAGGACCTCCTCTGGGCTCCAGAACTCTGCTTCTCCAGGTATGGTTCCTCCCGCCACCTGCATCTCATCTCTGGGGCAACTGATCAAAACGCAGACTCCTGCCCCTCAAGCCCAGGTTGGTACAGACTGTCTGGTGGCAGGATGGGTATCAGGTTTTAACCATCATCCAGGGGCTTCTGTGGTACCTGAGGCCTGAGAGCCACTGCCTTAAAAGATTGGGGTGTGGTGGGAATGGGGAGATGGAAAGGGAGAATGTGGGTGCAGGTGGGGAGGGGAGGCAGTGTGGTCGGTGGGGTCCCGGGGGACTTAATTACCGGTCTAGGAGCATGGGAATGTAAGATTACGTGCAGTGTAGGAGCCCCTTCCACCACGTGTCCCCAAAGTCTTGCATTTTAAACAGTTGTAGAAAAATGGCTGGAGGAGCCTATAGCACAGGGCTAAAAACCAACCAACCAACCAACCAACCAACCAACCAACCAACCAGCCAACCAACCAACCAACCAACCAACCCGAGTGGGAAGCCTGTGTGGTTCGCCATCCGCCGCTGGGATAGCTAGTTCCCGCATCTTTCCTGAGCGCACCCTCGAACATTTGTATGTCTGAAGATGTATGATTTTCACGGAAAAGCCGCATGCAAAACTAGAATGCACGAATACTGACAAAACCATCATAATTCTGCTCCCATCAGCTACACAAATATTAACCAAACAGCAAATATTTGGGTCATTTAAAGTTTAATTAAATGAGTATTTTATTAGATTTAGTCCATGTCAATATTCCCCAGATCCTTTTAAAATTCTGGAGATATTTATGGCAAATGAACTGCCCCTCACTCTCGGTTATTTACTTTTCAACACGTCTCCCCCGCAGGCCCCATCTCCCAGGGTGATTTCCCAGTGAGGGAAAGACGGGGCAGCATCGTGGCCTGGGGCTCGAGCGAACTGGGCACATGCCTGGCTGTGGCTCTGGACACCTGGCCTCCAGGCCTGGCTCTGCTGGTGACACCCGAGTGGCCTCGGGCAGGTCCCTTCCTGTCCCTGGGCCTCAGTTTAGACATCCATATAATGAGGGATTGGGCTAGGAGGGCTCTGGGGGCCCGGCTGGCTTTCAGGCTCTAGGACTCAGAGTGCATGGTTCTGAGTAGACATCCCTGCTCACTCTCCCCGGTCCTGCTGGGAGCTGCCCGGCTGCTGCTTCCCTCAACGCCACCTGCCTCTGTTCCTTGCCCACTTGCCGTGATGGTACAAGTGATGCCTCAAGTGACAGCGTGAACAGCTGCCAAGCCCACAGGGGCTTCCCTCCTGATATCTCCTGAACCCTCCCATCCCTCTCCATCCAGGTCCTCAACAGCCTCCTGTGTGGTCACCCCTCCAGCTTGTCCCTTCTGCCCGTGAGTGTCCTGGTCACCACTTGGAGTACAAAATAGATCACAGCCCTGCTCAAAAGCTACTAGTGGCTCCCCATCACCCACAGATTCATGGTGAATTGAGAATAGTCCCTGACCTTGCCCCACATTCTCCTCCCAGGTGACTCAACATGGTACCCACTGGTCCCCATCCCATTGTAGTTTGGGGCCTAAGCTTGTGCCTCCTTGGCACCTTCTACTTGTCTATTCTGAGACTCTCACACTCTTGGTCCCCATCTCCAGGATGACCTCATAGGATGTTTCTGGGACTCTGAAGTCTTCACATAAGGAGACACTTGGACAGACATTGGGTGAAGATTGAAAGAAATCATCCTGGTGAACTTATCATGATCTTTTCAGCCTTAAGTAACAGAAACACTCAGAAATGCTCAACTAGCCTAGGAAAAAAAAAAAAAGAAAAAACAAGAACGGGGGTGATCTTAATGCCAGTAATTGGGAAATCTAAGGGGGTGGAGGAGGCTGCAAGCATCCAGGGCCCTCAACAATGGCACTCTCTGCGTGGCTGTAAGATGTCCAGGGGTGGCCCCACCCTCACACTGTTCCTGTACACAGGATCCCGGAGAAAGGGCCCAAATCCTTCCTGAGAGCCCTGCCAAAAAGCACGGGGGGAATCTAATTGCCCAGACTCATCTCCTGCGTTCTTTCCTGAAGCAATCAACCAGGCCAGGTGGATGGAGTACTCTGCAGTCGCAGTACTGATCGACCCACAGGCCTGAGCCATGTGGTCACCTCTGGGCCGGGTGCTGGGTGGTTGGGGGTGGGGTCAGATGTCATGACAGAAAGGGTGTGCTGGGCAGATCAACACCCTGTGACCCCCACAGAGACACAGAGAGGGCCCCTTTGGTCCCCTCCATTCCTTCACAGCCCCGTCTGGAAGCCTCTACGTGGTGCAAGATGATGGGACGGTGGCTGGAGCCATGTTGTGAAGACAATGAGAGTCATCAGAAGGAAACCTGATTTCAGTTACCACCGTCTGCCCCCCACCTGCCCCCTCTTTGGAGAGTGATCTGGAAGGGCTTTGTGGTGGTGGTGTGGCAGTGCTGAGGGGACCCCACAGTCCTCTCGAGCCTCCCATGGTGATGGGGACAGGAGGAGGGCCAGGCAGCCTGGGATTTGTGTAGATGGCCCTCTTATGTGTTCAGTGAACACACTGACTGAACTTCTACTGTGGGCTGAACCCCACCCCTGCCCAGGCACGTCTGTAGAGCAGGGGACTCAGGTATGTCTGCACCTGGACTCTGCTCTGGTGGGGCCCAGTGTCACGGGAGAGGGAGGTGGAGAAGCCACACTGCAGCCCTCCAGGGAGCAGCCTGCAGAAGAGCTGACAAGGGATCCTTCCAGCTCTTGGCTGTGGCTCTGCTGCTCCCATGGTGTTGACCATCTGTGGTCCCATGGGCCACTCTGTGGGAAGCATCCCTAGGTTTCTGGGGGACCAAGCAACAGGATATGCCTTGTGCCCCAGAGGATGGTGGGGGCAGTGACAGAGGGCTGGGCTGGGGTCTCCTGTCAGGTCTGGGGTGACAGTGAATCTGTAGAAAGAGGCTGGTGTCCCTGGAAAGGGAGGGCCAGGGTGGGGACCTTGTCTGGCACTGCTAGGCAGAGGTAGATACAAAGAGACAATGTCCTCACTATAAGAACCAGCACTGGAAGGCTGCCTGGTGTGTAGGCAATTCAAGGAGGGCAAGGGAGATGGGGGTTCCTCACAGCTTGGGACATCTGTCTCCCTATGGGCCAGGCCCTCAGACATCAGTCAACTTTTCTTTATTCCTCCTGGGATGAAGAGGCTCAGGTAGCATTGCCATGATTGTCAAAGTCAGCGTGGGTTGCTCAGCACAAGAGAGACCTTCCTGCTTCACTTGAGGCAGGAGATAGATGGGCCCCAGGCTGAGCAGCTGGAATCTATCCCCTATGGACAGATACTCCAAGATAAAGATAATGGCAGGAGCAAGGAGGAGCTGAGTCCTGCTTGGATGAAAAATAAAGAGACTACATATTTCTCATTTCTGAGGTCAAGGAGATTGCCCAAACTACACATGCACAGAAAGGTTCCTCAGAGATCAGAGAAGGGAGGGGGCGCCAGACCATAATATGTTCTGTCAACTTCTCAGAAACCCTTGTGCTGGAATCCACCTTGGCTAAGAGATGCACACGCACACAGGGGAGGGCCCTGAGTCAGACCAAATATGGACTCAGAGCCAGGCAAAGCAAGATGATTGGCCAGAGGAAACCAGAAGAACTGTCCCCATATACGTGATTTAAACTACCCCAAATGTGCAACTCTTCCTCTGAGCCCACCTGTGTGAGTCTATCCACACATACTTTTTTCCTCCTAATAAACACTGTTTCACTACTTTCCATCTCTTTGTTGAAATTCCTTTCTCCAAAGCTGACCTTGTCACTAACCACTGGCCCTGGTGGTCTAGTGGCTAGGATTTGGTGCGCTCGCTGCCGCGGCCTGGCTTCAGTCTCTAGTTGGGGAACTGAGATCCTGCTTTGAGCCACTGCAGGCCAAGGCCACCCGAGATCACACTCAGCAGGCTGCACGTCGGCAGGGGGGGTCCCAGCAGCGCTGTTTGGCCCTCCCGTATCTAGTACAGTGCCTGGCACACGGCAGGCGGGCTTCAGGTCCAGTCCAGGGAGACACCTCCCTGGCTCTCTAGGCCCTTCAAACCACAGTGGGAACACCCTTGGTTTTCCAGACACAGCCCTCACTCTCCTCCCCACACATGCACTCTCCCTGCTCCTTGGAGCTTGGAGAGAAGGGGCAGCACGGCGGATTAATGGACCCACCATGAGCGAGCGAACAAGCACGCTGCCTAGGAGCAGGAGGCCATAAAACTTGAATTGTGGGAGAACTGGGTTTTAGTTCCTATTACAGCTTTCCCTTAATCTCAGGCGCTATTTCTCACACTGACTTGAACTCAATGAGACACTCATAAACCCATCAGCACCCTCTCAAGCAGGCTTCTGGTGCTTCACAGCAATAGAAATTAAATTTCTTAAATTCCTGTCAAGTTGGTATTAGTTTTCTTATGCTAGAAATGCACTAATGGAACACATTCCTACCTGGACATTTGCCATTTTTCAAATGATGCTCTTGGTGGAAAGACTCTATTCAAACCTCAGTCTACCGGCCCCCACATCCCTGTGTTGACTGAGCTAGGCTCAGGGCAAACCTGGGCTCAGGGGCTGGCTGGAAATGAGGGAGACCTGGACAGACACCGCAGGCCAGGTGCTTAGAGAGCTCTCTGCAGTGGTGGCCTCTTTTCGCACTGCTCTCCTCCCATAGTAATGTGCTTCCCCTGTGCCCCGGGGAACACCCCCTCCCTGGGTGGCCTGGGAGTTGCCAAAGGGGGTGTGGCCCTGTGTGACAGACTCTATTAAGCTGGTCTTGTTCCTGTGACCAGGGCCACACTGTGAAATTGGTGAGTGGAACAGAAACCAGGGTAGAATGTGCATGCCTAAGGTCACCTGATCAAGTAGGGGACAGGCAACATCTAACATCCCCTGGGCCTGATGGCTTCCCCTGGCATTCATAGGGTGGGGCTGCTTTGGCTCACCCCATGAGGAGGTGATGGGGGTGCTTCGTGCCTCCCCTGTTCCCCTCCACCAGAGCCTGCCTCTCTGGGCTCCCTTCAAACACCTGCTGAGACTGTGTGGGTGGGAGGCTGGGAACAGGTGGTCTTGGGGCCTTTCATCTTGACACGCATGTTTTGAACACTGGGGTGTGTCTGGCCTGGGCAGGTGGCTCTGGACCAGCCAGACTTGCACTCATCCAAAATTTCCTGTTTCTTTATGCATAATCAGATTTAATTTTTGTGCCACTGTCATATTCCCTCTTGCTTGCTTCATTTTGGGGATGGTAATAAACGTACTAGTTAATTACCTCCAGGGAATTCCCTGGAGGTTCAGTGGTTAGGCTTTCACTGCCAAAGGCCCGGGTTTGATCCCTGGTTGGGGATCTAGGATCCCACAAGCCGAGTGGCGTGGCAAAAAAAAAAAAAAAATTACCTCCAGATCTGGGGGTAATTTCCTTTCTCAGTTGACTTATGTTGTTTGGGGCTGCTTCAACCATTTTTGCAGTTCAGTTAAGTTCTACTCTCTGAGGTGAACAGACACCCTTATAAGCTGCATGAAGACAGAAACCATGTCTTTTCTTTCTTTTGTATCCCAGCACCTAATACAATTCCTAGCACACAAAAAGGCTTAATAAGTAGTTTTAAGCAAGTGAGTGATTAGGGCAGTGTTCATTCAACAATTATATACTGAGCACTTGCCAGGATACAGTGGGTATCTGCTAGCAAGCAGAATAGGCCCAGAGTCCGCTAATCTGCGACTCCTGGCTCAGCACGGGGACAAGTGTTGTATGGAGGGAGAGCAGGCCCCTGAGCCTGTCCACAGACCCTGGTGCAGAGCCCCTGGCTCCTGCAGAGCCTGATACCCTCTTTTGGTAGAGCTCCCTGTTTGCCCAGTGGTGGGCCCTGCAGGGGTGGATGCAGAAGGTAGACCCATGTCCTGCTCCCAAAGAGCCCCGGTCTGGTGTAGCCTTCTCTTTGTTTGCAGGAGAGGCCTGTGCGGGGGCCAGGTCAGCTGGGCATCCTCTGAGTTCTAGGGTTCTGTTTTGCCTCCTCTGGCCAATGAACCCTTTTGGCTTTGGGAAAACTAAACCACACTGTGACTACTGTGGGCAGATGAGGGGAGGTGAGAGGTGAGCTCAGCGCCCAGAGACTGTGACACCACTGTCTCAGGGTGCCCTGGGGTGCCACGGGTGTGGCAGGCAGCAGACGCATCACTGGAAGCATGGGGTCAGCGCCAAGGTTCAAAGCCCAGGGTCTCCTGGTTAGCAGGGTGCGTGGCCTCCATGGTGCCTCCCAAGCTGGTCTTTGTGGCCTGGGGGAGCCTCGGCCAGGCCAGCCAGTCTATGTATTTCCCACACCCTGCCAAGCTGGCTCCCAAAAGGGGTGGAAGCGCCTCTGCTCAATATATTTGCAAAAGGAAAGTATTTTAACCAAAGTTGTCTTTTGGTGACTGTAGGGAAAAGAATGTATTGTCTTAGGTAATTGTATACTAGTTACTCGGAATTTGCAAAAATTCATACAGATGTCAAAGACTGGATCTAGAATCTCCTGGACAAGCTGTTGGTGGAGATGAGCAGACAGCTTTTATCTAACAGCACGAGGGTGCCATGCTATGTGTTCCCAGATGCTGGTTCATTTTCCAATCTCTGAGCACTCATGAAGACTATTTCTCAGCCCCTCTTGAAGCCAGGGTGCAGTGATATGACTGGTTCTGACCAAAAGAATCTGAACATGCCTGGCTACACAAGCAGTCCTTATGATGGTTAATTTTATATATCAACTTGACTGGGCCATGGGGTGCACAGAGAGTTGGTTAAACATTATTCTGGTGTATCTATGAGACTGTTTCTGGATGAGATGAACATTTGAATCAGTAGACTGAGTAAAGCAGATTGCCCTCCCTAATGTCCATGGGCCTCATCCAGTCAACTGAAGACCTGAATAAGACAAAAAGTCTGAGTAAGAGAGAGTTTCTTTTCCCTGACTGCCTTCAAGAGGGGCAGACTCTTCAGACTTGAACCAAGACAACATCTCTTCCTGGGTCTTGAGGTTGCTGGCTTTCAGACTGGAACTTACACCACTGGCTCTCCTAGGCCTCCTGCTTACTGACTGCAGATCTTAGGACTTCTCAGCCTCTATAATCATGTGAGCTAATTCCTAAAAATAAATAACTCTCCATCCATCCATCCATCCATCCATCCATCCATCTATCCATCCATCATCATCCATCCATCCATCCATCCTACTGGTTCTGGTACTCTGGAGAACCCTAACTAATGCAGTTATCATCCGCGCTCTCATTTCCTTCCATGGAGACTATATGGCGAAGCATTTTGTGAGAACAAAGAACAAAGTAGTCTCCTAGTTGCTGCTTGAGGAGAGCTGCCTGACCCTATCAGAACTGATGAGGGTGAGAAGTCAGTCTTTACTGCATTATGCCGCTGAGATTTTAGGGTTTCTATAGCACCTGGTGTTGATTACCTAATACATAACACCGCAGCCCCTCCCCCACTTAGAGGAAGAAATATAAGTTAATTTACTTCCACTGAAGAAATTGTAATGAGATGTGGAAGGGACTGGTGGGAGGGCAAGGCATTCAGGTCAGGAAGCCTCTGAGAATCCTCTGACAAGAGGAGATCTAACTTCTGTTCCAATCCCCAGAATATCTGTCCAGGGGTCTCATTCCCTTATCCCATAGCTATTACTACTGCTTTCACTATTAGTGTTTAAACTCTGTGCCCAAGGGAGGGGGCATCTAAGGGTGGGATGGGAGAGAATGTGTAAATAAATTACACAGTATAATATGCTCTATAGGTAGAAGGAACAAGATGCCAGGAGGGAATATCAGGGGAGCCCTATCAAGATGCAGGTGGAGACATTCAGGATCAAGATGGTGGAGTAGTAGGACATGAAGCTCAACTTCTCCCACAAATGCATCAAAAATACATGTACATTTGGAACGATTCTCACAGAATATCTACTGAACGCCAGCAGAAGACCTCAGACTGCTGAAAGGGCAAAAAAATTTCCATGTAACCAATAGGAAAAGAGAAAAAAAAAAAAGAAAGCGAGAAAGGAATAGGGATGGGACCTGCATCCATCCCTGGGAGGGAGCTGTGGAAGAGGAAAGGTTCCTGCACCCTGGGAAGCCCCCTCATCTGGCAGGGAGATTGGCTGGGACAGAAGGGGAGCTTCAGAGCTTCAGAGGAGAACGCAGCAGCCAGTCTGTGGCAGCCAGAGCAGAGGGAGAACTACACAGATGGTCAGTGCCACTGCCCTGCACTCTCCAGCCTGAGAGATGTAACCGCCCATGCGGGCAGGGGCTGGAGGCTGGAACTCGGGCTTCAGAGATCAGAACCAGGGAGAGGATTGAGGTTGGCTGTGTGCAAACAGCCTGGGGTGGCTGGAATCCTATGTGACCTCAACTGAGGGTGTACGCAGAGGAAATCTGGGCTGCCTTAGAGGTCCGTCGCCATTGTTTGGGGGGTGCCCAAGGGGAGAGGTGGGACCCAGATTGTAGCCCTTTTCCCTTTGTGCACACTTGCAGAGGGCAAGACACTGCCTGCACAGGCTCCAAGGGCAGTTGTGAACCATCATTGCTGCTCATCCAAACACCAGGAGTGGTTATGAGCCTCTGCCACTGCCCTCGCAGACTCCAGGAGTGGTTAGGAGACACATCCACTTCCATCATGTGCTCTGGGGATGCGCCTGAGCCGCCACTGCTGTTGAGAACCCCAGGACTGGGAACCAGCTGCCACATCTGTACACTCCCTATCAAGGGGATAATGACCAGCACTCCCTGAGGAAAGAGGCGACAGGCATCCATACTAAAAACAGCCCTCGCACCAAATATATTAAACCCACACAAGCTACACAGGGGCACCCTCACATATAAATAGTCCTCCAAGACCACAGTGGACAATTGTTTCTCCTAAACTCACAGAGTAAGACAAATATAAGTAAAATGAAGAAGCAGAGGAACCACTACCAGTTAAAAGACCAAGAGAATTTCTCTGAAGGAACAAATAATGAAACAGACTTCTTCAGTCTAATCGGCACTGATTTCAAAAAGGAGATAATGAAAATATTAAAGGAATTCAGAAAGGCTATTGACAGAAATGCAGAATACTGTAAAAAGGAACTAGAAACTATAAAGAGGAATCAAGAAAAATTAGAAAACTCATTTTCAGAGATGAAAGCTGAGCTAATGGCAATGAATAGTAGAATGAATAATGAAGAAGAACAAATAAGGGACCTGGAAGACAGAATAACAGAAACCACCCAATCAGGCCAGCAGACAGAGAGCCAAACAAACAAACAAAAAAGAAAGCAATGTGAGACCTATGGGATAATATAAAGCGTGCCAATCTACACATAATAGGGATTCCAGAAGGGGGAGAAAGAGAAAAGGGTACAAAAAATGTATTTGAAGAAATTATGGCTGAAAACTTCCCAAACCTAAAGAAGGAAACAGATATGCAGGTATAGGAAGCACAGAGGGTCCAAAATAATATATACACAAACAGACGTACACCAAGACATATTATAATAAAAAATAGCAAAAGTTAAAGATAAAGAGAGGATTCTAAAGGCAGCAAGAGAAAAACAAAGAGTTAATTACAAGGGAACCCCCATAAAGCTATCAGCTGATTTCTCTACAGAAACACTGCAGGCCAAAAGGGAGTGGCAAAATATTCAAAGTCCTGAAAGGGAAAAATCTGCAACCTAGGATACTCTACCCAGTAAGATTATCATTTAGAATAGAAGGAGAGATAAAGAATTTCTCAGAGAAGCAAAAACTAAAAGAATACAGCAATATTAAACTATCCTAAAGGAAATATTGAAAGGTCTTCTCTAAATAGAAAAGAAGAATCTATAGGAAAGAGAAAATCACAGTTAGAAAGTAAATCACTTAAATAAGCCAGTACACAGATTAAGAAAAAAATCAAAAAATTTCTGTGAAAGTGAAAATAACCACAATTAACAGCAAAAGGATGAACATGAAGATGTAAAAGAGGCCATCAAAATCATAAAATGTGGGGAAGCAAGAAAATGTAGATTTTTTCCCCCTAGAATGTGTTTGAGCCTATATGACCACCAGTCTAAGGCAAGTAGATATAGGAAGGGGCTAACATACTTGAAAAACAGGGTAACCACATATCAAAAACATATAGCAGATTCACAAAAACTGAAGAGAGCATAATTATAATACAAAAGAAAATCATCAAACCACAAAAGGAAAAACAAAAAGAAAAAGAACAAAGAAAAAATATAAAATCAATGGGAAAACAAGGTTTAAAATGGCAATAAATACATATCTATCAATCATTACCTTAAATGTCAATGAACTAAATGCTCCAATCAAAACACACAGAGTGGCAGATTGTATAAAAAAGCAAGAGCTTACAATACGCTGCCTACAAGAGACCCACTTTAGGGTAAAGGACACACATAGATTAAAAGTGAGGGAATGGAAAAAGATATTCCACACAAACAGAAATGACAAGAAAGCAGGGGTTGTAATACTCATATCGGACAAAATAACTTTAAAACAAAGGCCATAAAGAAAGATAAAGAAGGACACTATATAATGATAAAAGGATCAATACAAGAAGAGGATTTTACACTCATCAACATATATGCACCTAATACAGGAGCACCCTAATACATAAAATACTAACAGACATAAAGGAAGAAATTGACAGGAATACAATAATAGTTGGAGACTTTAACACCCCACTCACATCAATGGACAGATCTAGACAGAGAATCAATAAGGCAACAGAGATTGTAAATGAAACAACAGAACAGTTAGACTTATTGATATTTTCAGGACATTACATCCAAAAAAAGCAGAATACATATTCTTTTCATGTGCACATGGAACATTCTCTAGGATTGACCGCATACTATGGCACCAAACAAGCCTCAACAAATTTAAGAGTATAGAAATTATCTCAGGCATCATTTTTGACCACAACAACATGAAACTGGAAATCATCCACAGAAAAAGAAACAAGGAAAAACAATTACACAGAGAGAAATAACATGCTACTAAAAAAGCAATGGGTTAATGATGAAATCAAAGAAGAAATTAAAAAATATCTTGAGGCAAATGACAATGAAAACACAACCATAGAAAATATATGGGATCCAGCAAAAGCAGTTCTTAGAGCGAAGTTCATAGCGATACAGGCCCTATGTAAGAAACAAGAAAAATCTCACATAAACAACCTAACCCACCACCTAAAAGAATTAGAAAAAGAAGAATAAATAAAACCTAAAGTCAGCAGAAGGAAGTAGATAATAAAGGTCAGAGAGGAAATAAATAGAGATTAAAAAAACAAGCAAAAAAAATCAATAAAACCAAGAGCTGGTTCTTTGAAAAGATAAACAAGATTGACAAACCTCTGGCCAGGCTCACCAAGAAGAAGAGTGAGAGAACCCAAATAAACAAAATAAGAAATGAAAAAGGAAACATAGCAACTGATACTGGAGAGATACAAAAAACCATAAGGAAATACTATGGAAAATTATTTGCCAACAAATTCAACAACCTAGAAGAAATGGACAAGTTTCTAGAAACATACAGCTCACCAAAACTGAATCAAAAGGAAATAGATAGTTTGAACAGACTGCTCACTAGAAGTGAAACAGAATCTGTAATTAAAAAACTCCCTATGAACAAAAGTCCAAGGACCAGATGGCTTCACAGGTGAATTCTACCAAACATACAAAGAAGAACATATACAGATCCTTTTCAAGCTCTTACAAAAAAATGAAGAGGAGGGAACACTCTCAAAAACATTCTATGAAGCCACATGACCCTGATACTAAAACCAGACAAAGATACCACTGAAAAAGAAAATTATAGGACAATATCTTTGATGAATATAGATGCAAAAATTCTCAACAGATATTAGCAAACTGAATCCAACAACACATAAAAAAGATCGTACACCATGACCAAGTGGGATTCTTCCCAAGGTCACAAGGATGGCTCAACATATCCAGATCACTTAAAGTGATACACCACACAAACAAAAGAAAAGACAAAAACCACATGATCATCTCAATAGATGCAGAAAAACCATCTGACAAAATTCAACATCCGTTCATGATAAAAACTCTTACAAAAGTGGGTATAGAGAGAATGTATCTCAATATAATAAAAACTATTTATGGCAAACCTACAGCCAATATAATACTCAATGGTTAAAAGCTGAAAGCCTTCCCACTAAAATCTGGAACAAGTCAAGGATGCCCACTGTCACCTCTTCTATTCAACACAGTATTGGAAGTCCTAGCCACAGCAATCAGATAAGAAAAAGAAGTAAAATGTATCCAAATTGGAAGGGAAGAAGTAAAATTGTCATCATAGCAGATGATATGATACTATATACAGAAAACCTTAAAGACTCCACACGAAAACTACTAGAACTGATAAACAAATTCATCAGGGTAGCAGGATACAATATTAACATACAGAAATTGGTTGCATTTCTTTATACCAACAATGAAATATCAGAAAGAGAATGTCAAAAAACAATACCTTTAAAATAGCACCCCCCAAAATAAAATACTTAGGAATAAACCTAACCAAGGAGGTGAAAGATTTATACACTGAGAACTATAAAGTATTAATAAGGAAACTGAAGATGATTCAAAGAAATGGAAAGATATCCCATGCTCTTTGATTGGAAGAATTAATAATGTTAAAATGGCCATACTACCCAAAGTAACTACAAATTTAATGTGATCCCTACCAAATTATCCATGACATTTTTCACAGAATTAGAATAAATAATCATAAAATTCATATGGAACCATAAAAGACACAGAATGAATTGCCAAAGCAATCCTGAAGAAAAAGAACAAAGCAGGATGCATAACCCTCCCAGACTTCAGACAATACTACAAAGCTACAGTAATCAAAACAGCGTGGTATTGGCACAAAAACCGACATATGGACCAATGGAACAGAATGGAGGGCCCAGAAATAAACCCACACACTTATGGTCAGTTAATCTTCGACGAAGGAGTTAAGAAAATACAATGGGAAAAAGACCGTCTCTTCGGCAAGTGGTGCTGGGAAAGTTGGAGAGCTGCATATAAATCAATGGAGTTAGAAAACACCCTCTCACCATACACAAAAATAAACTCAAAATGTCTTGAAGACTTAGACATAAGACATGACAACATAAAACTCCTAGAAGAGAATAGAGGCAAAACATTCTCTGACATAAATCATACCAATGTTTTCTTAGGTCAGTCTCCCAAGGCAATAGAAATAAAAACAAAAATAAACAAATTGGACCTAGACAAACTTACAAGCTTTTGCACAGCAAAGGAAACCATAAACAAAATGAAAAGATAACCTACAGAATGGGAGAAAATATTTGCAAATGATGCAACTGACAAGAACTTAATATACAAGCAGCTTATACAACTCAATAACAAAACCCCAAACAACCCAAATGAAAAATGGGAAGAAGACCTACATAGACATTTCTCCAAAGAAAAAATACAAACAGCCAATAGGCACATAAAAAGATGCTCAACATCACTAATTATTAGAGAAATGCAAATCAAAATGACAATGAGGTACCACCTTATACTGGTCAGAATGGCCATTATTAAAAAAGTCTACAAATAACAAATGCTGGAGAGGATATGGAGAAAAGGGTACCCTCCTACACTGTTGGTAGGAACATAAGTTGGTGCAACCACTGTGGAAAACAATATGGCAGTTCCCTAGAAAACTAAAAATAGAATTACCCTATGATCCAGCAATCCCATTCCTGGGCATATAACCAGAAAAAAATATAATTCAAAAACGTACATGGGAAAGGGGGAAGATGGCAGAAGAGTAAGACGCGGAGATCACCTTCCTCCCCAGATACATCAGAAATACATCTACACGTGGAACAACTCCTACAGAACACCTACTGAATGCTGGCAGAAGACCTCAGACCTCCCAAAAGGCAAGAAACTCCCCACATACCTGGGTAGGGCAAAAGAAAAAAGAATAAACAGAGACAAAAGGATAGGGACGGGACCTGCACCAGTGGGAAGGAGCTGTGAAGGAGGAAAGGTTTCCACACACTAGAAGCCCCTTCACAGGTGGAGACTGCGGGTGGCAGAGCGGGGAGGCTTTGGAGCCACGGAGGAGAGCACAGCAACAGGGGTGCGGAAGGCAAAGCGGAGAGATTCCCGGACAGAGGATTGGTGCCCACCGGCACTCACCAGCCCGAGAGGCTAGTCTGCTCACCCGCTGGGGCGGGCGGGGCTGGGAGCTGAGGCTCGGGCTTCGGGTCAGAGCGCAGGGAGAGGACTGGCGGTGTGAACACAGCCTGAAGGGGTTAGTGCACCACAGCTAGCCGGGAGGGGGTCCGGGAAAAAGTCTGGAGTGACCGAAGACGCAAGAGACTTTTTCTTCCCTCTTTGTTTCCTGGTGCACGAGGAGAGGGGATTAAGAGCACGCTTAAAGGAGCTCCAGAGACGGGCGCAAGCCGCAGCCATCAGTGCGGACTCCAGAGACGGGCATGAGACGCTAAGGCCGCTGCTGCCGCCACCAAAAAGCCTGTGTGCGAGCACAGGTCACTGTCCCCACCTCCCCTCCTGGAGCCTGTGCAGCCTGCCACTGCCAGGGTCCCGTGATCCAGGGACAACTTCCCCGGGAGAGGGCACAGTGCGCCTCAGGCTGGTGCAACATCACGCTGGCCTCTGCCACCGCAGGCTCGCCCCGCACTCTGTACCCCTCCCTCCCCCCGGCCTGAGTGAGCCAGAGCCCCCGCATCAGCTGCTCCTTTAACCCCGTCCTGTCTGAGCGAAGAACAGACGCCCTCCAGCGACCTACACGCAGAGGTGGGTCTAAATCCAAACCTGAACCCCGGGAGCTGTGCAAACAAAGAGAAAGGGAAATCTCTCCCAGCAGCCTCAGGAGCAGTGGATTAAATCTCCACAATCAATTTGATGTACCCTGCATCGGTGGAATACCTGAATAGACAAAGAATCATCCCAAATTGAGGAGGTGGATTTTGAGGGCAAAATATATTATTTTTTCCCCCTTTCCTCTTTTTGTGAGTGTGTATGTGTATGCTTCTGTGTGAGATTTTGTCTGTATAGCTTTGCTTTCACCATTTGTCCTAGGGTTCTGTCTGCCCGTTTTTTGTTTGTTTTTTACTTAAATTTTTTTTTTCTTAATAATTATTTTTTATTTTAATAGCTTTATTTTATCTTACTTTATTTTATCCCCTTTCTTTCTTTCCTTCCCTCCTTCCCTCTTTCCCTCCTTCCCCTTCCCCCTTCCTTCCTCTCTCCCTCCCTCTCTCTCTCTTTCTTTTTCTACTTTTTCTCCCTTTTATTCCGAGCCGTGTGGATGAAAGGCTCTTGGTGCTGCAGCCAGGAGTCAGTGTTGTGCCTCTGACATGGGAGAGCCAACTTCAGGACAGTGGTCCACAAGAGACCTCCCAGCTCCATGTAATATCAAACGGTGAAAATCTCCCAGAGATCTCCATCTCAACACCAACACCCAGCTTCACTCAACGACCAGCAAGATACAGTCTGGACACACTATGCCAAACAACTAGCAAGACAGGAACACAACCCCATCCATTAGCAGAGAGGCTGCCTAAAATCATAAGGCCACAGACACCCCAAAACACACCACCAGACGTGGACCTGCCCACCAGAAAGACAAGATCTGGTCTCATCCACCACGACACAGGCACTAGTCCCCTCCACCAGGAAGCCTACGCAACCCACTGAACCAACCTTAGACACTGGGGGCAGACACCAAAAAAAACGGGAACTATGAACCTGCAGCCTGCAAAAAGGAGACCCCAAACACAGTAAGATAAGCAAAATGAGAAGACAGAAAAACACACAGCAGATGAAGGAGCAAGATAAAAACCCACCAGACCTAACAAATGAAGAGGAAATAGGCAGTCTACCTGAAAAGAACTCAGAATAATGATAGTAAGGATGATCCAAAATCTTGGAAATAGAATAGAGAAAATGCAAGAAACATTTAACAAGGACCTAGAAGAACTAAAGAGGAAACAAGCAATGATGAACAGCACAATAAATGAAATTAAAAATACTCTAGAAGGGATCAATAGCAGAATAACTGAGGCAGAAGAATGGATAAGTGACCTGGAAGATAAAATAGTGGAAATAACTACTGCAGAGCAGAATAAAGAAAAAAGAATGAAAAGAACTGAGGACAGTCTCAGAGATCTCTGAGACAACATTAAACGCACCAACATTCGAATTATAGGGGTTCCAGAAAAAGAAGAGAAAAAGAAAGGGACTGAGAAAATATTTGAAGAGATTATAGTTGAAAACTTCCCTAATATGGGAAAGGAAATAGTTATTCAAGTCCAGGCAGCACAGAGAGTCCCATACAGGATAAATCCAAGGAGAAATACGCCAAGACACATATTAATCAAACTGTCAAAAATTAAATACAAAGAAAACATATTAAAAGCAGCAAGGGAAAAACAACAAATAACACACAAGGGAATCCCCATAAGGTTAACAGCTGATCTTTCAGCAGAAACTCTGCAATCCAGAAGGGAGTGGCAGGACATATTTAAAGTGATGAAGAAGGAAAACCTACAACCAAGATTACTCTACCCATCAAGGATCTCATTCAGATTTGATGGAGAAATTAAAACGTTTACAGACAAGCAAAAGCTGGGAGAGTTCAGCGCCACCAAAGCAGCTTTACAACAAATGCTAAAGGAACTTCTCTAGGCAAGAAACAAAAGAGAAAGAAAAGACCTACAATAGTGAACCCAAACCAATTAAGAAAATGGGCATATGAACATACGTATCGATAATACCTTAAATGTAAATGGACTAAATGCTCCCACCAAAAGACACAGATTGGCTGAATGGACACAAAAACAAGACCCATATATATGCTGTCTACAAGAGACTCACTTCAGACCTAGGGACACATACAGACTGAAAGTGAGAGGATGGAAAAAGATATTCCATGCAAATGGAAATCAAAAGAAAGCTGGAGTAGCAATTCTCATATCAGACAAAATAGACTTTAAAATAAAGACTATTACAAGAGACAAAGATGGACACTACATAATGATCAAGGGATCGATCCAAGAAGAAGATATAACAATTGTAAATATTTATGCACCCAACATAGGAGCACCTCAATACATAAGGCAAATACTAACAGCCATAAAAGAGGAAATCGACAGTAACACATTCATAGTAGGGGACTTTAACACCCCACGTTCACCAATGGACAGATCATCCAAAATGAAAATAAATAAGGAAACACAAGCTTTAAATGACACATTAAACAAGATGGACTTCACTGATATTTACAGGACATTCCACCCAAAAACAACAGAATACACATTTTTCTCAAGTGCTCATGGAACATTCTCCAGGATAGATCATATCTTGGGTCACAAATTAAGCCTTGGTAAATTTAAGAAAATTGAAATTGTATCAAGTATCTTTTCCGACCACAATGCTATGAGACTAGATATCAATTACAGGAAAAGACCTCTAAAAAATACAAACACATGGAGGCTAAACAATACACTACTTAACAACGAAGTGATCACTGAAGAAATCAAAGAGGAAATCAAAAAATACCTAGAAACAAATGACAATGGAGACAGGATGACCCAAAACCTATGGGATGCAGCAAAAGCAGTTGTAAGAGGGAATTTTATAGCAATACAATCCTACCTTAAGAAACAGGAAACATCTCGAATAAGCAACCTAACCTTGCACCTAAAGCAATTAGAGAAACAAGAACAAAAAAAGTCCAAAGTTAGCAGAAGGAAAGTAATCATAAAGATCAGATCAGAAATAAAAAGAAATGAAGGAGATGATAGCAAAGATCAATAAAACTAAAAGCTGGTTCTTTGAGAAGATAAATAAAATTGATAAACCATTAGCCAGACTCATCAAGAAAAAAAGGGAGAAGACTCAAATCAATAGAATTAGAAATGAAAAAGGAGAAGTAACAACTGACACTGCAGAAATACAGAAGGTCATGAGACATTACTACAAGCAACTCTATGCCAATAAATTGGACAACCCAGAAGAAATGGTGACTAAAAATCTTCCAGGAAACAAAAGCCCAGGACCAGATGGCTTCAGGGAGAATTCTAACAAACATTTGGAGAAGAGCTAACACCTATCCTTCTCAAACTCTTCCAAAATATAGCAGAGGGAGGAACACTCCCAAACTCATTCTATGAGGCCACCATCACCCTGATACCAAAACCAGACAAAGATGTCACAAAGAAAGAAAACTACAGGCCAATATCACTGATGAACATAGATGCAAAAATCCTCAACAAAATACTAGCAAACAGAATCCAACAGCACATTAAAAGGATCATACACCATGATCAAGTGGGGTTTATTCCAGGAATGCAAGGATTCTTCAATATACGCAAATCAATCAACGTGATACACCATATTAACAAATTGAAGGAGAAAAACCATATGATCATCTCAATAGATGCAGAGAAAGCTTTCGACAAAATTCAACACCCATTTATGGTAAAAACCTTGCAGAAAGTAGGCATAGAGGGAACTTTCCTCAACATCATAAAGGCCATATATGACAAACCCACAGCCAACATCGTCCTCAATGGTGAAAAACTGAAACAATTTCCACTAAGATCAGGAACAAGACAAGGTTGCCCACTCTCACCACTTTTATTCAACACAGTTTTGGAAGTTTTAGCCACAGCAATCATAGAAGAAAAGGAAATAAAAGGAATCCAAATTGGAAAAGAGGAAGTAAAGCTGTCACTGTTTGCAGATGACATGATACTATACATAGAGAATCCTAAAGATGCTACCAGAAAACTACTAGAGCTAATCAATGAATTTGGTAAAGTAGCAGGATACAAAATTAATGCCCAGAAATCTCTTGCATTCCTAATACACTAATGATGAAAAATCTGAAAGTGAAATTAAGAAAACACTCCCATTTGCCATTGTAACAAAAGAATAAAATATCTAGGAATAAACCTACCTAAGGAGACAAAAGACCTGTATGCAGAAAATTATAAGACACTTATGAAAGAAATTAAAGATGATACATATAGATGGAGAGATATACCATGTTCTTGGATTGGAAGAATCAACATTGTGAAAATGACTCTACTACTCAAAGCAATCTACAGCATCAATGCAATCCCTATCAAAGTACCCCTGGCATTTTTCACAGAACTAGAACAAAAAATTTCACAATTTGTATGGAAACACAAAAGACCCCAAAGAGCCAAAGCAATCTTGAGAACGAAAAACGGAGCTGGGGGAATCAGGCTCCCTGACTTCAGACTATACTACAAAGCTACAGTAATCAAGACAGTATGGTACTGGCACAAAAACAGAAAGATAGCTCAATGGAACAGGATAGAAAGCCCAGAGATAAACCCACGCACATATGGTCACCTTATCTTTGATAAAGGAGGCAGGAATGTACAGGGGAGAAAGGACAGCCTCTTCAATAAGTGGTGCTGGGAAAACTGGACAGGGACATGTAAAAGTATGAGCTTGGAACACTCCCTAACACCATACACAAAAATAAGCTCAAAATGGATTAAAGACCTAAATGTAAGGCCAGAAACTATCAAACTTTTAGAGGAAAATATAGGCAGAACATTCTGTGATATAAATCACAGCAAAATCCTTTTGGACCCACCTCCTAGAGAAATGGAAATAAAAACAAAAATAAACAAATGGGACCTAATGTAACTTCAAAGTTTCTGCACAGCAAAGGAAACCATAAACAAGACCAAAAGACAACCCTCAGAATGGGAGAAAATATCTGCAAATGAAGCAACTGACAAAGGATTAATCTCCAAAATTTACAAGCAGCTCATGCAGCTCAATAACAAAAAAACAAACAACCCAATCCAAAAATGGGCAGAAGACCTAAATAGACATCTCTCCAAAGAAGATATACAGATTGCCAACTAACACATGAAAGAATGCTCAACATCATTAATCATTAGAGAAATGCAAATCAAAACTACAATGAGATATCATCTCACACCGGTCAGAATGGCCATCATCAAAAAATCTAGAAACAATAAATGCTGGAGAGGGTGTGGAGAAAAGGGAACACTCTTGCACTGCTGGTGGGAATGTGAATTGGTACAGCCACTATGGAGAACAGTATGGAGGTTCCTTAAAAAACTACAAATAGAAATACCATATGACCCAGCAATCCCACTACTGGGCATATACCCTGAGAAAACCATAAATCAAAAAGAGTCATGTACCAAAATGTTCACTGCAGCTCTATTTACAATAGCCAGGTGATGGAAACAACCTAGGTGTCCATCATCGGATAAATGGATAAAGAAGATGTGGCACATATATACAATGGAATATTACTCAGCCATAAAAAGAAGTGAAATTGAGTTATTTGTAGTGAGGTGGAGGGACCTAGAGTCTGTCATACAGAGTGAAGTAAGTCAGAAAGAGAAAGACAAATGCCGTATGCTAACACACATATATGGAATCTAAGGAAAAAAAAGTCATGAAGGACCTAGGGGTAAGACGGGAATAAAGACACAGACCTACTAGGGAATGGACTTGAGGATATGGGGAGAGGGAACGGTAAGCTGTGACAAAGTGAGAGAATGGCATGGACATATATACACTACCAAACGTAAAATAGATAGCTAGTGGGAAGCAGCCACATGGCACAGGGAGATCAGCTAGGTGGTTTTTGACCACCTAGAGGGGTGGGATAGGGAGGGTGGGAGGGAGGGAGATGCAAGAGGGAAGAGATATGGGAACATATGTATATGTATAACTGATTCACTTTGTTATATAGCAGAAACTAAATCACCATTTTAAAGCAATTATACTCCAATAAAGATGTTAAAAAAAAAGGTACATGCATCCCAGTGTTCATAGCAGCACTGTTCACAACAGTCAAAACATGGAAACAACCTAAATGTCCCTTGATGGATGAATGGATAAAGAAGATGTGGTACATATGTACAATGGAATACTACTCAGCCATAAAAAAGAACGAAATAATGCCATTTGCAGCAACATGGATGCAACTAGAGATTATCATACTAAGTAAGTCAAAAAGAGAAAGACAAATACCATATGATATCACTTAAATATGTAATCTAAAATATGACACAAACGAACCTATCTATGAAACAGAAACAGAATCATGGACATAAAAGAACAGACTGGTGGTTGCCAAGGGGGAGGGGGTCGGGATGGAGTGGGAGGTTAGGGTTAGCAGATGTATACATTTTTATATATAATGGATACACAACATGGTCCTGCTGTATAGCACAGAGAATTATATTCAGTATCCTATGATAAACCATAACTGAAAAGAATATAAAAAAGTATATATATATATATGTATAAGTGAATAAATTTTCTGTACAGAAGAAATTAAGACAACATTGTTAATCAACTATATTTCAATTAAAAATGTATATATATTGATTAAAAAAAGATGCAAGTGGCGAGTAGTGGTGGAAAACTTCTGAGTAGGAGATATTTAAGTAGAGATCTGTAAGAAGAGAAGAAACTAGCTAGGCCAAGAATGGGGGGAAAGATATTCCAGTCAGAGAAACAGCTTGTGCAAAGGCCCTGAGGTAGGACGGGGCTTAGAGTGCTCTGGGAACTGAAGAAGGCCAGTGTGGCTGAAGCACAGGGAATAGTGCAGGTGTGTGTGGCACAGATGCAGTCAGAAAGGCAGAATGCAGCCAGGTGGAACAGGCAGAGCCATGGTTCCTTGAAGGGAAGATGTAACAGTGTTAATTTAAGGCAATGGAAAGGGATGGGAAGGATTTTAAGTCACGAAGGGCTGTGATCTGATTTGCATGCTAAAAGGATCACTTTGGCTATTGTGGGAATGGACCATTAGGGGAGAGGAGAGGATGCGGGGAGACCATCCAGGAGGCTGAGGCAGTGGTTCAGGGGAGACAGGTGGTGACTGTGGAGATGGGGAGAAGAGGAAGGCTTGGAAATAATGTGGATGAGGGGGCAAGGGAAAGGGGTTTCAGGATGACTCCCTCCTGCATTCCTGGCTTGATCCTCTTGCATAATACAGTGGCATGCCCTAAGGTGAGGCAAGCTGGGAGTGGAGGTCCAGAGACCCACACACAGCCTTGAGGTGCCACCTCTGTCTTGACTGATAGCCGCTAAACCTTCCCAAGGCGTGTGATCTGAAATGTAGATTACAAGCACATTCTTGTTCTCTTCAGTGAATAAGAGGTGAAGAGGATTTCTAAACTGTGGCACTCTTGTTACTACACAGCCTCAGCCAAGGAAGAGGAACAGACACAATCCTCTACTGTCCAGGGGCTGGGGGGTGACCAAGCAGCAGAAGCCAGACAGGGAGCCTGTCCCTGATGCATCCCCTCACTCCACCTCTGCCCTGCAGCACAGGCTGGACCCTCTCTGAGCAGGGACCAGGCTTCATGCATGCAAAGGGGAGAAGCCATCGGGCCTTGCAAGAACATGAATAATATAGCCTGTTTTCTGTTTAATTATCCGGTCTCCTGAGGACGCTAAGTCACAGCTGCATTTTGTAAACAGGCATCAGCAGGCCACTTTGGAAACAGCTTACATCAGTGTAGTTGTTTTTGTCTCAATTCCAACTTCCGGAGTGCACCACAGCTCCGATGAACTTCTGATGAGGGGTTCCTGAGCCTGGCGGTGGGCTCTGCTTCTCCAGGGCCCACGGAGCTCCTGCCAACTTCTGTCTTAAAGGAAGCATTGCTCACGGCCTCCGTCCTTTCCAACACGGCCCCCAAGGACCTTGGCCCACCACCTCCAGGTCCAGGGTGAGCCATGTTCAGACTGCGTACTCCCTCTGTGTCCCCCCTCTGCCCCCAAAACTTTGGTCACTGAGTATTTATCAATGGGGCAGGGAGCTCAGCTGAGTCCAACTGTTGGAAGGAGAGGAGGTCAGTGTGGGGCGCTGGCCCTGACAGCCTGGCTTGGGTCTTGGCAGAGGGGGTGCAGGGTTGAATTTGGAGGAGCCTTTCCCTCACCAGAGTGTGACGCTATGAGCACAAGCAGGGAAAGGGCAGCACGGAGTTAGGGAGGAGGCCTCTGGGGGCAGTGGTCAGAGGTGAGGCTGGAGATGTGGTCAAGAACTGAGCTGGAGGGGCCCCATGACGACAGTGAGGAGTTTGGGTTTTATTCCATGAGAAGCCAATGGAGGATTTTTTTTTATTAGTTTCTGCTTTATAACAAAGTGGATCAGTCATACATATACATCTGTTCCCACATCCCTTCCCTCATGCATCTCCCTCCCTCCCACCCTCCCCATCCCACCCCTCCAGGCAGTCACAAAGCACCGAGCTGATCTCCCTGTGCTCTGCGGCTGCTTCCCACTATCTATCTACCTTACGTTTGGTAGTGTATATATGTCCATGCCTCTCTTTCGCTTTGTCACAGCTTACCCTTCCCCCTCTCCATATCCTCAAGTCCATTCTCAAGTAGGTCTGTGTCTTTATTCCCGTTTTACCCCTAGGTTCCCAATGGAGGATTTTAAGTAGGAGAGTAAAATGGTCTGATTTACACTTTTAAAGACCTTGTGCATTGGTTGAGACATTTTCAGCTGCATTAACAGAAAACCCTGAATGGGAATGGTACTGCCTAGTAAGGAAAAGCTATTATCGACACAGCGAGAAGGCCCTGGTAGGTTCATCCTGTGGTCCCAAGATGGCATGCAGGCTCTCCGCTTCCTGCCCTGCAGCCCTCAGAGTGCGGCTGTGTGGCACAGCTTTAGGCACTGCACCAGAGGGTGAGAGGAGGGACTCTCCCTTGAGCGTGAACTGTGGGGACAAGGAAGCCTCTCCCAGAGGCCCTCACGCCCCGACTTCCCCTCAGGTTTCCTTAGCCAGATTTGTGTCATGGGCTCACCCCAAAGCAACCATTGGAGAGAACCACCACGACTGGCTTGGGAGGCATGCAAATGTGGGAGGAGGTGGGCTGACCAAGGCTCTGTCTGAAAGAGGTGCACGGTGCTGGGGCAGCCTGCTGGGGGTTGCATGGTGGGTGGACAGAGCGGGCAACAGAGGAGGGAGACCTGTTAGGAGCCAGAGTGTTCTGGGACAACTGTTAGAGGCAGGGCCAACAGATGTGTTGATTGACTGAATGGTGGGACTGAGAGAAAGGAAAGGATCAAGCACGAATATTAGAATTTTGGCCAGAAAAACTGCGTGGGGTTTGGTTCCATTTACTGAAAGGATAAGGAAGAAAGAGCAGATATTTCGGGTGAAATTCATGTTCTGTTTTTCCCACAGTAGGTGGATTGAGGGGCAGGCAGTTGGCTATTTGGGTCTGGGGCTCAGGAGCGTGGTCCATGCCAGGGATACTGCTTTAGAATTCATCAATGCTAAGTGATATTTAAAACCATGGGACCCAGTGAGATCACCAGGGAGTGTGTGAAGAGAGGGGAGACATCTGAGAACTAAGTACTGGTCCCCACTGAGGTTCAGAGTTGGGAAGATGAGGAGAAGTCACAATGAGCCTGGGCAGGAGTGTGAGGGAGGGCGGGGGTCACCTGCGTCCAGTGCTGCCAACAGCTCCAGTCATGCCAGGACTGAGACCATGGGCTTGGCAAAATGGAAGGCACTCAGGAACTAAATGTTTGGAACCTCTAGTGTTTCATTAGAGCACTGGGGAGTGAAGTCATCTTCGGAATAGGCTGAGAGAGGACAGGAGGTGCAGAGGAGGAGTTCATTAGAAGAGTTTTGCCAGGAAGGGGAGCAGAGAAATGCGATGGCGGGTGGAAGGCCAAGGAAAGCCTAGCTTGCAAACACAGCAGCTTAAAAAACAAACCTGTAGGAACGATCAGATGGAGAGGGTGAACTTCATGATGCAAAAAAGAGAAGAGGTGATTCTAGAAGAAAAGCTTCTGAGTGGGTGAAGGTGGAGGGCCCCCAGAGAATCAGTGGAGGCCTGGGCAGGGTTGAGACTCTGCGCTTCATGACAGAGGGTGGGCAGAGCCTGGGTGCAGGTGGAGATGTGGGAAAGTGCACCCGATGGTGAGAGATGGGGAAAGGCCTGTTTGCTGTATATTAGTGCTTCACAACCTGGGGTGATTCTGCCCTCCCAGGAGACATTTGGTAATTTCTGGAGATGGCTTTAGTTGTCACATCTTAGGGAGGGAGTGTTTTCCTACTGACATCTAGTGGGTGCAGGTCAGGGATGCTGCTAAACATACTACAAAGCACTTAAGAGTCCCCACAACAAAGAATGATCTAGTCCCAAACGTCAACAGTGGCACCACAGAGAACCGTGGTTTACATTAATAACCACAATTAACAGTAATAATGTGACTTGTACAGCCCTCAAAGAAACACTGATCCTTAATCCTTGAAAGTAAAAGCCCCTTCACAAAATTTAAGAAAATTCAAGCATCTTTTCTGACCACAACGCTATGAGATTAGAAATCAATTACAGGGAAAAAGGCTGTAAAAAACACAAACACACGGAGGCTAAGCAATATGTTACTAAAGAACCAATGGACTGCTGAAGAAATCAGAGGAAATAAAAAAATACCTAAGACAAATGACAATGAAGACACAACAATCCAAAACCCATGGGATACAGCAAAAGCAGTTTCAAGAGGGAAGTTTATAACAATACAATCTTACCTCAGGAAACAAGAAAAATCTCCAGTAAACAACCTAACCTTACACCTAAAGAAACTAGAGAAAGAATAAACAAAACCTAAAGTTAGAAGAAACAGCCATAAAAAGGGAAATCGACAGTAACACAATAATAGTGGGGGACTTTAACACTCCACTTACACCAACAGACAGACCATCCAGACAGAAAGTTAATGAGGAAACACAAGCCTTAAATGACACATTAGACTAGATAGACTTAATTGATATTTATAGGACATTCCATTTGAAAGCAGCAGAAAACACATTCTTCTCAAGTGCACATGGAACACTCTCCAGGATAGATCACATCTTGGGTCACAAATCAAGCCTCAGTAAATTTAAGAAAATTGAAATCATATCAAGCACTTTTCTGACCACAACACTATGAGATTAGATATCAATTATTGGAAAACACCTGTAAAAAACAAACACATGGCAGCTAAACAATATGCTACTAAATAACCAAGAGATCATTGAAGAAATCAAAGAGGAAATTAAAAAATACCTAGAGACAAATGACAATGAAAACACAATGACCCAAAACCTATGGGATGTAGCAAAAGCAGTTCTAAGAGGGAAGTTTATAGCAACACAATCCTATCTCAAAAAACAAGAAAAACCTCAAATAAACAACCTAACCTTACACCTAAAGCAACTAGAGAAAGAAGAACAAAAAACCCCAAAGTTAGTAGAAGGAAAGAAATCATAAAGATCAGAGCAGAAATAAATGAAATAGAAACGAAAAAAAAATAGCAAAGATCAATGAAACTAAAAGTTGGTTCTTTGAGAAGATAAACAAAATTGATAAACCTGTAGCCAGACTCATCAAGAAAAAAAGGGAGAGGACTCAAATCAATAAAATTAGAAATGGGGCTTCCCTGGTGGCGCAGTGGTTAAGAATCTGCCTGCCAATGCAAGGGACACGGGTTCAAGTCCTGGTCCAGGAAGACCCCACATGCCATGGAGCAACTAAGCCCATGTGCCACAACTACTGAGCCTGAGCTCTAGAGCTCACAAGCCACAACTACTGAGCCCACGTGCCACAACTACTGAAGCCTGCATACCTACAGCCCATGCTCTGCAACAAGAGAAGCCATGACAATGAGGAGCCTACGCACCACAACGACGGGTAGCCCCAGCTCACCGCAACTAGAGAAAGCCCGTGCACAGCAACAAAGACCCAACACAGCCAAAAATAAAAAAATAAATAATAAAAGAAAATAAAATTAGAAATGATAAAGGAGAAGTTACAACTGACACCACAGAAATACAAAGGATCATAAGAGACTACTACAAGCAATTACATGCCAATAAAATGGACAACCTAGAAGAAATGAACAAATTCTTAGAAAGGTACAATCTTCCGAGACTGGACCAGGAAGAAATAGAAAATATGAAAAGACCAATCACCAGTACTGAAATTGGAACTGTGATTGAAAAACTTCCAACAAACAGAAGTCCAGGACCAGATGACTTCACAGGTGAATTCTACCAAACAATTAGAGAAGAGCTAACACCTATCCTTCTCAAACTATTCCAAAAATTTGCAGAGGAAGGAACACTCCCAAGCTCATTCTATAAGGCCACCAACACCCTGATACCAAAACCAGACAAAGACGTGACAAAAAAAGAAAATTATAGGCCAATATCACTGATCAACATAGACGCAAAAATCCTCAACAAAATACTAGCAAATTGAATCCAACAATACGTTACAAGGATCATACACCATGATCGAGTGGAATTTATCCCAGGGATGCAAGGAGTCTTCAGTATACGTAAATCAATCAATGTGATATACCACATTACCAAACTGAAGAATAAAACCATATGATCACCTCAGCAGATGCAGAAAAACTTTTGACAAAACTCAACATCCATTTATGATAAAAACTCTCCAGAAAGTGGGCAAAGAAAACATACCTCAACATCATAAAGACCATATACGACAAACCCCCAGCAAACATCATTCTCAAGGGTGAAAAACTGAAAGCATTTCCTCTAAGATGAGGAACAAGATAAGGATGTCCAGTCTCACCATTTTTTTTTTCAACATAGTTTTGGAAGTCCTAGTCACAGCAATCTGAGAAGAAAAAGAAATACAAGGAATCCAAATTGGAAAACAAGAGGTAAAACTGTCACTGTTTTCAGATGATTATATATGTACAAAGAAAATCCTAAAGATGCTACCAGAAAACTACTAGAGCTCATCAATGAATCTGGTAAAGTTGCAGGTTATGAAATTAATACACAGAAATCTGTTGCATTTCTATACACTAACAATGAAAGATCAGAAAGAGAAATCAAAGAAACAATCCCACTTACCATCACATCAAAAAGAATAAAATACCTTGGAATAAACCTACCTAAGAAGACAAAAGACCTGTCCTCTGAAAACTGTAAGATACTGATGAAAGAAATAAAAGATGACACAAACAGATGGAGAGATATACCATGTTCTTGGATTGGAAGAATCAATATTGTGAAAATGGCTATACTACCTAAAGCAATCTACAGATTCAATGCAATCCCTATCAAATTACCAAGAGCATTTTTTCACAGAATTAGAACAAAAAATTTTACAATTTTTATGGAAACACAAAAGACCCTGAATAGCCAAAGCAATCTTGAGGGGGGAAAAACCCCCCCAAAACAGAACAAACAAACAAACAAACAAACAAAAAGGGAGTTGGAGGAATCAGGCTCCTGACTTCAGACTAAACTACAAAGCTACAGTCATCAAAACAGTATGGTACTAGCACGAAAACCGAAATATAGACAATGATAGAAAGCCCAGAAATAAACCCATGTATCTATGGTCAATTAATCTACAACAAAGGAGACAAGACTATACAATGGAGGAAATACAGTCTCTTCAATAAGTGGTGCCGGGAAAACTGGACAGCTACATGTAAAAAAATGAAATTAGAACATTCTCTAACAACATACACAAAAATAAACTCAAAATAGATTAAAGACCTAACGTAAGGCCAGACACTATAAAACTTTTAGAGGAAAACATAGGCAGAACACTCTCTGACACAAATTGCAGCTAGATCTTTTTCGAGTGGTCTCCTACAGTAATGGAAATAAAGACAAAAATAAACAAATGGGACCTAATTAAACTCAAAATCTTTTGCACAGCAAAGGAAACCATAAACAAAATGAAAAGACAACTCAGAATGGGAGAAAATATTTGCAAATGATGTGACTGACACAGGATTAATCTCCCAAATATACAAACAGCTCATGCAGCTCAATATAAAAAAAAACAAAAACAAACCAAACAACCCAATCAAAAACTGGGTGGAAGATCTAAGTAGACATTTCTCCAAAGAAGACATACAGATGGCCAAGAGGCACATGAAAAGATGTTCAACACAGCTAATTATTAGAAAAATGCAAATCAAAACTACAATGAGGTATCACCTCACACCAGTCAGAATGGCCATCATCAATGTCTACAAGCAATAAATGCTGGAGAGGGTGTGGAAAAAAGGGAACCCTCCTACACTGTTGGTGGGAATGTAAATTGGTGCAGCCACTATGGAAAACAGTATGGAGGTTCCTTAAGAAACTAAAAATAGAGCTACCATATGATCTAGCAATCCCACTCCTGGGCACGTATCTAGAGAAAACCATGGTTCGAAAGGATACATGCATCCCAATGTTCACTGTAGCACTATTTACAATAGCCAAGACATGGAAGCAACCAAAATGTCCATGGCCAGATGAATGGATCAAGAAGATGCAGTACATATATGCAATGGAATATTACTCAGCCATAAAAAGAATGAAATAATGCCATTTGAAGCGACATGGATGGACCTAGAGATTGTCAGACCGAGTGAAGTTGAGTCAGACAGAGAAAGACAAATATCATATGATATCATTTATATGTAGAATCTAAAAAAATGGTACAAATGAACCTATTTACAAAAAAGAAATAAGAGTCACAGATGTAGAAAATGAACTTATGGTTACCAAGGAGGAAACGGGGGGAGAGGGATAAATTGGGAGATTGGGACTAACATATACACACTACTATGTATAAAATAGATAACTAATAAGGACCTACTGTACAGCACAAGGAACTCTACTCAGTACTCTGTAATGACCTATGTGGGAAAAGAATCTAAAAAAGAGTGGATATATGTGTATGTGTAACTGATTCACTTTGCTGCACAGCAGAAACTAACACAACATTGTAAATCAACTATACTCCAATAAAAATTAATTAAAAAAGAATAAAGACTATAAATAGCACCACAAAAAAGAAGAGTCTCCACAACAAAAATGATCTGGTCCCAAATGTCAGTAGTGGCACCATGGAGAACTGCGGTTTACATTAATAACCACAAATAACAGTAATAATGTGACTTGTAGAGCGCTCTAAGAAACACTTATCCTTAACCCTTGAAAGTGAAGGTCCTTTCTCTCACTGCCCTTCCCTAGGCAGGGCCGGCTTGCACATGTGGACGAAGCCCCGTGTAGACCAACCTAGGTCCTGGCAGTTACACTGTGGGGGCTAGAGGAGGCCCTTTGTTCCTCCCCGTTGCTTGACAAGGTTTGACAATCCTTACTCCGGGGCTCGGCCATCATGCTTTGCTGCTGACACCAGGATTGGTGGACCCCCTGCTGCTCCTGGGGTGGCAGGGTCTCCATTCAGGGAGGTGACTGGGGAGGGGGGACCTCAGAAGAGTGGGTGTTATGACACGGGTAGTTGTGACATTAGAAACCGACTCATTTGCCTTTGCTGAAACCTTCCTTGTGTCGGGCAAGATGCATGGCACCAAAATATTGGGATGTGAGAAATCTCTTTTCCCTCTATGGGATATTTCTCTCTCTCTTTTGTCTTGGGTAGGTTCTTTAAATTATCTCTCAGAGAGAACCCTATAATGTATGCTTTGTCCAAGGACAGATCTTGGTAAGAAAAATGCCTCCCGTTTCCTCTCTTAAGACTCCACTACAGGCTTCCCTGGTGGCGCAGTGGTTGAGAATCTGCCTGCTAATGCAGGGGACACGGGTTCGAGCCCTGGTCTGGAAGGATCCCACATGCCATGGAGCAACTAGGCCCGTGAGCCACAACTACTGAGCCTGCGCGTCTAGAGCATGTGCTCCACAACAAGAGAGGCCGCCACAGCGAGAGGCCCGCGCACCGCGATGAAGAGTGGCCCCCACTTGCCACAACTGGAGAAAGCCCTCGCACAGAAACGAAGATGCAACACAGCAAAGATAAATTAATTAATAAACTCCTACCCCGGGGCTTCCCTGGTGGTTCAGTGGTTGAGAGTCCGCCTGCCGATGGAGGGGACACGGGTTTGTGCCCCGGTCCGGGAGGATCCCACGTGCCGCAGAGCGGCTGGGCCCGTGGGCCACAATTACTGAGCCTGTGCGTCTGGAGCCTGTGCTCCGCAACAGGAGAGGCCGTGGTAGTGAGAGGCCCGCATACCGCGATGAGGAGTGGCCCCCGCTTGCCGCAACTGGAGAAAGCCCTCGCGCAGAAACGAAGACCCAACACAGCCATAAATAAATAAATAATAAAAAAATAAACTCCTACCCCCAACATCTTCTTAAAAAAAAAAAAAAGAAAGACTCCACTGCCATCTGTCAGTTTGGAAATCTCCACATCTTGACCCACAGCAAATCGCTTCTGGCTGCATCCAACAACGTAGTTCCTGCCCTGCGAGGCACACTCAGAGGCTGCAGGCTGGCTGAGTGAATGGTCCATTTTAGGGATGAATGAGCCAAAAATGTCATCTACCTCTCCACATCTTTACAACTATAGCCAAACCATCCTTGCACCCCTCTGAGTTCACCCCTTTCTCTTCCTCTCCTCCAAGGTTGCTCCGGTCAGGACCTCATTATTGGCCGGAACAGCAGCCTCTTGGGAATGTCTCCACCAACAGGCAGCTTGCCTCCAGGCCACCTCCCTGTTCACTGTCTCTGGAGGGAGCCCAACTCCTCTGCCTGGTGTTTAAGGCCCGCGAGCATCTATTTCCAGCTGCATCCCCACAGTTCCCGCTTAGTCTGAGCCAAACTGAACACACTCTCCACATGTGTCTTGCCCTGGACCCAGAGAGAGTACTCAGGGCATAAATGCTCAAAAACAGAGAAATTCCAACGATCACAAGAGTAGAGGTAAAACTAAAACATCCTCTACAACTTGACACATGCAGCATTTAGTGGGCTGAATTTTGGAGAACTGACCTCCAGACCAAATGCAGGGGAGTCATCCCCTTACCAGGGACTCACAGGCTGGCAGGAGGTGCCCGGCAGGCAGGCCGCCCAGCATCCCTGTTGGGCTGGCCATCCGGGGTCTCATGCAATTGACAGGCCTGTCCCCACGTGGAGGAATGGGAAAGGCGAGGCGCAGAGAGTTACAGTGGCAGGACCAATACCCTGCAGTTCTGAACACTGCTGTGTACTTCTGAGCACCCCATTTCAGTGGGGTCAGAGGGAGAGGGGGCAATGATAAATTCCAGAAGAGAATCTGGGTCTCAACCTCACGAGAGGACGGTGACTGAAGAGTTAAACACAGTGCCTCCGCAGCCTCCCTCACAGTCCCTCTGCCAGGCTGGGGGAGGGGGCAGGGGAAGCCCTAAGGACGCAGCAATGGCACCCTGTCCCTGGCCATGGGGACCAATTTATCTTGATCTCATGTGTTTTGCTCACGGTTGTGGCACTGAATGACTTTACAGCTGTATAACTGAAAAGGCTCATAGAGGCCGGGCCACTGCAGGGGTCCCAGTGCCCCGGGTGGAAGGGGACACACGCACAGCCTGAGCAGAGGTCAGCGTGTGACAAATGGCTCTCTCATGGGGAGGCCTGCACGTGGTGTGTGGGGACGTGTTTGGGCCTCACCTGGGATGCAGCCCATTTCAGGAAGCTGTGCTGGGTCCATGCCCAGTTCCTCTTTGGCTCATTGTACAAACAGACTCAGGTTCAAGTTCAAAGGCATCAGAATTCTTTGGAATAAAACAATCATCTGGGTTCTATAAATACCCCGCAGATAAACAAATTGCACAGATACCCCAGGACCCTGACCTGACTTCTCCATCCATGGAGACCCCAGTTTCATACCTCCCACCTGCTTGCTTGATTCTGACATCTGGCTGTCTGGAGTATCCTCGGGATGCCATCCTTCCTGCCCACTTATCTGTGCCAAGATGACCCTTCCAGGCCTCACCTCCGTCTCCACTCTGGCCCATCAGGAAGGAAGGGTTCTGAGAAACTAGTTCCTGCTGTGGAGCCGACAACAGCCAGATGTGTGACCCTCCTGGGTCCTGCCTGAGTTGCTTCTGATCTCACCTCACCTCTCCATACCTGAGCCCTCATCTGCAGGCATCTTGGGAAGGCTGGGGTTGGAGAAATGACCCTGATACCAGGAGGCCTGCCACCTGCCCTCAGCTCCATGGACGACACACACCACGGTCCCCCGACAGACCATGGGCTGGCCCAGCAGTCCTCGGGAAGAACTGGGAGTCACTGGCCACAGGCTCCTTCTGTTAAACCCAGGTGCTTCAGGAGAGTGGAGTTAAGGTCTTGAAACCCAGCCGAGCCCTCCCTCCTTAAGCCAGCGTGGCATGGTTGGAAGCAATCACCAACAGGAAAATCCATCTGTCCGTTCAGTCACTCACACCACGCCCCATGGGCCGAGTGCCTGCTGGGAGCCAGACCCTGTGTGCCCGGAGCTATCAGACCCCTGGCCCTCCTGGCTGGGGCCGCCCTGAGCTCTTGTGGAACCGGTGCTCTGACGTCCACAGGACCTCTACCCTAGGCAGCCTGGCCTTCTCCTCCCCTCGTCTTCCCCGGCCCGTCCCCCTTCCCGGGCCCTGCCACGCCATCCTTTCTCATTCCTTCCGCCTCTCGCCCCGACGGTCCCAGGACTGGTCCCCTCCTCCTTCCCGAGCCTTTCAGCTCGGCCTATCCTCCACTTCCATAACCACAGGCCAGAGCCTCCTGCCTCCTGCCCCACATCCTGGACAGCCACCCCGATGCCTGGGGAAAGCCTGGAGCCCTCGTGAGAGCTGGTGCAGCCTCTCATTTCCTGTTCCACCCGCCGCACCCTCCTGAGGCTTCCAGCCCAGGCTGCCCCTGCGGCCACACCCTCCTCTTGCACTTAATGTCGGAACCACGGCCTTCTCAGGGTGCCCTATATCATGTTTGGTGAGGGGTAGGCAGGGTTAGGAGCGGCAGGAACTCTCTGCCTGGTTTTCGGCTGCCCTCTCAGCACCTTGCACGGGACCTGGCACTCAGCCGATACTAATAAACGCCAACTGAATCAAGGAAAAATAAGCTTACCGATTGAAGAGGGAGCAAACAGGCAGCCGAGGCACCGAGGGACAGAAGAGCGGGAGCAGCGGGGAGCTGGAAGTGCCTGGGCCGAAGAAGGAGGAAGGGAGTGGCAGGGCGAGGATCATGGCGGCCCTGGTTTCCAATCCCGCTGTGCGCAGGCGCCACGGGAGTTACTCCACATCACGGCCACCTGGCTGGGCGGTGCCTCATTCCTGCGGCTCAGAGAGGAGAAGGGATGGCGCAGGGCTGCACGGCTGAGAAGCCGCGAGGTTGAAGCTGAGCTCAGGTTTAGCCACTGAGTGAGCGCGCTGCCCCCAGCAGTGAGGCTGGGATACACAGCAGGGCCTTATTTTGCCTCCCATCCCTCCCCTTCACGCCCACCACGTGATAGGGATTGATTGTTTGATAGCTCCAACCAGAAGGTACTCTGCCTGAAGGCAGGCAGTAGCTCTGTGAGTCCCAGTCATGCTGCCTCCACACCCCAGGCCCACAATGGGGTGCTCGGTAAGGGTGAGGGCACAGTGACTACCCAGCAAGGTGGCCCCAGGGCTGCCAAGTTCAAGGGCCCCACTACGGGTGACCACAGCACTCCCATCAGCTCCTGGCTGGGCGTCGTGAGCCCAGCAAGTACTGGCCAGGATGCTGAACATGCACCCAGCATGGGGGCCTCTGTGTGCAAACATGGGGTACACAGACCACAGCACGTGCAGCCAATGTGGCAGCTGAATGCCGTTTCCCCAACACTGACCTTGGGAGCTGAAATGAGTTTCCTTTCTCCTGGCGGCTCTACAGATAGGCCAGGAAGTCGTGGGCAGAAAGGCTTCCTGCTGTCCTGAAACAACACTGCTTTAATGAGCTCCTGCACACGTGGGGCAATCGCCAGTGAAAGGTGTCCATTAAAATGTATGTGGTTCAGGAGGCCTGGCCCTCTCCCGGCTGAGGAGCAGCTGAGGGTAGGCTCCTGGTGAGCCCTGTGCCTGCCTAGCTTGGACAGGGTCCACTTAGCAGCCCCAGCCTCACCATCCGCCCCCAGAGACACCCTCTACACTGGCTCCTGACCTTGGAGAGAAGATGGTGAGCCAAGAATGGCGTGGAACAAATGCCTGGGTGTGAGCGGAGCCTGGGAAATGCGGGAAGGCCAGGGCTTCTGGATTTCTCTGTTCTTCCACGGGAAGGGAGTGGGGCAGCTGCCTGCCTCCGCCCACTCCTTCACTAAGACGCGGGGCGTCCTTGGCAGCAGAGAGCAAAGGACACCATCCACCCCTGCCTCCTGGGAGCTGGGCACGTCCCCTTGTGGAGTAGGTGTGGTAAGCCTGCAGCAGCTGCAGCCATGGGCATCGCTGGCCCAGAGCAGTGACCAGGCTTCCCCTTGGTCCTGGGTCCCGCTGGGTGTCCTCAGCCTTTAGAATGGTTATGACCCTGTTCCCGTCCATAGGAACCAGATAGGGGCAAGCATGCCCCTATCTCCCCCCATGCCCTCGGAGAGCACCGAGGTCCCCACAAGTCACAAAGGTGGAGGGTCTGGCCTTCTGGCTGGGCAGGGTAGACCCCATCTTTGCATTTCCTCTACCCCTGGAGTCTCTGTGACCCCATTTCTCAGGACCACTCTCCTGGGAGGTGGAACAGTAGCAGTAGGAAAAACCTGGGTGATTTTGATTTGATAGGTCCTGTTGGGGAGGGGGAGGGAAGGAGTGAAAGACAAGCGACCAGGGGAGGGGGAGGAGGACAGAGCTGGCTCAGGCACCCTACAGTCTAACAAGATTCTGGGGGCCGGGTTCGGAGGTGGCCACGGGGCAAGCACGGAATCGGAATCGACAGGTGCTGAAGGAGGTGGGTGTTAACTGTCAGAAGGCTGCAGACCCACCGCCTGTCAAAGATCAGCATGTCTGCAGTGGCTGCGAGGGCCTCTCCCTGAGCCCAGGCCCAAGAGGCCCACAGGGCGGATGAGAGGGCATCCTCGGGCTGCGGTTAACTGGGCAGTGGCAGAAAGGACACCACTTCATCACAAAACACTTGTACATCCAGGGTCACATCACCCCATGGGGAGGCCTGGGAGGGGAGCATTTGCCCATCTCACAGATGAGGATGCCGCGGGCAAATGAGGCGAAGCAAGAGGCCCAAGGTCTCAGATGGGGGGGGGTCCTCTCCCTAACACCCTGGATGGTCAGAGCGGGTGTCCTTCGGAGGGAGACACTGAGGGCACAGTGACGCCTCAGTGCCTGGGGTGGGGAAGGACTCAGTGTTGCCCTCCTGCCAATGGATACATGGGTCCATCACTGAAGGGTCATTTTGCAACTGAAACTCACCTGGAAAGACAGTGCCTATCACAGCTATTAGTCATTAGCACTGAGGAGACAGCTAGATCTTTCCAGCTGTGGGGGAATTTGGTTTGCTAGGAGCAAAGGAGGGGTCCAGAGATCAGAATGGGAGCTTCCAGGAATAAGGTCATTAGACACAGGAGGCAAACTTCCCCAAGCTCCACATTTCAGTGGCCTGGCTTGGGTGTGAAGGGTCAAGGGCTCCTTCTGGCAAGCACCTTCCCTTTCCGCTCCTGAAGGATGCTTTCCTGGGGAGTACAGCTAACACCCCACACTTCAACTCACATGCACCTCAAGCGCTGTGTGCTAAGGATTCCCAGGCTGTGTCACCCCACACTTGGCTCCAAACAGTATCAGAGCTGCTGTTTGGCTTCCTAGATTGCATCACAGGCTCTGGAAGCTTCACCAGTATTTTCAAAAGCCATTTTTGTTTTCCAACTATCTGTAAACCAACAGGTTAAATGCTAGCATTCAATCAAATGATGCTCTAACCCTCCAGGTAACACTTGCATCCCTCCTTTGTGCTTGTCTCAGGATCCAGGAGCTCTCATGACAGATGAAAGGTCACGGTGCCAGGTCCTTCTAACTCACTGATTGGTCCACCCACTCTCTCGGCGGCCGCCTGCCCCCATGCACTGCTCCCAAGCTGATGAGGATTGACATGGCTGAGAAGCCAAGCGTTTGCAGCACGAAAGCAGGCTGGCTGGGATGGGAGAGACCCTCCCCTCCACTAGCCAAACCAGCGGAAGGAGATGTCAGGCCCAACCCGGGTGGGGTGATGCTGTGAGGGGCCAGTGTCAGCACCTGCACAGAGCTGGAAAGTCCACCTGGCATCCAGATGTTTTCCTCCAGATGTGGCACCAGATCAAACTCTGGTCTGAGAGTCAGTGCTGTCCTGTGGAAGACGTCTTCTCTGGAGGGCAGTGAGGAGTGTGTGTACGTGTGTGCGTGTGTGTGTGTGTGTGTGTGTGATGTTCTTGCTGTTACTATGAGGCTGCCAGCAGCCCTTCCTTTAGTCTGAAATTATTTCCTTTCTGACTTACACCCTTTTTTTATGATGCTGTGGTAATTGCAGAAGCTATGAGTCATTACTTGGCCAAATGAAAATTTGGCAGCCCTAAATTAGTCCTCTAAGTTTTTGTTTTTAATTAAAAAATTAAATTAAATGTAAAAAAACTTTAAAAAATTAAACAAAGTAAGTGTGTGTAATCTGGGCACCACAGGTGTTGGTGTGATGTTGGGACGCCAGCTTTCACCTCACTTCTTGGTCAGCCTCCCGTGCCTGTGGCAGCAGGGGTGGCAGGTGGTTCAGTGTCTGCACCAGATCTAATTGGTCGCATTGAGAAGGAGTCTGGGCTACATCCAGGCTCAGCAGAAAATAACAGTATCATTGATGTGCCGTGTCTGCCAGCAACTTGGGGAGGAATTTGCTTTCACTAGCACCAGCCTTTGGGTTGAAAGTGAGCAATTTCGCATCTAAAGAAAAAGAGCCAAAACCAGTTCAATGGGCTTAAATAAAATTGTAGCCAATACACAGTAATTTCTGAAAAGTCCAGATGATCATAACTCAAGCTTTAAGGAGGGCTTCACTTTGGAAACCTAGATGTCAGAGACATCTGGGTTGGTAATCAGAACATAAGGATAACTCAGGATAAATCCACTCAACAGGCCTTAGAAGGAGCACTGCTCACCAAGAACAGAGGCTGGATTCACTCCTGCTTGGAGCTTCATCTGCTGGAGTCCGAGCTCTGAGGTCACCAGGCTACAGTGCAGAAGACTTTGGGTTTTTAAACTCAGAGCTGCTCAAAGTTGTGCCTTTTCACTGGTGGATAGTTTCATAGCAACACCCAGAGCTCCATCTACCCCACTTTCTGTGCTGTTGCTTTTTGGGGGGCAGGAGTCTGTAAGCCACCACTGCCTGCCACGGGAGTTGGTTTGAGAAGCTGGGCTGATGCATACGAGTTCCTGGATGACTGAAGAGACCCAGGGACTTCTGAGGCCTCTGTAGGTCAATCTGGAGGTGGTGGAGGCATGGTTCATTTATCTTTGTAGCCCAGCTTCTCAGGAGCAAATTCTAAGTGCAAATCCCAGTTGCCTCTCTCCTCATTCCAAGATAGGGAGGAGAGCGTGGGCTGTTTAGTCTTTTCCTAACTTTGGAAACCATAAGATACAGAGACAAGAGCCTGTCTTTTGGAGGAGCTGGCAGGCACCTGCAAAGTCAGGTCCCTCCAGAAGTCTCTGTGAATTTATTTGATGGTGTATTTATGTGCAAAGATGTCTTTGACCAATGATGCTGATTGCAGTATTGTTTGTGATAATGAAAAACTAAGAACAACCTGATGCCCATCACCAGGGGATTGGCTATATACACTGTTTCAGCCCCCAGTAGAATATTATACAGCTATTGGAAGGATCCAGGTTCTGTTTGTACTGACTTGATGTGGTTTTAAGTGAGAAAAGCAAGTTGTAAAACAATGGGTAGATTCTGATCCTAGGTCACAAAAATACCTCTGCGGGTGTTTGTACACGCAGGAAGGAAAGCCTGGATGGGTCCCACCAATTTGTCAATGGAGGTTGTCCCTGAAGCACGGAACTGGGGGTCAGTGGGTTTGGGGAGGGGTTATCCTTCAACTTAATATGCAATTGTGTAAAATTAGCATATACTACTTTGAAACAAAAAAGACATTGCAAAAAGAAAATGAAAGAAAGCCCTTGGAGGCACCACTGTTTCAGGGTCTCACGATGACTGGATGGGAGAAGTTGGATTTGAGGGATGAGTTCTTAGGAGTTCATGCTGTGGGAGTTTTCAATCAGCCTGATGCTCTGGTCCAGGCCCTCACCAGAGGTGAGGCCTTTGCTTTGCTCCATCTGAGATTTTTCTGTTCATGTGTTTGCCTTTCAGCTGACTTTGGGATCTACAGATTTCTACAAGGCACAGTAAAGTGTCCTCTCTCATCTTGTTGGGTTATGGGCCACAGAGTTGACTGCTGCTTGAACTTTTATGATAATTGGTTTGGTGAACACCATGCTTGTAAACCTGATGAAGAGAGGAGGCTGCACTTGATGCCATCAGACCCTCATTACCAATTTCTGGTTGGAAACCTAAATGCCCACATACCTGGCTGTCTTCTCTCTCTCCATCCCTCTCCGAGTCTTGAATTCAGGTCAGACTTCCCTGGTAGCCCCTAACTCAACAGAGTGCGGGTGCCTAACATGGCCCTTCCTGTAGGGTTCCCCTTCATTATCTCCCTAATCCAACATGGAGACGGGGAAGATGAGCACAGCCGCTCTCTGAGTGATTTAACAGGATGCTTTAATGATGTATTGAAAATGAACACTGACCCCAGGTAAGAGGGGCTAAAGTGATACTTTCAAAGCATACCATCCATTTCGCTCTGATGGACTCTCCTCCTTAAATCACTGTGTTGTCACTTTTACGATGCCAATCTAGCTATTGAGGCTACAGGACTGTGAAATGTCATATAAAAAAGCCAATAAGAAAAAAATAAAATTAAGTTGCGGGGAGCAGGCATTAGCATTTCAAAAATGTTCTGTTGCAGTATGCTATTATTCTCTCTCTGTCAAGGGGCACCGGGATCCCGTCCTCCCCATAAAGAGACTATGCCACAGAATGTATTAGCGCTCCATTCCAGAAACGACGTGGTAGCTGAAGGGCATAGTTACGATAATGGTGAAATACATTTTGAACTAAATTTGATAGGACACTGGGGCCGTCTGTCTCCTCTGATGACAAAGCCTTGATTGCTTTTCTCCTTGTTGGCTCAAGCCTGTGGCTTTCAGAATTTTGACAAATTAGTGTTTTCAGTATTTCTGCCCTGGAGAAAAGTAAGGAGTGACATCTGCTGAGGTGAGGGTCTGACTCTCTGTTGCAGGTGACAACGTAGGGGCTGGGATTCCATGAGGCACAGGCCACCGCCACCCTGCACTTCCCTGCCTGGCAGCACGTAAAATACCCCAAATTACCCAAAGCCAAGTCCGCTTGAATTGCTGGATCTAGGGTTGAGTAGGCATAGTCCATCTGGAAGGGGCAAGTTTAATAATTCATAGTGGGCCTGGGTCAGCAGGACTGGTCACCTCAGGGAAAATTTACCCCCGTCCCTGGAGTTCAACCCCTTGGCTCTCTGAGGGGCGTCTTACAGTCTAAATGGAGTATAGCAAGTGCTTCTTCATGGGCTTCCAGGCCTGAGCTGGGCCAGAGGGAGGGACAGTGTCTGCAGAGGGGAGGAAAGCCTGCCAACCCTTGCCTTGAGGAGCCTCCAGTCTCCTGGTTAATTATGGGAATGTGATTCCTTTCTATGGCTCTGAATTTGGGGAAAGATAAATTGGGGAAGGTGAATCCAGTGCTCTTGGTAGTCAATTACACTAAACCACTGAGACAACTGCAGTGCTTTATCTGGAACCTTCAGAAAGCTGACTTGTTCCTTAGGAGCCATTGGCTTAGTGGAATTCCACTGTATTATTTTCCAATGTGATGTGCTGCAAAACTGGGTGGGTCAGCACTTTGGTTTGGGGAACATATTTTCATTTGAGAAGATGCCTCTGCTGGGCTTCTTGCAGCATTGGTTTAGGAAGCACGAGGCTCTTAGCTCCGCTGAAGGAAGGGGTCCTGGGGAGGCCATCACGGCAGTGCAGGGAAGAGGGGAGCACAGACCTGCCAGCAGTGGCGGGGGCTTTTAATTTTATTTTTTAAAAATATATTCAGCATCACGTCCAGCATGTGAGGTTCTCCACTGAACTGAATGTTACTCTTAATGAGATACCATGTCCCTTCTGTTGTCTGTAACAGAGACCTTGAGAGTTTTTATTAGCAAGCGAAACCACTTTTCACTGTTTTCATGTTTCCTAATAACGGCCTGAGTCGTAACCTGAATTTTTAATGCAACTAATTATGAGCGCGACTTGGGCATGAAAGATTTATATGATCAGATATTACCTGTGTTATCTCTGGGCAGGCGGGGGATGAGCCAAGAAAGGAAGTTGGTCACACAAAAGGCACCTGTGAGGTGCTGGCTGAGAGGTGGGGTGGATGGAGGGAGGCGGGAGATGCCCTCCTGGGACACGCCCCACCCGGGAGCTGCTTGCTCCTCCTCCACCCCAGGCCAGCCAGCACTGGCCATGGAGCCCTGGGAATCAGCACTTTTTCCTAGTGTGACATTTCCACCCTCTGCTTCCTAAGACCACCATAGCCAACTAACAGTCCTGAGGAAATGACATCAAGCACATGGCGGTGACAGCATTAATGGGAAACAGAGACATCTCAAAAAGGGTCAATTCCCAGGACCAGAATAGAAGCCAGAATTCTAATAAATGTTGCCACTTAAAATTTCATTTTAGGGACTTCCCTGGCGGCACAGTGGTTAAGAATCCGCCTGCCAGTGCAGGGGACAAGGGTTCGAGCCCTGGTCCAGGAAGATTCCACATGCCACGGAGCAACTAAGCCCATGCGCCGCAACTACTGAGCCTGCGCTCTAGAGCCTGTGAGCCACAACTACTAAAGCCCGTGCGCCTAGACCCTGTGCTCTGCAGCAAGAGAAATCACCCAATGAGAAGCCTGCGAACTGCAACGAAGAGTAGCCCCCGCTCGCCGCAACTAAAGAAAAGCCCGTGTGCAGCAACAGAGACCCAAGGCAGCCAAAAATAAAAATAAATAAATAAATTTAAAAAATTTATTATAAAAATTTCATTTTAGTTAAAAGCAAAGACAGAAAATGAACTACGTGGCCGTTCCTCGAAGCCCGCAACTGAAGGAATGCGTGTCTGCCGAGAAGCAATAGCTCTTGCCACCAGTCACACTCACTAAATGACTAGCGTATTGTTTATCTGTGGAAAAAGCAGCTTGCCCAGGGTGGCGGTAAGGAGTGCGTGATGGAGAGCCGGCCTGGAGAGCATGGGAACTCATGCGTGTTGAGGGCCGTAATGAGCATTTAGTTACACGGCCATTTGCTGAGGCCCACAACTGATTAATATACACAGGCCTGTTCATTTACTCAGCATTATGTTTAATCATTTAATTTCACAAGAGTTTTCAGATCTTTTAATCATCCTAATATTCTTCTTATTGCAACATATTACTAAGCTGTTAGTTCAATTAAAAAGTGTCATCTAAAAGTAATTTATTCCATGTGTATCGTTAAGTGGATATCCCAGATACGCTTGCAGTTTAAAGGAATAATAACTCTTCCGATTTATTAGTCTGCAAACGACTGCACTGAGTTAGCACTAAGGACGATACTGCGAGTGGTGAACGTCTGTGGGCACTAATGTGGTGGCAGATCTGTGACTGTTTCTCCAGGTTTTGCTCTAAGACTCAGAAGAGAATATGAAAACTTGGACCATCTGTTAGTACTCAGGTGGCCCCTGAAAACCCAATGTGACTTTCTGGCCCTGATCATATTTGTAATAGCACAGCCTCTGGTTTCCCCCTTTGGGGACCTCTTGGCCAGAGTTCCCACCAGCGCTGCCTCACTTCAGGAGCAGGTGCAGGAGGCCTTCGAGGGCCGGGGTTCAGGAAATAGCCTGCTGTGGGTCTGCTGGGGAGACTTCTTCCCTTGTCAGAATTCTGACCTTCCTGGTTGAATTTTTAGATATTTCCCCTGTCCTCTCTAGAGCAGTGCTGTCCAGTGGGAATGTAATGCAATGCAAACCACATAGCAGATTTAAATGTTCTAGCAGCCACATAAAGTAAAAAGAAACAGGGGCTACTAATCCCGCTAATATACTTTATTTAACTCAATATATCTAAAATATCATTTCAACATGTAATCAATACAAGAGTCAGATAGGAGAATGTAATGAGATATTTTACTTTCTTTTCCCATATAAGGCTTCAAAATCCGGTGTGCACATCTCACTCTGGACAAGCCTCATTTCAGGGACTCGGCGTCCACATGGAGCTAGTGGCTACCATACTGGACAGCACAGCTCCAGAGTCCTCAGGCAGGGGGCCCTGTGCCGCCCAGCTGTGGCTTCTCTGTGCCTGTGGCTCCCCTGGATTGAGGTGGTGAGACAGGCTGGAACCTGGGACCCTTTGCTGCAGTGTTGCAAGGGAACCTGTTGTTTGTTCTCGCTCCCCCCCTGCTGCAGCAGGGGCCCCAATAAAGCCTTGTCTGAATTTCTTGTGTGGCCTCTACTCAATTTCTATTGATTGGGGAAGGCCAAGAACCCTGCTTGGTATCAGTGGGAGCTGCTTGGGGCCCTGGGGGATCTGCCTTCAGAAATTGGTGACGTTCCCACAAGTGTACAGAACAGGGCACGCTGGTCACTGATGACCTCTGAGGCTCATCTGACCCTGAGGTTGCAGGAATCCAGCAGGCCTGGGAAGGGATGGCTTGTTGGAAAAAACAGCTGCAAAGATGCCCCTTGCTGTCTTTCCTTGTCCCTATGCCTTTGGGGAGCCAAAGGGAAACCCAGGTTTCAGGTGGTGGAAGGAGGAAAACCACTCCAGTGCTAACAGGGGACACTGATGGGAGGGTCCACATCCACTTCTCAGTCTCATTCCTGCCCCGTCAAGCATGACGCTGGGCATACATGGGATGTGCCGACTGATGAGCAGGTCTCTTTTGCCCCTCCACCAGGAGACTAGCCCTGAGGGCTGATTATCAAGCTCAGGGAGTAAACTTAGTCCTTAGTCTGCTGTGTCTTCCAAGGAAAGACTGACTTTCCTTGGGGAACAGAGTCCTCCATGATGAGGACACGTGGAATATTAATGCCTGCACTTTGAGTCCTAAGTGTTCCTTTTCCTTTGGCAGACCAAAGGTCAGTGGCCAGGGCCTGATGGAGGGTGGTTGCAGAGATGTGCTCTGGGCGGGCAGGGATGTTCCTTGAGTCTGGTGACAGCAGCTAAGTGCCATTTCAACATCCTACAACTTTGAGCAGTTAGTCCCCTGGGTCTGTCCCCTATCTGGGCCAGCTGAGAGCCTCAAGAAATCAGGGACAAATAGAGAAATCTTCCTGCTCTTTCCTGCTCTTGCAGAATGCCCTGATTATTAATATCTCGCTCTAGGAAGGGGCTATTTGTGCTGTTTTATAGGAGAACAGCAATAAAAAAGGGAAATTAAATTAGCAACTCTGTGTGAGCTTCTAATCCATTAGAGTGTCTTCAACTCCATAACCTGCTATCTTAAACTCTGCAGAGTGTCTTCAACTCCATAACCTGCTATCTTAAACTCTGGTCACCTACTTAAGAGGTTTCAAGAAAATAGCAGTATTCCGCCTGGCCCCATTTTGCACCAGTTACGATAAAAGTGATTAAATGTCAGCAGAGTCTGGTGGTCTGGTTCTGAGTGAGTGAGAGGGCTCTGGACAGGTCACTGTGCTCAGCCTGCCCACATGATCACAGATGCTAACCCCTCCATCAACAGACCCATGTCCTCGCCCCAGAGCACACACCCAACTCCAAGAATTAGTCAAATACAATTACCCGCATGAGGTGGCCTCTCCAATCGCTACTAAATAATGGGAAGATAAAACTGTCTTCAGAGGAAAACATCACAAAGGAATTGCATTTAATAACAAGAACAGGGTGCCAGCAACAGCAGCTAACTATTACTGAGTGCCAACTGTGTGCCTGGCTCTGTGCCATGCAGAGAACTGGCTACATAATTTGTGGGGCCCAGTACAAGATGAAAATGCAGGGCCTTTGTTCAAAAAAGTAATAAGAATTTCAAGATGGAGGTAGCAGAGCATTGAACCAAGCACGTGGCCTTCTGAGAACGGAGGCCTCTGTGGCTGCAGAGGTCGCCCGCCCATGGCCAGTCTGGCTCTGTGCTGTAGACGCATCAACTAGCTTAATTCTCACAACAAATCCTATTACTGCCTCCATTTTACAGATGAGCAAACAGAGGCTCAGAGAGGTCCAGAGACTGCTGGGATGAAGGTTTTGAAGTGGTCTGAATGGAGAAAAGTGGTGGGAGGGCTGAGTCATCCCCCAGCATATGGTGAAGTCTCAGAAAACCTCACAGAACTGCAGCAGGCTGCCCCAGAATCATGCTGTGAGCGCTGATTTAGTTTCAGGAAAACAATATCATTTGTTCCATTAAATTAATGTTGTTAATTTGAAGTTTATTGGTTTTGCAGTTTGTTTTTATTTCATTTATAAATTTGTTTTAGTTTTATGATTGTAAAAGAGCTCTTACTCATGAGGAACGTGTACCTAGTTTTATGTTTGTACATATTTAACTAACATTATACTAAACATAATTCAAGTCAACAGAGAGAAGCCCCTTTAAGTGGGGTCTGCATATTTCTCCAGGAGGGAAATGCATCTCTTGTCCCCCAAGGTGGGAGCCACAGGGTGTGCTCGCAGCCCCGCCCCTCGGCTGGCTGCCAGCAGGGGCCGTGCTGGCTGGATGCTGGACCCCGATGGAGGGGAGGGGAGGGGAGGAAGTGAGGGGGAGGGAAGGGAGGGAGAGGGAAGGGAAGGCAGGTGGCTCCTCTGAGCAGGTGGCTATCTAAAGAATCCCTGAAGGTCTGTCTGGCCCTGGCTCCTCTCCTGGCTGCTGCTTCACATCCCTTTGCCTTGGCCCAGGGAGCCCTCAGTCTATGATCCAGATTCCTGGAGAGTGGCCCAGGCCCGAAGGCAGGGAGGGGCCTGCAGGAACACCCAGGGGCTCAAGACTGTGGTGGGGGAGCATTTATGACCTCTCAAGGGCATGTCACTAGCTGACCCTGAACAGGTGCCTTTGGGCTAAAGGTCATCCTCCACCTCCCCACCATGGTCTAAGTCCCCAGTCTCATAGTAGGAGCATGTTTAAAACCAGCAGACAATACCTTGGTACTCTTGAATGGCAATGGCACTGCCAAGATATATTTCCCACAGAAATGCATGTCAAAGACTTGCACAGAACGTTCATAGGAACATAATTTATAATTGCCCCCAGACAGAAACAAGCCAGGTACATCAACTGTGGTATAATCTTACAATGGAATATTATACACCAATGAAAAGAAACAAACTTCCGCTACAGATGAAATTCAGTAGATGAGTCTCACAAACACAGTTTTGAGGAAGCAGCCAGACACAAAAGGGTCATATTATAGGATTCCACTGATATAAAGTGCAAACACAGGCAAAATGACTCTATGGTATTAGAAAGGCAGGATAATAATTACACTTGGGAGGAGGGAGGGCGTCTGGGTGCTGGACCACGGGGCCCTCAAACAGCAGGAAGGCATGCCTACTTCACAGATGGGACAACTCTTCCCAAGAACCTTAAGAGGTTTGCATAGTCACCTCCAGGGTTGCCCCCAGCATATCCGTGGGGACCTGGTCTCATGGCCTATGCAAAGCGCCGCTGGGCTGATGCAATTAGTGCAGCGATGTTCAGAAGCAGAGTGGTTTCACAACTGCGAGCTAAAAAGTGCCAGTTCATGGGGGGGGGCCGGGTGCCCACACCCTGTCCAAAAGCCTGCCTCCCCTGCAGCTCCTGGGTCTGATACGGCACGTGTGTTTGGAGCAAAAGGGATCTTGAAAGACCTTGCGTAACTCTTGCAGAGGCTCCTGCCCTCCTTGGCTCACCACGACTTCTGCCACGCCTCAGCTGCAGTCTTGACTCTTACTTAGCCCCACACCTCACCTGCCTGCCGGCCACATGGACAGCATTTCGGCTATCAAGCATTCCAGGAGGGCTCTGCCTCTGCTGGACCTTTCTTTCCTACATTCCATCAAGGCTAACACCAGCTTATGCTTCCTGTTCTGTCATGACTCAGATGGGGTTCAATGATGACTTTCCCCCGCCACAGTGTAAGGGAGCCAGGGTCCGTTCCCCTGCCTGCCCTGGGAGGCCATCCCAGAAGAGGTGCCTCGGGAGTCCCTTGGGGAACATTGGAGGTGGGAGGAAGTTCACAGCAGAAGACTGGCACCAGGTGCTGGGCTCAGAGGGACATGCTGGAGGTGGGTAGCCCTCTCTGGAGGGGCCTTGTGACAGGCCTGCACATCACTCTCACCTTAAAGATTCCAGCCACTCCCAGACAGCTGGGCAGGGGCATATCTGTGCTTCCCGCTCAGGACATCACGGAGGGAAGGGCCCTTGAAGACCATCTGGTCCCCCGCTCCTCCTGTGGACAAGTAAACCAAGGGATCCTCAGGTACACAGGACACTGATGGCCTTGCTGGGTCTGAAACTCAGGCCCCCGGACTCCCAGACCAGGGAGGGGGTGACGGGCATCATCTCCGCAAGATGCAGCTGCACACCTGTCAAACCCTCATGCAGAGGGAGGCCCCAGCCTTGGCCAACCTGCTCATCCTGTGTGGCTGTAATTCAAGTGTGGCTATGATGCTGGGGGTTTGTGTAGAAGAAGGTCAGTTTCAGCAGAGAAGTTCTTTAGAGCTGATTGTGTGTTCTCTGGACTTCCAGTGCCCTAGACTGTAGCCAAACTTGGGTTCCAGGAGCCTGGGAGGAGGTGCAGGCTGAGCCTGGGCTGGCCAGTGCACATGCATCCTGGAAAGTTCAGGGGTTCCTTGAGCGGACCCCAGGGAATGTAAGAACATGGTGACAACGGGAGTCACAGAGCACAGAGTGGCTGGGACGTGGAGGTGCCACAGGGCAAGCACCTGTGAGGGCCAAGACAGCACACATCAGGCACCGCACACCAACTCCCTGCCAGGCCCACCTCCTTATGGGCTATAGTGGGTTGAACAGTGTCCCCTTCAAATTCAGGTCCATCAGAACCTCGGAATATAACCTTATCTAAAGATAGGATCTTTGCAGATGTAATTATTTAAAGGTCTCAGGATAAAATCATCCTAGATGTAGGGTGGGCTCTAAATCCAATGACTTAGAAGAAAAGATAGAGAGAAAGAAGAGAAGGCCGCGTGAAGATGAAGGCAGAGACAGGAGCTGTGCTGCCATCAGCCATGGATCGCCGGGAGCCACCAGAAGTTGGAAGAGGCCAGGAAGCATCCTGTCCTAGAACCTTTAGAGGGAGCATGGTGCTGCCAACACCTTGATTTCAGACTTCTGGCCTCCTGAGCTATGAGAGAATAAATTTACATTGTTTCAAGCCACCTTGCTGCACTTTGCTATGGCCCTCCAAAGAAATGTACACAGGGGACTCCCTTGAGTTCAGGAGGTCGAATCAACCTGCAGCACCTTCTAGGCCTACATTTGGCTACCCGCTCGGACCCTAGCCAATCATTTCAGTGACCTCTGGCTTCCGGAAGCCACATTACTTAAGCTGGCTCCGGTGGAAAGTGGCAGGAGGAAGGGCTTGAAGTCTCAAGCCATAGGCTCAGTACTGCCCACTCACCCAGCTGCAGTTAGCTCAGAGCTCTCTACCTTGAGCCCAAGCATGAATATTCATGAGCCAAGTTACTGCAAGTACCTCAAACTCCCAGCCAAGGACCATGCCACGAGGGAGGTGGACTGGGCCAGGTGGGTGAAAATGAGGCATAAAACTCATCCCCTACCTGCTCTGAAAATTGCTCCTGAAATGTGGCTGCACCAAGGCCCCAGCACCAAAGGACTCCAAGACACTTCCCATCAGGCGGCGGCTCCCCAGGGGCAGGGACCAAGACTGCCTGGTCTCACAGGGCCCAGCGCAGAGCCTGGCACCCCATGCCCCCAAATCAAGCCCTACCCAGGGCCACAGAGATCTTTAATAAGCAGCTCTCCACCCCACACTGTGTAAAATCCAGCCTCCTTCCTTTTGAGAGCTGCCCGCTGACAGCTTCCCTGCACCACTACATCTCAGCCATGCAGCCTGCCTCCCGTTCCTGGGACACAGTGAGCCTGTTCCCGCTCCAGTTCTTCGCATAGGCTGTGTCCTTGGCCTGGACTTCGGCTGGCTCCTTCTCATGCTTTAGGTCTCTTCCTTTACTATATCTCTCAGTGGGGCACCTCACCCTGTAACTACCCTATCTAGAGGGAGTAGCCACTGTTTTTCTGTCTCTCTCCCCAAAGACTATAAGCTCTCCGAGAGCAGGAACCACATCTAGTTTTGCTCACCATTGAATCCCAGCGGCCTGTCCAGTGCCTGGCATGTGCAACACAGGTAAACACTTGGTAGTGGGCAGAGAGGCTCGCACACTGTTTCTCTGGGTCTGGGACACACTGGGATGCTCTGATTTGTGTGTGGGTGGGGGGGTCCACCTGATTCCTGCCTCTTCCATCAGCCATGCCTCCAGAGCCCTGAGCCAGCTAGCTCTCCTATTTGCCTGGTGTTTGTGATCTGCATTAATGGCCCTGAGGGCCACTTGAAGGTCATGAATTCAGAGTTCCCAAAAGACCCCTGCTGGCTGTTGCCTGGAACCCTCTTTCTAGGAAATGCTCCCAAGTAGATTGGATTTAGGAGGCCAATAATACTGATAATAAAAATAATGTTCCCTAAGCATCCCTGCCTTGCACTTGACTGAGTCCTATAAACACAATACTCATTGAACCCTCAGAACAACCCTATGAAACAGGTACTCTTTTGACTCCCATTGTACAGATGAGAAAACTGAGACTCAGAGAAGTGAAGCAACTCAGCTCTTCAGGACTCCCCACCTGAGCTCCCTAAAGGCTGCCGCAGTCCTGGTCCAGGTCTCTCCTGAGATTCGAGCTGAATAACTGGAACGAAGGACTAGAAGTGGAACAGTGTGATGGGACTGGAGACTGAGGAAAGTGGCCAGGGAGTTTTCTTTTTTCATGAGTTACCAGTTCAGGGTCGGCACTGGGCAGGCCCCCCGTCCTGGTATTCGGTTTTTCAGGGATGGGTTGGGTCTCAAGGGAGCCAGTCAGAGGCAGGTGTGGCCGTAGGGTTTTATCAGGACTTCTGGCCCTAGAAGATTTCACTACATGAGTGGCTGGCAAACCTGGGTCTGGGGTTAGGTTTCGTGGCTCTAAGCCTGAAGGTCAGGCCAAGGCCTGGCCTTTCAGGTGGTGGAGGTGTTTGGGAAGGTCAGTGCCTATTTTTTCCCTGAATTCATGGAGCACCCACTATGTGCCAGGCCCCACATGGCTTGGGGAATGGGAGACGAGTAAGTCCAGGAGAGGGAGCTGAGGACAGACTTGGGCGGTGAGGAAAGACTTGGGGGGCATCTGTTCTGTGTCCTTGGAGGTCACCCTGAGCAGGGGACACTTAAGCTGAGCCTCGAAGCAGTTTAACCAGAGGACGGGGAGGGGTGGGACCTAGGAAGGGGGTTCCAAGCAGAGGAAACAGTATGTGCCAAGGCACATACTGCTATGGGGACAGATGAGCAGTGGCAGGGGCACCAGGCCACATGCTGAGGGCTGAGAGCATGGCGGACATGCCTTAAACGTTTGGGGCCCGGGAGGAGTCCTGGTGTATCCTTGTGTGTTCTGGGGTGGGGAACCTGTGGCTGTTTGGGGGTGAAGCTGTCAGTTCTGGTTTCCTGCCAGCTCACAGTTGCACTGTTCCAGTTAACATTCACAGAGTAACTAAAATATGTGATTGGAAAACTCAAAATGTAGTTGAATCCCATTAGCAGTAGGATTGCTTTCTCCCCATAGGACTCCCCTTGTGAGAGGAGATGAAGGCACAGCAGTGGCTCCTGGGGGCGGAGTCGAGGCCTTCTGTCCCAGAAGATGTCCCTTCTTCATGCCCCAGGCTAGGGCTGTCCCCGGGGTTCTCTGAGCAGATGCCTGGGTCACTACGGCCATGGGTGCAGCCTGCTGATTCTGCCTGGTCAGCAGGACCTGCCCTGAACCTTGACCTGGGCTCAGCTCCATCGAACCAGGGGTTTGTCACATTCACTCTAGTCCTCTGAGCTCCGGGACTCTGCTCTGGAAGGGTCTGTACTGATCTTTTCCCACAAGGAACAAACAGCCCCTTTACCGGGAAGGCTGTTTTCTCTAAACAAACCCCACAGTCTCACAAGGCTCATCTGACATTTACCTCTTTGCCAAGACACAGCTGTTGACACTCATCAAGTTCTGAGAAATAATTTGGGAGCAGAGGGGCACGAAATGCCTGTTAGCACAAAGGGGGGGACCCAGGCGGGAGGAGGTGCCCCCATCCCAGCAGACATGCCATTGTTTTGTCACCAGGTCACAGAGGAACCTGCTGCCTGCCTCTGAGGACTGGTCACCAGTGACAGAGTTTGGTGGAGGGATTAAGTGCCCCTAAGCATTTTCCCCCTGAAGGTGTGTTCCAGGAGCCCTTCCTGGGGCCTTTGGGCCCTGAGCCCAGTGTGTGGTGTCTTCAAGGCTGTAATGGGGCCAGGCTGTGCCTTGAGGACCCAGCTCTGGGGCTGGCCCTTGGCTGTCCAGATGGTGGACAGTGACTCGGGCCCTGTCTTAGAAAGCTGTGTCCATTGGGAAATGAGAAATAAAGCCAAACAAGGCAAGTCACCAAGGCACAACTTGTGAGCACTCTGTTGGAGGTCCAGATCCAGGGGGGCAGCCTACCCTCTTGCTCAAACCAATCATGTCAGACGCACAGCTTTCCTCCCCATAGAGACCCCAGGTGGCAGATCACCAGGCGAGCAAATTCTGGGAGCTGCTGGGGGGGATTGAGAACAGGCCCTGAAGGTGTTTGGCCTGAGGGTGAAGAGGGAGCTGGTGGCTTCTCACGGAAACCGTGCTGGGGACCGTGAGCAGGAGACCCGTGTGCCAGATGAAGTCTGATCTGCACAGATGTAGGTGGGGGTCCTACCCTATCCGGCTGCACCCTGGGAGAGACCATTTGCACATCTGGAACTCCGAGCACATCATAAGGAGCAAACCTCACAAGTCTGTGCCCCCAGGTCAGACTGCTGCTAATCAAAGTGTTGTTTTCTTGACTTAGAACTGAGTCATGTCATTAAAAACACTATCTTTCTATTGTTGAAGTGCGCCATTCTTTCTTGATCCTAAGACATGTGTCGCTTGGGGCAGAAACTAGGGGAAGGACGTGAACATCTTTGGTATTCGCAGCTGAAGCTCTGCAGGTGTGAGCAGTTGCCTGCCAGTTAAGCGCTCCCTTCTAGGTATCCCCTCCCCCCGAAATCTTCCCCATTGTGCTCTTCCTCCCCCCACCCAACTGTGCAGACATAGTACCTGGCACAGCTCTGCCCAGCGCATGTGGCTCTATAGCCGCTCTGGGCCCTGACTCTGCTCTGGGCACTTGATCTTTTTCTTAAGTCCCTAGCCAACCCTGTTGGAGAAGACTCAGGCATCCAAGACCTGGATAAAGCCCCCATCTGCCAACCTCCTTCCCACTTCCTGCTTTAACATGGTTAGTAAAATAACACTCTAAAATCTGAGAGGATGTCCAGTGTCAGATGCTGGAGAGACAGGTGAATCAGACATAGCCCCTGCCCTCCTCGAACAAATGACCATTTTGGGGGGGAGGTGGGAGGGGGAGGGGAAGTGCTGGGGAAATGCAAATAGACGCAGGCAAGAGTCAGGCTGGGTAGAGCATTGGGGCGCTGTGAACGGGGTTGGCTGGGGCGTGAGTCCTAAGGAGCAGGCACAGGTGTTGAGACTCCGTGAGGCAGGAAATAGGAAGCCATCGAAGGCTCTGGAACAGGTGAGCACAAGGTGATGGGTGATCTTTGGGAGCCCTGCCAGGCAGCCTTGCGAGTGGTCAGAGCTCGGCACTGAGTCAGCCTTGGCGCTCTTGATGCTGCCCCCCCTACGCCTGGCTAGTTCACGGGGGACAGGGAGGTCGGCACACGTTCCTGTGCCCTCTTACTGTAAATAGGCAGAGCTCTGACTGAGAGAAGACAGAGAAGGCAAGAAATAATTATGAAAAATGAAAAGAGAAATGAAAAGACAGAGGGAAATCATGATGGAGAGGGAATTGCTAAAACCCTGTAACAGGAATGATATTTTGGTTTTGTACAGTGCCTTGGCGAAATGAGGGGAACGGATAAAGTTCCAGTAAGTCCAGCCAGGTGCCAGCCCGGCTGGGACCCCAGCCTTTCCTCCGCAGGCTGCCTCTGGCACCAAAAACTCTCTCAGACCTGCAGCAGAGACCTGCCCACTCCCTTGGCCCTGACACCTCACCCTTAAAGCCACCATGGAGTAGGATCTGAACTCTCGCATTTTCCTCTCCACAGTTCCGAAGGTATCATCTCCCAGTGTCCTTCAAGTCCCAAGGGTTCAAACACTGCCACCCCAGGGAGCCTCCCTGAACCTCTAGCTCACCTCATCTTTCTCCTCCAGAAGAGGCCTTTGAGGCCCTGGCCAGATGGAGTTAGGCACCCCCAGACACAGCTTGGGGCTGGGATGTTCCAGCAGCAGCAGAAGCAGGAGTTGGCATCTAGCTTTCTGCAGACCCCAGGATAGGCCCTCGGGCTTGACCACAGCCAGGCACAAACTCTGTCAAGACCTGCGTTGTGGGTTCTCAGCACCCTCAGGGTCGACCACAGTCCTGGGCACAGGGTCTTAGGGAGGGAGCGGATCAGTGGCCCCATTACCAGGGCATCAATAGCTCATCTCTGCACCAAGCCCTGTTTTGGGTGCCAGAGCACAGCAGAATCTGCCCTGCCTTCATGGAGCTTGCAGCCAGGGTGTGTGTGTGATACGGTCATAACATGAGGCCGGACTGCTGAGTGTCTCGGGGTATGAGGTCAAGCAGCGCTTGGGAGCCTCGGTTCTAATCCCAGCTCTACCGTTTACTGACTGTGCCACTTGAGCAAATTCCTTTACCTCTCTGGGCCTTGCTTTCCTTTGCTATAGCCTGGTAATCATTATAGGGTGTGCCTCCCAGGCTTTCCATGAGGATTTAATATGTGAAGAATATTTAGCATTGTGCCAGCTCATGGTAAGTATCTGTCCACTTGTATTACCACCAGGGAGGAACAACAGACTCCAGGGCTTTGGGAGACCTGCCCAGACCTCAAAACTCATGTACCTAAAAATACTTGGACCCAGTTTTTTCCCAAAGAGCTCTTGTTTCTATGGAGCACATTTTAGATACACATCCACCCACTACAAATTAATCATCTCTTTAGTCTTGACAAAAACTTTTCTCGCCCACAAGCCACGGTTCAAAAGAGCTTTTTAGCTTTTTAATTTTTTAAAAAACATCACCTCAGAGAAGCTGTTGTGTGAGGAGGGAGAAGCACAGCCTGGGGAGGGGTGGGGGCCTGACCAGTCACTGGAGACCCTGCCCCTGCTCACAGACACATCCCGGCATCAGGGACCCTCCCCACACATCCCAAGCAAGCCAGGGCCAGAGAGAAGGGTCCCGGGGACAGTTTCCTGGCGGAAGGGACATTTGAACTGGTCCATAATGACTGGAAAGATCCTGACAAGCCAGCGGGCCTTCCTAGCTGCTTTGTGGAAATGATTTTGGTTGTCTTTGTTTTTACTCAAAGCGTGTGTGAGTGTCTGGAAGTTATGAGACACACTAATCACCTCGATGCTTGCCCCCAGACATATTCCTCCTCTGGGCTTGAGTGAAGCGTTTTTAATTCCATAAAAGGAAAACCTAATTCAAGAAGTATTGATTTTAAATTTCTTTCCATCTCTTTCACTTAAAAACAAACCCTCAACTGCGGGCGGGTTGTGTGGACTGGTGATCTCATCTTTACATGCACAGGCCAAATGCCAGTGCTTCTCAGCCAGAAAGCCTCAGCTCTAAACGCATCAAAGCTTTATAGAGTAACTATTTTGCAGAGGAATGAAGCACAGCTGCTGGGAGTTTATGAGTCACAGTCTTTGTTAAGTCAGCGTTGGTTTGGGGATGCTACCTAGGCTCAGGCTCGTGACAGAGGAGCAGTTGGGTCATTTCCTTTTGTAAGATGCAGGCATGGGAGTCCCACCCACTTCAGCCCTGGCCCTGCCTCTACTCTGCCCAGAGCTTTGGATGGCTGTCCCTGGCCTTGCGTTGGAGGCCTGTGTGTTCTGGATGACCTCACCACTCTGGTTCCCATTGTCCCCTACTGCCTGCACCCCGTGCTCTGGGATACAGCAGTGACCTCTTTGCTGAATGTATTCTGTGCCCTCCAGTTTCCACGTCTTTCCTCACACTGTTCTTCCTGCCATTTGGTTCAATCACACGTATTCTTCTGGGTGCCATTCAAATGCCAAACGCCACCTCCTCCAAGGAGCCTTCCATGACCGCCATACCACAAGCACCCTGCATCCTTCTCTTACCCTCCCTTTCTTCTGGGAAGCAGAATAGTGCAGTGGACAAGCTGTTAGGAGTTGGACTTGCCTGGGTTTAATCCCAGCTCTGCTATTGCCTGATCTCAGTCACCTTATCTGTAAAAGGGGGTTAATAATAGTACCTGCAGACTGAAAACATAAAATATATAAACTACTTAGGAGAGTACCTGGCACAGAATAATGGCTCAGTAGAGAATAGTTATTGCCCTTTTAACAAAAGTCATTGACTTTTTAAGTATCCCAGCTCTACCTCTCACTGGGTGGGTAGCCCTGAGAGCAACTGACTTATCTCCCTGAGGCTGCGGTCTTGTGGAGTCTGCGGACCTTAGATGAGGGTCTTGGGGATGGGCGGGGCTGGGGGGAGCCGCTGCCCGCCCCTCCCAGGCCTCCATCCGGCGCACGCACTGTGCAGAGCTGTCTGCGGCAGGGCTGCTGCTCATGTGGAAACAGCGTCACCTTCAGTACTCACGACATGGAACACAGAACCTGCCCAGCCATAAGCGGCTTCAAGCGTGGCACAGTCACAGTGCTCAGAGCCCTGCAGTGAGAAACTCACCAAAACAAAGCACCAAACTTTTAACAAGCCCCGACCCTGTCCCTCTTAGCCCTGGACGCTGGGACAGGACCTTCTTGGGGGGGGCCTTTGTTCCGGAATTGCTGAGCTGAACCCAAGGCCTGGGGGTACCCGTGAGAAAGGCTGTGGTTCAGCTCTATTGACCTACCCAAGTGGCAGCCCCTGTCAGGACAGCTGGACAGCACTGAAGGGGGCACCTGGGGACGAAGGGGTACCCCGTCTCTCTGAGTCTCATGCCACCTCGCTAATTGTTCCTGGGTCACAGGAACAACTTCTTGCCCTCCCTCCAAAGACAAATGTCAGAGTCCATCAGTGGCTGCTCTCCACACCCCAGAGGTGGTGCTGTGCCCTCCCCTCCTGTCCCTGCAGCCTGGGCTCAGGGAAGCACAGCCCTGTAAGAGGGCCTTTGGGCAAGGGAGCTCCAGGAACAGCCCCTCTCTGATGGGGCACTCACCAGGAGCAAGACAACTCAGTGACACTGGCTTTCCAGCTGCTCTGTCAACATTTCAATGGTGCTAGAAACCCCAGGGGAACCCAGGCATGGGACACCCAGGTCCCTCCCTGCCCATGGGGTGAGCACAACCCCTACTACCCTGGAGGCTGGGATAACGGTGAGGACCTTGGAGGCTGCCAGGTCTGGAGCCCCAGGGTCAAGCAGGACAGAGCTGGAGGTCACATGTCTCAGCTTGGCCTGGAGGCTCAGTTGCGACTGTCCCACCACTGATCTGTCCAACTTCAGCCCTCCAGTCATGCAGACTAGGAATACAGCAGGTACTTAACCAGTGTTGGATGAAGGTAAATTCTTGAACCTTCTCTCCTAATCCCTCCTCTGAACCTTTGTCTCACCACAAGGTAGAGCCCTTTCCTTTTTTCTCTGTCTATTCATGTCTACCCCATCTCCATTCTTCAAGCCCATCTCAAGTCCATCTTCCTCCACGAAAGCTGCTGGCCTTCACCATAGCTCCATAGCACCTAGCACACAGCCCCTGTCGTTTAGTATTCCATATTCACGCACTGCCTTCTGCCCGTGGGCCTCATTTCCCTAGATGGGTCGGGAGCTACAGAGTGCACGGCCTGGGCCACCACTTCCTCCCCCTCCCCAGTGAATGACTGGGCATGTCTTTCTTCCCCAGAATCTTTGCTGATAAAGAAGCCTTCTAAGATAGTGTTTCAGACCCCAGGAATGAGGGAGGGACCATAGCGTGGCTGGACAGGTGTCCTGCAGTTGGGGTCACCTGTCTCCTAGCTCAGCTGACTCCTGGGTGGTCCAGCAGCCAGTCCTGGCACAAAACTAGCCCCAAGCCTGCCATTCTGCCTCCAGAGCTGCCCGAAGCCAGGTATCAGCCCTTGGCTGGTAAAGTAACCTGAGAGCTCCACGTGGCAGTAAGAGGTGGGGGATTTCGTTCACCTGACACAGCCAGGCACACAGTTGTTTATTTCCACTCTCCTTGGCCATCAGTTCACTTGATGAGAACCAGAAATGGAGCAATGGCTTCGGAAACAAAAAGAATTTTGTCTCAATTGCATTTGCATCCAAACGGGCAAAATAAATTCCAGCGCCTACCTGAGTGTGCCAACAGTGGGGTCTGCGTACCAGGGGGTTGCTGACAGCTTTCCACCCCTGAGAGAGAGAGACAAGGATGAAAAAGGAGGCCATAGAGCAAAGCTTCGCGGTCAATCTATTAGCGGTGGCGCAGGCCGCAGCACCAGGAGGTGTGGCCTCCAGGCGGGGTGTGACTCTCGCCCCTCCCAAAGGAAGCTCCGTGATTAATTATCGCCTAGGTGGCCCGGGACTGCAAGGAGGAGAGTGAATGAGTAAGATGGAATTTTATCTCTGCATGCGCTGGTTGGGAAGCATGTGAGGCTGTTTGTTGCTCTAAATGAACAGGAGGTTTAGAGCGCAACAATCAGCAGGCACATTCGGCATCCGCACCCACCACTTAACCCCTCCACGCCCGCGCCAGACACTCAACCCACAAGCGAGCTGGGGGGCAGGGCCCCTGCAAGACCATGGCGAATCCTGCCAGCTTCCTCCACGTGGAGACAAGATATAGCCCGAACCTGAGTCTTCCCTCTCGGTCCAGAGCCCTGCTTCCTGCCATGTCAGCAGCCCTCGGGGAGGTGGTCCCACGAGGGCAACAGGGGGACGGACCCTCATGGAGTTATACTTTCTGCAGGGTCTGTGGATCTTGACATGGATGTCTGAAGCCCCTGAATTTTAGCTGCCCTTCACCTGTGGTCTCTTGCCTGCACCTGGCAAATCCATCCGCAGACTCCTTTCCCTTCAGCATAACTCTGTGGGGCCCTGTTGAAATGCCAAGACGCTGGTTTGTTGGCCAGCCAGCCCGTCGGCAGGCAGCGACCCAGGCCCAGCAAGCCCTCGGAGGGCGGCTTCCTACTCTGGTGCTGCAGTCTCTCCACGGGGCCCTCGGAGACCCAACCACTCTCTTGGAGGCACTTAGCAATCTGATTACAAGTGAAGTACACTGAAGGGAAGAGGTGAAAGTACATTGGTGAGATAGGAGATGCAGAGGAGAGTGGGGGGGGATGGGGAGTCCGGTCACTTCAGTGTGTGGAGGCCACAGTGATGACCGAGGGGACACCAAGGGGCTGGTGAAGACCTGCAGCTAGAAACTTGGTGTCTGGAGGTGTGGGTGGGGCAAGACCCCCCTGAGGAGAGAAGCTTGCCTAAGTGTCTCAAGAAGGCCCTCTGCCTGCTTTTGTAAATAGAGTTTTCCTGGAACGCAGCCACACGCATTGGTCTTATGGCTGCTTTTGTGTCCCGATGTCAGAGTACTTGCCACCTGGCCACCTATGGAAAAATTTAAGAGGCTGCAAAGGAGAGGAGGTGGAGAAGAGGTGGAAGGCAAATGAGCGTCTCAAGGAGAGGGATCAGTAGGGCCTGCAGAGGTCACATCTGCTAAAGGCTGAGGTGTGTCCATGGATATGCCAACTGTAGGTCCCCAGTGACCTCTGTGGGCCTCAGTTTCCTCATCTGTACAAGGGTGTGGTGGAGATAGTGAGGGAAGTGGACAGGCTGCAGATGGCAGAGCCAGGAGTGAGGGGTAGGGTCACGGAGTCCATGCACACAGATGAGCCCTTGGTAATATGCTTGGCTGTTTCAGCAAGGAGCAGGGGCTGCAGGTATTAGGGTGTAAAGGGCAACCGGCAAACCCTTCTATATCAGATCCAAGCCTTGAAAATATTTCTGAAATATCTGAGTCTGCTTTCCTACCTTGGTTACAATTGTCCAGTCAGCTTCACAGACTTGGCCTTGTCAGGCCTCGAGTCTCCACAGGGGTCTGTGGAAATGGGAGCTGGACTGTAGAGAGGGGAGCAGCAGACCCAGGGCCAAACCTCGTGGGTCATGTTACCCTGGTGCTGGCCCTTGTCGGGGTCAACTCACCAGTTCTTTCCCATCTCTTACCCTCTTTCCACACCAGAACCCAGAAAATGTCTACTTAGTCTGCTGAGTTGAGGCTTTGCCATGCAGGCTCCAGCCCTTCCTCCTGGAGCTGCACTGGCCCCCAGGTTCTCTGTGTGACCCAAGAAAGAGCTCAGCCTGCCAGGCCTGGCCCCAGTTCTCCTGCCTCTAAGTGCTCCTCCCAAGACTGTACCTCCCTGCACCGTGGAGGTGGGCTTTGGGGTCTCTGTCCCACCTTACACAGCCTAGCCCCAGTGGCCCACTCCAGGAGGGGTCTGGGCAGCACTCCCCTGCCCCGCCCTGGCCTCCTAGAGCATGTCGTCTTGATTCCTCCCAGTGGTGCCACAGCTAGACCTGCAGGCCAGCCCTTGAATCCCCCCCCAAAAAAAGTGTGAAGTTAGGTAGCAAACTCATCATTTGAAAATCTCACGTTTCCTGAAATGAGATGATTCCCATTAACAAAACACCTTCGTTTTCAGAAAATCCATGTTCACAGCTTGCTCTGTAGAGCCTGCCCCCACAAGTTATGATTTATATTTTATTACAAGGTGAAAAGAGACAAAAAAAAAAGCCTCACAAGGAAAAAAACAAAAAAGCCCACTGACTCTTTATAGCAACTCTCAGGGCATTTGATTTAAAGGGACATTGTCATCTTTAATGTTTTCATCCAGAGGAATTAGAGAGCACCACCATGATAATTTAGAAGCCCCTGATTTAAGGGGCAGCCTCCGTGGTCTGGCTTCACTGTATTTCCCTTTTTATGGTTCCAGAGAGTATTTTCTGAGCAATAATAATGTTGGGTGATATTTCTCCTTTGTCATGTGGAGGCCCAAGAAGAAAATGAAAATAGGTCCTTTCTTCCTCCCTCTCTGATAGCCAGGCTGTGGATTGAGGAGGACTGTCATGGGCCACCTGCAGCCACTTCAGTTTCCCAAGGCCTGAGCCTGTCTCTTGGTGCTCCCACTGCGGAGATGGGGAGGTGGGCGGCCATCTTGGCCCCGCGGGAAGCAACTCCTGCCCCAGCCACTGATCACAAGGGCCTCTCAATGTCATCTCTTTCTGTGGCCCTTTCTGATCCCACTCCTGCCTCCACGTTCAGGTCTCCATCACCTCCCGAGTTCTCCAGCCCGTCATCTCCCCTGTGGTTATCTCCGGGTCAGTCCTTCGCAAGCTGGCTTTGATCATGTCTCTTCCTGCTCCCCTGGTCTCCCTGACTTCCTTGATAAGCCCAAACCCTGTGGCCTGATCTGGGGGCCTATGGCAGAGACTGCCATGTGTTCATCTAACCTGCTTCCTTTCCCTCCTGCGGACATAGCTGGACTACATTTCCCAGCTGCCCCTGCAGTCAGGCGTGGCCATATGACTGACTTCACTTCTGGCCAATGGAGTATGTCAGGAGGGATGCACATAAGTCCTAGCTGGGCTCCCCACAAATCTCCTGCAAGATCTTCTCTCTCTTTCCCTCTCTATATACTGGCCAGGTGCAGGGCATCTGGTAAAGGAATCTGAGGCCCTATGAGATGGTAGAGCCACAAAAATGAAGATGCATGGGTCCCTGTGTCATCATATGGCCGTGAACTGAACCCCAGCACTGAACTGTTACATGAGGGAGAAATAAATCTGTATTGTGTTAAGCCTCTGAGACTTGGCGGTATTTGTGCCTGCGTTTAGCCTCCTGACTAACACAAGCCCTTGCTGCTCTGGTTCTAATCTTTCCCTCCAGCATCACCTTCTGCTTCTCTCTTACTTATCCATGACACAAGGGATACACTGGCCATGCAGGATGGTCCTGGGCCTTCCCACATCTGGACTTTTGCCTGGGCTGTTCCCTCTGACTGGGATGCCTTTCCCTACTCCCATATTTGCCTATGAAATGCCAGCCATCCTTCTCTGAAGACTTCTGGCATCTCTTTGATTGGAGGTGTTACACCCTCCTCAGTTTCCAGGGCATTCTGTAGGCAACCATCTCCCAGCCTTTTTGCCTTATCTCTGCACATGTACTGATGTCCCACAGGAGAGTGAACTCCTTGGGGACAGGAACCACATCACGCTCATGCCCACGGTTGGAAGGTATGCTGTGTGGTGGCCAGGGAGCCAGCCTTGGAGGCAGACTCCCTGATTTGTGTTTCAGCTCTACCACCACTTACTGACAATCTGGTGCCTCAGTTGCTCGTCTGTAAAATAGGAATAAAAAGAGGACTCCACCTCACAGAACCTGCTCCTAGGGAGAGATGGAAACACCCGTGCAGGTTCCATGTACCACTGCCACCCCTCTCTGCTGCAGTCACCTGCTGAGGCTGGGTCATTCCTCACCCCATTTCTGATGCTCATAGCCTTTGGCTGACCATAGTCTCTCTGATGCTCCTCCTATGTTTACATCCACTGGGTGATATAAACATCCAAGTGGATTACCCTGCCAGCCCTCCACTTTACAGCCCTCACTCCCATGACTGTATCCCGGAGCCTAGAGATCGTCATTATAAATAATGGCAGACTGAAAAGGCTTATCTTCAGGCATCCTCCTCTCTGATCACTGCCCCACCCCGCCCCACCATCTCTTCTGGTTTATTCCCTCTGGTATCCAGACTCTGAAAACTCTTCAGCTCCACTGGGACCCACAATCTACTGACCTACCATCTAATTTTCCATTAACCCCTTTATGATGCCAATTCCTTCTCCCCCAGCTTCAGCTCCATGGAACTTAAGTCACTGGAATCATCCATTGCACACGCCCTCAATTCTCTGCCCTTCTCGGCCCTACTCCAGCCCTGGTTAACCCTGTCTGTGTGCTCTGTGCTTACATCTGAGTAGCTGAACATGGCTGGGGACAGCACACCACCCTGCTGACTGGGGTCCCTGTGAGTCCACGACTCTGCGCTTCACAGTGACCATGTCACCTCCTCTCCATATGGCCACCCTCCCACTCTCCTGGACGATCGTTCCAGACCTTCTCTCTCCTCAAGCCTCCGCATCTCCTTCCCCATCCTCATTCTCAGCCATGACCTTGCTTCCTGACTCACTGAGAAAACAGACATCTACACATGCTACCACCACACCTTTCCACCTGTGCTCACACCGTGGGCTTCTCTCCTGTTGGTATGGATCTATTATCTACCAGCCTCACCCTGGGTCAGCCCCTCCACCCCGGCACTGGATTCCAACTGCCCTCACCTGCTCAAAGAAGTCACTCCAGGTGTGTCACCACTTCCTTCCACAGCATCAGGTTTCCCCTTTCACTTGATTATTTCCATCACTGTGCAAACATGCTCTTACTACCCCTCCCTACTGTCCCTCCAGCTACTGCCCTATTCCTCTATTCCTCACAACAAAACTCCTCAGAAGAGCTCTTTATACCTCGTTCCTCCAGTTCCTCTCTTGCCACTCGCTTTTGCCCGCCCCCCACCCCCGCCCCCCGCCATCCCATGGAAACTGCTCTTCGAGGTCACTAAAGACCCTGGAACTCACAAGCCAGTGCTCTTTCCTCTGTCTTCATTTTAACTGACCTCTCAGTTGCATTCGCAGAACTCACCACTTCTGGCACATTCTTCTCTTGGCTCCTGGGACATCGCGCTTGCCTGGTTTTCCTCCCACCTCTCTGGCATCTTCTCGCTCTCTTTTGCTACCTCCGCCCACCCCCATCTCCTGACCTCTTCATGTCGGACACTCGTCGGACTCAGTCTTGGTTACTGACTGAGAGTTTCCATCTACTCTCACCCTCTCAGTGATCTCATCCAACCTCATTGCTTCACACACTGTCAACATGCTAAGGACTAGCACATTCCATCTCCAGGCTGGACCTTGCCCTAACTCAGTCTCGTATACCCAGCTGCCTGTTCTGCATTGCCACTTGTATGTCTGATAGGCACCTTAAACTCAATATGCCCCCAAAGTCACAGCGATCTTCCCTCCCAAACCTACTCCACCCACAGTCTTCTCCATCGCAGTAAATGGCAACTCCATCCTTCCAGTCCTCATGTGGAAAACCTCAGAGTCATTCTGGACTCATCTCTTCTCTCATAACCACACCCAACCCATGGGCAAATCTCCTTGGTGCTACCCTTCAAAATAAACCCATAACTGACCACTTCTCACCACTGTCATGCCTGTCACTTTGGTCTTTGCCACCATTATCTCTCACGCGGATTATTGTAAATGCCTCCTAACTTGTCTGCTTGTTTCCACCCTTGGCCTGCAACAGTCTATTCTCACTACAGAAGCTAGAGTGATTCCTTTAGAATATAAAGTCAGATCATGTCACTCCTCAACTCAAAACCCTCTGAAGACTTGCCGTTTCACTCAATGTAAAAACAAGTCCTCACACTGGCATCCAGGGCCCTGCAGGACCTCTGACCTCACCCCCTCCTTCCCACGCCAATCCAGCCACTGGATGGACCTATTCTCACCTGAGGGCCTGGGATGTGTCTTCCCCAGGTGACCTTGTGGCTAGTGCCCCTCGCCCACCCCAACACCCGGCTCAGACAGCCACTGCTTGGTGAGGCCTTCCCTGGAGTTCTGTGTTTAAATTCTGCCACCCACCTGCCGCTGCCTGTCCCCTGCCCCGCCCGCCCTCATCCTCTGGGTTGTTCTCAGAATCACTTCTTGTCTCCTAATCTATGCTTCGCTTGTTGTTTATTTCTGTCTCCTCACTGGAATGCAAGTTCCATGAGACTGAGAATCTGTGTCTGTTTTGAAACCTGCTGAATGCCACGGCCTAGGACAGTGCTGCCAGGAGGTGTTTGTTGTGTGAGTGACTGCACCCTGCTTCCAAGGTGAAGTGCTTTTCACCTGCAGACCAACCTCGAGGGGCTGGGGGGTTGTGGGAGCCTCGTGGAGGCTCGGGTGTAGGTTCTGCAAGGGCACCTCTGAAGCCACACGGGCAGGACGCACCGGCCTATCTCAACTGCATCAGGAGGCCCTCCAGAGTCAGTAATTGCACCCTTTGATGCAAGACATTTTGAAAAAGGCCAGGAGCCAAGAGGACCATTTTTCATGCCAAATAGCATCACCCAAAACTGTTTTGCACTAACGTGTCCTGTCTTACGTGTGAGAAAAGCATTTTGCAAACGCGTATTAATTGATTTTTACAACATCCCTGCCAGACAGAGGAAGAATCAGTCCCCCAATTAAAGAAAATTCAGTTTCATGATTGAATCAGGCACAACGATGGAGTGTGGGGAGCCCCAGGGCGCCAAGGGCAGAGGAGAAACTCCTATCTGCCCTCAGGCCAAGGCTTAAATGTGGTCACAAGTGGCCTCATCACAAATGTGCTGGAGGGCGCAGCAGCTGCAGTGCCTGGGTTCAAATCCTCTGCCTTCTGGGTGACCGCGGGCAAATTACTTAATCTTTCAGTGCCTCGATTTCCTCAACTCTAAAACGGGGATAAACGATATCCTTTTCATAAGGATTGTTGTTACTAGACAAGATAATGCAAAACCGGTTAACACTAGACAGATGTGATTAGTGGTAACAAATGCCACAGCCCCTGCTGCCTGTCTCTTCCATCTGAGTACTTGTGTGCCTGACTGGCCCCAGCTCCCTGTCACTCACAGCCCACAGAAGCCCCAGGCTGGACACAGGAGCCTCTGGAAGTGCTTGCCAGATTGGTCCTGGCCAACTGGGAGGAGGGCCCCTGCAGCGGTCCTTCACAGACCTGTGGGTAGGACAGACTCTAGAAGCAGGGGTGCTTCTGGTGCAGCGGCCTTTGTGGGCCAGGATGCAGGGGGTGGGAGTGGGTGGGACTGGGCCAGCTGTGCCCCCTCCTCTGGATACACTCCCTCCCCGCCAGCTACCGACATCCACGAGGCTAACACCTGACAAACTTGAGGTACCACAGGGGCCCTGCTGAAACACTCTGGGCATCACAGTGTCTAGAATTCCTTGAGTGGCAGTATAGCCTAGCTTGGCCTCTGAAGCCAGACTTCTGGGTTCAAATCCTGACCTGCAACTCCAGCTCTGAGACGCAGCAAGTTACTCTAGTGCTTGGTGTTTCTGGGCTTTTTCTGCAGAAAGAAGCTAATGACCGTCCCTCCCTCATAGACTGTCGCAAGGACTAATGGATTCACTTAGAACAGTGCCAAGGCATGTGCTAAGCACTCAGTAAGCATCGGCTCTTAAAGCTGTTATTATTCCCCAAGATTCATTATATGGCTTCAGAGGCAAGCTCTGCAACACATCACGGGCCCTGTAGCTGCTCTGCCCCAGAGTCCTGGGGCCTCTGCACCACCCTGTTGGGTGCTGGGTCAGCTCACACAGGAAATACCCCATCATGGGAGGGCTTCCCTGTGTGGACCCCAAACCATTTCCTCAGCAAGCAACTTGTAGACAGGGTAACAGGGCCAGGCCTGCTATGGTCACCACTATGTTCTCAGGGCCCAGGCTGGCACTTGCTAAGCATGAATGCAAACCGGAGAGCAAATATTTACCTGTTGCTTCCATTTGGAAGCATTTCCTTAAACTTGTGTTTACTCAGAGCTTCCTAACCTGATGGTTTTGTGACTTCATAGACCACGGCTGTCACATGGAAACCTCCTCCAGTAAACTAAGCCATGGTGCTGAGCCACCTGACACCTGCCGGGGGTGTCTCGGTCACTCTGGAAGCTCACTGTCCTCCGCAGAGACCGCAGGGACAGCTGCTGGTCAGGCCGCTCACGCTGGAAGCAACCATACATCACAGTGTCCCCATCTGAGTTAGGAACAGGGATTAGGGTCTGGAGGCCATCCCTGTACATTTGGGGAGACCCCCTGGCTGTGTCATTGTAAAGACCATCTGCTCTCCCGTGATGAAGGCCACCTCCCACACCCTGGGCATTTGGCAGATTCTGTGTTTGCAGATGTTACAGAGCCTGCAGGGCCTCAGCCTTCTGAGCCACGGCTCTTCAAAGAAGCAGGCTTGGTCTAGCCCAACACAGGCATTTTAAAGTTGAGCTGCCTAGACTCTGGGCCTGTGAATATTTCATCTACCCAGCTGCCCGGCTAGGGCTGCTCACAGAGAGGCTGTAGCCTGCGGCCTCGTGGCCACAGATCACAGGCTTGGGCTGGGTGTGTGCCCTTCACTTCAAGCAAGATCAATAACCTCTCCTGACTTCAAAGGGAGGTGGGCCCACGAGTGTGGAGGCTCAGGTGGGGCCCACGTGGACAGATAACCCTAGTTCTTCCTCCTGTGTCCGTTTCACCCTGGTTCTGCCCTCCTCTCCAAAACCACTGCTGCCCAGAGACATTAATCAGCAGCCCATCTAGCTGCCTAGAGTTTTCTCCCCACCTGTCTCTGCTTCCCCTTCACAAGAGCTGCTTTCAAACTCTAATGAGGCAGTGGCTGGTAGGCAGGGAGGCAGGGAGGCTGGGAGGCTTGGGGGAATCTGGGCATGAATAATCCAAAGTGAACAATCAGCCTCTGAATGATGGAGGGCTGACTCTAGGGGACCGGGAGCCCTGCTCAGCCCATGTTAATTTAGAGAATGCAAGGAAAACATTCAAAGTGGAAGCACATTGGCATTCCTCTTTGATTAGATGCAGCTACCGACTGCTTCTCCATCCAGCACATGCTGCTGCTCCCTTAGAAGCTACACAAGCAGCACTTAGAAGGTCTCCCACCACCTCCCCTCCTGTCTGGTAAGGGGTGTGTCTGTCCCTGGCTGGAAGCAAGGGGGGCGGGTGAGGTGCTCTGTAATGATGGGCTGGGGACAGTGAGAGCCCAGGAAAAACTAGTAGAACTTCTGTGTGGGGCACGGTCAGTTAGAGAATCCATGGGGCAGACTGGACCTTTGCGTTTAGGGTAAGATATGCCAGGTTGCCTCCGAGCCTCCCTGTAGGTGTGACACCTGCTGCTCTCTTTCCAAATCCCCTCCCTTCCTCACAGCCAACGCCTTGCCTGTGAACATTCCACATTTTCTGTTTCTTCCCAACCTGAAGCCCTGAGCTTCATCAGGAAGTGCTTCATTGACTGCCCACCAGTTCACGGGACAGTTATTCTGTACGTGATCTAACCCTCAGGCCACCAGGGTCCCCAGGGAGGACAGGGCTGTACCACTGGTCATGACACAGCAGGGCCCCTGATTCAGCCCTCACTTTGCACCTACCCCCTTCCTCCAGGATGGGGGATGTGGTCCAGGAGACATGACCACCATTGTCTCCACGGAAAGAGAGAGCCTGAGTGTCACTTGTCCACTCAGCACCCCCAGGTGTCAGGGCCGGCTGGGCCCTGGGCAGCCTCAAGAGCTTTGTCGATGCTCTTATTTGACCTCTAGTTCTTTTCAACCCAACTCCCAACCCACCGTTTTTCCTGTCTGGGCCAGCCATGGGTGGCCTCCACTGACCCTTAGATCCTGCACCGTGCCCTGTGCCCTGGGTGCTGGGCGATGGCGGCCCCACGTGTGGTCGGATGCAGTTGCCGCCTGGACAGTGCTAGGCCTGGTGAGCTCCTTCTTGGCTGTCAGCAGGGGGACCTCAGGGGAAGGGTGGTCTGAACACCCATGAACAGCAGTGTTGTTCCCAAGACGTCCTGCTGTAAAGCACCAGCACTTTTCTAAGTACCGCTGCACAGAGGTGGGCTTTTGAAGACTGGGACCAACACCAGGGCTGGACAGGCCCAGGAAGAGGAGGCTGTGGATGTGCTTTTACTTGTGGGAGCTGAGAAGGGATTGCACACGGACTTCAGGATCCAGAAAGGGCACACAGCGAGGGGCACTGTTCTGCAGCAGCATGTGATGAATGGCCCTCAGCGAGGATTTGGCCTCACTGACCCCTCCCTCTGCCCCATCCCAGAGTCACAGATTGTGGGGATCTTTCTGGATCTTGGCCTCTGGGGGAAGAACTGGAAACTCCAAAGGGTCCCGTCTAGAGCAGGGTGTGTAGCCAGTGCCTAAGTGCGCAGGTGTGATTCTGCAGACCTGGCTTTGTGTTGGTGTCTGTATTAGCAGCTGTGGGCACCTCACAGGCCCCCAGCCCCCCCGGCCTCAGTTTCCTTACCCTCAGAACTCGGGAGGGAGGCCCTGCCAGGCGTGGGTGTAGCGTCTGGCATGCAGCGTTGTGTGCTCTGGAGAGCCTTCAGCGCCTCGCCAGTGGGGCTGTGTCTGGAGAGGCTCGAGAGCATTTGGGAAGATGAGTGAGCCGGAGGAGGCACTCAGAGGGACCGCCCACCCATCTCACTACCCCTCCTGCCACCTGTGGAAGGCAGAGTCCTTTGGGCCCCATTTCTGCTCCCACCAGGATTCGATCTGTAATCCTGACAAGTGTACCAACAGTTGTGCCTGAAGCACCTGAAGACAAACGCCCATGCCGTCTGGAGCACAGCGGCTCTCCAAGGCTCAGCTCACGGGTGGCTGGGGCAGCGCACGCACAGCCTCCCTCCCACCTCCCGTGGGCAGATCGTACTGTGGAGGATCCAGGAACGGGACCGCGCCAGAGGACTTGGAATCCTGGCCAAAGCCCGAAATGGAAAACCATTGCCAAGTAGCCCCATGTTTAAAGAGCACCAGAAGGCCACTTAATGCTGGTGGCCCAACCGGTCAGTGGTCCTCAGCTCATCCTCCCCCTCAGCCCACAGGCAGGAGAAGCCTCAGGATTCACTGGAAAGTCTGCACAGAGGAGAATGAAACTGGTTTCCTGCCTGGACCTCTGCTGAGTCCTCCTGCAGTTCAAAAGACTGGTACTGCACATTGTTTGTTCTAGTCCCAGCCTGGATCCCACGGGTCCAAGAGCAACAGCAGAGTCCAGAAGTGGAGGCAAAGGTCTGAGGCCCTCAGAACCCCACCAAATCCTGTGTGAGCTGAGGCAGGAACTCGGGGCTTGGAGCACACGGCCGTGAGTAGCTTGCCTCCTACCCAGAATTGGAACATGTTCTCTTCCGTCAGTGGGGACACCTCCCAAGTCCCCATTTTACTGAGAAAGGCATTTGAATCCCAGTCCCCTCCTTGGCCTGGGGCCCCCTCCTTACAGCGTCCAGCCTGGAGCCTCCAGGGGGCATTTGGTAAGGACTTGTCAGATGCCGTAGTTATAAGGGGATCTACAGGTGGCTTTGCGCTCTCCCTCAGAGGGCCAGCTTTTGGGGAAAAACAAGTCCCACTAGGAGAGGGGTGAGTGAACTACAGCAGGGGTGGGAGCTGTCTTGGCAGAGGGCACCTCTCTGCCAACCCAGTGACCCAGATAACCCAACACCCCTGAGGAACAACGGTGGGCAGCTGACCCCGGCCAGTGTCACGCGTGGGCAGTAGGACGACCTCCACCACCAGAGAACCACCTGACTGTTCTGCATTCTCTCTGGGAACTGCTACAACTGCCTTGAACCTTTTTGCTTTGCTGAGATTTAGAAAAATCCATCATGGTTGTCAATCCTTTCAACAAGTGTTTATCAAGCACCTACTATATACCAGGCTGAACAGCCACCTTGTGGAAAGCTCTAGGCTTCTGTCTCTCTCTCCTGCTCCTTTGTCCTCCAGCTGGAACAAAATGCCTCGGGCAATAACAACCTTGCCTGCTCTCAGACGCAGTCCCTACCTTCCTTTGCCCTCTTGCCTCCTGGGTTTGCTTCTGCTTTGTCCCTTCTGCTGCTTCCTGCGTTCAGGTACTCTTGGTCACGTGGGCTCCGCCCATACATCCACCACCTACCATCTTTCCTCCCCTCAGTCCCAGGCCCAGCAGGAGGGCCTGGGGAGGGGCTGGGCCCTGGGCCAGTGGGAGGCACCCTCAGCCTTAGGGGCTGGAGAGTTGCTGAGTAATAGTCACGATAAGGTGAGGACCTGCGAGCCAGCAGGTGTGGCCGGTGCAGAGGACACCTGGATGGGTCACCAGGGTCTCCGACCAGCCCCTCATGTGCCACCCGAATGCCTGTTTCAGGCAGGCAGCAGCAGCTTGGGCGTTCCTTGCCCTTCCCTCTCGTCTCCCAGAAGAAGACAACTCCCTCTGACTATCCAGGTTCAGTCTGCGCCCAGAGCCTGGCTCTCCATCCACCTCCTGCCAGGGGCCACCCTGCTGCTGGGGCTTGCGAGCGCCCCCAGCCCCAAGAGTGGCCCATATGCCGCCCACCCTGTTGGTGGCTGTGCCCATGTAAGCAGAGCCCTCGCCCCGTCGCTCCCCAGCACTCTGTTCCTTGCCCGGCCCACAAGCTGGACCTGCAGAGTGGTAGTGGCCGGGGAGATCTTGGGGGGCGCTGTCACAGAGCCTGAAAGGAGGTGGCTAGAGACGAAGGAAAGACCACAAGGCACAGGACAGTGATTTATGCTCCAAATATCCTCCCCAGGGGCGCACAGCCCTGGGAGGGCTCATCTCTCAGGCACATACCAGGCAGCCCTTCTCCACGCCTCAGACCACGGGGGTCTCAGGTGCCACAGAGCCCACACCACCCCCAGGCCACATCCACACTGACATGTGGGTGTTGCCGGTAGGACAAGGGGGCAGCGAGCTGGGGGGCACCCTGCATTGCTTTCTGGGCTCTTGCCTGGAGCCTGAGAGGCAGCCTTGGCATCTGAGGAACCCCTTGGAGATCTGGGCTCTGGACAGCTCACCCATTCACATCCCAAGCCTTCCCAGCACCTTAATCCCAGGGAGCAAGCTTGGAGATCAGTAATGTGACCTTCAGTGCTTAACTGCGCGTTTAGGTCCTTGAAGTCCTCACAAAAGTTTTGCAAAAACAGTGAAATTTATGAGGACAATAAGGTACTATCCTGGTAAAAAGTTGACATTTAAATTGTTCTCATTTTATATCTTTGTAATGAAATTTTTTGTTTCCTCTGCAGCCATTTCTGAGTATTTACTAACATTTCTGTTCTATGCAAAACTTCAAGTCAGGCTGGCTGGGTGGCACATGAGCATAAGATCCACAGCCTGGCCTGGAGTGCCACCAGGACTTCTTACCTCAGAACAGGGAGAAACAAGGTATCCAGCCACCCTGCCCCTGCCTCTCCCTCGAAGAGGAGGGTTTAAAAAAAAAAAAAAATCACCAAAGCATCATATTTTAATGAGTTTTCTTTGCAATTTGTATATAATAGATTTTCGATAACAACCTGTAACAAGTTCATTTTCTACTATTCAATTGCTCTGCACTGAGGCCATTGACAGCCTCCAGCTGGGATCTTTAAAAATGGAAAGTGCTTGAAAACTCAGCTCCAGACAATGCTAGAAAGTGGGTCCAACAGTGCAGCTGTTAGCAGCAAAGCACTGGAGATGGGAAAGAGGCCATCTGGGTTTGAAAATTCCAAGGAGAAACTAGCAGAGGGCAAGGTGGCTGGTGAGCAGCAGTTCTGGCTCAGAACTGATGCCTCCATGGTGTGATGCCGGGCGAGACTGTTTCACCCCAGAGCCCTGATACATGCGTGGGGGGCCCCATTTTACCACCCTGGCTCCCCATGGGGATAAGGCACTCATTGAACACCGCCCCTCCCCCCACCCCCCCATCACGGGCTGCCAATGGCTTTTCCTGCCCAGCTGGGGGTGTTGGAGGGGTGAGCATGCCCTCGGCTGTGTTTCCACTTTCACAGAGAAGGGAGAGCCTGGAAGGACAGAGTTCAGGCACTGGAGCAACTGTTCCTTGGGACCTTAGACAACAGCCCTGCTCACTTTATCATCCTGACAGTCATCGCTGGAGATCTGAAGCTAAAAGGGCTTCCAAGGCGAAGTCTGGCTTTCCAGGTGATGCTCAGTGCTCTCTCCAGCGCCTTATGGGGTATGGGGTATGGGGGGGAGTGCGGGGGGAGGCAGGTGCGCACCTGCAGTGAAGGGGCCTCACCACTCCCCAGCAGCGCCTGCCAGGCCTGCCGGCCGGCTGGGGTAGGCCCCCGCAGATCCAAGTGAAGTCAGCCTTCTCCTGGCCCGGCCCCTCTGTCCGAGATCTGCCCTCTAGGGCCCCACTGGTCAGCCACCACTCCTCGTGACAGCCTCCTGACTCACTCCAAGTCCTTTGCCCCTTTGGGACCACACCCTCCCCGCATCTGTTCAGGACCCTTTCTCCTCCTCCTTTGCCTGATTATCCCCAGTTCTGTGTGCAGGCCTCCCTGCCAAGCCTGCACCCAGTTATTCTCTGTCCCAGCTCCTACTGTATTTGGTGGTTGTTCTGTTTCCCAACTACAACAAGCTCCCTGCTGGCAGGGCTTGGGGGTCTTGCTCATGTTGTGTTCCCTGCCTGGTGCTTGGGCTCTGGGAGTGTTGGCTGACCTAATGTTTTCCTCCTTCTAAGCTTCCTCATCTGTGTCTGCACCTTTCCTCATGCGTGCTCTCCCTGCCCTGGCCAGGCTCCCCTAAAGTGTTCTGGTCGCCCGCCCGGCCCCTCACTCAGTGGACCCTGCACTCCACGTGCACCTGTGTGGAGAGAATGGGCCAGAGGCTCCCTGCCCAGATGCTCCCTCCTTTCAGAGCCTGGCCCACACCAGCACCAGGGCAGATGCGCCCAGTCTTCCTACGGTGCTCCAGTAATAGTGCTGCTGCCTTTTCTGGTGCTGGCCTGAGTCAGGGAGCTTGGGTCTCTGTGCTCAGTGGTTGTGATCCAGAGGCTGGTCCTCCCAGCCTGCCAGGGCCCAGCTTGGGGGTCTCAAGCTGCCAGGGGCTCCAGTTTTCAGCAGGGCATGCTGTGTCCTCCTCCGTGGGCGCTGGCTTTGTGATGTGGCCTTAGGTGGGAGGGAGATGGCCGCAGGGCCTGGCAGGGGCCTGTGCCAGAGTCTAGGAGGAAGTGCAAACCCACATTCCATGCTAGTGAATTATTTTCCAAGGTGCACAGATTTGCACCAAGATGGCAAAGCTGACCTCCTGGTGTGGGAGCAGGACAGGAGCAGTGGGGCTGAGCCTGGACCGCTCAGAGCCAGGGTCTGTTGCCTCTGCTGGGCATGTGGCTATGGGCTGAGGAGCGGCTCTGAGCATGATCCCTTGTCTGCACACATAGTTGTCGGGAGTGGGAGTAATTAAGCAGTGGGCAGGTGACCTAATAGATTAACAGAACACGCATCCCAAGGAGGCTGAACGGTCGGTCAGTGGCCCTGGGAGTAGGACAAGAGCTTTATGGGACAAGCAGCTTCTGTCTTCATTAAGGGAGCATTAGGCACATGTGGGCATCAGGGGCTCACCTCACACCCCAGTCACTCATCCAGCAGATCAGGGGTGTCCGTGGAGGTGCCCTCTGGCCTGGCCTGGCCTGGCTGATGCTCCCCCACCAGTGATCCCACCTGTGAGGCCCCAGCAAGCTGCTTCCTCTGCCCCCCTGGAGACATGCTAAGGCCCTCCGTGACCCTTGGTGACACTGTGCTTGGATGCCTCTGCTTGCCATGAGCACATGGTGAGCAAAACAGCCTCTGGTCTCTTGGAGCTTATGGACTAATACGGGCCAGATGACAATAGTGTGGCACAGAGTGACAGGGGCTGGGAGGGAGGGGCTGGGAACACACAGAAATCTTTATCATCACCATCCTCACCTCCATCATTGACCTAGCTGGCTAATGATTACTTAGCACTTATCATATGCAAGGTATCATTCTAATCACTTTACACGTATTATCTCATTTAGTGCTGAGTGGTGGTTAGTATACCCATTTTATAGTTAAGGCACTTGAAGCTCAGCTTAACCTCTGGTAAAGACCTGTCCAGGGTCACACAGCTAGTAAGTGGCAGAACAAGGATTTGAACAAGGTCTGACTCAGTCCACACTCAACCACCAGGTCACAGTCTTATTACCGTGTAGAGATGAACCCAGGGCTATTGGCACACAGAGGAAAGCATGTGGGGCTTGGTAGAGGAGAGAAATTAAGGAAGACTTCCTGGAGGACGAGACCATTGAGCTGGGACTTGAAATTCAGGGAAACCCATGGTGGGGACAGTGAGATTCTCCTTAATGGAGAATGCTGATGAGTTGCAACTTGTGTTTAAATGCATGAAATGTTTCTGGAACCAGGCATTTGGGATCTCCTACCTGCTGGCTGTGTGACTTTGGGTTAGCTACTTAACTTCTCTGAGTTTCAGTTTCTTCATCTGTAAAATTGGGACATAATCACAGTGCTGACACATGATAAATGTTAGATATCATTTTATATGACTCAAGTAGTAAGAGCTCATGACTAACTAAAGCAATATTAACAAGCAAAAAAGCATTCAGATGGCACACTGACACACTTCAGGGGCACTGAAGCTCACGTGGAAACTTTCTGGAGCCCCTCTCTCTACTGGAGGTGAGGAGAAAGTCCTTGACAGGGGGTAGTGAGACTCATAGCACCTTCTGATACCAGTTTCCAGTTCCTCCCTCCAGTGGCCACTCCAATTTAGCTGTTTTATGCCCTTGAGCAAATGAGAGACCAAGAGCAGTGAATCTGTTTTTTTTTTTTGCCCCTTGATTTGCAAGTCCTGCATGAGGCCTCACACATGTTGGGGTTGGGGAGGCATCACACTAATGGTCTTAGCATCCGCCAACACCGACACCAGCGCGCAGGTTATTCCTCCTCTCCAAACTCAAGAGACAAATCTTCTCAGATAAAACTATTGATAAACCCCATGCTATCTGAAATTTTGTTATTCACTATCCCAAACTAAGGGAATGAACAGAGTAGGATAAAGTGGTATTCTTACCAGCTGAATTTCCTGTCTGAACTCATGCTACATGGATAAAGAGCCGGACAGATTTGGGGGAGGGATGGTTGCCGTTGTTTTACAATCACAGGGTGGCTGTGAGGGCTGACTAAGATAACGAGCCTGGCACAGCGTCTGGCCTGGGCGGGCATTATTCATTCCAGAGGATAACGACATGCGAGGTGAAGCCGTAACCATCCTTTCATTACGCAGAAACAATGGCAGAAAAACAGCTGTAAATTCGCCAAGCGACCACCTCCTCTGTTTCACAGAGTTGCCCTGGATACACAGGTATTGCAGTAATCAGATTAAATCACTGTTTTCCTTCCTGCTTGCCTGGAGCTGAGGGAGGGCATCTGACTCTCACACAATCAGCTCCCTGCAGTCCCCCTGACATGGGTATTCCTCCTGGACACTGTGCACCTGTGATCCCGGGACATTAACACGGGAAGCCCTTTATCCTGCACCACGAGCTGCGCAAACCCTTCCTTTGCATGCAGCACATTGCTCTCATAGGAAATGGACAAGTATCTTTCTAAAAAGCAGAAGGAACTTGTAATGAATTCAAAGTGAGAGAAAAATCCTCATTTAAAGCAACATGTTTTTCCCATGCTCCCAGCCCAAGCATTCAGAAAAGTGCAAAAACATGCGTTCTGAGAAAGATTTTTAAGCGAGCAACTTTTAGATTTATTTATCGAGATGAACAGACAGGCTGGCATGCACCACGCTTACCAGCAACCCTGGGGCCGGGGTCTCTGTCTCATAGCAGGGACGGGAGGTTCTGGGGCTTGTTAGGGATGGGGAGGGAGGAGTGGGGAGGAAGGGTGGGGGACATGTGCGGAGGGGACACTGTGTCTTTAGTTCCGAGATCAGCCTGTGATTTGGAAAGCCAAAAGCAACCTGAAGAGAATGTTTGGGTGATAAATAGAGGAAGAGAGGGAGGCCACCCTCCTATTCCACTGCCATCACTGTACAGAGACGGGTGATTTGCAGCCTTCCCACCTTCTGACAGAAAGAGGCTGACCTGACTTCCACGGCTAAGGGATCTGTCCTCTGCCCTCCTCGGGGGAGGGTCACCTGTTCTGCAAAGCCAGGAGGAAGGTGCAGCCCCACCACGAACCTGCTCAAGTGAGCGCGGCAGCCAGCAGCCCTAGGATCCCTGGCATTGCCCTCAGCCATCCATAGACAATGGCAAACACTGGCCCAGCCTGGGCTACGCCAGCTGCATGAGAAGACACGATTTAGGAGATCAAGCCGCAACACCAAAAACTCATAAGTACAACCCACTTCTCCAGGGAAAAGTCCCCTAGACCCATCCTTTAATAGAGCGGCCGAGTCTGTGCCAGGAGTCACCCCACAGACCCTGCCCTGCCTGGTACCCAAGGATCCTGGCAAAATAGACACTAAAAAATACAATTTTAAAGTCTCAACTTTTGCTAGCCTGTCAGCTGCAGTTTTGAAAATTAAACCCAAGATGTTGCTGCTGAAATGTTTCAGATATTACTTTCTGAGTTTTAGGGAGATTTCTTTAATGCCCATTGATTTCTGGTTAAGAAGTTGTACCTATATGTCTCATTTCAATTTCCTATTTAACATTTACTGAACCATAAATCCATTTCCAGAGCAATGGGAATTTAGAGTTCTTGTGACTTTGAAAGACCATTGATCCTGTGTGCTCCGAGTAGCCGACTGTGAGGCCTCTATGGCAGGGTTAACTCATGCTGCAGCTTCCTTAATGGCTGTGAGTTTATGTTTTATTGCATATCTCTTATTTGGGTTGGGCTGTGATGAATGGTTTGGCTGCCCAGTTCAAAACAAGTCCAAGGCGACAGCAGAATCTGATTTGCTTTAAAAACGGTGATTATAAAGCTTTTCAAACAATAATCCAGGAATGAGGGAAACAGCACATTGCTGTGCATGGGACATATGGCTGGAGGTGAAGCAAGGACTTCCCTCCTTTTCCATGGGCAGCTCTGCTCATCATGACCTCACTAGGGAGGCCAGGGAGGGCTTCTCTTTCATCAGGGGTAAAAGGGATGCTGCCATTTCCTTGAAAGTAGAGCCATTAGCTCCTATTTGGTCCCAGACCAATTCGCATGGAGCGGGCTCATGAGCTAGAGGCTTCTGTGGCACCAGGTACCAGGATGGTGCCTAAGCAGTCCCCTTCTCTGCCTAATGATGCCATTGTGGAACATCTGAGTGCGATGCTCAGTGTATCCCCCAAGTCCTTGAAGTCCAGCCTTGGCCCCCAGCTCTTAAAAGGCACTGATCTTTTTTTTTTTTTTTGCGGTACGCGGGCCTCTCACTGTTGTGGCTGCTCCCGTTGCGGAGCACAGGCTCCGGACGCGCAGGCTCAGTGGCCATGGCTCACGGGCCCAGCCGCTCCGCGGCATGTGGGATCTTCCCAGACCGGGGCACGAACCTGTATCCCCTGCATCAGCAGGCGGACTCTCAACCACTGCGCCACCAGGGAAGCCCCAAGGCACTGATCTTTTTCATTACAGTTCCTTTTTCAGAGGGGCTTGAGCGCACAAAGCACTGTCTCAGGGCTGCCCCCAGAGAGCATGCTGCTGCTTCCCTGATGTGGAGGGCGGCTCACCCTGTCATCTGCCCTGACATCTACTCTCTTTTTGTTCACTTCCTGTGGGAATAGCATCATCAAGAGGGCTCCGTTTGGGGAAGCTGGATGGAGAGGAGCTTGAGGGAGGTGGATGCTGAGGACAGGAGAGGAGGGAGGGTCTCGCCCAGCGTGTGCAGGTCAGTGCCTCACAATGGGCTCTCCAGAGGGTAAAGAGCAGGCTCGCCCTTTTGTAGCATTTGTGTAGTGTAGATTTCTGTGTTGTAAACACTCCTACTATGGCTGATTTAAAGCTACCAACCATTTCACTGTTTGCCTTGCAAAAGTCCTGAAAATCTAAGAATCGTCTCACGAGCTAGGTCTCTGGAGTTGCTGAGACTTCCATACATTCTAAAATTTAGAGATTTATTTCATGGAATAAGCTCCTCAATCCACAAAGCAAATCCCTCCCAAAGCAGATTGAGCCTATAGTCATTCACACCTTATTATGAACTACCAGATGTAGATATGGGTTTTAGCCGTAGGCAGGAAGGAGGAGGCTGGGGAGCCACACCTAGCCACTGTATATCAAGCAGAGCCCGGGAACTGGGGATTGGACTTTGGGTCTTGGTAACAGGGATGTCGTGGACTGGAAAGGCACCGCCTGCAACAAGCTCATGGACATTCCCCACAGGGAAGAATCACACTCATTTTTCTCCTCTTAGGTCACATGAGTACCTCTTCTATCTGCCACCAGAGCTCTTCTTGTCAACAAATCCCAAGGATTTTCAGGCCTTGTGAATGTTTGGAATAACAATAGCACACAGAGATGTCCACGAAGCAGGAATACCTTCCTGGAAAATGGAACTCCAGGTACAGGCTGGGGCCGGGGCCAAGGATGCCAGGACCTGTGGCTCAGAGTACTCAGGGCACCCTGGGGATCTCGTCCCTGCTTCCCCAGTTCCACGGCCTGCAGTTAGGAGCTGTGAGCTTGCAGGTCACGTCCAAGGACACCTCACACAGGGCACACACATTACCTGCTTTAAGCAGAGCCTGAATGCTGTCTGTCGTAAAGGGACTTGACCTCTTTGGGGCCAAGAATGTCCCCTCTTGTCTCGGGTTAGGGCCCCCGCATCATCCTTCCCTCTCCTCTCCTAGTGAGCTTGTCTGCAGTTACCTGGGGCTCCTTCCTGCATGTCGCATCTCTTGGAAGCCCTGTTGCAGCCCCAGCTACAGCTGGCGTGAGGTCATGTCTTGGGGCAGCACCTCAGGGAGAAGACCTGCATCCTTCAGCAGCCCTACCCACTTGCCGTATGTACTAGCGGCCCCACAGAGGGTCCACTCCGGGCACCTCCTCCGTTTTCAGGTAGAGCACCCCGTCTCTTCTTCTCCAGGGATTCCCCTGCCTCTCATTAACCAGGACCCTTGCTCTTCATCACCCTCCACAGTGACTGTTCCCTCTCCTGCCTGGCCAAGCCTCCAGCACCCTCCTGTAGGATTTACCCCCAGGTAGGGTTCCCTGATGGGGTCAGGCCACTGCCTGGGGAGAACCCTAACATCTGCTCCCCCCAGGTGCAGTCACAGAATCCCCTAGCGATGTGAGGCAGTGCCCTCCTAACCGTGCTCACGTCGCAGTCCCGGGTTCCTCAAACCATAGCAACAGCGCGAAGAAACTTTATCCAAAAGGAGCGGAGCGAGTCCCCCTACCACCCCACCCAACTCCTACCCTCCTTACTCTTCCCTTAAAGCTCAGGCTTGTTGCAAAACAAATTCAACTGCCTTCACCTATAGAAGAAGCCAATCTTGGAAACAACCAAGGACAGACTCCAGGCCCCTGACACCATTTTGGTGCAGGAATGTGTTTGCCCACTGTGAGCCCCGACTGGGGCCTGACTTACGGAAGGCTGTGTAGAACTCATGGAGGGTCAGGAGGCTGTCTTTGTTGTAGTCATCAAATCGGAGGAGGTCGCCTGGTAAGCACCCCAGGAAGTCCTCTTCCAGGCCTTGCTCCTTCAGCATGTGCTGCGGGTGAGAAAGGGAGCAAGGCTAGAACCGGGAGTGAGTTCAGAGCTGTGGGCACTGCTGGAAAATGGCTCAGGCCAAGTGGGTGGGGCTGTGCTCACTGGTCTGGTTGTGTGTGTGTGTGTGTGTGTGTGTGTGTGTGTGTTCGTGTGGGGACTCCAGCAACAGCTCGGTGGGCCATGAGGAGCATCCAAATCTCTTTGGTATTGTCTTGTTTGATCCTCTCATTTTATAGATGAGACAACTGAGGCTCAGAGAGGGAAGGGACTTTCCCAAGGTCACACAGTGATTGGGGCCAACTTGGGATTAGCATTCAGGCCTGTCTTCTCCCTGCCTGGGCAAACAGACCCCAGACAATCTGAGGTGGGAAGGACCCTGTGGTCACCTGATCTACCCCTTCACGTTGTACATGGGGAAACAGGGAAGAGAAGGGGCCTGATCAAATAAGCCCAGCAAACAGTGGCTGAACTCAGTAGCTCCCAGCTATGTAGAGCTGGAAGGTCACTGCTCCATCAGTGTTCCCCTCCCCGCCTCACCAGCCCACTCCAATCTCAGGGCAGCACGTCCTAGCCACAGCACTACCCCCAGGAAGGGGAAACTGCCATTCTACTGACCTAGGCTTGGGCCCCTGTCTCTGCCTGCCCTGTCCTGCCAGGAACACAAACCACTACCCTTAGGATTCTGTCGTGGGGACCACAGGGTGGGGTGGGGCTGTGAACTCCTCTCTGGATGTGGCCTGGGCCACAGGGCAGAGGTCTCCCCAGCATGACCAGTCACCTTTTGGCATGTGTGTCTGGAACTAGAGTCTTGCAAGGAAAATGCTCAGAAGGAAATCTCAGAAGAAAGAAAATGTTTTTATTTTTGCAGGGACAGGGGAACAGAGGCATTTCCTCTTTATTTAACAGTCTCAGTTGGGCCTGCTACGTTAAAGGCAATTTAATGTGATGATGTTCAAAAAATGACCCCCTTCACCCAGCAAATAAGAGTGTTCGATAAAAGGGCGATCAACCGTAACGCCCGAAATCAATCTTCCAAAGATGGAAATTTCCCTTTGTCTATTTCTGTATTGGAAATTGATTAACTTTTCATAGGACTGACAAGCTTTTCCCTGACGCCTCTGATTCAGTGTCAAGGAAAGGCCCATTTTAGCTGGCCCCTGCTCGGCAGATTTATGAAATGTACTTTAAACACATTAAATTTTAAAGAGGAAATCATAGTCCAATTACCACGCTTGTTAATGGCTTCAGGTGCCTCGGGACATGTCTCTGCCAGGTTAGAGCAATGTGCCCAGGAAGGTTCTGTTTACCTGGCAGCTACCGGGAGCCACGTGGGCCTGGGGCACCAAGACCCCACAGCTGCCTCTGTTAAATACGGAGAAAACGCCTGCCCTCCGGGCTCCCCGCACAGCCTGTATCGCGGGGAATCGAATCGCCAGACGGCTCTTCTCACAGGTAACCGTAACTAACAGGACCTGGGCTCTCCCCAGAGCGGCGTGGGTCACCTGTGGGTCCCTGGCCCTGCCCCTTGGGCTTTTAGCCATAGCTGGGGGCTGAGTGTTGCTGGAAGTGGTGACATGCAGGCTGGCATGTGCCTGGGAGGCCTCCTGGGGTGCAGGCCGTGGATGGACTTGTGCATGCTGCCAGGTGTGGGTGAGCGGGGGGGTGGGGGGCGCGGTCTGCAAACGCCTTAGGATCTGTGTTTCCCAACATACTTCCTGGAAGCAGGCTCTGGACTGGCTGGACTTGAGAAGGGGACCCTGCACGGGGAAGCGTCTGGATAACTGCTCTGTACTCAGATTTTATGGGCACCTGTCATCCCCACAGACTTGGAGAGGATCAGGTGGAGCCTGTGGTGGGAGCCCTCCCCCCAGGGAGCCCCCTGTACCATGAGGAGAGCAGGTCCACTCACCACCACCACCCCCCGGCCCCCGGGTTTCGTCTTAGTCCACCATGTTCTAGGTAGTACACACTCTGTGGGCAAGTCTCTTGATTTCTTGGAGCTGCTTCCTCATCTAAAAATACTTGGGAAGGGAGGATAACACTAGCACCTACCATAGAGCAAAGGGTGGCTGAAAGGTTTAAGGAGGAAATAATAACAATAAAGGTGATGATGACGAAGTGATGCTGACAGCTGTCACTTACTGAGAATGTGCCGCGTGCTGGGCACTAGGCTGAGAACTTCACATGTCTTAGCTCATCTAACCCTCCTGATGACCCTGCGACAGTCACAGACAAGAAACGAGGCGCAGAGAGGTGAAGTTGTCTGCCTAGACCCACTAGGTCCCTGTAAATGCTGGAGCTGGACCTGAACTCAGGCAGTCTGACCGTGAAGTCTGCGTTCGTAGCTATTCTACCTCCAAGTGAGGCACACATCTGTGTTGGGCACATCACAAGTAAAGGGCCTTGTTTAGGGCCGAGCCCACAGTGGGTGCTCCGTAAACGTCAGGACCCTCCCTAGCCTGGTCCTTCCTGGTGACCTGGTCACAGCTTTGATGAGGTCATTGCTGTGCCTTGTGAAGGATTTCTTTAAACCAGCATCAAAGGTGGGGACTCATCCTATTACCTGCCCTCTGGTGGGGGGCACTCTGTGGTCTCTGGGGCAGAGCTGCTAGGCCCTCCCATCCTTCCTGGGAAGGCTGACCTCGTCCTCCCTCCATATCTGCCCCTGGTGTGGCTCCAGGGCCCCAGGCCCTCAGAGGCAAACCAGCAGAGTAGGAGCAGGAACTCAGGCCCTCGGGCCCACCCAGCCTGCCTTTCTGCCACCAGCACCCAACAGGCCCATCCTGCAGCTGGCCTGCCTGGTGCCTTAGGTTGCTCCTTCCTCGCTTCTTTTTGCTGCAGATGCTCCAGGCCCTTGTACCACCTTGTAGCTGGACAGAGGGACACGTGTGCTGTGTCTGGGAGGGAGGCCCCATCCAAGTGTTTTCTCAAAGGGAAGAGCAGTATTTGGGGGTGGCCACAGGGCTTCCCGCAAGCCAGCAGGCTGGGGTGTGGGCTACTGATTCCTGGATACCGCAAAGGGCGAGGTCCTAGCGGAGAGGACGTGGGGACACCCAGGTTACAGCTCCAGAAGTGTTTGGTGGGAACCAAACCTGCTTCCTTTGAACCTTCCTGCTGAGGAAAGCAAAGGACTCAGGAAGAAAAGACTTATTTCCTAATGAAAACCTCAGAGCCCAGCCAGTGTGCAGTGTGTGTTTCGCCAGCTAGCCAAGAGTGCCTCAGAGCTTGTTTGTAAATATTGGCTGAAGGTGGCTGGTGGGAAGGAGACACTGACATCGTTCTGTTTGTCAGATATTCTCAAGAGGTGTTAAACACAAGCTCTCTGACTCCCGGGAGATGGCTTTCTCTTGCAGGAGCAAGGCCTCCTCGGCATCCCATTACAGAGATGGTTACAAATGACTCTCCCCATGTGGATCTCCCGGTTCTCTTCCTTCACACGCGGAATGGAAAACTGGATTCCTCCGTGATGCAATTTCACCGAATGCCGTACCCACCTGGGCCAGTTCAGAGCGGCTGAGGTGGCCATCCCCGTCTACATCCAAGTCCTTAAACAGAGATTCTACCAGGAGCCGCTTCTGGGAAGCAGGGTCTTCTCTGCTGTCCCCTTCATGGAGTGGCTGCAGGCGAGTCTGCAGCGCCAGAAGGGCCTTCTTCAGGCGGGCGTAGTCGGCCATGGTGCACGGGTCACCTGGAAGAGAAGATGGGGTTATTGCAGCCAGACTCCTCTCCCGATCTCGAGAAGACCCCCATCCACCCCACCCATCGGCAGTTACTGGGCATTCACTATGTGCAGTGCAGGGTGTTACCGGAGTACATGAGACCTATTCGTCCGTCTGTCCACCAGTCCATCCCATAAATATTTATGGAGCAGTGGATACATGCTACACATGATGCAAATGCTGGAAGGAGCCTGTTTGTTCATCTCGCAAATGTTTATTGAGCACCTACTACAGCCAGACACAGAGTGTTTGCCAGACGGAATGGGGAGATTCGTCCAGGAGAAGTCCCAGCACAGCCCCACAGCGGCTTTAGGAAAGCCGCCCCAATTCCATTTTGTAATAGCTCATCTTTGCCTTAATCCTACCTTAAAGGCTGCTTTGTAATCCTTGGTCTCATAGATTAGCGAGTTCCAGTTAACAGGACTAATAAACCCTGCTTAAGTTAATTAGGTACACTCCCAGAGCTGGATTACTTCAAAACCGAACATGAGTACACAAGCTTATGACCAAGACACAAAAGGCAGCTTTTACAAAATTAAAACCAAAGCGCACAGCCCATTGCTCTTAGGCCTTTTATCATGGCCATGCTTGGTCCACAGCATCCGAACCACACAGTGTTTTGGCAAATGAGGCCTGTGATGCACTGTGACACGACATAGTTTATCTCGCTGGCAACAGGCCATGAGGATGCTCCCCGCACAGAGCTGCACCGTGAGTGGAGGCTGCCGGGTTGTTAGCGAGCGGGAGAGCCTCTCTGGCCCCACTTCCCCACTTCCCGGGATGGAATATGTACTCCAGCACGTGGCTTTGCTGAGACCTGGAGCATGGGTGTGCACTCCTCCTCACCCAGTCCAGGGTGAAGCCAGTGTCCTGCTGGGAAGGGAGTGTCTGGGGCCTGGGGCTCGTCTCCTTAATTCCAAGGCCAGTTTAGGGCACCAGGTGATAGCTCAGGGGTGCTGGAGGGCACTGGATCTGGAGTCCACCAGGTTTGAGTCCCAGCTCTGTGGCTGCCTGAATGTGTACCTTGCACAAGGTGCCTCAGTGATTTCATCTGTGAAGTGGGGAGAGCAGTGCCTCCCACATAGGGCTGTTAGGAGGGTTAAATAAGATACGCACATAAAAGGCACAGCAGTGGTTTGGCACCAAGTAAGGGCTCATAAAATGATAGCTACTCTCCCCCTTGTCATTATTGGAACCACATTTGCTGAAGAGAAACAAACAGGGGAGCTGCTTGGTGGGGAGAGTACTGGTGGGGAAGTCTGCCTGTTTCTCTCCCTGCCTCCCTAGACAAGCCTGGATGGTCCAATCACTTTCTCTTGTGCTTGTTTGCGTTTCTAGATTTTCTTCCAATTTGGGTCAATTGATTCTTGTCAGAAACAGATGCCTGTTACCATCTCCTCCTGCATGTTTATTTAGAAAAAAATCAATTGCTGTGCTCAATATAATCAAATCTATTTGCTCTCTGGGAGTTTCTATGCTCTGACAAGAACAACTCACCCACCCCTCTTTGGCCTTGTAGGGTATCCACTCCTGGGAGCTCGTAGGACCCCCGGTTGGCAAACCCGATTCTCAAGTCTGTACGGTGTTGAAAATTGTGGCCATGTCCCACGAGCACACACTCCCGCCCAGGGGAAGACGTGGCGGCCTGCTGGGCTCTGCTTCCTGAGCCTGAACAAAGGTCAGTCTGGGGAAAGTAGAGGAAGAGCTTTGCCCGAATCCTGGCCTCCAGCCTCCAAGAGGGTGAAACTAGTCCCGGCAAATGGATGGAAGCTGGATGTGGTATCTGAGTGGAGAGAGAAGCGTTGGTGGAGACGGAAGTGGAAGTCTCTATGGGGGGATCTGCAGGGGCCTGAACTGGAGGGCCTGTCAGGCTTTCCTGGGGACAGGCATTCATGCCCAGATGCTGGGAAGCTAGTGCACACGGCGGATGTATATGGGGTTGATAGGAGGCTCGACTCAGAAATGCTAGCGTACACTTAGCCTCCTAAAAAAACACACTACAGCACGGCCACCTGAAGGATAGGCCAGGCCAGGTCAGATGGGCAGAGATGTCTCATCCTTACAGGTCCTCCCAACCCTCCAATTTTCCTCACAGACCCTGGTGGGGCACAGATCTCCTCTGAGCTCCCTGCTGCCCTAGGCCAGGGGTCCGAAGCTAGACAGCACCTCCCACTCTGGCAGGCCAGAGAAACCTTCAAGGTGGGTTCTGTCAGATGGGCTGCAGCAACCTCCCCAGGCTCTTGCCCTCTTATCACATCCCTACAGTTCATTGTCAGTTCACAGTGGCTTCTCCACCCTGGCAGCTGCCCAGCACATGACTCTTGGTGAGGAAGGTATGTACATGTCTAGAAATCAACTTGGGGGAAAGAGGTGGTTGCCCCCAGTCTCCCTCAGGGCCAGCTCCCTGAGCCCCTGGTCTGGCCTCCTGCTAGGGCTCATGCCAGCCATGCCCTTCCCATCCTTTTACCAGCATTTACTCACAACCTGTGCCCGATGCGGGGCGGCACTTTGAGGATACGATGGAGCTTCCCATCCTGGGCATCAAGGGTGCCCGTGGAGGGAGAGCTAATGAGGCCGGGGTGAAGGAAGTCTCCCTAAGGACGGGACCTGCAGGATGAGGGATCTGTGGGCAAAGGAGGCAGAGGGAAGGGAATGCCAGGTCACAGGGATTGCAGGTGCAGGAGCTGGCGGCACAGTGTGTCCGGAGCCCAGAGGAAGCTGGTGTGGCTGAGCCGGAGTGAGGCAGGGATGGGGGCACAGACAAGGCTGGAGGGAAGTGTGGAGCTGGCGTAGGATGCCAAGACCTGCAGATCACACTTTGCCAAACTTCCCGTGTCCTTCTTTCCTTTCCTGAGGGCCTCACTGTGCCTGGCTGCTGCTGGGCATGGGGGTCCTGAGATAAACTGAGCTGCTCCTGGAAGACGATTTGAAATCCTTCTTTATCCGAGGAGCACTTGCACTTTACATGAATTTCAACCTGGAATAATTAAATCATTGGCCCAATGTTCCTGAGCTCCTCTAATATCCCTATAGCTCTGGGGGACCATGAGCATCAGAGGAAAGACACCCTAATGGTGTCACTTTAGATTCCAAAATTCAACCTCTTTCAAGACTTCTGATGCTTCATCTCCAGCAAGGACTACCCTCTCAAAAGCCTTCCCTTTTGGTTTCCAGGATGAGTTTACCAAGCCCCAGGTTTATTTTTTTCATTCACAACCCCCCTGGTCACACTGCGGGGTCAGATGGAACAGCTCACCGAGGTGGAGCGTGGGCATCTGTGAATCTGCCAGAGCTGGTCTTTAGCTAGATGTTCCCACCCTGCTGCTAGTTTTAAACCTTTGTCTTATTGTAAAAGAAACACACATCCATCAAAACAACACACGTCCATCAAAACAACAACAAAAAAGAAACACATGTCCATCAAAACAACAACAACAAAACACTTGGAAAGTGCAGATGAGTATAAAGAAAGAAAATAAGTTACCCATAATCCTTCCCAGAGGCTGGCCAGAGGTGAAGCCAGGCCCTCTGCACAGGTGACCCTGACTGTGAGCCAAACTAGTGGAGCCCTGGCTGGCCTTGTGTGTTGCACGGGGCTCGAGGCCAGGCCCACAGAGCCTCTGTTTTCAGATCTTCCTCTTCCCTTACTCAATTTGGGCAAGAGCTTCAATACCCAAGGGTTGGGTCTTTCTCAGTATCATGCGGGTCATCGCTGCCCGCCCACCCAGCAAGTCCACAGGGGACTTGAAGAGGTAGGGGTGTGGAGGGAGAAACAATCTTAATAGCACCTGCCACACAAATGTGTTGCTTGGGGTTGGTGCTTACTGCTCCCTCCAATGTTCTTTTATTTTTCTTTATATAGCAGGTTTTTATTAGTTATCTATTTTATACACATCAGTGTATACATGTCAATCCCAATCGCCCAATTCATCCCACCACCACCCCACCACCGCTTTCCCTCCTTGGTGTCCATAAGTTTGTTCTCTACATCTGTGTCTCTATTTCTGCCTTGCAAACCAGTTCACCAAAAAAACCCCATTTTTCTAGGTTCCCCATATATGTGTTAATATACAATATTTCTTTTCTCTTTCTGACTTACTTCACTCTGTATGACTGTCTCTAGATCCATCCATGTCTCAGAAAATCTACAAACAATAAATGCTGGAGAGGGTGTGGAGAAAAGGGAACCCACTTGCACTGTTGGTGGGAATGTAAATTGGTACAGCCACTATGGAGAACAGTATGGAGGTTCCTTAAAAAACTAAAAATAGAATTACCATAAGACCCAGAAATCCCACTACTGGGCATATACCCAGAGAAAATCATAATTCAAAAAGACACATGCACCCCAATGTTCATTGCAGCACTATTTACAATAGCCAGGTCATGGAAGCAACCTAAATGCCCATCGACAGATGAATGGATAAAGAAGATGTGGTACATATATACAACGGGATATTCCTCCAATGTTCTTTACCCAAACCTCTGCCCGGCTTACTCTTCACTGTATATTGGCCACTGCAGAAACATCACCCAATCTAAACTAGCACCACTTCATAATTCTCTGTGCCCCACATGTCTGGGGTGGGCCTGGGTCCCAGGGACGGACCCTGCCCCTTTGGAGGGCAGGTCCCTGGAGGGGATACAGCAGAGGCTTGGGGACCACAACACCCCTCCCTGGTGCCCCTGTGGGGGCTGACTGTGATGATGGTGAGAATGGCCTTGCCCAGCCTGTCCTGGGAGCCCTGAGCCTGGGCATCTGTGGCCTAGCCTGCAGTATGGTCAACTTCCTCACTATTGATCCAGGGCGGGTGGGACTTCCAGAGAGGACTCTGGAGAGGAGGACATTTGTATATGATGTTGAGGTCTGTGCCTTGAATGAGCTCATCTGGAGCTGCCCAGCTGGGACCTTAGGGGACCTGCTTCATGAGTAGGCAGACTAACATAATTTGTACATGCTTGGAAAGTCATTTAAGTGTTTCCTCTGTGTCTTGGTGTTTTCAAGGAAAAGAAAAATTTGTGTCATTATAATATGGGGATTTTGGGGTCTCTTTGGTGACTTAGGCTTTTAGTGAGGCTTGGAGAGTCCCAGGGAAGACCCCTCCAGACCCGTAAACTCACTGTGCCTGACTGCAGCCGATGTTGGCCTGCTGGGTGCCTTCTTGCGTGCTTTCTCCTCTCCTCTCTTTCCCCTTTCTCTGGGGCCCAGCTCAGCCCCCTCCTGCGCACATACAGAACCACTGTCGTCTATCCATCTTCTTACTCTCTGCCCCGTACATATGGACTGTTTTTGTGTGTGTGTGAGGCTTGTCCTCTGTCTTAGTTTGGCCTCCTGCTTAGCAGCCCCTGCGACGAGGGTAGAGGGTGAGCAGTGTATTTGGAGATGATCCCAAGAAGTGCAGGGAGGAAGGAGGAAGTGAGACTGGGGACAGGGAGAGACAGTGGCCATCAGGGCTCAGTCCACAGGACCTTGCAGAGACGGTGTTGAGTAGACCTCGGAGCTGCTCCACCGAGGTGCCGGGAGCAGGGTGCTCTTCTACCAACTTCTGGCCCTCCTGGGCTGAGGGCTGCTCCTGGGGGCATTAACCCCACCCCAATCCAGCACTTCTGAACTCCCCAAATGTGGACTCAGCTCATGCTTGAGGCCAGAAAGTGCCCTCAGGCTGAAGATGAGGTTGGAAGCTATTTACAAGTGTCATGGGGACTGATCACCCAAAGCTGCACGGAACCTCTGGGTTGACTGCGGTAATCTGGATGGGGTGTTATCAGCATCGGCTACATCCCTCTGTGGGACTGCAAGTTCCAAGCTGGTGGGACTGGCCTGGAGAGTCACACACACAGTGTGACAGTGTTAAATGCTTGTGAATGTGGTTGAGTCCTGCAGCTCTAGGCAGACTCTCTCCTCAAGAAGCTAGGGTGACAGGACCACCGTGTAACAACCTTAGCTGGGGTCCTCAGGTAGAGACAGGCTTCATCATAGGCTGCCACACCTGACACCAACTCCACTAATGACAGTTGTTGCAAGGCTGGATGGAGCACTAGACGGGGAGGCAGGAGACCATCTCGTTCTGTTTTTGAGCAGCTGTGGGACCCTTGGAAAGGCATCCACCCCTGCCCTTCTTGCATCCACTTCCTACCTTAGAATGGGGGCAATAACAGCCCTTGACCACCTTACAGGGTCCTTTTACGTAAAACTAAATATAAACAGACTTTGCCATGTCTGAGTGGTCAGCCAGCCCCGAGGGCTTCTCTGCATGAAATGGGCCCAATGCCCTATGTGAGCCGGGGCCTGGTGCATTTGTCTTTGTCCCCTTCACTGATGCCCAGCGCCTGGCACAGGTGGCCACAAAATCAGTGAAGACATCTTCACTCCCTTCCCCTCCCCATGAACATTTCTGCTCTAGGGCCTTTCAGGGAGGGAGGCTTGTGTCCCGGCCAGCCTGGCAGTGATGAGAATCCCCAACAGGCCCTTGGAAGGGCCCAGCCATCCTCCGCTGGCTGGGGTGCCCCCTGTGCCGCAGCGCTGGCCCCTCTCGGCCAGCCCCCAGCACTGGCCTCGGGTTTCCTGCCAGCATGTGTGCGCGGGGCCCCTCCTGCTCACAGACTGGGCCTGTTTTGGCAGATAAAATATTGATCAGCCTGCTGAGGAGCCCAGAGTGTGATCCTATTTTCATGTCAGAACTTGGTAATGAACTACATTTATCAAGCCCGTTCTCCACGAGAAAGGTCAGCCGCAGATCTGGCTAAGTTGTTATGACACCTCATTAATCTAGTTCCCTCAATAATTGTCCCTCTTTGAAGATTCTAATGTTCTCCCATTCCAGCCACAGTCCTTCCACTCCGAGGGAGATTATTATAGCAGGAGCACAGGCACATCTGCATTTAATTTTTTGAGCAAAGAGAGATAGGAAGCAGGTAGCAGCTTCTGGAAGTAAACGTCTATCAAAGGCATGCTTTCTATTGCAAAACAAAGGGAAGCAAGAGAGACACTGAGAATATTCTATGAGTCACATGCGCCCCTGCCAGCCTGGGCCTCAAAGGGACGGTCTTCACTCTGTGGTAGGCAAAGCTTCCGGTCCCCAGTGTGGGAGGGGCTGGTGGCTCCAGAGTTGAGGAAAGGGGGGTTGCACAGGGTGGGAGGCAACAGCCAGGCAGAGGGACGCTCAGATTCTAACTGAGAGGGAGACAGGCCATGTGGTTGAGGCCCCGGACAGGCCCAGGTCCCAGATTCCGGGGGCGCCTGGAGCAGGGGACAGGGTGGGCTGGAGACCCGTAGCACCAGGAAGGGAGGTGGTGCAGGAGACTGGGGAGGGGCTGTCTCTGCCTGCCACCCTCTCCGACATCCCCCCGCCCTCCGTCTTCTCTGTCGTTGCCCTTTCCCTAGGCTTCACTCTCTGTTATTCATACACTATTGGTGTCAGGCTGCCCCGTCAGATGGGAGCCCCTGGAGGCCAGGGCCCTGCCTTGTTGCAGGTGTGACACCAGCACCTGGCCCACGTGCCTGCCTGCAGAAAGTGCTCATTAAATGCCTGCTGACTGGATAAAGGTGGAATCTTGGTGGAGAGCTGCTACAGCCCTGTCCTGAGGCGGGAACAATCCTGGCCACCCTGAGCCACAGTGACTGAGGTCTGGAACTCCGGAGAGGGCTGGGGGCTGTGTCATCACCCATCATTATCAGTTCCTGGTTGGAGCGGGGTGTGAGATGCACGTGTGGTGGGGCAGCTGCAGTGTGTGTACGTGTAGCTGTGCTCACTGCCGGGGGCACGGGCCCTACCTCGCTAGTAGGGGCACCCCAAAACGTGCGACAGTGCCCCACAGAGTTGCGCATGGCCGGGCTGGGAGTGGTGGTGGTGAGCCACAGAGGGGAGGCTGCCCTGCTGGACACTGGGTCACATGGAAGATGTCTCCTCTGAGCCCCTGTGGGGACACACACAGCTCTTTGGGACCTGCCTCTGGAGAGGAGGAGGATGAGAGGGTCTGTCCTCTGGTTCTGCCACTGCTGGTCAGGACACCCTGGACAGCCCTGTGAAAAGGCCAGGCGGGGGGTAGGGGGGCTAGGCTAGGAGCAGCAGCCCAGGTGAGGAGGCCTGAGGGGGAATTTGGCCACCGCACAACTTCGGGAAAGGCCTGGTCCCATACCAGGGATCTAATAAGTAACTGAGCACAAACTGACCCTGGGGACCATCTGAGCTCCCAGGGAGAGCTTTATACACAGGCAGAATTGGGGGGTTGGGGTAAGGGGGATCCTGAGGCCCCTGTGACGACTCCAGCTCCCAGAGGTCTCCAGGGTGCTGGCTCTTCTCTCACCAGGGCAGCCCTGCACTTCAGAAGTCCCCTGCAACCCCCATATTTATGAGAGAGGGGACTGCAGGACAGAGGTTACTTGATATCATGAAGAACTCCTCTGCCATTAGCAGAAGCCATCCCATTTGGGCATGGGTGTGAGCTAAGGAGCCGAAGGATGGGAAGGAAGGAAGCGCTGGGTGGGGGCCGGTGGGTCGTGCTCTGAGATGCCCACTTGTGGGGGGAGGGCAGCTCCCTTCCCGAGCCGCACACAGGCCATCCCTTCAGAAGCCACACAGCAGCCAGCCATGCCCTCAAGTCACAACCTCTGAACTCCAGTCCTCCTCGACTTGGCAGGGTGGCCCAGCCCCTAGGGTCAGATCGAGACCCCCACCTGGGAGAACCCCCAGAAGGGTCCAGGGGAGAAACTGGATGTGGCCACAACCTCTTGGCAGCTGTTGGGTCCGCTCATGGGTAGGCTCTGCCCCGAGCCCCACCCAAACACCAGCAGGTTCTCACATTGTCCCCAGATGGCCTGATAAGTAATGTCACTGCTGCAGGCAAAGCTGGGATCTTCACCACCAAAGCAAAAACTCAGCTTAATCGTCTGGCACCAACATCACAGCTGAACATGGTTGTGTTACATGGGCCTCCATTGCAATGTGTCATTCGGAAGTCTATTTTGAAACCGCTAAGCTGTGCAAAGAGCAAGAAGCATTTTACTTCCTGGTCTAATTTATGAGCCGCCATAACTTTACTGGAGTTTAGTTTAAGAGGAACAGATGTTTAACTTGATGTAAATGCATGAATGTTAACAATCTTTCTGCTGCCATTTCTGGGACAATTCAATTAACAATAAATGCCAAAACCAATGGGTTTATCTTTAGGATATGTTTTCACTAATACGATGTACTTTCACTGATGGTGTTGACCAAGCCACAAAATTCTGAAAATTCCTGGCGCTTGTTAAGCACACATAATACGGCCTCCTCACAATCCCCAAACAGACACAAAGAGTTGTACTCAAAGTCACTCCACCTGGTGACTCCCTGCTGGCTGTCCCCTGGGGCCCGTAACTTCTGAGCAGATGGGTCACTACTGCCACACTCAGGCCCCCTGGGGAGGTGTTTGCGCCATGGCCTGAGCTGCGATTCCTGGCTACTCCCACTACCTGCCAGAAAGCGGCCTGCAGATTTGCTTCCAGGTGTCCCTTCCTGGAAGGCCCTCTCTTCAGATCTGACTTTTCTCCCAAGGCCCGGCTCTAAGGAGGTGCTCTGTCTGCTCCAAGCCACACACTCTCGTCCTGTCTTCGTCTCTGCCCGTCTCCTCCGAGACCGTGCTCCAACGCCTTTGCATCTCCTGCCTGACTGTCTTCAGTCTCCTAGAGAACCGGCCGCAGGGACTGCAGTGGACGCTGTCACGGGCCACGAGGGTACCGGCGAGTTGCTGCCTGCCCTTGGTTCGGGGTGCTCGGCCAGCCTCCCACCATACCATCACTTTGGGCTCTGGCTGGCTCCCCTCCTCACGCACTAGTCTCAACCCCAGAACCAACAGCAGGCCCACCATTCATTCATTAGCAGCCCCTCATCGGCCCAGACCCCAAAGAGGGCCTAGCCTCAGTCTGGCCAACTGTCCTTGCTCACTGTCCTCTGCTCTTTTCCCTGGCCTGTGCTATTTGTCATCCCAGCTTCTTTGGAATGTTCTGGGTTGAAGGTACAGGACCCACTTTGGGCCCACAACAGGATCTGCACATCTATGGCTCCACGTGGCCTCCTGCCCAGCTTGGCCCAACACACATGCCACGCAGACCATGCACCTTCTTCCCCAGCTGCTGCACCAGAGCCTATCAAGGCTGCTCAGATGCTGGGTGGAAGTAAACACCTCCACCTGCACCTGAGTTCCCGGACAAAACCTCCTCTCAGTTTTCGCCCCAGCATCAGGTAATTTAAATTAACAAAACCACCCAGAGCTTTGCTAGACAAACGGTACATTTGCTCATCAATGCCTGGTTCAATTGATGTTGCCATACAATCTGCTTTTTGACATTTATAGTCCTCTCTATTCCTATTAGAGAAAGCAAAATTTGTTGGATTCCTAGGAGAGGGATCCACATACACTTTTAATGGTTGATTGGCACATCTATCAGGTGGCCCCAGAGTGAAAGAGTAATGTTTGAAAACTTGAATAAATGCTAAAGCCCTCCTGGCATTAAGAACTTTAGTTTTTACTCTTGTGTTCATGGGAACCTCACACAACTAGGTTCCCGACCAAGTAAGTCATGCTTTCTAGAAGGAGGACACTGACTCCTTACAGACTCCACTCCCCTAACTTTCTGGCCTGGAAGCTCAGGACCCTGCCTGCTCCTCACCTGCCCTCACCCACACTAAGAGGAGAAGCAGTAGTGCCGGACCAGAGGACGGCCAGCAGTGGGGAAGCCGAAGTACGTGAGGGGGAAGAGAGTGGGCACCAGCCCACTTGCTGTGATTCCATCAATTTTGTTCCTGAGAATTGCTGGGAGGCTTCCCAAACACCTAACCAAAGGGCAGGGTCCAGCTACTGAGGCTGCAAAAGTTTAGTTCCTTAGGGGTCAGATTGCCCAGAAAATGTTACTGCTTTGAGCGTTCGGCTGCCGTGTTTTGTTTTTTTTTAAAACATTTTTATTGGAGTATAATTGCTTTACAATGGTGTGTTAGTTTCTGCTTTATAGCAAAGTGAATCAGCTATACATATACATATATCCCCATATCTCTTCCCTCTTGCGTCTCCGTCTCACCCTCCCTATCCCACCCTTCTAGGTGGTCACAAAGCACCGAGCTGATCTCTCTGTGCTATGTAGCTGCTTCCCATTAGCTATCGATTTTACATTTGGTAGTGTATATAGGTCCATATATACACTACCACTCTCTCACTTTGTCCCAGCTTACCCGTCCCACTCCCCGTGTCCTCAAGTCCATGCTCTAGTAGGTCTGCATCTTTATTCCCGTCTTGCCCCTAGGTTCTTCATGACCATTTTTTTTTTAGATTCCATATATATGTTAGCATACAGTATTTGTTTTACTCTTTCTGACTTACTTCACTCTGTATGACAGACTCTAGGTCCATCCACCTCACTACACATAACTCAATTTCGTTTCTTTTTATGGCTGAGTAATATTCCACTGTATATATGTGCCACATCTTCTTTATCCATTCATCTGTCGATGGACACTTAGGTTACTCCCATGTCCTGGCTATTGTAAATAGAGCTGCAATGAACATTGTGATACATGACTCTTTTTTTTTTTTTTTTTTTTTTGCTGTACGCGGGCCTCTCACTGCTGTGGCCTCTCCCGTTGCGGAGCACAGGCTCCGGACACACAGGCTCCGCGGCCATGGCTCGCGGGCCCAGCCGCTCCGCGGCATGTGGGATCTTCCGGGATAGGGGCACGAACCCGTGTCCCCTGCATCGGCAGGCGGACTCTCAACCACTGCGCCACCAGGGAAGCCCCATGACTCTTTTTGAATTATGGTTTTCTCAGGGTATATGCCCAGTAGTGGGATTGCTGGGCCGTACAGTAGTTCTATTTTTAGTTTTTTAAGGAACCTCCATACTCTTCTCCATAGTGGCTGTATCAATTTACATTCCCACCAACAGTGTAGGAGGGTTATCTTTTCTCCACATCCTCTCCAGCATTTATTGTTTGTAGATTTTAATGATGGCCATTCTGACCAGAGTGAGATGATATCGTATTGTAGTTTTGATTTTCATTTCTCTATGCCGTGGTCTTTGAGTGGCCATTGAGCTGAGGGGGACCTCGCCCAGAGACGTGGTAGGGTCTGAGGCCGCCGTGGGCTCAGTGAGTGGTGGGGACAAGGGCTCCTGGTGCCAGAGTGAGGCTTACATCCAGGCAAAGTGAACACTTTGCTCTGTGTGGAGTCACAACACAGGAGAGGCACTCTACACACGATCTCAAGAAAGGCGGTGCTGTTCCCAGGATGCATTTTGGAATTCCATGTGGGTGTTTCTGGTTATCACAATGATTGGTGGGGGCCCTAGTAGCACTTAATGGGGGGGGCAGAGACCTTAGGGATCCTGCTCTCTGTAGCACAGTCCTGGAGGATCACTCCTCCACACACAATGTCACTTGAGTACTCAAACTGTCAACCTAACACGCCTGTCACAGGCTCCATCTGCAGCCGTGGTGTTCGCAGGATCCACGTGCCAGGGCTGACGTCTGACCACTGTGAGCTGGTGTGTGTAGCTGGTGTCCAGTTACATACTGAAAGGCATGTTGTATGCCCACGACTTTTCTTGTATTTCTCCTTTATATCCAAGGTTTGGTTAAGACATATATTCATTCAAGATAATACACGGATGTTACAGAATACTTGCTGTGAAAAGGTGGCTTTGGGTCTGACAGGGTTAAAGGCAAGTCACCTATGTGAACAACTAAAATCTGTTTTTTTCCTCCAACTTTTTTATTGTGGTAAGACACACATAGTATAAAATTTACCATTTTAACCATTTTTAAGTGTACAGCTCGGTGATATTCAGAATATTGTGCGACTCTCACCACCACCCATCTCCAAAACTCTTTCCATATGTAAAACTGAAACTTTGTTCCCATTAAACAACAGTCCCTCATTCCTCCTCCCTCAGCCCCTGCAACCACCATTCTTTTTTCTGTCTCTATGACTTCGACTCCTCTGAGTATCTCAAATAAGTGGAATCATACGGTGCTTGTCTTCTTTTTATTTTTTTATTTTATGGTCTATTCTCTTTATTTTCTTGGCATGTTAAAACTAACTGTACATCCAAACTACATAATTCCATTTATTTAAAGGTCAAAATTGAGCAGAAGATATATATGGTGCTAGAAGTCAGGGTAGTTGCTGTATTTGGGGGAGAAGTGACTGGGACAATGCATGGGGGTGCAGAATTTGGGTGGGTTAATAATGTTCTGTTTTTGTTTTTGTGGGTTTTTTTAATATGGATGCTGGTTACACGGGTGCTTTTGTCTTATTCAAATGCATTAAGTTGTACTCTTATTCATAGTACTTGTCTTTTTGTGACTGGCTTCTTTAACTTCACGTAATGTCCTCAAGATTCATCCATGTTGTAGCATGTGTCAGAATTTCCTTCCTTTCCAAGGCTGAATATATTCCATTGTACGTATATACCACATTTTGCTTATCCATTCATTGGTTGATGGACACTGACTTGCTTCCCGGTTTTAGCTACTGCGAATAATGCTGCTATGAACATGGGTGTATAAATGTCTCTTCAAGACCCCGCTTTCAATTCTTTTGGATAAACACTCAGAAGTGGAATTTGGATATGATTCCAGAAGTAGAATTGCTGGATCATATGGTAATTGTATTTTAAATTTTTTGAGGGACCTCCATACTGTTTTCCACAGCAGCTGCACCATTTGACATTCCCACTACCAGTTCCCAAGAGTTCTAATTTCTCCACATCCTTGCTAACATTTATTATTTTCTGTTTTACTGTTAGTGGCCATCCTAATGGCTGTGAGGTAGTGGCCTTACTTCTTTGGACATTCCTTGGTTCTGGGATTTTAAAGGACAGTGGGAACAGTGCAGGAGTGTACCTGAGTGTGTGCGTGCAGCCCCATGGCTATGCCGTGTACACGTGTACCTGTGTGCAAGCCCAGCCTGCAAAGGCCAAGCACAGGGAGGCAGAGGGTGCAGGGCCACACCTTGGGCTGTGGAGCTGTCTGGCCCTAGGAAGGAGGCTAGCAGCAGCCTCCGAAGACCGGGCTTCATCTCTGTGCCCACGCCGCTGGGGACGAGGGGCCCCGCATGGGCACCACCAGGGGGCAGGGACCTGCCTCCCTCCCCCTTTCTCCAGAACTGGGCTCTTTCCTGGCTCTTTTCTTCTGGGACGCCCCCTGGGCAGGGAATGTGCACTCTGGGCCCACAGGTGAAGAGACTGGGATGGGGAGTATTCTGAGCCCATGTCTCACACGCCTGGCGTGGCCCGTGGTGTTTTTCTCTCCTCCGTGTTGTCTGGGGGTGTTTGCTCAGATGCAGTAATCCTCAGCTTCTGAGTAAGCCAGAGAGCCACTGACTTTTAAGACAGCAATCAGAGACGCTCCTTCTCTGGCATGCAGGGAGTGTGGACTGCAAATCAATGCCACTGAACTAGGTTCTCCAGGAGAGAACTGCCCAGACGGGAATGGGGTCCCCCTTTCCTCCAGCAGAAGCTTAGCTGGGCTCGTGGGGACATTTACTTTAGAAGGAAAAGTATTAGAGGAAAACTGCCTGAGAATGTTCTCAGAAGCCAGGGTCTGCTCTAAGCTGGGGATTCATGTCTTTATGTGGCCTTGGCAGGAAATGGCATTTCAGAGAGAATTACCTGAACAGAGGTTTTTAGACCCAAGACGACTTGGAGAAGTTTCTTGAGGTTTGAAGATTTATCTGAACCTCTCTGACTTGTATGATTGACAGTAAATCCCAGGTCAAAACAAAGGAAAACAAAACTCCATAACAACTCTGAGAGAGAGCAACAGCTTTTCGGGGATAGCTTTGGAGTATTTCCAGTGCTTGCCGGAGGAGAAATAGAATGCTCTCCCTCTATGCATCTACACGTCTGTTCTGGGGATTATCCACACTGGAAACCTATTAAAATGCAGGCAGCCTGCAGAGAGAGCCCCAGAAACTCTTGTCTCCCTGAGAGTCAGCTCCAGGCCGGATGTGTCTGAGCTGACGGGCTGGCCACAGCGGTCCTGGTTCCATGTCCAGACCCAGAGCCTGGCAACGAGGAGCCGGGGGCCGACAGTGAAGGAGGGGGGCAGTGGGACTGAAGAGGAGTCCGGGGTACGGCTCCTCTGCTGCTCAGAAAGCCCCTCCCCCCCAGCAAATTGAGTTATTCCAGTCACACCTCAGCCACATTACCGTCTGCTCTGTTCGCTTCCCAAACACCGCTGTGGGATTTGCCGATGCGCTGACTCTCATTAGATTCACACGCTGGGAAACTGCTTGGCCTGCTCCTTGCTCGCCTTCATCATAAGGTCTCCCATCCCAAGAATGGCCTCCTCGTTGCCTTATCTGGGACGAAACTGGATTCAGGAGTTTTAAGAGGGCTCAGCACCCACAGGAGATGGGCGTGACAGGGACCCTCCAGGATTCTCCCAAGGACGATGTATACAGCCCGGAGCACACCTGGGGGTGGACCAAGGGGGGCCAGTGCCCCACAGCTTGACGCTCTTCACACCTGAAGTTGCGGCAGGTGCCCTGTGTGCATCCCTGTGGATGGGGTGCAGTCTGCATGTGACACAGGACTAGCGCGCTGTGCCTCAGCCTCAGGGGATGCTCACCTGCCTTCTTTTGAGTTGGGCTTTGAAAAAGGTGGGTAAAAATTTCATAAAGAACTTTCCATGGAGAAGGGCAAATCTGAGAAACCACCTGGTGAGGCTCAAAACCCACCACTTCATGATGCTAATGGCCCCTAGTAAAAATGGGAGCCATCGATCAAATAAGCTTATCCTACTCTTGCCTTGATTTGTGATTTTCCTGCTAATGGTGCTGTTTAATGAGTATAGTGTCCTGGTGAGATTTTCAAGAGCGTGGGGATGAGACGCTCTTTCATTTTTTTTTGTAGGCCCTCAGCATGCCACCCAGGGCCAGGTGCACAGAGGACACTGGGTAAAAAGTCCTTATACATGTAGACAGACACACATGCACACACACAGCTGCAGATTCAGGGGCGCAGCCCAGTGACACTGATCCTGTACCAGCGATTCAGCCCCAGCCTCGTCCCCCAGCCCTGTTCGCCTTTTAGAGACCCCTACACAGGCTGCCCAGCACAAATCATAGGCCGCAGATCCTAAGAGCAGAGGGTAAAGGCCTCGGCATGATGTAGTCCAGACTCCTCATTGTATTGGCATGGAAACCGAGGCCAAGGAAAACTAAGGGGTCTGTCTTCCTGCCCCAGTCTTCATCCTTCTTTCTTGTAAAGAAACCCCATGAGACATAAATAAACCTGTGGGGAAGGATGAAGGAGACTGTGATGGAGAGAGAATGGGATTTTCTGTAGCATGAGGAGGATGTAGAAACCTTGCCCAGACGTGAGGGCCTCTTCCTGGGCAAATCTTATTATCACCAACACACTGGCAGGTCTGGCCTTTTTCTGCCAGCAGCCTTGGCTCAGAGCTGCTCTTAGGAAGGGTGGAGTGAACTGGACCCCGCCTGACCTGGGAGGGGCCTTCAATGCCCTGTGTCGGACCTCTGGGTCATTAGAAGGTCCAGGCCCCACCCAGGTCCCAGGGCAACACCAGTGGCAGGAAGAGCCAACAGATCTCTGTTTTCTACTCCACTAATAATTTTTACTGCTTCCCTTCAATAGTCTCTCCTCCTTTGGGTGTAGAGCCTAGAAAGGGCCCGAGTTTGGGGTTGATATTGTAACCCATACTAGTAAATTCCTAGGCCATTGTTTTGTGTTCTAAGTGCAGTGACACGTCACAGTCGGCCTGTGCCTGCCAAACTCACTGGATCATTTTCTTCCACACTCACATGAAGCTTATCTTAACCCTCTGGCCTGTGTTTTCTTTCTCAGTATACCCTCTCTTCCTGGGGCCTCCTCTAAGTGACAGTGTTGGCTTTTGTCACTGATCTGGTTTGTCATCTTTTCCTCTTTCAAAAGGCAACCTGAATAGGGTGACACTTGGACGGGGACTTGAATGGAGCATAGTGTGGGGTGCTTCCGGGTGCTGGTCAGGAGATGTGTTCTTTGTGAAAACTCACTGAGCTGTACACTTCTGATTTATTCATTTTCTGTATGTGCTATACTGCAATATGCTTATTTAAAAGAGGCAACCTGATGGCTCTCAACATAAGCTGCCTTGGGTAGGGTCTTTGTTCTTGGTCAGGCACCTGCCTGGGTATACAGACTGGGAGCGGGGCTTCACAGCAGGGGGTCTGTGATGTGGAGTAGCAGCCGCCTGCCTGGTCCCTCAGGTTCTGCCTGCGGGCATGGCTCCGGTCCACACACCAGCCTGAGCGCCGGGATGCCCACCTTCCCTGGAGGTGTTCCTTGTTAGGGTCTCAGGCCTGGGTCTCTGCGGAGGGGGTGGGAGTGGGGTGGGGTTTGCAGAGGAGCCTTAGGAGAAGGAATGGAAGAGACTGAGATCAGGGGATCCCTACTATCTGGGGCGTCCTGGCCTCACCCCTGCACTCTGCTCCAACCTCAGCCCAGCAGCTAGGACAACCCCTCGTGGGCTCTGTGGGCAAGGCTCCGAGGCACCCTCCTGTGGAGCTCTGGCTCACGTCACGGGCCCGGCCGGCAGTGGGCGGCTCTTGACTCAGAGGTATTGATGTGGAGTCAGGCTATTCTCAGTGAGAGCCCTGAGTGCACAGGGCTTGGGGAAGGCCTGGGAAACCTCTCACAGAACTGGCTCCCGTGTTGGTGAGGACTGAAATGAGGACTCAGGCCCAGCTAGGACTGACCTCCATGGCCCTTCTGTTTGGCTCATGCGACCCAGAAAGGGGCATCAAGGGTCCCCTGCTCAGAGGGGATCGAGATGGACCCTTCTGCAACCTCACCTCATGGTCCAAATGCGCGCGACGCGCTTTCCATGACGACGGCACAGCGGACCCAGCTGCATCCTCCTCTTCCTATGCTCCTCCTGCCAAGGCCCTGGCCTGCCCTGCTGGGCATAGCTCAAGTCTCCACCTGGAAAGCTGTCCCTGGCAAGCTCCTCTCCCCTTTTCTGTGGCAACCAAGGTCCAGACCCTGCACCTGATGTCCAGCATTCACTCGTTTTCCAGTGGGTGGTGCACGCCTGCCAAGCAGATAGCCTGATGTGCCACAGTGGCAGCCGCAGGGGCGGGAAGGCTGTGAGCCCTCTCTTCACTTCCGGCACCCACCACGCCGATGCGGGATGCTCCATCCCTGGGGACGGACTAATTGGTCCTAAGCAACATGATGTTCAGATAATTTACACCAGGGGAGCAGAGGGCAGTTCACTCCACAGCGGGAGATAATTTACAACCATTTTGGACATCTGGCTTGGCAGGTGGGCAACCTCGTCACTCACCCCCGATCTGAATTCACGAGCACATGAATTACCACCGGGCTTACCGTAACTCTACATCTCAGCACGAATGTAGGCCAAAGCGGCACTGGGTGAAGAGCTCTGAATCCAAAAATCCAGGTGGGCAGCCCATTCTCCCCAGTGAAGCTGTCTAGCTGGGGAGGAGGGAGGGGTGTGGGTGTGCAGAAAGAGCACAGCTAACCCTGAACAGCTCTTAGGTTCTCTCTGCATGCATTCAATAGACATGCACTGACTCCTTGCTGCACTTGGGGTGTAGGTGTGCCAACCCTGGGCCAGGCAGTGGAGCAGAGAGGGGACAAGGCATAGGCCCTGCTCTCCAGAAGGCCAAGCCCTAGGACATGGAAAGATGAGCAGCACGACTGGGCTGCATCTTTCCCTCCTGTACCGGGTCAGGTCTCACTCAGGGCGGTGGGGTGAGGGGCTGCAGACCCCTGGTGCTCAACTCAGGGCAGCATCCTCCTGGTAAGGTCCAGAGCCTCCCGCCTGCCCTTTCAGGAGTGCAGGGCTGGGATGGGCATGCCCAGTCCCACCTCTGGACCACCTGCACAGGCTCATCAGACAAGCCACCCACCCAGGGAAATCATGCTTGCATTCCGGGTGGGCGCTTCTCTCCCTGGGACCCAAATGACAGAGCCAAAGGTACATTTTCCAACTAAGAAGAGAACTGTAAAGAATCCTGTGTAACTAATTTGTGTACACATTTTGCCTGTCTTTTAAAGATGAGGGGAGGAGCCTCAAGATGGTGGAAGAATAAGACGTGGAGATCACCTTCCTCCCCACAAATACATCAGAAATACATCTACACGTGGAACAACTCCTACAGAACACCTACTGAATGCTGGCAGAAGACCTCAGACCTCCCAAAAGGCAAGAAACTCCCCACGTACCTGGGTAGCGCAAAAGAAAAAAGAAAAAACAGAGACGATAATAGGGACGGGACCTGCACCAGTGGGATGGAGCTGTGAAGGAGGAAAGGTTTCCACACACCAGCAGCCGCTTCGCGGGCAGAGACTGCGGGTGGCGGAGGGTGAAGCTTCAGAGCCACGGAGGAGAGCGCAGCAACAGGGGTGTGGAGGACAAAGTGGAGAGATTCCCGCACAGAGGATCGGTGCCGACCGGCACTCACCAGCCCGAGAGGTTTGTCTGCTCACCCGCCGGGGCGGGCGGGGCTGGGAGCTGAGGCTCGGGCTTCAGTCGGATCCCAGGGAGAGGACTGGGGTTGGCGGCGTGAACACAGCCTGAAGGGGTTAGTGCGCCACGGCTAGACTGGAGGGAGTCTGGGAAAAGGTATGGAGCTGCAGAAGAGGCAAGAGACTTTTTCTTCCCTCTTTGCTTCCTGGTGCGCAAGGAGAAGGGATTAAGAGCGCCGCTTAAAGGAGCTCCAGAGACGGGCGCGAGCCACGGCTAACAGCAAGGACCCCAGAACGGGCATGAGACGCTAAGGCTGCTGCTGCAGCCACCAAGTAGCCTGTTTGCGAGCACAGGTCACTATCCACACCTCCCCTCCCGGGAGCCTGTGCAGCCCGCCACTGCCAGGGTCCCGTGATCCAGGGACAACTTCCCCGGGAGAACACACGGCGCGCCTCAGGCTTTTGCAACGTCATGCTGGCATCTGCCGCCGCAGGCTCGCCCCACATCCGTACCCCTCCCTCTCCCCGGCCTGAGTGAGCCACAGCCCCCGAATCAGCCACTCCTTTAACCCCATCCTGAGGGCGAAGAACAGACGCCCTCAGGCGACCTACACGCAGAGGCGGGTCCAAATCCAAAGCCGAACCCTGGGAGCTGTGCGAACAAAGAAGAGAAAGGGAAATTTCTCCCAGCAGCCTCAGGAGCAGCAGATGAAATCTCCACAATCAACTTGATGTACCCTGCATCTGTGGAATACCTGAATAGACAACTAATCATCCCAAATTAAGGAGGTGGACTTTGGGAGCAACGCTATATATATATATATATATATATATATATATATATATATTGCCCATTTTCTCTTTTTGTGAGTGTGTATGTGTATGCTTTTGTGTGTGATTTTGTCGGTATAGCTTTGCTTTTACCATTTGTCCTAGGGTTCTGTCTGTCGGGTTCTTTTTTTTTTTTTAGTATAGTTTTTAGCACTTGTTATCATTGGTGGATTTGTTTTTTGGTTTGGTTGCTCTCTTCTTTCTTTTTTTTAAATTACTTAAAACTTTTTTAATAATTATTTTTTATTTTAATAACTTTGTTTTATTTTATTTTGCCTTCTTTCTTTCTTTCTTTCTTTTCTCCCTTTTATTCTGAGCCGTGTGGATGACAGGCTCTTGGTGCTCTAGTCAGGCATCAGGGCTGTGCCTCTGAGGTGGGAGATCCAAGTTCAGGACACTGGTCCACAAGAGACCTCCCAGCTCCACGTAATATCAAATGGCAAAAATCTCCCAGAGATCTCCATCTCAACACCAGGACCCAGCTCCACTCAACGACCAGCTAGCTACAGTGCTGGACACCCTATGCCAAACAACTAGCAAGACAGGAACACAACCCTATCCATTAGCAGAGAGTCTGCCTAAGATCATAATAAGGCCACAGACACCCCAAAACACACCACCAGACGTGTACCTGCCCACCAGAAAGACAAGATCCAGCCTCATCCACCGGAACACAGGCACTAGTCCCCTCCACCAGGATGCCTACACAACCCACTGAATCAACCTTAGCCAATGGGGACAGACACCAAAAACAACGGGAACCACGAACCTGCAGCCTGCGGAAAGGAGACCCCAAACACAGTAAGTTAAGCAAAATGAGAAGACAGAGAAACATACAGCAGATGAAGGAGCAAGGCAAAAACCCACCAGACCTAACAAATGAAGAGGAAATAGGCAGTCTACCTGAAAAAGTATTCAGAATAATGATAGTAAAGTTGATCCAAAATCTTAGAACTAGAATGGAGAAAATACAAGAAACGTTTAACAAGGAACTGGAAGAACTAAAGAGCAAACAAACAGTGATGAACAACACAATAAATGAAATTAAAAATTCTCCAGAAGGGATCAATAGCAGAATAACTGAGGAAGAAGAATGGATAAGTGACCTGGAAGATAAAATAGTGGAAATAACTACTGCAGAGCAGAATAAAGAAAAAAGAATGAAAAGAATTGAAGACAGTCTCAGAGACCTCTGGGACAACATTAATCACACCAACATTCAAATTATAGGGGTCCCGGAAGAAGAAGAGAAAAAGAAAGGGACTGAGAAAATATTTGAAGAGATTATAGTTGAAAACTGCCCTAATATGGGAAAGGAAATAGTTAATCAAGTTCAGGAAGCACAGAGAGTCCTATACAGGATAAATCCAAGGAGAAACATGCCAAGACACATATTAATCAAACTGGCAATAATTAAATACAAAGAAAGAATATTAAAAGCAGCAAGGGAAAAACAACCAATAACACACAAGGGAATCCCCATAAGGTTAACAGCTGATCTTTCATCAGAAACTCTGCAAGCCGGAAGGGAGTGGCAAGACATATTTAAACGGATGAAGGAAAAAAACCTACAACCAAGATTACTCTACCCAGCAAGGATCTCATTCAGATTTGATGGAGAAATGAAAACCTTTACAGACAAGCAAAAGCTAAGAGAATTCAGCACCACCAAACCAGCTTTACAACAAATGCTAAAGGAACTTCTCTAGGCAAGAAAGACAAGAGAGGGAAAAGACCTACAATAACAAACCCCAAACAATTAAGAAATGGGAATAGGAACATACATATCGATAATTACCTTAAATGTAAATGGATTAAATGCTCCAACCAAAAGACACAGACTGGCTGAATGGATACAAAAACAAACCTGTATATATGCTGTCTACAACAGACCCACTTTAGACCTAGGGACAGATACAGACTGAAAGTGAGGGGAGGGAAAAAGATATTCCATGCAAATGGAAATCAAAAGAAAGCTGGAGTAGCAACTCTCATATCAGACAAAATAGACTTTAAAATCAAGACTAGTACAAGAGACAAAGAAGGACACTCCATAATGATCAAGGGATCGATCCAAGAAGAAGATATAACAATTGTAAATATTTATGCACCCAACATAGGAGCACCTCAATACATAAGGCAAATACTAACAGCCATAAAACGGGAAATCGACAGTAACACAATCATAGTAGGGGATGTTAACACCCCACTTTCACCAATGGACAGATCATCCAAAATGAAAATAAATAAGGAAACACAAGCTTTAAATGACACATTAAACAAGATGGACTTAATTGATACTTATAGGACATTCCATCCAAAAACAACAGAATACACATTCTTCTCAAGTGCTCATGGAACATTCTCCAGGATAGATCATATCCTGGGTCACAATCAAGCCTTGGTAAATTTAAGAAAATTGAAATTGTATCAAGTATCTTTTCCGACCACAATGCTATGAGACTAGATATCAAATACACGAAAAAATCTGTAAAAAATACAAACACATGGAGGCTAAACAATACACTACATAATAACCAAGAGATCACTGAATAAATCAAAGAGGAAATAAAAAAATACCTAGAAACAAATAACAATGAAAACACAATGACCTAAACCTATGGGATGCAGCAAAAGCAGTTCTAAGAGGGGAGATTATAGCAATACAATTCTACCTTAAGGAACATCTCAAATAAACAACCTAACTTTGCACCTATAGCAATTAGGGAAAGAAGAACAAAAAAACCCCGAAGTTAGCTGAAGGAAAGAAATAATAAAGATCAGATCAGAAATAAATGAAAAAGAAATGAAGGAAATGATAGCAAAGATCAATAAAACTAAAAGCTGGTTCTTTGGGAAGATAAACAAAATTGATAAACCATTAGCCAGAGTCATCAAGAAAAAAAGGGAGAAGACTCAAATCAATAGAATTAGAAAGAAAAAGGAGAAGTAACAACTGACACTGTAGAAATACAAAGGATCATGAGAGATTACTACAAGCAACTCTATGCCAATAAAATGGACAACCTGGAAAAATGGACAAATTCTTAGAAACGCACAACCTTCCGAGACTGAACCAGGAAGAAACAGAAAATATGAACAGACCAATCACAAGCACTGAAATTGAAACTGTGATTAAAAATCTTCCAACAAACAAAAGCTCAGGACCAGATGGCCTCACAGGCGAATTCTATCAAACATTTAGAGAAGAGCTAACACCTATCCTTCTCAAACTCTTCCAAAATATAGCAGAGGGAGGAACACTCCCAAACTCATTCTACGAGGCCACCATCACCCTGATACCAAAACCAGACAAAGATGTCACAAAGAAAGAAAACTACAGGCCAGTATTACTGATGAACATAGATGCAAAAATTCTCAACAAAGTACTAGCAAACAGAATCCAACAGCAAATTAAAAGGATCATACACCATGATCAAGTGGGGTTTATCCGAGGAATGCAAGAATTCTTCAATATACGCAAATCAATCAACGTAATACACCATATTAACAAGTTGAAGGAGAAAAACCATATGATCATCTCAATAGATGCAGAGAAAGCTTTCGGCAAAAATCAACACTCATTTATGATAAAAAAAAAAGTAGGCATAGAGGGAACTTTCCTCAACATAATAAAGGCCATATATGACAAACCCACAGCCATCATCGTCCTCAGTGGTGAAAAACTGAAAGCATTTCCACTAAGATCAGGAACAAGACAAGGTTGCCCACTCTCACCACTACTATTCAACATAGTTTTGGAAGTTTTAGCTACAACAATCAGAGAAGAAAAAGAAATAAAAGGAATCCAAATCGGAAAAGATGATGTAAAGCTGTCACTGTTTGCAGATGACATGATACTATACATAGAGAATCCTAAAGATGCTACCAGAAAACTACTAGAGCTAATCAATGAATTTGGTAAAGTAGCAGGATACAAAATTAATGCCCAGAAATCTCTTGCATTCCTAAACACTAATGATGAAAAATCTCAAAATGAAAATAAGAAGACACTCCCATTTACCATTGCAACAAAAAGAATAAAATATCTAGGAATAAACCTACCTAAGGAAACCAAAGGCCTGTATGCAGAAAATTATAAGACACTGATGAAAGAAATTAAAGATGATACAAATAGATGGAGAGATATACCATGTTCTTGGATTGGAAGAATCAACATTGTGAAAATGACTCTACTACCCAAAGCAACCTACAGATTCAATGCAATCCCTATCAAACTACCACTGGCATTTTTCAGAGAACTGGAACAAAAAATTTCACAATTTGTATGGAAACACAAAAGACCCCAAATAGCCAAAGCAATCTTGATAAAGAAAAAAGGAGCTTGAGGAATCAGGCTCCCTGGCTTCAGACTATACTACAAAGCTACTGTCATCAAGACAGTATGGTACTGGCACGAAAACAGGAATAATGATCAATGGAACAGGATAGAAATCCCAGAGATAAACCCACGGACATATGGTCACCTTATCTTTGATAAACGAGGCAAGAATATACAGTGGAGAAAAGACAGCCTCTTCAATAAGTGGTGCTGGGAAAACTGGAGAGCTACATGTAAAAGTATGAATTTAGAACACTCCCTAACACCATACACAAAAATAAACTCAAAATGGATTAAAGACCTAAATGTAAGGCCAGAAACTATCAAACTTTTAGAGGAATACATAGGCAGAACACTCTCTGACCTAAATCACAGCAAGATCCTTTTTGACCCACCTCCTAGAGAAATGGAAATAAAAACAAAAATAACCAAATGGGACCTAATGAAACTTCAAAGCTTTTGCACAGCAAAGGAAACCATAAACAAGACCAAAAGACAACCCTCAGAATGGGAGAAAATATTTGCAAATGAAGCAGCTGACAAAGGATTAATCTCCAGAATTTACAAGCAGCTCATGCAGCTCAATATCAAAATAACAAACAACCCAATCAAAAAATGTGCAGAAGGCCTAAATGGACATTTCTCCAAAGAAGATATACAGATTGCCAACAAGCACATGAAAGGATGCTCAACATCTGTAATCATTAGAGAAATGGAAATCAAAACTACAATGAGATATCATCCTACATTGGTCAGAATGGCCATCATCAAAAAATCTACAAACAATAAATGCTGGAGAGTGTGTGGAGGAAAGGGAACCCTCTTGCACTGTTGGTGGGAATGTGAATTGGTACAGCCACTATGGAGAACAGTATGGAGGTTCCTTAAAAAACTAAAAATAGAACTACCATATGACCCACCAATCCCACTACTGGGCATATACCCTGAGAAAACCATAATTCAAAAAGAGTCATGTATCACAATGTTCATTGCAGCTCTATTTACAATAGCTAGGACATGGAAGCAACCTAAGTGTCCATCGACAGATGAATGGATAAAGAAGAGTGGCACATATATACAATGGAACATTACTCAGCCATAAAAAGAAATGAAATTGAGTTATTTGTAGTGAGGTGGATGGACCTAGAGTCTGTCATACGAGTGAAGTAAGTCAGAAAGAGAAAAACAAATACCGTATGCTAACACACATATATGGAATTAAAAAAAAAAAGTTCTTACGAACCTAGGGGCAAGATGGGAATAAAGACACAGACCTACTAGAGAATGGACTTGAGGACACGGGGAGGGGGAAGGGTAAGCTGTGTCAAAGTGAGAGAGTGGCATGGACATATATACACTGCGAAACGTAAAACAGATAGCTAGTGGGAAGCGGCTGCATAGCACAGGGATATCAGCTCGGTACTTTGTGACCACCTAGAGGGGTGGGATAGGGAGGGTGGGAGGGAGGGAGATGTAAGAGGGAAGAGATATGGGGACATATGTATATGTATAACTGATTCACTTTGTTCTAAATCAGAAACTAAGACACCATTGTAAAGCAATTATACTCCAATAAAGATGTTTAAAAAAAAAAAGAGATGAGGTAAACTGGCAGTATCCGGCTCTGCCTGCTAATTTGGGGTGCTTTAGTGCGGAAGTGGAGCCCAGGGCATCTTCAAGGAGAGGTCTGGATCCCCTTATCTGGATCACATCCACCTGAGCAAATGGCCATGACCCTAGCTTTTAAATGACTTAGTAGAAGTAATGGATCACAGGAAAGAGTGTGGGACTAAAAGTAAATATGAAAGGAGGGAGTCTGCCGGCTTGAACGCTGGGGCTGCTGCGTCGGAACACCAGCGATAATTACATGTAAAATGCCGGCCCTGTCTTGGGAGATTCTTTTCCCTGCTCATGTCTCCAAGTTTCAGGCTGCCTGTTAGAGCTGCACCCCTCTCAGAGCTTTAAAGATGCACCAGGAAGTGAAGGATCATCATCCTATTCATCAGAAAGCAAACCTAAGAGCTGGAGAAGCATTCTTCCCAAGGTCAGCTAGCTCAGTGGAGTTGATTTAGCTTTTAAGTGATATGTAGTGAGCATCCTGGGGGACACTGCTTGTAGAAATGGAGACTTAAAATTGAAAACAGTTATGCCTCTCGCCTACAACTCACTTGTACCTGTGTGGCTCCAGATGACGGTGTTGCGGTGGTTTGTATGTGTGTGAAGGGCACCTGGCAGTGGACTTCTGGGAGTGTTGTGTATCACAGGTGTGTACAAGTGTGAGGCTGGGTCTCTGGGTATGTTGGTCTCCTGGCTCACCCAGGAGGTGAGCTTGAGAGAGGGGGCTGGATGGAGCCGGTCACCTCTGGCAGGTCATGAGCGAGTACTGGTTGAACCATGTTTCTGGAGGGGCCTGGTTTATCCTTACTACCTCTGCTCTGGCCCAGACCACCCTGTGTGCACTGGAAGCCGCTATCTGCCCAGGGGTGGGGCAGCTTGGGCTATTCACTGGCCCTGCCCACATCACGCTCGGCTCTTGGAGGCCCCAGTGGGGTGTGCTGACCTGCTCATGCCAGTGCCCCTCTCGGGATCAGCTCCTCTGAGCAGGTCGTGAGCGTGGCCCCCGGGTCTGGCCTCTCACCATGCTCCATCTTCCCACCCTGGTCTCTGCAGGCCCTTCTACACCTGATCATCGCTGGGGTATTTGGACTGTTTCTCCTGCTCCAGTGCCTTCCAGGTTTCCAGAAGCTTTGGTTCTTTGAGGATTGGACTGACATGAGCTGGTTGGAGCCTCTGGCTGCTCCCCAGTAGACGCTCAGTTCCTTTGATCAAGGGCTGGAGCTGGGGAAGGCTGGAGAGGTATCCACTCACTGTCCAGCCCAGACCCTCTCCTGAGCTCCAGACCTCACACCCCACTGCTGGCCTGACATCTCTCCATGTTGTCCCGCAGGCTCCTGCCTCATCACGGCCCAAAGTGAACTTGCCATTGAGACTGCTCCTTCTTTTACCTCCTAACCCCAGCCAGTGGCCCCTCTACCACAGCCCTCAGCTGCCCAGCCACACACCTGAGGTTGCCCTCAACACCCCGCCATCCCCAGCTCATCAGTCCTGGCTCAGGCCACTCCTGCCTCCTAAGTGTTCCTTCACGGTGTCAGTTTTCCCCACTCCTGAAGCCTCCATTCTAGTTCAAGGAAACCACTAACATGACTTGGATGACCCCTCTGCCCTGGTTAGCCCATGGCTCCAATCTCGCTCCCACTGACCCCATCCACTCAGCGGCTGGAGGAATCTGTGGGGGGCACCCCACCGTCCTCAGGGTAGAGCCAAGCTGCTCCCCTTGGCCTGAAACACCTTCTCCAGCTGGCCTGGCCCCTTCTCCAGGCTCACCTCTTCCCACCGCGCACACTCACCCCAGGGAACCTGAGCCACCCCCAGTACTGCAAACCAGCCTGGCATCACCCGTGGGCCGTGGCACCATCGCCACACCGAGCCCGTCTTCGCAGACTCCTCACCATCTCTGGGTCTTAGCTGGCACACAGCTTCCCCTGCATATCACTGCCCTGAGCGCTCTGGCTGGGTTCACACTCCTCCTATGTGTCCTCAGAGTGCCCTGGGCACCCCCTTCAGAGCATTTATTCTCTCTGCTTCCTCAGCTTGTCCATCATGGCCCTCCCGTCATGGCCTGAGAGCCAGTGGGGGTCCTGGCACGTGATTAGTGTTCAGCAAGTACACGCCACAGAAACGAAGGAGTGACCAAATGAACAGGCAAATGACTTCTGTCCAGAGTCCCTTCTACTGAGACACACATGGCCTCTAAGTTTCCTTCTGACCCAGGATGCCATAGAAGAGCCGTTGGGTTAGCTAAACATGGATATTCCATGCTCACAGGCCTTCCTTCCACCTCCACTTGGAACCTTCCTCCAGTCAAACCTTCACATGAGTGGGGGCAGGAGAAGAGGAACGGTGGCAAGTAGGCCCGAGTGAGCATGAGGCGCTCTGGCTGCGAGCCCTGCCCATGTCCAGGAGCTGGCCTGGGCCATCTGGGGTCTGCTGTCCCTTTCACTGATGGTGGAGGGAGCTCTGCTCACTGCGTGAACGTACGGGCACTGGGGTCAGAGTGGCTTGATAGTCCTTCCTTCCAGCTCTCTCTTTCACTTTATTTTCCCTCACGTGTATTCACAGGACAGGCTGGAGGGCTGGGTGTGCCCACATCTCTGTGTGCTCCTTCTCTGGGTATGTGTGTGAGCCGAGCAGCGCCTGCTTGCTAGAAACTTAGATCTTCTCTCCCTGAGCCGTGTTTCCTCTTGTGCACGAGGGGGCTGACCACCTGTGTCCTCCGGGGCTGTCTGAGTCAGGGCCCTGGATGGCCCCTCGCCTGGCACAGAGGAAGAGGACTCTGGATGGCCGGGAAATCCTTTCTGCATTTAGTGGGTCAGATTGCGAAGACCTCTGGGTTTGGGGGGAGTGTGGGCTCTAGGAAGTTACTGGGAATTCAATCTCTTTCCAGAGGAAACACCTCCAGGGCCTTGATCCCAGGGAGGCCCCAGGGCCCAGGATGGACACCCTTCTCTCTGGTGGCACTGGTAGTCGAGGGGGGAGGGCACCCAAGAAATGACTGTAATGGAAATATAAAATATCCTACTTCAAAGCAGGCACTTGAATATTTCGTAACGACCATTATAAACCTGTTCTCTGCACACTGCTAATAAATATCTCAGCCCCACACCACATTTTCAGGTATCTCTAAGGACACAAGGAGAAGGCAGGGGAGCCATAAAAGAAACATAAAAATACAGTTGCAGATGAGCTAAAAACTCATTTTGTTGAAGCTTAATTGATGGGAAAAGCTTCTGGCCCCAAAGAACTTAAAGGTCCATCATGCAGATATTTGATTAAGCATACCCATAGCATAGACCACACTAAACTGGAAATAGTTATGCAGTAATTGCAGATACATTAATAAAATGATGATGTGGGTTTGTTCGGGACATAAAACAGGAATAAAATAATTCATTCAGATAACTCAACAAAAATGTACACAATGCCCCTGAGCAAGTGTTGTTTGGGTCTCAGTCCTACGAGCCCTCTTGGGTTGTGGCCCAGGCCTCTGTTTTCAAAAGCTCTTGGGGTAGATGGAAGCATAGCCAGGCTTCAGCACCACGGACTGAGTCCAGGTATGTGACCCCCAAAGGTCCCCTGAAGTTACTGTCCAGGGAACCACCAGCCCACTTACATTCCTGTCACACAGCCAGGGAGAGACAGCCCCGCTCTGATGACAGTGTCTTTAACTATCATCTCTCTCCTAAACCACTAAAGGGGAATGTAGAAAATATGTGCAGGAAGTCAATCACATTTGCATTGACTACCTAAGATCTCAGCCAAGGCCAGGATGACTACCCCTAACCATGAGCTGGCTTCTTACTGGACATTAGGCAGGCTCTGCCACTGACTCCCGGACCCCAGAACACAGACAAAGAAAGTTCACCAGCCTCTTCTGGTGGTCCCAGGACTCTCTGCCAAGCTGCTATGTGAAAGTGTGTGCGTGTGTGTGTGTAGGAGAAGGGAGCGGGTAAGAGAAGTGTCATGAAGTCCTTTCATGACAGGAGGAGGAAAACATCTTCCTTTCTTCCCTGTTCTCATCTACCAATGGAGCACATCCAGCCACCAACACCTTTGTACAAACTCCAGACCCTGTCACTCTGTACCACTGCCCCCATGCCCTGCTCATACCCCATCTGTCCTTCCAGACCCATCTTGAAGCAGTCTTCCTCTAGGAAACCCTAGGTATGGACACCGGATATGCCACTTACAAGTTGTGTGACCTCAGGTAAGTCACTTCACCTCTCTGAATCCTATTCACAAAGCAATAACTGTATGAGTACCTACCTTATTGACATGTCTGAGGCCTCCACTGCATTGTCGTCTACGCCCCCCGCCCCCAGGCCCACGAGAGTGTGGGTATCTGCCCCAGGTGCGTGAGAGTGCCTGGTACCTGCTCTAGCACTGCCTCTCAGGTACCCACAGCTTCCTCAGGGCCCGAGTCACCTCATCTCTGGCTCTGGCAGCTCACATAGTGCTCTCACAGAGGGGACTTGTTAGAGAGCTGGGACCAGATGATAAGTGGACAGGAAGGAGAGCTGGGAAGGACCGGCCCAGGGGAAGGTGGGGCTGGAGAGCCTAAGGCAGCATCACTCGAAGTTCAGGGAATGGCGGGTGTGGGACCAGAAGGGGAAAAGGTGCTGGACCCTCATGTGGCCAGAGAGGGGCAGGAGGAGGCGTGTAAGGAGAGGCTGTGAGGGTCGGGGGGATGCACAGGGGAGGGGCAGGAGCAAAGACAGCTCAGAACCAGAGAAAACAAAACCGTGTCTTCGTTAGAGCAAGGTACGCTGGCAAGATGACTATGGAAACCTTGTGTAATTCATCCCTGAATGAGTAGCATTGTTCCTCTTCCACTTGCCAATACTTTAGTGAGGAGGCAAGCTGTTGACTTGCTCATTTGCTACATTTTTACCCCAAACGGCAGAGGAAGGACAAACATTTGGAGATGGTTTCTGTCTATTGGCTCTGGCAGGGGCCATGCATCTCAGTGGGTCCAGGTGCACAGGAAATGCACGGATCTTTAGTGAGGGCTGCTCTGGATACCTGGGTGAGCGGCGGGCACGCAGGGCCTCTGCACTTCCACAATACGTGCATGCGCACATGCCCAGGATAAGAGGATGCAGTGATACAGAGATGACATGTGTGCACCCTGGTCAGGTGGGGTGGGGAGAGGATGGGTGGTTTTCTGGCAGCCTCGACACTAGGAGCAGGTGGACAAATGGGACGTTAGGCAGGGCTGCTCAGGGGCAGGGACTGGGGCAGCTGATGGGGCCCCAAGGCTGCCTAGACTTGTTACTTTATGGGTACCCACCTGAGTAGGTCTTTGGAGACTTGCATGTGTGTCTGATTTCAGCCCCCTCCCGAACAGAAGGTATCCCTGGGAGAGCTCCATCTCTGACACAGAAAAGTGTTCTTTTCTCTGAGCCTGAATCTTTTGGTAGTCGGGGTGTTCTCCCCTCGCTGACAACAGGAGAGAGAAGGAGGGGTGGTCAGACCCAGGCAGTGTGGCTGAGTCTCAGCCCTACACCCTTATCCCTATGCTGTACTGTGGCTCACTTGCTTGTAAAATTATGAAGAGCCCAGGGCACTGGGCAAACTTCTGTTCAATGCAAATAACTAAGTGGTAGCCCTAAAAGTTCCCCTTTCATGGGGATTATGAGAAAATTTTGAAAAAGGAAAAAATAATCGCCAGTGGTTCTTGAACCTCTAACAGCAAGGCCACCTCTATTTCTGCATGGTCCCTTTTGCTGTCTGCCTTCATGCTGCACATGTTTGCATTATGGCAATGACCACACTCATGGCACCCAGAGTTCTGCCTTTGTAACCATCTCTGGGAAGATTTTGTTTACATTTGCTCACTGATCTTTTCACTGCAAGGGGAACCACTTCCTGCCATCCCTGGAACACCCCAGTGCTTATCAAAGTGACTGTGGGCCCTGAGGCAATTCCTTCCTTCTGAGGAGAAGCAGGCCTGGGAGCACCCCTGCTAGCTCATCAGGATGAAAGATGCTCCTGTCATGTGTGTTATTATTATGCATTATAATGAGGGCCCACCTGCCCTGGATAAATCCATTTTATTTTAATTAGCAAGAAGTAAAGCAGGACATAGATTTCTCTAGCAATTCTGGAAAAAGAAGGTTTCTGGACCCATCCTCTGAGCCCTCCACGAGGAGGACAGAGAGAGGGCCGAGGCTGGCTCTGATATGGAAGTTCTCCTGTGGGCCGCAGGCTGTGTCAACAGAGGCCTGGATGCTCAGCACAGATACAGAGACAGCCCACAGCCAGCCGTATCTGGGCTCCCTGGGAGGTCCGCCCAGGGCTACCTCGCTGTCCTGGAAACATCTGAGCAGCCCTGGAGCTTCACAAGGGAATACAGGGAACTTTTCAAAACACCGTGTCATCCTTCTGAACCCTGGGATTTGAGAATCTCAGATCTAAAATCACACGAGTCAAAAATACACTTTTTGCTCAAATTGCTTAGCACATCTGAAAAAGGACTCTGACCCTACACTTGTGACATAAAGTTTTTATGACTAGGGGCTGCATTTGCTGATATTTGCTTTGTTGTGTTCAAAGCACTAGGAGACATTTTTATTAACAGCACAGTTCCCATCACTGGGTTTCTATTTACTCTGCGAGATCTAATTCTGTATCGTCATTCCAAGAGCAGCACCACTGGAATCTAATCACTAGATTGTAAATTTCCTCAAGCAACTTCTATTTAGTCAAGGCCAGAATCTCAGTGGGTCGTAATAAATATCAAAGTACAGGATGGTTGAGAAAGCAAAGTAAAAAGCCCAAATCAAATATGATTATTGATCAACACTGAACTGCCTTAATCATCTCTTTGCTAATCCCAGATATATACATACATAGTGGCACTTTCATTGCATAACTACACTGACATTTTTAGCTGAGAATATATATTGAGCAATTCAAAATGGCAGTTTTTGGAGAACAGCAAATAAATAAAAATATAGTAAAAGGCACAGAATAGAAAATGCAGGGAACTCTTATAAGCATGAGATAGCCTGTGTCAATGAGTTGGGTGGAAGCTCTTCAAATATACAATACAGTGCCACTTTTTAAAACATTTTAAAAGCAAAATACGCACACCATAAAAACAAAACCCTAAACTTTAACACATTAAGATCAGTTAGGCAGTCTTTCTTGCCCCTTCACTGTGGAAGAAATCCAATCCCCGATCCCTCCCTGTTAACTTCTGATTTAAATGATCTACGTTAATTTTTACCTTGTTACACTCTGTAACTGTATGTAATAGGTGCCAGTTTCTATTCATTGAACCTAAATGTGAAAATGCATAAAGAGCATTATGAACATTCTGGTCCATCATCCTCAGCAGAAAGACACAGTGACCCTCCCTTCCAGGAAGGAGGTGGCAGCTCCACTGACTCACCTGTGCTGTTTTAGGCCTCAGTCAAATAGTTCTGTTTCTTCACCTTCCTTCAGTTACTCAAATATGTGACATATTTGAGTTTGCTTAATATGGGACCATGTCTTTCTTGTTCAGTAATTTGTTTTTCCCAGAATTTTTAACTGCCTTAAAAGATTTCTTTCTTTATCACTGAGGTTTAGAGCTTCTTAATCTTATTTTTGTGAAATGGAATCTGCTTTGTTCTTGAGGACTTTCTTCTCAGAACCTTCTGACTTCCTCTTCTAACCTGACTGGATCATCTCCCAGGTTCCCAGGTGGTCCCACCTGTCATGCTGGGATCTCCTTCATTACACGCCTGGGTTAGTTCTGCTGTTTCTTGGACCAGCTCTTCTTATTAAATACCTTTCCTGCTTAGTGGATTACACCACCCCTCCCCGCCCCCCGTTTTTTTTTTTTTTAATTAAAGGCTCCCTCTATTCCCTCTTTGAATTTTATTTATTTATTTATGGCTGTGCTGGGTCTTCGTTTCTGTGCGAGGGCTTTCTCTAGTTGCGGCAAGTGGGGGCCACTCCTCATCGCGGTGCACGGGCCTCTCATTATCGCGGCCTCTCTTGTTGCGGAGCACAGGCTCCAGACGCGCAGGCTCAGTAATTGTGGCTCACGGGGCTAGCTGCTCTGCGGCATGTGGGATCTTCCCAGACCAGGGCTCGAACCCATGTCCCCTGCATTGGCAGGCAGATTCTCAACCACTGCACCACCAGGGAAGCCCCCCCCGTTTTTTTTAAATTAAGAAAGAAGGTAATTTTCTGTGTCCTTGCATGTCTGAAAATGTCTTTATTTGGTATAGGATTCTAGGTAAAAATTGGTTTCCCTCAGACATTTGAAGGTAACCGCTCCATTGCCTTCCAGTGTTGATAACTCCTATCTGATAACAATGATCTCCTGACTCTTTGTTGATGACACGTCTTTTCTCTCTGGAAGCTTTTACAATCTTCTCTTTGTCCTTGGTGTTCTGAAATCTCAAAGGGATATGCAGCTGTGGATCTTCTTCATTTCCCCCTTCTCAGTTCTAATCTGGTCTTTCCACCTGAAGGTCTGTATCTTAGTTCAGCTTTGAGGAGTGTTCTTCTGTTCCTCTCTTGATAATTTCCTCCTCTCAGATTTCTTGGTTGTAAGTCAACTCATCTGAGTAGACAGATGTTCATTCCCCTAGGTTGATCGTCCATATCTCTCAGTTTTTCTCTCACCTTTTCCATCTCTTCAGTTTTTAATCTATATTATAGGATAATTCCTCAACTCTTTCTTTGACTCCTACTGAATTTTTTAACTTTAGCAACTATATTTTTAATTTCCAAGAAATATTTCTTGCTCTATTCTTCTTTCTCATAACAGCACTTTCTGATTATATGAAAACATATTCTCAAGTCTGTCTAAGGGTTTTTATTAGATTAAAAAAATTTTCTTTTGTTCCATATCCTCCAGGGTTAGTTGTGGGTTTTTCTGTTGTTGTTCATCTTGGTTCTTCTCTTTTATGCTGTTGGTTTTCTTCAAATGTCTCATGACCCCTGTTTGTCCAATCTATCTGTATGGTTAGTGTACTCAGCTGACACTAGTTTCCTCTGTGGTTGTATAGGTGTCTTACCCTGGGAGGGCTGGCTGTGAATTCTGTGCACAATGGTGTGTGTGTGTGTGTGTGTGTGAGAGAGAGAGAGACAGAGACAGAGACAGAGAGAGGCACCCAGCAGCTCACTTCAGGATGCACAGACAAGGTACCCTACCCAATCCTCCAGGACTTCCAAATGCTTGGAATGCCCCATGTAGTTTCCTCTTCTTAGCCCTCAAGAAGACTTTGAACAAGACAATTAACTAATAAAAACAAAAATAAAAAAGTTCTTACTGTTCATTAAGGGCCTACTTGAGCCAGATGTTTTATAGCTGCTTTATATCCATTTATCTTATTTAATTCCCCAAACCACCCTATTTTTCCATTTTGGAGGCAAGGAAAAAGACTCAAGGAGTGTAGGACACCTGCTCAAGTTCACACACGTGGGAAGTGGCAGAGCCAGAAGAACACAGTTCTCAGTGACCCCAGAGCATTGCTCTTTCCAGTACTGCTTCCACGTTTGTTTGAGGCCAACAGACCAACCATTATAACTTCCAGAAATCTACGGTCACTACAAACGGCCCTCACCTTATCACCTCCATGCTATGTGCTTCATAACTTCATAGTGTAGGGAATTATATTCAATATAATCTCCAGGTCTGAGCTTGAGCAGATGTGCAGTCATGTAACAAAGCCTCCATTATAACACAGCCGGGGAGGTAGGTGTTCTGGTTAGTAAAGCGCTCCCAGGAGAGACTTACTAGAAAGTACTGAGGCCCCTCCCGTGAGCCACTCATAAACAGGACTCCAGCTTCAGAGTCGGGCCTTATCTACCCCATGGGGACTTCTGGTTCTCCAAACGCAAGAGGGCAAAAATACACACTGCACAGTAAACACAGCTGGGCTTGCTCTGATGACCCAGGTGAGAGCTGTCACTAAAGTCGGTAGCAGCACTGTCACCGGCAGTTGTCCTGGCTCAGAGAGGCTGGTCTCAGCCTCCTAGAGCACCAAGCCTGATTCAGCCCTTTGCTCCAAGGCCCTGGAGCTCCTGGAGAAAACCAGCCATCAAGAGGCCAAAACACATCCAGACCAGTCATCCCCAACCCTCCTACGGACAAACCCCACAAACCCCATCTCTGTTGTGAAACTTCCGAGCCACAGTTCCAGGGACTTCCTGCCCAGCAACAAGCAGCAAGTTGTGGACCCAAGAGTTAATGCAGGAAACAAAAGAGGGCTTGGAGGGCTTTATCATGGACTTGCAGCTACTGAAAATAACCCCTGTGGTCATGTGAATACTGCAAAATCAGTTCATGCACTGACATACTGAGAATCACAGCAGCCTTGGGAGGCAAGCAGAGCATGGGGCATTACCCCCATCTTACAGATAGGCAAACTGAATCTTGGCAGAGTATATTAGTCAAATTCCTCTAAGGGCATAAAAGAATAGCTTAGGAAATTAATTTTCTCCACTAATTCAATTTTTAAATTAAAATTACACTTTGATCCAGAACGTTGCCCTATGTGCCCCCAGAAGTGTAATGGTTGTTTGACAGAGAAAACCTTGCTCCAGAAGGATCTAAGGTGGCTTCAACTCCCTCAAAGCGTGCTGGGGCTTGAGTTGAGCCTGGTCAAGCTTGCCCGTTCCTCTTTGCTGGTCTCAAATCTTCCCTATCCCTCCTCAGGGGCTGAGGAGGCCCAACTCCAGCTGCACCAGCATTCCGGGCCTCTTCCCAACATGTCCTGCTCACAGGACCTGGACCCCTTCAGAAGACCTGTCCCCCACCAGGCCTGGAAACAGAGGACACACCAAGACAGGCAGAGGAGGGCAGAAGTGCAGACCCGCGTTCAGCTGCAAAGCTCGCGTTGCTTTCAAATCTCTGCAAACTGGGGCAAAAGCCCTGCAGGGTCTGAGGATTTCCCCAGGAGAAAGCAGACAAGGGCAGCCCCTGGTGCTAGGCAGTGGGAGCTGATGGGAAGTGCCCCACTCAGCAGTGTGGCACCTGTGGTTCTCCTGTCCAGTGGCACTCTCCCCATGCCCACCTCACTGTCCCATCCCCTCCCCTTCACCCTGCTTCCCACACTTACTCCACAGCCCACTCCATTTTATGAATGCATGGAATGTGAAATCACCCAGTCGGAAGATGGAAGATGCAATGTGTTAGCTGCAGCCGGAGACAGCAATGAGTTTTACAAATAGCTTTCTAGAAGCCCTCATTCAAGTTCACAAATCAGGCCCATAACAACCCCAATTCTACATCCCTGCAGGTGGAGATGGCCAGCTTCTCATTTCTGGCGAGACCATTTGTCTTGGGCCTAATTTTGTTCATGCAGTGTGGAAGGCTCAGACTGATCCTGAATTTCCCCAATTGCCTCAAATTGCAGAGGAGAGAGACCCTTCCTCGCCCATGTCCATTTTGAATGGGTCCCAGCTATTCTGCTGGAATGCAGGAATCATGGGTCGTCACAGCCAGTAAGGATGGAGAGACCAGCAAGTTCAACTCCTCCCTCAAAAGACAAGGAACCCAAGTCTCGGTGTTACCCAAAGCCAAAGTCAGGGGAGCAGGACAGTCTTTCAAAATGATAGCTGGTGGTTTTTCATTTTCAGCAAATTAGTTTTTCTCCTACATTCTTTCACCATTAAAACTAGACCCAAGGCTGAGCATTATAGCCTCAGGGGAGGGTATGGTGCACAGAACACAAAGGTGTCAAATTCTTGGCTCTTGAAGCTCATAGCAGAGACGATTTTCTGGAAACATGGCTTTCAATTTGCAGAAGACAGGGTTTTTGAAAAATAATTTATTTCTAAAGCTCTAAAAGCTTGGCTTTTAATATCAAGAAATAAAGCTATGGAGTCCATAAAATGCAGAGCATATGCAGCTGAGCTGGGGAGAATGTGTGGGAATTTAAGAGCTTGTTTTCTCTCCCAGTAGGAGATCAAGTTACTGGGCTGGGAGAGGAGGGAAGAGGGGCTGGGCGATGAGATCAGTAAAGGTCATCCCTGGTTTCCCTCTTCTAGAGGGGGCCTTTATGGCCCCTTTACTTGGAGGAGATTACCAAAACCCCATAAAAGCTGGTGGGGGTCCCAGGAGAGAGGAGGCCTGTGCCATGAGGGGCTGTGAGCCTGCTAGATTAGACAGGCCCTGAGTCTAGCCAGGCCTGGGAGCTGGAGGGCAGAGGGGCTGCGGGTTGTCCCTCAGGGTGAGTCCCTGGGCAGGAGCAGGACCCTCTCAGCTGGGTGTCCCCACCTCGCCTCCCATGACTTTCAAGTCCAACAGATCTGAACTCACCCCTGGTCTGCGTCCTCCACTTCCTTGTGGAGGGACTAGTAGCTGATCAGTGTCCTCAACGGAAAAGTGGGGACAGTAATAGGGCTGACCTCACTGGGTAGTCGTGAGGATTGAGATGATGCATGCAAAGTCCTTAGCACGGAGCCTGCCACAGAGAAAGTACCTGAAGAACGCAGCTCTTATTATCATTGCTAACAACGACATGCTACCTTTGAAATCAACTCACTTAAACAAGCAGAACCAGGGAACTCCTGCAAGCAGGCTAATTAAAACATCTAAGTCATCATCATCTCTTCAATAAGTGCCAGTTAGAGTCAGGGCGCAAGGGCTTCTGGGGTCTGTAATCACATTCAGCGAAAACTCAGAATAGTTCTCTCAAGTTCACAGGCCAAAAATGAAACACATCTTGTGACAACTTCACTCCTCTTTGCAGAGGAGAGGCTGGGGTGTAGACCCTGCCTCTGTGTGAGAATCATGAACACAGAGAGGAGCACTGGGCAGTCCTGAGGGGAAAAGAAACAATGCTCTTCTAATTGCTAGAAAACTGAGTGCAAGGCTGCTCCTCCTCTTGGAAGCCAACGTGCATGTGTATGGTGTGCGTGTGTGTGCGTGTGCACACATGCACATGGGTTTCTCTGAGTGTCCTCCTCCTCCCTGTGGCCCCAGCTCTCTGAGGAGCTTCAAATAGTACAGAAACCACTGACCGACAGGACACAACCCCACTGCAACAAAGAATCTAAGAGCCCAGGCAGCACAGCTCAGCACTTTGAAATTTGTAAGTCTGCGATGCCAGCTGTGAGTGGTCATACCATAAAGGACCCACTTTATGCGGTGGGCTGTAGTTTTGTTCATCCTTGGAGAGAGTGTCATACATCTCCCAAGGGTGACAGTTATTGGAAGCACTGAAGTAGGACCCTTGGGGGCCAGCACAGCTGTACGGGAGCCATAGTCAGCCTCTCTTGGCCTCTTGCCCAGTGAGAACTTGCTGTTGCAGGAAGGGCCCATGCTCTGTGAACACAGGAGGGTCTTCCCTCCAGGCCCAGGCTCTCAGACTTGACCACCTCCCTTGGTTTCCCCCACATCCCTCCTTCTCAAGGTTTATCCCAAGGTTTGGGTCCCTGTTTTAGTTTCTGCTGTCAAAAGCTTTTCAGCATCAGTTAAGATTAAATTTGCTACAGCAGAAATTAACACAACATTGTAAATCAATTATACTTCAATAACATTTTTTAAAAAAGATTAAATTTGCTGTAACAGGAATCCCCAAAGGGTGACTTAAACATGTTATAAGTTTTTGTCATCTTTTTCATGTAAATATAAGAATCCAGAGGCAGGAAATTCAGAGCTGGGGTGATGTCTCCACTAGCTTGTCATAGACCTGGAGTCATCTCAGTTCACCCTCCGCCATCCTTTTGGTGTGGTCCTTGGCTTCATGGTCCCAGATCGAGCTAGAGCCTCAGCCAGAATTCCTCCTTCCCGGCAGCAATATGGGGGAAGGGAAGGGGAGGGCATGCCCCCTCTACTGTAAAGCAGCTTTCTGGAAATCTCACATAGCACTTCTGCTTCATCCCATTGGGCAGAACTTATTTGCAAGGCCAACTGAGTGATGAGGAAGGCCGGGAACATAGTCTTTTGTCTGAATGGCAATGTGTCCAGGTAACTTTGAGATTTTATTACTGAAGAGGGAGGTGAGGAGAGGAGATTGGAAGGCAACTAGCAGTACCTGCCCTATATAAATTTTTTATTTTGGCGAGCAAAGGGAACTGGGCACAGATCTCTCCACTGCCTCCACACTGCTTTTCCACTCCCTATCTCTGAGGCCACCTTGCCATTCCTAGTATTATTTCATTGTGTTCTAGCACCTATTGTTGTTGTCTTCTGCCAGTCTAAACATTTCCCCTTTGTAGGTAATACATTTTTTTAAATCTCTGGTTGCTCTTAAACTTTTCTCATTGTCTCTGGTGATCTACAATTTTACCATTATTTGTTTAATTTTGGATCTGCTTTTATTATCTTGTCCGGAACTTGCTGCACGTTCTCAATCTGAAGATTAAAGTATTTCTTCAATCCTGGAAAATTCTCAGCCATTATCTTCAAACATTGCTTCTCTTTCATTCTCGTTATCTTCACCTTCTATAACTCTTACTAGATGTATTGGACCTTCTTATTCTGTCATCCATATTTTAGCCGCTGTTTTCTATTTCCCTTCTCTTTATCTCTCGATGCTGCATTCTGGGTTATTTCTTCAGCTGTCTTCCAAATCATCAATTCTCTCTTCAGCTGTCTAAACTATACTTTAAAACTTTAGTCATAACGGCAATTAAAAACTTTTTCCTACAAGTTCCATTTGGCTCTTTTTTAGAGTATTTAGTTCTCTCAGGATGATCTAATCTTTCTGATACCTTAAAAAATTTAATATCCTTTAAAAAGTTATATTTTAAACATGTTACATAAGCCCATAATTTAAAGAGCCCAATAGTTACTTAAGGCTTTTTATGAAAAACAGCAAGCCTTTGCCCCTTCCTTCCATTTCCCTTCCCTAGAGGCAATCCCTTTCAGCATTTTTACTTGGTTATTTTAGAATTAACCTAAACAACACACAACTTATTTATTTATTTATTTTTTAGTGTTAGGCATTTTCCATTAACTTCCCAGTATGGAAGATGAGAATTTAGCTACCTTTTGCATAATTCTTCCCCCATCTCCACTAGAAACAGGCACCCTCCTGTCTACCCTTCCTCCCAGTAGAAATATGCTCTATTTCAGTTAGCTCAATGTTTAGTGTTTATGTTACTAGGCTTTATAAAGGCTATTCACAGCCGAGCCATGAAGTGCACTATGATGGCAACCTGATCCATGGGAGGAGGTACTGGGAAATTTTCTTGAGCTTTTTTTTACTCTGGAGATAATTTTTGGTGACAAACAAACAACCCCTCTGCAGAGGAGGAAACAAAGGTCTGCAGGTGGGCTGGAACCAGACTGCGCCCCCAGGTGGAAGGGTGCACGAGGGGTCCCTTCCACACCCCAAAAGAGGTAAGGGTGTGCTCTGGACTCCCTGGGGTTTGGTGGGAGGGTGTGTGGGGCGTCCTTTCTCAGATGGCAACAGTGTGGAGGGAGAATGGGAGTGCTGCACAGATACCTTGAGGGGCCAAAAGATGATGGGGGGGCAGCTGGAGCCACAAAATGACAGGTTAACACTTTCTGGAAGGCTTTCTTTAGAAAGTTGCTTCCTGACAGTGTTACAGCAGAGACTGAGGAGCTGTGTGCGCGTACACGTACTCCTGAAATAACAATTTCAGAAGCAGGAAGGAAGCATGCTGCCTGCCAGGACTTTGTTGGCCTCAGATGTACACCACATTCCTAGAGTTCAGTTCTTTCCAGTGGCAGCAGGAACCCCAAACATGCTGGGCAGTGCAGGGGGCACTGTCCCCCTTGTCACCTCCCCTGCTGAGGATGAGTCAGGGCCAGAGCTATGACCAACAGGGGCAAAGGAACAAGGCGAGGGCGGTGGCTTTAGAAAACAGGTGGCCCCGCCGCTCTGCACTGTGTGCAGGCTCAGGGGGCTGGTGTGGTCTGGACTTTGCTCCTGCTGGGTGGCCTCAGGCAGCTCCTGCAAAATAACCCCAGTTATGCAGGACTATCCTAAGGATTGAGAGAAATGATATCAGCAAAACAAAGCAAAGCAAAGCATGGAAAGTTTGTAATGCCACCCTGGAGTGATGGGCAGCTCTTACCAGGGTGGAAAGAGAGAAGGAGCTAGAACAACACACGATAAGCCGGCCCCAACTGGCCTTGGAACAAAGGAGGGCAACATCCCTGCTGTTGAGACGGGAACGCGATCGGAGGTTCCTAAAAAGGGTCCCCGTGAATGTGTCTGGAGCAGGATGGAGATTGTGGAGTAGCTGTGGGAGTTTCCTAGCTCAGCCCTCCTGGCTGAGTGTGCATGGAAGCTGTGAGATGGAGAGGACGTCATGGAGAGCTTTGGTGACCCAGGCCCAGGTCTCTCTGCCTTCTGCTCCCAGCAGCCCTGTGGTCACCCAGCCTTTGGCTATGCCCATTACCACTGGGTATGGATTCATTGTTACCTTCGCAGTGAGACCACATAAACTTCTTGTGCACAGAGACTGGACTCATCCCTGCTATGGCCTGAGATGGAGCTGCAGAGAGTGGTACAGCTAACGGCTGGGCACTGGGCAGGTAATCAATGAGACCACCCACAGGTATTAGTATAACTAAGTGGGCATGGCACCAGCCCTCTAGTTGATGGCTTTGTGACAATCTTTTTTTTTTTTTTTTTTTTTCAGTACGCGGGCCTCTCACTGTCGTGGCCTCTCCCGTTGCAGAGCACAAGGTCCGGACGCACAGGCTCAGCGGCCATGGCTCATGGGCCCAGCCACTCCATGGCATGCAGGATCTTCCCGGACCGGGGCATGAACCCATGTCCCCTGCATCGGCAGGCAGACTCTCAACCACTGCGCCACCCGGGAAGCCCTGTGACAATCTTATAATCCAAAGGTTGTGTCTTTGCCTATGCAGATCTCATGTGCCTTACATCAAACCTACAGCCCCAGGAACACTATTTTTCCACCAAATGAACAGACTGATGGCAGCGATGGGTGTGCGTGCACAGGTGTGGGAAAATGTCACTGCCCACTCTGGTGTGAGCTTCATGCCTGCTCTGTGGCTGCTGGCTCCTGTCACACCGACCGTGGACTCTGTCCACAGCTAATTGAATTTAGGAAGCCCAACTGTTAGCAGCAGTCAGGCTCCAGCTGTGGTATAGACTTTACTGGTCCCGAGCAGCTGTTAGTAAGTAGTCTGCATGTGAAAAGACAGGAAATACAGAATACTAGTCACAGGTGGCAGCAGCCTGTGCTAGACGTTTAACCAGAATAGTTGAGGGAACAGTGTTCTAGATGCCTGAGCATTCTAGTTCACAGTTATTCCCAGACGGCTCGTCAAGTGTCGAAGAGAGAAAACAGATAAGCAATACTTAGCGTGGAATTAAACTGAATTTGACTGAATCTTTCTTCCGGCTCAGAAGACATGCCAAGCTCCAGTGGAAACTGAGAACCAGCGTTAACATTGCCAAATTCAGTTGTAAAAGAGGATCAAAATCAAATTCTTCAGCTACTTAGGTTTTAATGGCCAAGAAGCGGTTTCTAATCCTTTATTGCAGACTCAGTATTCCCTTTTTTGTGCTGGTCTGAGATCCCCTTTGCACTCCTGGGGACTTGAAACCAACACCAGTGGCTACAGCCTTGTCTGTGGGAGGAGGCATCGGCTGATGCTCAGTGAGGGCGGGTGTCTAGGCCTCCTGGGCAGCCCAGTCTGGGTGGCGTTGTACCTTTTAAGAGGAAGACTCTCAAGGCCTTTCACAGAGGCATGGGTCCCGGGTCCCGAGGGGCCCTCAGGGATATGGAGGCCAGGTATGACTCACTACCCAAATCCTCTCTCCAGCCGAGAGCTGAGGGGGTCCTGCTATAAGAAGTCTTCATGATTAAAAGATAGTCTTTTATCCTCCTCCTCCCACAAAGCAGAAACGTTGGGGTGCATTATTTACATTGCAAAGTAATTCTTATTTACCAAAGATGCAATCACAAACACGTACTCCGTGTCTATTTTGTGCTAGACCCCAGGGACACAGCTGGGGCACTGCCAGCCTCAGCCCCTCTGGGCACTTTGGGTATTCCCAGGTGGGGGCTGAACCTGGATTTGGGGATGGGGTCTGGAGGGCCATGTGGAGGAGGTACCTGGAGGGTGCACTGAGAGAAAGAAGCATGTCACGGCAAGCCTGGGTGGCCAAGGCCAGGCCCCTGACCCGAGGTCTGGCCACATCCAGTGGGGCGAGGGCAGGCCAGAGAGGACAGGTTGGAGGCCCCTCAGCAAATTTCAGGGGACTCTCCAACCTTCTCCGGGTGGGAACAGGTGCCAGAGTGGCCAATAGGGCATCTGCTGATGGGTAAATGGTGGCAACTGGGCAGCAGGAGACCAGAAACCACTTTTGAGGGTAGCAACTGCAGGGGACGCCGTGAGACTAGAAACTGAAACCGAAAAAGGAGTGAAGAGCCCACCGTCTTGGTTCCAGGCACGGCTGCCCTAGGTCTGCCTTCTGGCCTGCCTTGCAGGGAACCTCGGGCCTACGCAGTCTTTTCAAAAAGGGGCCTCCTGAAGCTTCCTCTGGGACTTTAATGAGGATGCTGGGCATGCACGCGAGACCCTCTAGGCCACATCACACAGCCCTTGGTCTGGAACAGTTCATCTCAAAGTGCACTTACTCACAGCTGAGCAAATAAAGGGGCACTTCCCTGTCCCCGTTTTAAATTTGAGGTAAGTTTTATGATCTGGGGCAAGAAGGGGTGCAGAGCCCAGTTAAAGCTGCATCAGCCCTGGAGTCTGAGAGCCCAGGGGACCCGAGTGTGGAGCTGGGGCACATGGAGACCAGTAGGCACCCTTCGGGCAGGAACTGGCAAGCTGCTGGTCAGCGGGGCCGGATCAGACCGCTGGCAGGTAATGGAGGAAAGAGAGCATTTGAGATGGCCACTGTAGCCTCAGGCCAGGGCTAAGAAGAGCAAATGTGATGGTTTGGGTAGTTTTTCACTTCCTTCCTGTCTGTGCTCTCCTGGATCCCTGCCCCTCCCCCATCAGAAGTCCCTGTTTGCCGTCTGTCTCCTCCAGACTGGGCTCTCTCCCCTCTCTCCTGGCTGGATCCTCAGTGTCCGCTCCCAGGATATGCCACTGAGTAATCATACAAATAACCAACTGGCAGGAAGTAAAAAAGGCACGTGGACCGGGGTGGGAGCCAGGGAACCAATTTCTAGCTGGGTTTGGGCTTTCGCCGTTTTATAGAACGCAGTTTGGAAGGTGCTGATTTCAGCGAAGCCTTCAGGCTCTGTCTGACATCATCCCTCGTTAAGCAAAAGTGAATTCTTCCTTTGGATGCTGCCTCCCCACGTGACCTAACCATAAGAAGTGCACCCCTGCTCCCCAAGGCTACAGAGCCCTCTCGCTGCCTCATTGCTCCCTACAGGCTTCACAGACTCGGCTGCCTTCACAGAGTTCCCTGCCTGATTCATGCCCGAAGATTTGCCTCCTTCAGGCTCACTCTCTATAATCCCCCTCCCCAGAATGAGGCAGGAGCAGGTGACTTGGGCTCTGAGACAGCAAACAAACATTAGATATGCTTGAATAAGTCAAACATTACATTTAAGAAGAATTAAAGGAAAAAGAATCCCGTTTTAACTTCCAATATCATGAATAAAAAAAATTCTATCATCTAAGCAATCGGAAACATAGAAAGAAAAGAAAAAAAGAACAACACGCACACTGAGGCCCCCAAAGGAAAAGTATGCTGGGGTCAACCTCGCCCCAGACCCTTCCCAAGAATGCTCCCACCTTGTCTTCTCCGGCCCTCCCCACTGCTAGCTGCGTGTGGTAGAGCGGCCCAGGCGGGGCCAGCTCCGCTCAGGTTGACCAGTCAGCCGGTCATGGTGCCAGCTCAGCCTGGTGAAGTGTGCAGCAGGCCTGGACCCACCTGCATCTGCAGGGCCTGCCCGCACCTCCCCTGGGGCATGGCCTCACCCACTGCTCTCCCTTGGTCCTTCTCTCTCAGGGCAACTGTTGGCCTGTAGTCATCTCCTGTGGCTGCCTGGACAGACTGCCATGGACTTAGTGACTTAAACCAACACAGATTTGTTATCATATAGATCTGGAGGTTGGAAATCCAAAATGGGTCTCAGTGGGCTAAAAGTAAGGTGTTGGCACTTCCTCCTTCCTCTTCTGTTTGCAAGGACCCTTGTGATGACTTTGGGCTTACCTGGATAGCCTCCCCATCTCAAAGGCCTTAATTTAATCCCACCTGCAAAGTTCCCTTTGCCATGTGAGGAATAGAGTCACAGATTTCGGGATTAGGGTGTGGGTACCTTTGGGAACGGGCATCACTCTGCCTACCACACTGCCCAACTCAACCCGTCAGCTCCAACACTAACCAATAAAATTGCATTACAGAAATTAGGCTTCACATGTCACTTTCCCAAAGGCTCAAACAGCAGGGCCTTGGACTCTGACAGCAAAGGAGTCCCCACAATGGAGGGGCACTGTGGGGATCATGAGGGGGCCCAGGCCCTCCCCCGACGACCCCTGAGGCCGTGCCCAGACACCCTGGGTTCACTTGGGCGATGGTGCCTGTCCAGCTGGGGTTTCGTCCCTTCTCAGGATTTGGTCTGACCTGGCTCCTCTTCTCTGAGGACAAACCCGCAGCAGGTGATGGATTTGAAAATGCTTTCAAGGGCTTTTTTTTTTTTTCATAAAAAAAGAATTTTCCTGGGATCATTCTTTTTAATGAAATATTACAAAATAACCCACATTCCCTCAAGACAAGTTGGAATGTAAAGAAAGGCACCAAAAAGGAAATAAGTCTCCTGTGATCCCAACACCCGGAATGAGCATCTAGGTACAGTTACGTATAAGGAAATTCTTATGGTTGGGGGTCGGGGGGGAGCAACCATACACGCTGTTCTGTAACCTTTTTGCTCTTAACCTGTTGTCAACATTTTCTGGTGTCACTGGATGTTCTCTGAGCTAGAACATGATCTGTGACAACACAGTCGGACTCTCCCCTTCCCTCTACCATAGGATACTTAGTCCCTGGCGGCCATTCTGTAAGCTTTCCTCACTATTGTAAGCAGTGCTGCCATCTAAGCCTTTTGCATTGTTATGATGGTTTGGGAAACACCCCTGGCCATGGAAAAGCTGGATCAGAAGGTGCAGAGTAAACTCTAAGAACGCTGGTACCACGACTGTCTTTTCCACGGTGTGTCCACAGTGTGAAATCTATGGATATTTAATGACTGACTGGGGCACTGATGAATAAATGTGATGAATCTCAAAACTATTCAGCTGAGCAAAAGAAGCCAGATGCCAGAGAGTACATACTATATGATTACTCTTAGTAGACATTTTAGAACAGGCAACATTAATCTATAATGATAGAAATCAGGCAATTGCCCTGGGGGGTGAGGCGACAGACTGAGAAAGGAAGACGAGGGAGCTTTTTGGGATGATGGTAACGTTCTGTATCTTCATTGGCGTAGTAGTTATGCAGGTGTGATGCGTTTGTCAAAATTCCTGAGTTTAGTCCCTTATTAAGAGTAATATTAGTGTTTTGTTCTTATAGATTTAGAGTGTGTTTTAATGAACTAACATCCACCTTCTCTCCATCCTCTTTTCTGTTTTTAACAGCATTTCTTTACTATTCTTTGGCTTGATGGAAACTCTTATCTGGAACCCTCTCTCTCTGTTCCTCTGCTGACTGTGGCCTCAGCATCCCTCATGGGAGCATTCCGGAAGAACCAGAGAGGGTGGGGCAGGTGTAGAAGCACTCTCCCTGACCCTCTGCGCTGCTGGGTCTTAGATTAAAAACTGCCCTGACAGAACAGAGCCAGGTGTCCAGAGCTCCAGCCTGCCTGCAGGCTCCTATGCCTTCTACTTTCTAAACCCCACAAGGTGGGTTCCAAGCAGAGCAGATTTGCTACAGTGCTCCTGGGAAACAACAGTCCCGACAGTGGACAGAGGCTCGGGGCGTCCCTCTCTACCACGTGCAGGTGCTTGGGGGCAACACACCCCCGCTCCTCTCCACCGCCAATCATTTAGCGGCATTACACAGTCCAAGTACAATTTTCTCCTAAATTTTTTTTTCAAACTGTGAAGGAGGACTTTGGGTGACTTCCCCCCTACATGCACCTAGCTGTTCTCTGACCTTTTAAAACCTCTTTTATGGTGAGAAAGGAAGAACCCATTGTTTAATGCAAAGCTGGCTCCGTGATCTGACCTTAACGCATGGAAATGTGTTGTGGCCCAATGATCATTTTGTAGAATCTAAATCTGAAAATATTCTCACTTCCAATCTGAAGTTAAAAAACATAAACATTATCATTAGTGTCTCTTAGAGTTTATTTTTCAGGTAATGAAAACTTTTTGCAATAAACCAGCTTTCATTCTTCGTGAACAATCTTTAAACTCACTAAGTTTGATAGGCTGGAAAAGGAAACTAGACAAGGCAATAAAATCCCCACAGGAAAGTTCCTGTTGATGTGATTACAGCTTGAGGGAAATAGGAGATGACACATTTAAAAAGGAAACTTCTCTTCACATCATCCAATTATGCTCAGTAAAAATAAAAATATGCTCAAAGAAGTGGCTATGTTTTCAAAATTCAGGCAGTTAAGAGCAGCAATGCACTTACCCTTCAAAAATAATAAATAAAGTTCCAGAGTAATTGTAAAGACTCTTCATCTCTTCTGAGATGGCATGTCCCATTCTCTGTCATGTTTCCCAGTTATCACCGTGAGTAATACTCCCTTACACAGGGAGTTTAATTGCCATCTTACCATGTGTAGCATTTATTTTTTTTTCCTAAAGCAAAATTTAGGGAATTAAATCTTTGAGAATAAAACGGTTCAATCACAATAACACAACTGTGTATTAACTTTCTCCTCTCCTTGGAGTTTATAAACCTCAAAATTCTGCTCTGAGCAAGAAGCCAATTTTAGAAGTGAGTTATATGACCCAGAGCAAGAAGAATATCCGATTACCTTTTTTTCTGGGCCCTTCCAGCTGAGACTGAGTCTGAAACACGACTCCTGACTTCTTGCTCTAATGAATTTTCCAAGGGGTTCACATTCCAACTGTGCAGTGTTGGCTTCTTTCCAGAGCTTTCTAATAACTAGATGAAAAGCATTGTGTCTAGATGAACACCATGCCAGGAATGGGAGCCCCTTACCTCTGACTCTTTATCTGTTATCTTGAGATGTTACAGTCAATTACAATAATTCTTTATATATATTTACTACTCTAACTGAGAAGCATCCTCTCTTCCGTCAGCTCCTGTTCGTTCGACAACAAGCAGCAGGCTCTCTAGTGGGTCCTTTGGCCCTGCTTGAGCTCACACCTCTCCTTTTCTCCAGCAGTTGTCTTCTGTCTCCATGAGACCCATTTCACTGTTCCCTGCCTGAGAATCTACAGTGCTCCCCACAGCATCACACTCATTCACCTTGGCCTAAGCTCAAAAGCCTCTCTTGCAGGGTTTCCTGCTCTTGTTCCTAAATATCTTCTTTTGCAAAAAAAAAGTTCCCTGCCATTTCTGAGGCTTGGAATGTGTACCCAGATAGCCATGAGGAGGTCCAAGGGGCTGTCAAATGCTTTTTTTTTTTTTCTCAATTTTTCAATTTTTATTGGAGTATAGTTGACTTACAATGCTGTGTTAGTTTCAGGTATACGGCAAAGTGAATCAATTACACATATACATATATCCACTCTTTTGTTAGATTCTTTTCCCATATAAGCCATTACAGCGTATTGAGTCCCCTGTGCTATACAGTGGGTTCTTATTAGTTATCTATTTTATATATAGTAGTGTGTATATGTCAATCCCAATCTCCCAATCTACAGATTCAATGCAATCCCTATTAAATTACTGATGGCATTTTTCACAGAACTAGAACAAAAAATTTTACAAGTTGTTTGTAAACACAAAAGACCCCAAATAGCCGAAGCAATCTTGAGGAAGAAAAACGGAGCTGGAGGAATCAGGCCCCCTGACTTCAGACTATACTACAAAGATACAGTCATCAAAACAGTATGGTACTGGCACAAAAACAGAACTAGAGATCAATGGAACAGGATAGAAAGTCCAAAGATAAACACACCCACTTATGGTCAATTAATCTATGACAAAGGAGGCAAGAATATACAATGGAGAAAAGACAGTCTCTTCAATAAGTGGTGCTGGGAAAACTGGACAGCTACATGTAAAAGAATGAAATTAGAACACTCCCTAACACTATACACAACAATAAACTCAAAATGGATTAAAGACCTAAATGTAAGGCCAGACACTATAAAACTCTTAGAGAAAAACAGAGGCAGAACACTCTTTGACATAAATTGCAGCAAGATCTTTTTTGATCCACCTTCTAGAGTAGTGAAAATAAAACAAAAATAAACAAATGGGACCTAGTTAAACTTAAAAGCTTTTGCACAGCAAAGGAAACCATAAACAAAACAAAAAGCAACCCTCAGAATGGGAGAAAATATCTGCAAACGAAGCAACCAACAAGGGATTAATCTTCAGAATATATAAACAACTCATGCAGCTCAATATCAAAACACCAAACAACCCAATCAAAAAATGGGCAGAAGATCAAAAGCATTCTTGATCAGCCATGTTTCCCCCTCTAAGACGCTCGTTCTAAGTCAGGCAGAACTGCCTCCCAGCAGATTTTCTGGATATCACTGGAGCATTTTGGATTGCCACAATGACTGGGGGTGTGGTTGGTGGGGGAGGGTTGCTGTTAGTATCAAATGGAAAAGGACCAGGGATGCCAGCCATCCTGCATTGCACAGGATTGTTCTTCACAACAGTGAACTGTCACACGGCCCTATTTTGGGGGAATGTCTCATTGGGTATTCATGTAGGTGAAAATAATGGTTTAAGCCTAAAACCTAACACTGATTATACATAAACACAAGCTATCTTGTGCATAGTTTTAATATATTTGGAATTTTCCTGGGATACAACTGCTATGAAAACCAAGGGAAGAGCATACATTGTTTTGTTCAGAACTTTATCAAATGCTGTTCACTATGACCTCATTGCCTATGACAACACATTGTTCGTGGTATGAGCTGCCAACTCCATACACCTGAATCAGCTGCGTTTATGCAGGTTGCTTTCATGCCAACATCTGGCTTCCTCATTAGGAATTCTGTTGTGCTCTCACATGAGTACCCACATATTGAAATACATAGTATTTGACTACAAATTACCTTCTTTGTATTTTTCATTTATATTTCAGTCAGGGCATCCTCCTTTGAAATTACATGTATAAGTACATTATATTATCTATAATTTTCATTTTGGGATAATAAAGAGGGCATTACAAATAATTTGTTATAAAAAGCGGGCACTAGGTCTGATAGAGTTGAGAACCAGGGCTTGAAGATTTAGCTGTGGAACCCAGCCACCCCTCCCCAGAGAGGGCAGGGGAAGCCTTTGTTCATGCATTTGCTTGTATATTGGTTTCTTAGCTCTCACTCCCCAGCCTTCTAGGGGGCCATGAGGGGCTTGCTACCTGCACACTCAGGGTTTCTCTGATGGGTCCAGGCCCTGAGGCCTCTGGGCCTGCTTGTGTGTAAAGGAAGGACAGCCCTCTCCCACTCAAACTGAAAAACGCTGTCCCTCTGGCATGGGAAGAAAGGACGAGGGCTGGGGGCTGTGAGCAGGAGGTGTCAGGGCTGCGCCCGCTCTGGGACCTTCTCCTCAGGCTCACCTGCCTGGACACCTCCCGCCACCTCTGCTTCTCTTTTGCTCGGCAGCTATTTCTTCACTCTAGTTACCTTTTATATATATATATAATTATTATTTTAAAATTTATTTATTTACTTTTGGCTGTGTTGGGTCTTCATTGCTGCATGCAGGCTTTCTCTAGTTGTGGCGAGCAGGGGCTACTCTTCATTGCGGTGCACGGGCTTCTCATTGTGGTGGCTTCTCTTGTTGTGGAGCATGGGCTCTACGTGTATGGGCTTCAGCAGCTGTGGCACATGGGCTCAGTAGCTGTGGCTCACGGGCTCCAGAGTGCAGGCTCAGTAGTTGTGGTACACAGGCTCAGCTGTTCTGCGGCATGTGGGATCTTCCTGGACCAGGGCTCAAACCCATGTCCCCTGCATTGGCAGGCGGATTCTTAACCACTGCGCCACCAGGGAAGTCTTACCTTATATTTTAACACTCTATCTCCTACTTTTATTTGATCTTCACTTAATTTCTATGTTTTTAACCTATCTTTTTAATACTTAATTTCAAAATTCATCTGTTTTTTTTATAACTTTCTTTTCTATTTTACCTCAAGGTTAATATCTGGCATTTCAATTCTAGTCTTCTAATTCCTTTTCTCCTGTCTCATGTAGCTGCCAGCTTTCCAAACCTCTTGTCTTAAACTTCATCTGTTTTACTGATTCTCCTCTCTTCTAACTTACGCCTGGTTTATTTCCATTTCGGGGTTTTATGTCTGCTCTATCATCCTTGAAGAAAAAAATAACCTCTTTTTATTTTTTTCTCTTTGCAAATAATCTGGATGATCCACAGAGGGAAAAACCAGGTGTAGAGATAAACTCATGGTGCAGTGTTGGTGGGGACACAGCTGGCAGTGACAGCCAGGTGCCAGTCTCTCACAGGAGGAGGTCTCCCGTGCTTCCATGGGTGGGGTGTCATACAGGGTGGGGGTGTGCTGGGAGGTCCCCGACCTCCAGCTCCAGCCCTGCAGTGGGGGTCATCTACTGCAGCCCCCATCAACCCTTGCTTTTCCACAGGAATCCTGGAAACTCCCACCCAAGATGACTCCCCTTTTTCTTCCTACCCCCAACCTTGCCTTCCCCAGAGCTCAGCACCCCCGGGGAAGTCCTCTCTGACCGCTGAAGCCTGCAGGAACCTGGCAGCCCTGAATGCCTATCACCAGCCGCAACTCAAGTCTTTAATAACTCTATCAGCTACCTTTTCATTTTGCCTCCTTTGCTCTTTCTTTTAAAAACAACAGCATGCAGCCTCGATGTAGGAGGCCAAGCAAGGTTGTTCTTGAACCTACAGGCAGTACACTTGGTGCTATAGGATGATACTTGGGCTGCAGGGTGAGGGGCATCTCAGAGCTGGGAGGCTGGAGACCCGAGGAACCAGCTCCCACTCACTTGCTTGATTCTGCTGCAATTTCCCACACCAAGGGTTGCGTAAAATGCAGGCCGCCCACACCCTGCTCCACGTCCTGTCCTTCCGTCAGTGTTAAAGCTGTGTGCAGGCCTCTCGGCACTGAGAACACCTCACACTGAGCTAACGATGGTTTTCTGTGGCTGGGTTAATTCAGAGGTGGTGGTACAGAGGGCATTAAATTATGAACACTTGCCACTTTGCAATAACCCACCAGCCTTCTTGCTGATTACAGCCCCGCTCTGGGCCTTAAATGTGCTGCCAGGAACAGATATTTAAATAACACCTTCCTACTGAACACACTGGCTAAGGTGGCACATACTGAATTCCAGCATCAGCAGGCAGATTGACAGCTCAGAAACACAGGACCAAATGTGCCCGTGGGGTGGACGGTTCCAATCATTGCCCAGTGGGGACATGTTCAAAGCACATCTTGAGCTAGGCTCTATTTCTGAGAGACTCCAGACCACTCTCAAGCTCTAAAGTCGGGTTCTGTCACGGGGGGGCGAGGGTGGGCCTGCTGTCCCCAGGCCTGTGTCTCCAGAGAAAGTGCCATCATGCTTCCAGGGGACCAGGAGACTCTGGCCCCAGGAGGCAGGGGGGCTGTGAAGGAGAAAATCGGTGGGCTTGCCCTGTGCCAGGCGCCTCCTGCTTCTGTTGAGTTCTGATTTAAGGCCCCATAACCAAGACGCCTTGGCCCTCCTGCACAAGCCATCCCTCCCGACGCACATTAGCAAACAGCATTTGGGAAATTGTGCAGTTATGAGGCAGGCGCCGAAATGAATCCTGAAGGAGATGGTACATTTTTTAAGCCACTTAATTGAATCTGTGGCAGTAAATCTTTTAGTCTTCTCTTAGTATTTAGAATTTCAATTTACTCCATGGATTTTTGTGCTCAACCCCCAGTGAAAATGAGCATTTGTGCCGAAAAGCTTTTAATCAACTGTTCTGAAAATGTCAGTCCCCCTTATCTCCAAAGCCCACTGAAATCTCTGTGCCTTTGGTTTAAAAAATATATTCTGTGTATCCTGTTTCTCCCTTTCAGTTTCTAGCATCCTTTATCATGGTTTAATCAGAGTCATTTTTGATGTTCATCCCTCTCTTAATCTTCTTAGATTTCTTTTTAAGGTGAGCTTTCCACTTCAATCTGGCTTCGCCGATCTATTAAGATTCTCTGCAGCTGTTGCCTCATAGATGAAGACACACTACTGTGGAAAGCCCTCACAAAGCCCTCTGTTTTAGCACACAGAAGGTTAATCGCCCAGTCTTTAATTAAATCAGTCATTTTTCTTGAACGTTGTTTGTGGAACTCCATAATAAATGAAGCCATAAACCTATACTCATTTTATGAGCAGTCTGAGTTTTGACTGTTCTTGCTCACTCTTTTTCCAAAGGCTGTTCATGGCAAAAGCTAATTTCTAAAAAACCTTAGTAGAAAAAAAAAATTACAACTTTAGGGATTTTAGTGGCAAGTGTTTTATTTAGCCATGGTTTAGGGAAAGGTGGTTTTTTAATACTTCAGTGGTAAAACAGAAAAGGCTAAACCACTGGCCTGGCAGGACCCCTAGACAGGGCCTCTCTCCCCAGGCGCGACCTGGACCTGGACCAGGATCCCCTGGGCCCTCCAGCTCACTTCCAGACCCTGCTGTTTTTTGAGCAGCCACCAGGGGGCAGCATGCTCACCACCTGCTGATCTGCTAATCAGCACTGTGCTGCCCTGACTCCCTGCATGGGGCAGTGATGTTCTCCCATCGATTTCTCCCTGGCCCTCTGATTTCCAATGAGCCTAATCAGCTGTGCAGTTCAGTCCTTGCTCCTTGATTTGTCAGGAGAATGAGTTATTTGAGCAGACACTCTCTGTGATTTGTAGGTTGGAGGACTCAGCTATACTGCTATGACCTTTTTAATATTCTGTTATTAGATGGGCTGGCCATTTCAACTTCCTCCTGAACAAAGTGTCTTCCACGTGTGCTGAAGTGGGAGGATGGCCAGTTAATCAGAACACCCAATGCTGAAAAGGTCGGACCAGGACCAAGGGTATTAACACTCACCATCTGCATGAGCATCCCACAGCCTGCAAATCTCACATCCCAAGGTCTCTGGTGGGACCAGACAAAGGGATGAGGTTCAGCCTGAAGATCCTCTCCTATCTCTAGCAGACAGATCTACAAGGTTCCCTCTGCCTGGGTTTCTGGCTCCTTCCCTGACCTCGTCTCCTACCAGCCTTCACTTCACTTTTGATGCTCCAGCCACAGTGACCTTTCTGTGCCTTGAGTAGCCCTAGCTCCCTCCAGTCTCAGGGACTTTGCACGGGCTGAGCCTCAGCTTGGATCTCTCTTTTCCCAGATTTTTGCATGGCAGCCTCCTCCTGAACATTCAGCTCTCAACTCAAGTGTCACCTCACACAGGCCTTCCTGACAGAGACCCTAGCTATGAAACTCCCCATTGAAACATTACCCTATTTACTTCTTTTCAGAGTCATTTATCACACTCATCTGTTCATGTGTTTATTCTCTATCTCTGCTTGAATGTAGGCAGCTCAAGGGCAAGGATGCTGTCTGTCATGGTCACCACCATATCCCCAGTGCTTGGCATAATCACAAGGATACAGCAGGTCCTCAATAAATGATTACTGTTATGGCCTGAATGTTTGTGTCCCCCCAAATTTCATATTTTGAGATCCTAACCCCTCTAATGTGACAGTATCTAGAAGTGGGGGTCTTTGGGAGATAACTAGGTTATGAGGGTGGAGCCCTTGTGAATGAGATTAGTGCCTTTACAAGCAGAGTCAGGAGATCTTGCTGCTCCCTCTGCTCTCCACCACATGAGGATACAATGAGAAGGCAGTCATCTATAAACCAGGAAGCAGGCCTTCACCAGACACCAGATCTGCTGACACCTTGATCTCAGACTTCCCAGACTCTAGAACTGTGAGAAATAAATGTTTGTTGTTTAAGCCACCTAATCTATGGTAATTTGTTATAGCAGCTTAAAGGAAGACAGAATGAAAGCAACAGTGGTCTACTAAAATATAATCCCGTAATTCAGACTCCACAATGGCCACTGAAAGCTTTCTCCCACCTGCTTCCCTGTGCCCCCTTTCTCACCCCTTCTTGGGAGGTTCCAAAGCACATGTTCCCGTGACACCAAGGCCAGGTGAAACCCAGGACCCAGGATTTTAACTCACTGCAGTTACTTGCTCAAAAAATCAGCAAGTGATAGATCTAAAATAGAAGTTTCTTATACAAGCACAAAGCAGCAGTATCATTTGCATCATTGGCAGCAATGAAACCATTTTCAAAATCGAAGGTTTGAAATTAGACCTACTTAAAGCACTCACCCTAGCTTGAGAAGGCAAAAAAAAAGAAAAACCCTTTGCTTAATTTTTTGGTGCAGGGCACTTTAATGCTGACCAATGATCCATCTAAACTTGGATTTGCATTGAATGTTGAAGCTAAACAGTATACACTCTGTGAGATGATAGGGACCAACTCCCATGATTCAATGCCCTCCCCTTGAAGGTCTGTCCTGAGAGTGACTCTGTTGTAGGATCTTTGGAGCAGATGTAGGTGGAGGACAGCAGTCCTTCTTTCCTGGGAGAGCTCAGCTCAGTGCTGGTGAGGGATGAGCAGACCTGACTGCATACCTGCTTAAGGCAGCACAGAGGGGTGGATACCAAGACACCCAGAATCACTTGCCCTACAGTGAGTGAAGCCTCCATTCAGCCACCAATGCCATTTCCAAAGGCCTGAGATGTGTTTCACAACGCCACAAAGTGGGGGCCACTATTTTTAGCATGATCTAAAAATGTGTGGGGTTGGAAATGTTGTCTCTGAAACAATGTGGAAGATTCTGGCCCAGAATGTCTCCCTTCAGCCCTAAGGTAAACAAAGAAGCAGCCATATGGCATACTTGATTCTTAGACGTTTTTTAGGAATCCAACCAAAGCATCACAGAAAGGCCTATGCTGCTTTAATTCCATTCCAGACAGCCCCCAGGGGTTTAGGATCATGCTGCGAAGAGGCCTCAGCACCATGGCATGGGCATTTTTCCATGAGCACTTTCACACCGGATGCCGGTTGGCAGCGAGCAGAGCCATGGAATTTGGCTTAGCCGCGCTTCCTCCCCTCAGCCCTTCCTCACCTTGAGGATGAAATGTTCAGAAGTGCAAGGAAGCAGGTTTGCCTGCCACTGTGGGGTTTTCTGCAGTAGGCCACACCAGGAGTTTGGATTCAAAGATCAGGAGAGTAGAAAATTAAAGCTAATGGTTTTAAAGGGTCTGCCAGCTATCATCTTTGGGGGAGAACAAATCAAACGCAATTCCACAGGTAATATGGGATGTACCTGAACAGAAATCTAAGTTTCTCATTGCATTTGGCTGGTTGGCTGGAACTTTGTTCTCCATGCTCTGCTGTTGATAAACTGAGGCCCAAGAGGCAGGATCAAGACCCCAGAGCCTGAGACCTTGAAGAAGCCAGGAGACCAGGCTCTCATCTGACCCCTTCACTGTGTGCGGATGGAAACTGCAGTGAAGGATTAGCCTTGTCCAGGGAGAATCTGGCCTCTGCCCCCTGGCTCCTGGGAGATGATCGCTAAGCCCTTGGAATGTCTGGCCTGATAGATGTCTTTGTTGACCTGTGAGCTTTGGGCTGCATCAGACAGTCTATGCTAGCTAGCTAGCTAGCCAGGCAGCCAGCCAGCCAGCCATCTATCTATCTATCCATCTATTTATCTATTTATGCAGCGTTGGGTCTTTGTTGCTGCGCATGGGCTTTCTCTAAGTTGCAGTGGGTGGGGGCTACTCTTTGTTGTGGTGCATGGGCTTCTCATTGCGGTGGCTTCTCTTGCTGCAGAGCACAGGCTCTAGGTGCGCCGGCTTCCGTAGTTGCAGCATGCGGGCTCACTAGTTGTGGCATGTGGTCCCTAAAGCGTGCGGGCTTCGGTAGTTGCGGTGCTTGGGCACAGTAGTTGTGGCTCGTGGGCTCCAGAGTGCAGGCTTGGTATTTGTGGCGCATGAGTTTATTTGCTGCATGGCATATGGGATCTTCCTGGACCAGGGCTCAAACCCGTGTGCCCCACGTTGGCAGGTGGATTCCCAACCACTGCACCACCAGGGAGGTCCCAACAATGCAATTTATGATGGGGGCCAAGGTCCACATGGTGTCAGCTCCACCTCTGCAAGGGCTGGGGACTAATTGGCCACGTGGGCAGTCAGCCATCTCTATGGGACTGAGTCCCAATAAAATCTTTGGACACCAAGGCTCAGGTGAGTGTCCTCTGTTGGCGTTACTCCGTGTGTTGTCACACGTCATTGCTAGGAGAAACAAGCATGTATGCACAACTGCTGGGGGAGGACCATTAGAAGCTGTACTTGGAACCTCCTGGACCCTGCCCTACGTGGCTCTTCTTTCTGCTGTTTTTAATCTGTATCCTTTTACTGTAATAAACCATAACAACTAGTATACTGGCTTTTCTGAGTTCTGTGAGCCCTTGTAGCAAATTATCAAACATGAGGGTGGTGTTGGGGACTCTTAAACTTGCAGTTAGTATATGAAATTAGGGAGGTCTTGGGGCCTATCCAACTCTGTAGAGATTGAGGTTCAGAGAGGAGGAGGGAGACCCAGAAGAGAACTCAGGCCTCCTGACGGCCAGTTCAGATCCCTAGCACCACGGGGGAACGGCACGCAGATGCCCTGAGCTAGGAAACAAACATGTGCTAGAACAGAACTATACGTGGGGACCCTGCAATCTGGTCCCACAGGCACCTGTGCTCTTGACCTTGCTGTCAGATGCACCTGGATCCTTCAAGCCAAAGTCTACTAGGTCCTTTCCTGGTGCCCTAACTGGACACATTGCTGGCTTGTCATCTGGCCCAACTAATCACTGAAGGAAGATCAGCTAGCAGGCCAGGATTTTTCTCCTCATGCCAACTGGCTTTTCCTGCAAAAGATTTTCTGGCCAACAGCCCTTCAGTGGGAAAAGCCAGTCTTGAGCCAAATATAGGTGACCCTCCCAATAGGCGGAGAAGCCATCACAGTAGATGGAAAAGCAGCAGACGCCAGCTTCCAGGTCTACTTGGTATCCACACGGGGTCTGTCAGGCACGCCTGCACGGGGCCTGCTGAAAGCCACCAGCCTCCAAGCCATCCAAGTCTGCCTTTTCCTTGATAATGTTAATCCCTTTATATCTTTCAAAGCTCAGTGCCCATCTGGCATTTGAGAATTGGTTGAAGAGAATCATGCCTCTTAAAACAAGAAGCCAATTATGCAAGTTGTTGCGTTTGACAACTGGCATCTAGCTAATGCACGGCAAGCACCGTCCCTCTGTCAGCCGCCTCCCTGGGGCTCCTTGTTCCTGTGGGTCCTCAGCAGGACCCGGGCTGAACCCCCCACTGAGACATGTAACACAGCTCATGGAGGAGTCATGGAATATCACGGCGGGAAGGCGACAGAGAATCAGATCAACCCCTGGTTGTACAGAAGCAGAAAGTGAGGCCACCTGCCAGGAGGCAGGGCGGGGACCAGGTTTGTTCAAAGTCAGGACCCCAGGAGGTTGAAATGCCAGGCCAGCCCAGCACACCCCAGCCTAGCGCCGGCCTTGTTCCCTCCACCCTGGTGCCTGCTTTCTCATTCTCCGCAAAAGCTCAGCTTAGGCGGGCCCCATTCTGACAGGTGGGCGTCTCCTACGTGGTGACACTCTGGAGACTCCATCTGGCATGTAGAGCCTGAAATAACATTGTTAAATGGCACTCGTGTCATTTTATTTCCTGGGTGGACTCCTAGCCACCTGGTCACCTGGCATCAGCAGGACCCCATGAACTCACTCGACTCCCCTCCCCCTTTCCAAAGCCCCAGAGCCTCAGAGCTGAGGGAAGAGCCCTGGGTGGCAAGGACACAGGACAGAGGTGGACGAGTGGCACTTGTCTGCCTGGCGACAGTGAGGGCCTGCTGGTCACTGCCCTTTGTTGAGGCTGGTCCCTCTCTGACCCAAGACCATCGCACTGGATTCCAATCCCACCTCCTCCAGGAAGGTCCCCCAGTCCCCCCAGTGCTCACGGTCCCTCTCCTTTGAAGTCTTGCCATGTGTGTGGTGAGTTCCCCATACCCTCTCCTGGCGAGCATCCTCTTAAATCATGTCCTAATTATTTTCAGTCTGTCCTTATGAGACTCTGAGCTCTCCAGGGCAGAGCAGAGAATTGGTTGCCTCCAAGAGTGCTCAGCTCATGGCCGAGGGAATGACAAGGTAACTTGGATACTGCAGCCGTGGTTGGCAGGCTGGGCAGTGGGCAGCCAGACATGGGCTGAGACAGACTGCTTCAGCCCTGCTTCTTTGCCAGAGATGGTTCCATCATTGGCATCTGACCCTGAGGGCAATCCCACTAGAGTGAATCATCTCGATCATTTAAGGAGTCTATCCCTGGGGCAGTTTTAATTTTTAAAAACATTAGCCATGGGCCCTGCAGGAAGCCTAGCAGAGGAGACCTAAAGGAAGAGATGGAGGGCCTGTCCCAGCCCGGAAGAGAGACATGACTGGGATGTGTCCAGGGCAAGCCAGGGTGGTGAGGGACCTGAGGACGGGTTGGGGAGAGAGCTGCATGGGCCTAGGAAGCCTGGTCTATAGGGGGCATCAGGGTTTGGACTCCGTAGTTTCACCCACTCGAGGTGAAGGATGGGAGATGAAGCGGTGCTGGGGGAGAGAGGAAAGGCCAGAGAGTTCAGAGGAGGACCTGTCCAAGTCCGAGGTGACTGGCTCCATGGAGTGACATGGGCAGGTCAGTGGTGGCCGAGGGGAGGCTGGGTGCTGAGTTAACCTGGGGTTAAGAGGCCGCTCTGTCTCAGAGGAGATGACTGGGTGCAACCTGGGCCCCAGCACAGCCGTGGGCTTATACATCAGGCCTATAATTGGAGAGACCTCGGCTGCTTCCCCTCCCAGCTCCAGGCCTGGCTCTTGGGCAGTCTCGGGTAACGGTGGCAAGATGGGCCCATGGAGGAAGGGGCACAGCGGCCCGAGTGCCCCAAGGCACTGAGAAGGGGGCCGCTCCCAGGCCATCAATAGAGGACAGCCTTGGGGGATTGAGATGAGCCTCCCAGCCTGCACCTCGGCTTCCACGGACTGGGTAAGCTCTGCCCACGTTTTGGGGTTGCCCGGAAGCCGGCTCTGCTCTCTCACACCTACATAGCAGGTGATGTTCCTGACGTTGAACACACCTGTTCCTGAAGCCTTTCTCCAATGTGGGTCTCATGGAATTTAAAGCTGGAGCTGGTTAGTGTCCCCAAGGCCCCCGTGAGTGAAAAAGCAGTATGCCTGAAGAGGTCTGGGGAGAGCGTGGGATGCCTGGTAGCAGGCTGAGGCCCGTCTGGGGGGTGAGAAGCTGCCTGGGTGTCTAAGGCAGGGCTGCCACTTGCCTGTACAACCCAAGAATTCTCGGAGGGGGGAGAAGCCTCCTCTCCGTTTGAAGAGCCTGCAGAATAATACAGAAAGTGGCAGCTGATTCATGTGCATAAACATCCACTGGAAGACAAGGAAATGTCATCTTCTCCTTTGTTCTCAGACCCCTTTGAAGTGCGATGGAAAAAAGATGGCCACACTGATCGTTGGGCACTGTTTGTTATGGGAGCGTCATTTAAATAAACTGATTTGGGCTTGAAAAATACTGCTAAGGCCCAGCAGTATCTATTGGAGTGGACACCTCCAGGCTTGAGGGCCCTCCAGGTGACCTTCCCTCCCAGGGCAGGAAGTTCTCCCTCTCTTCCACCAGCCTCCACTGCTGCATCCCAGGATGGGAGGTCCCATATTCTGCTGCACATAAAAAACCCCCAGATGTTGGAAGGCTCACCATTTTATGGTAGAGGCTGCTTCCAGAGGGGAGGAGATGAGATTCACGATACTGACAAGAAGACTTTGAAATCTGCCTCTGACCCACAGGCCCAACGTCCACCTGCCATGGGGCCCAAACGTCCCACATCAAACTCCCAGGTGAAGGCCCTTCACACTTAGAGTCCTGTTGTTTCTCTTACTAGGGAGACTGTGCTTTAGGCTGAGATTTTGGGGAGTGTTGGGGAAAACCTACAGTGTTGTTTTTACTGTCCTATGGGAAGAAATGTCTAGACTGAGTGCTACTCTAGTCTTCCCTCCTTGGAGGCCACCTACTTGTCAGAATCCCCTTCAACAGGCAAAGCAAAGGAGAGAATATGCAACACAGCCTGGTCCAGCCAGTGCTCAGTGGGGTGTCCCTTCCCTCCCTCGAGGTCCCCGTGAGGACTGGGTCATTGCTCAGGCCTCCTGGTCGCCGCCCAGCCAGAGAGTCCATCAACCACTCCTGGAGCCAGCAGGAACCCCACCTCCAGCCTTCCATGGAGGGACTTATAAGGTGGGAAAAAGCCAATGAGGGGCAATTACAGAGATGCTGCTTCACTTTGGACCAGTTCCAAGTGACACTTGCAGTGAGAATAAGCCAGAATGAAAGTCAGGTGTTGTAGTATAAACATCACATACCTGGGGCAGATGGGGACACTCTCTCTAGACCTCTGGAGGGTGCCAGGAATCTGCATTTCAAATGTGGTGTGTTATGGTGGAAACTGGGCTTCCAGGGGGAGAAGTAGAAATTCATGACACTGACCAGGAGGGCACTGCCTCTAATTGTGCCCAGAGGAAGGGCAGCTCCTTGTGCCAGGCTCTCCTACCAGCTGCCCCCTGGTGGGAACTGTGTGGCCAACCTCCCACACTGAGGAAGAGGCTGGGGCTCTGAGGCCAGCAACCTCCCTGTTGCATTTATGGGGACCCCGTAGGGGGCTGTCTGCACCTTAAATCCCAGGCCTCGGGAAGTGCTGGGGACTGGGAGGGTTTGTTCCAGTGTGTTAACTCCTCCTGGAAACACATCTCAAGAGTGATAATGTGAAATCCACGGGCAACAGCGCGGGAGGGCTGTGTAACAAGGTGTCTACAGAAGAAGAGATGCACTGTGTGCACGTGAGAGGGAACTGGCGTCAACAAGCAGTAGTACCAACGTGAGAATGTGTGAGCTGGAATATTCTGCTTCTGGGGCCAAGCCAATCTACTCAGTAACAGCCCACTGCACTGGCTTCCCCGCTGGTCTCCACAGAGGTGGCTGAGTGTTATGGGGGGACAAATATCCCCTGGCCTTAATGACTCGGCACAGGTTGGCACAGTCCTTAAGCAGGTTGGCTGTGAGTCTGGGATGCTGGCCCCGCACTGAGTGACCATCTGGGGCAGATCCCACAACTTGCACACTCTCTGCATGGGAAGCCCCGACCGCAACCTAGGCCGTGCAGTCTGGGATGGAGCCACAGTGCCCCTTGGTCCCCCTGGGTGGGGTACTGACGTGGGTGGCAGTGGATAGTACCCTAAACTTCAGCATGAAGCATCATCTGGCATGCAGTGTGATGCTCTTCTCCATGCTGGCTTAAATAGCGCCTCACAGTTATCCACCCCCACCCTTTGGGAAGCACAGGAAGCTTCTCCCCTAAAGCTCTGCCTCCCCCCTGATCAGGACAGGTAGAAGAGCCAAGCCACTTGCCTCCGCCGGACCTGAAATGGAGGCCGTCGGGTAAGGGAGCCCTGAGCCCACCCCGGGTGGTAATTTAGGGTGATTTCACAAGCTCTGGGGAGGTCCTCCTGCCCACTGCTACCCCACTTGCCCCACACTCAGGCTTACTGCCCTGGGCACAAGGAGTTTATTTTATAATTAAAGGCAGTTGTACAAATTTCTCCTATCCAGTCACTATGGAGACAAGTTTGTTCACACTAAGGTCCTTTCAGGGGAGGGTTCATGTCAGTGGCAGAGCTGAAGGGAGAAGGGCAGGGTCTCAGCAAGGGGCCTGAGCCCAGGGCACACAGACACTTCACCAGAGACAAGCTCTGAAACACCGTCTCTTCTCTGTACGAGTAAGTTGTGCAGATGGAACGACCTTGTAACATTTCCCTTCTAGATGGAAATAGGGACGGCACTATATCCTGGTTAAATATGGACCCTTCCAATCATGTTCTTGGTGAAAAGCCAAACAAAACATCATCATGGCAACCATTCAGCCCTATGACAGGGAGATCTTGGAATCCCAACATTTTGGAGTTGGAAGGAACCTAAAGGTCATGAAAATCGTGAGTTAACCATCTAAAAAATGAGTGGGCTGAGCACCATGAGTGAACTGGCACGTAACCTAACCAAGTACATGATTTTAAAAATGCTTATATGATGCAGAACTGCAGGGGCTGTTTCAATTTGGGCACTTCTGCCTCTCCTGAAGGAATTCTCTGCCCACTTAACCTGCAATGCACCTCTGCATCCCCACCACCTGCCCTGCCTAGGTTGGAGGCCCTTCTCCCAAGAGAGTGATGGCTTGACTTACAATAACACTTAAAGTGTTATTTTGGAAAAAAAAAAAGGGTGTATGTATGCACATGGGTGCATACATACACATAAAGAAAAAAACTCTAAAGTTATATGCCAAAATATTATCCGTGGCTCTCTCTGATGGCAAATACATTTTATTTTTCTCCTTTGTGCTTTCCTGTACTTCCTAAATTTTCTGCAAATAATACATAATACCTTTGTAATCAGAAAAACAACAATAAAAAGAAAGCAACAGTGGTTACTTTAAAAAACCCCAATCAAGGTTTTGCTGCCTTGATTGAAGTAGCAGAGCCTCACGCTAGTTTCCCCATTGTCAGAAAATGGCTGGAATGTTGGTGAAAGCATGAAAGGAAACAAACTGGTTAGTTAACAGTGGTGGAGGAGCTTCAAAGTAGGTGCTACTTTGAAATGTACTTTCCTCTATTCTTGCTCCCATTGGGTATAGTTGGATCCATTAGAGGCAGCTCCCCAAATATCTACCTGTCTGGAAATTTGGCTTTCTGTCACATCTGGATCAGTAATAATCTCTAAGGTTAATTTGTTTCTCTCCCACGGACACAATTTAAAGTGAGATCAACCCTTGTGACAAAGGAGCGGAGACAGGAGAAAATGTTACAAGTCACTGAAAGATCCATGGCCTGGAGAGCAAACATACTGCTTGTATCAGTTGATATTCAGACCTAAAGAAATGGAGGGATATGGTATGTTTGGGGATTAAAAGATACAGTTGTGTAAATATGTCAAATCTCCCAAACTGACCCATAGATTCAATTCAATACAAATTAAATTTCCAACAGGGTATGTGCACACACGCATGTGTGCATGTGCACATGGGTGCGTGCACTGAACAAGCTTCTTCTACAATTTATTGATAGGTATAAAGGACCAAGGACAGCTGCAGTGCTCCCAAAGAGGAACAAAAAGGGCCTGCCTTATGACATATCAACACTTATTATAAAACTCTACTAATTGAGACAGTGTGGTATTGGTGTAGGAATAGATCAAATGAACAGAAGAAAGGGTTTCACAATAGGCCCCTGAAAATATGAGCATTTGCTATAGGACAGAGATCTTATTGTAGATCTCCAGGGGAACAGATGGACCTCTTAAGAAATGATGTAAGCACAATGTGGGAAAAAATGGCCTCTGTTTGACACTATTCATAAAAAATTACTTCCATGTAGAAGAAAAAATAAATATGAGATTCTACTTCTGGAATGATGGCATAAGGAGCTCTAGAGACATGCTTCCCAGAGAAACAATCATAACTGGTAAAATGATCTTTAAAACCATTTTTTAAAGTGTCTGGAAATTGTCTTAAGGGCATACGATACATGAAGAAACATTTTTTAAAAGAAAACCTAATAACTCTCAGTAAGAGCAGTGAGAGTCTTACTTGAGCAATGACCTGCTTACTTTCCCGTCTCTACTCTGGATGGGAGTGGTCCAGGACATAGAGCTCCTTCTCTTCCAGCTCTCAGTCAAGGCCTATAGTACCTTCCTGGGAGGGCAGGACACCAGCATTTCTCATACTTCCTTCCTCCATTTTGCACAAGCTAAATTCAAATCAAGTGCAGCTGAGGGATATGGGGCTCGCTTCTTATATCCAGCCCTGACTCATAGGATGGAAATTCTACTGCTGGCAAGGCAGGCCAAGAATACTGAGGCCCCAGCTGCTCTCACCCCAGCTCACTCAGAGGACACAGGTCTCATGATGGGAGAGGCAAGCTGAGAAGACCAGAGGCTACAATCGCCACCTAGCTAGCACCTCAAACCTAAACCAGGGGTGTCACTCTGAGAGAATCGGGCCACTACCCCCGCCTCAAGCTCTGGAGCACTGGCTTGGAGACTTTGCCCACGGGGAGAGGCAGGCCACAAAAAAAAATGGAGAGCTGTGACTAAGAGGAAGTGACTTTATTTGGAACAAAGTGTGGAGAAGTTCAAGCCTAAGAGTGCTCTTATAACAAGGAGGTTTTGGTGATAAGCAATTAAGAGGAGGCTGTTTGCTCTACAAACTAGACTATAGGCTGGCCAATTTACCAGGGAAGGAAATAAACAAAACAAAAATGAACAAAGCTTCAAAGACATATGGCATACCATTAAGCACACCAACATATGTATACTGGGAGTACCAGAAGGAGGGGAGAGAGAAGAAGATGCAGAAAAAATATTTAAAGGACTAATGGCTGAAAACTTCCCAAACTGGAGGAAAAACATTAATCTACACATCCAAGAAACTCAACAAATTCCAAGTAGGAGAAACACAAAAAATCCACACTCTGCCATATAGTAAAGATGTTGAAAGACAAAGAGAAAAATTTGAAAGCAGCAGGAAAAACAAACAAACAAAAAAACAACTCCTCAGGTACAAAGGAACCTTCAGTATGGTTAACAACTGACTTCTTATCAGAAACAATGGAGGCCAGAAGGCAGTGGGATGGTAAAAGAAAAAATAAACTGACAGCAATGAATGTTATTGCCAACAAAACTGTTTTTCAAAAATGCAGGGAAAATAAGGACATTCCCAGGCAAACAAAAACTTAGATAATTTGTTGCTAGCATATCCACCTTACAAGAAATACTAAGGAAGCTCTTCAGGCTGAAAGCAAGTGACCCCAGATGGTAATTCAAATCCACACACACAAAAAAACAAAGAACACTGGTGAAAGTAATTATTCAAGACAATATAAATATATTTTTCTTCTCCTTTCTTGTCTTAGCTGATTTAAAAAGCAACTGTATAAAACAATATGAAAATAATTGTATTGTTGTGCCTATAATATATAGAAATGTAATATATTTGAGAATGACAGCACAAGGGAGGCGAGTGGATGCAAAATTGTATTGGAGTAAGGAAATGATACCAAATGGCAACTTGAATCCCCAGAAACAATGAAGAGAACCAGAAACAGTAAATATGGTTAATATAACAAATTCTATAAATTTATACTTGCCCTCCTTTTTTTCAATCATCTTCTTTAAATGACATAAAATTACATAAAGTAATAATTATAACAATGTATTGTTGGGTTTGTAACATACATAGATGTAATATGTATAACCATAAGAGCAGAAAAATGGGAAGAGGAAATATAGGTATATAGGAGTAACGTTTCTATATCTCACTGGAATTTGGTATGAATCTGAAGGAGATTCTGATTTAAGATGTATATGATTAGGCTTAGAGCAATCACTAAGAAAACAAGTACAAAAATATAGTGAAATTGAATTAAAAGACTTAAAATATTACATAGAAAACATTCATCTCATGCAAAAGAAACCAATAAAGGAAGAATAGAGGAACAAAGTGACGTAAGACATACAGAAAACAAAATAAAATATCAAATGTGAATACAACTATGTCAGTAATAATATTCCATGTAAAAAGATTAAGCAATCCAACCAAAGGACAGTGATTGTCTGGATGTATAAAACAACAAGATCCAGATATATGCTGTCTATAGGAGATATACTTCAGAATTAAAGATGTAAACAGGTTAAAAGAAAAAGGATGGAAAAAGGAACTATAGAAAGCTAAACTGATTATACAATATCAGACAAAATAGACTTTAAAACAAAAAAATGTTACTAGAGATAGAGAGGAATATTTTATAATGATAAAAGGATCAATTCATCTGAAATATTTAACAATTATAAACACATATGCAACTAACAACAGAACCCAAAAATACATGAAGCAAAAACATGACAGAATTTAAGGGAGAAATAGACAATTCAATAATAATAGTTAGAGGATTCAATACCCACTTTTAATACTGGAGAAAACAACTACGCAGAAGATAAACAAGGAAATAGAAGACCTGGACAACACCATAAACCAAGTAGACCTACTAGACCTTTATAGAATTCTCCATCCAACAGGAGTAGAACACACATTTTTCTCAAGTGTACACGGAACATTCTCTAGGATAGACCATATTCTATACCATAAAACAAGGCTTAATACACTTAAAAGGACTGAAATAATATAAAATATGTTCTACCACAATAGAATGAAATTAGAAATCAATATCAAAAATAAAATTTGGGAAGTTCACAGATATGTGGAAATTAAACAACATACTCCTAAATAAACACTCAATCACAGAAGAAATAACAAGGCAAATTAGAAAATATTTTGAGATGATGAAAATGAAGATGCAATATAACAAAACTTAAGGTATGCAGCTAAAGGAGTGCTCAGAGGGGAATGAATTTATAGCTGTAAATTCCTCATTAAAAGAAAAACAAATCTCAAATCAATAACCTAACCATCTACCTTAACACACTAGAAAAGTAGAGCAAACTAAACCTACAGTAAGTAGGGGATAGAAATAGTAAAGATTAGAGTAGAAATTAGTGAAATAAAGAATAGAAAAATAAAATCAACAGAACCAAAAGTTGTCTCCTTAAAAAAAAACTGACAAAATTTTAGCTAGACTGATAAGAAAAAAATACAGAAGGCTCAAATTCCTAAAAACAGGAATGAAAGAGGGTACATTACTACTGATTTTACAGAATAAAAAGGATAAGGTAGTAACATGAACTACTGTATACCAACAAACTAGATAACTTTGATGAATTGGATAAATTTGTAGAAACACACAAACTACTGAAATTGACTCAAGAAGAAACAGAAAATCTATACAAGTAAAGATATTTAATTAACTATTTAAAAATTTACCACAAAGAAGTGCAGGACCAGATGGATTTATTGGTGAAGTCTACCAAAGATTTAAAAAGATTTAATACCAATTCTTCATAAAGTCATCCATAAAATAGAAGAGATGGGAACACTTCCCAGCTCATTCTATGAGGCCAGTATCATGCTGATACTAGAGCTAGACAAGGCATTACAGGGAAAATAAAACTATTGACCAACATCTCTTATGATTATAGGTACAAAAAAAAATCATCCTCAACAAAATACTAACAAACCAAATCCAGCAACACATAAAAAGGATTATATACCATGGCCAAACGGGATTTATCCAAGTAATGTAAGGTTGGCTTAGCATATGAAATCAATCTATGTAATATACAATATAAATAGAAAAAAGAATAAAACCACATGATCATCTCAAGGGATGCAGAAAAAAAAAGTTTGATAAAGTGTAAAATTCCTTTTTCTGATTAAAAAAACACTCAACAAAGTAGGAATAGAAGGGAGCTTCTCAACGTGATAATGAACATCTATGGAAAACCCACAGTTAATATCATACTTAATAGCAAAAGACTGAATGCTTTCCCCTAAGATCAGGAACAAGACAAAGATGTCTGCTTTTGCCACTTCTATTCAGCACTGCACTGGGGGTTCTGCCTATGGCAATTAGGCAAGAAAATGAAATATAAGGCACCCAGATTAGAAAGGAAGAAGTAAAACTATATTTATGCTCACATTATCTTATATATAGATAATTCTAAGTCATACCAAAAAAAACCTATTAAAACTACTAAATGAGTTTGGCAAGTTTACAGGATACAAGACCAATACACAAAAAATCAGTTGTGTTTCTATATATGAACAATAAGCATTCCGAAAATGAAAATACGAAAACAATTCTATTTACAGCAAATTCAAACAGAATAAAATACTTAGGAATAAATTTAACGAAAGAAGTGTAAAAGTTATACTCCAGAACTGCAAAAAAATGTTGAAAGAAACTAAAGAAGACCAAAATAAATGGAAAGACATCCCATGGTCATGGATCAGAAGACTTAATACTGTTAAGACAGCAACACTTCCCAAACTGATTGACTCATTCAATACAACACCTATTAGAATCTCAGCTGACTTTGCAGAAATTAACAAGCTGATCCAAAAATTCATATGGAAATGTAAAGGACCCAGAATAGCCAAAATGATCTTACAAAAGAATAACAAAGTCAGAGGATTCACATTTCCTGATTTCAAAACTTACTACAAGCCTGCAGCAATAAAGACAATGTGGTACCAGCCTAAGGATAGACATACAGATCAACGGAATGGAATTAAGAGTCTAGAAATAAACCGTCACAATTACGGTTAATTGATTTTCAATAAAAGTCCCAAGACAATTCAAAGGGAAAGAGTACTCTTTAAAACAAATGGTTCTGGGACAACTGGATATCCACATGTAAAAATGTGACACTGGACCCTTGTATCACAATGTATGCAAAAATTAACTCAAAATGGACTTAAGACCTTAATATAAGATCTAAATGTAAATGCTAAAATGTACGTAAGATGTAAATGTTACAACTGTAAGACTCAGAAAAAAAAACGATAGTAAATCTTTGTAATCTTGGGTTAGGCAAAGCTATCTTAAATATGACACCAAAAGTACAACTGACAAAATAATAAACAGGTAAATTGAACTTCATCAAAATTAATAACTTTCATTCTTCAAAGGATAACATAAAGAAAGTGAAAAGAAGAACCTATAGAGTAAGAGAATATTTGCAAAGCATATATACTATAAGAGACATGTATCAGGAATACATAAAGAACTCTTGTAACTTGATAAGAAAAAGACAAATTGTCCAATTAAAAATGGGTAAAGGATATAAATAGTTTTCCAAAGAAGATATACAGATAACCAATAATCACATGAAAAGATGCTCAAAATCATTACCCACCAAGGAAATGCAAATCAAAACACATGAGATACCATTTCACACCTGCTTGGAAGACTGTAATTAAAAAGACAGATAATAACAAGCGTTGGCAAAGATATGGAGAAATTGGAACCCTCATGCACTGCTGGTGGGAATGTAATATGGTGCAGTCACTTTGGAAAACATTTTGGCAGTTCCTCAAAAGGTTGAACACAGAATTCAGATATGACCCAGCAACTCTACTCCTATGTAAATACCCAAGAGAAATGATAACATATATATGTCCACACAAAAACTTGTACACAAATCTTTATAGCAGCATATTTATGACAGCCCCAAAGGGGAAATGACCCAAATGTTTCTCAACTGATAAATGAATAAAGTTTAGTGTATCCATGCAATGGAATTTTATTTGGCAATAAAAAGGAATGAGGTACTTATATATGCTACAATGTGGGTGAATCTTGAAAACACGATATTAAGTGAAAGAAGCCAATCATGAAAGACCACGCATTCCCTCAAATGTCTAGAATAGGCAAGTAGGTAGAGGCGGAAAGTAGATTACCATGTTTGCTAGGGCTGCTAGGGTTACAGGTGGGATGGGAGAAATGAGGACTGACAGCGAGTGGTTCAGGGTTTCTTTTTGGAGGGGAGGAAGATGTTTTAAAATTGTTTGCATAACTCTTGGGATATTTTAAAAATTATTGGACTGTATACTTTAAAGAAGTGAATTGAATGGTATGTGAATTATATCTCAATAAAACTATTATATTAAAAAAACTAAATGTAAAAAGCAACACTATAATAATGATATAGAATAATGTAGGGGGGCAGGGAAGGATTTATTTAAAAAAGCATAAAATCCACTAAGCGTGATGGAAAAGGTTTTTTTTAAATTGAGATATAATTGACATATAACATTGTGTATGTTTAAATGGTACATGTTGACTTGATACATTTATATATTGCAATATGAAGGAACAGTTTGATAAATTCAACTATATTAACATGAAGAACTTCCATCCTTAAAAAGAAAACAAGACAGAGTGAAAAGTCAAGCCACCATTGGAAGAATATGTTTGTAATAAACATAATCAACAAAGAATAAGTATCCAGAGTATAGGAAGAACTCTTACAAATCAATTTTTAAAAAAGACAAACAGCTGAATGGAAAAATGAACAGAAAACTTGGGCAGGTCCTTGAGAGAAGAGGAAATCAAAATGGATAATAAACAAATGAAATGATGCTTAGTCTTACTGGTGATTAGAAAAAAGTCTCAGTTAAAACCACAATGAGATAGCATTTCATACCCCCCAGACTAGCAAAAATTAAACATGTTTAGCTGTCACAAGTGTCAGTGGGAAGGGCAGGAGCTCTCATACCCTGCTGTTTTCAGGGTAAACTGGTCAACAATTTTGGAAGACAGTATGACAATATCTAGTAAGGCTAAAGAAGCATACTGCCCAGGGATATACACTAGAGGAGCTCTTGCATGTGCACAGTGGAAGACATTTATGAGAATGATTCCAGTGGCATTGCCTAGAATAGCCCCGAGTGGGAACTGATGCTGGCTGTCAGCAGGATGGATAAATGGTGATACGTTCATATAAGGGGTTTTCAGCAACGCAAACAAACAAGCTACAGCTGTACTCAACATGGATGAGTCTTACAGATAACGATGTCACGTGAGGGCAGCAAATCAAAACAGAACATCTACAACGCAGTTCCGTTTATATGAGATTCAAAACTGGGAAAAAGCAAACCATGTCTCAACACATATTTAGGTGAGACAACTATAAAGAAAAGCCAGATCATGATGATCACAGAAGGCAGAGAGGATAGCACACACCTCCAGGGCAGGGAGGAAGATGTGAGTTTGGTGGGGGACAGGAGAGAGGGGGTGTTTCTAAAGCACAGCCCAATTCCTAAAACATGGCTCTTCTCAAGGTTTTTTTAAATTGCAAATATACATTTTGTATCCTCTTCTCTCTGCATGTCATATTTCATCATAAAAAATGAAGAAAACCATTCCGTTTTCAACAAGTGGCTTCCCTTCCACTTCTCTGAATGTGCCGGCAGGTCAGCACTGCACATGGGCACATCTACGTGCAGGGGATCGCCAAGGCTCATGGAGCCCAACCTTGGAGGAAGAGGTGTGTCTGTGGGAGTGGGCATGGCCTTGGAACACTTCTCTGGCCTGAGCACACCCTGCTGTAGGTGACGCTGCCATGTGAGTAACAGACTGAGTGCTGTTCATCAAGGTTTCCTCTCCTTCTCAGCTTTGCAATCATCAACTGTTTGTTGTTCTACTGACCAAGGTGAAAACCAGGCTTGCTTCCGTCCAGTCCTTCCCCTGCTCTCCCTCCCTCTCCTGAGCACGTGTTTATGGCATGCTTAGTCCATGCCAGGTGCCCAGGATACAGCACTGAGCAAGGCGGATCTGGTCTCTACAGTTCAGCGGAGGGATGATGTTACCTATTATCTCTTAATTAATTGATCGCTATCGTTCCAACAGCTAAAAAGGAACATTTAGGCTTTATATACTCACGCTTGTTAAACCAGGCGCGTACCCAGGCCCAGGGCAGAAACCTTGGAAGACCTTGTGAAGTCTTTTAGTCCTGTCCCTAAAATGTTAATTTTGTGGATATTCTTAAACACTTGAAGGTTTCAGGGATGTAAAATTTGGTCACTAGGAAGTACTTTGTGTATGATTAATGTAATTGCTTTTGTTATGCTAGAAGTTTCAAACTGCTCTGACACGAAACTTAAAAGAACAGCTTCTTTTCGTGGCTTCATCATTTCTGTTTGCGTGTGCAGGATACCTGGTGGGCAAAAGTGAAACCTAGATATAATAACCAGGAGGTACTGAAATGACGTGTAAGGAGGTTGTTTCCTTCTGAGGCTACGGAGAGATGAATTTTAGCCTTAAACCCATCAGCCCTTATGTTCTGTTTTCCGGATTTACAGCCTCCATTGGATTTTCCCTAGTAGTAGAGTGGGACCAAGACGTGAAGGGGAATGCTGTTTAATTTTATCCAACGCACTCCCATTAGGGAACGCATTCTCATGGAAGGATACATGTACGCTTGTAGAGGTGGTATCACACACGACTTCAACTGACATGTCAGTGAGAGGACTCCAGAGAACAGCCCAGCCGGAGTAGTGCTCACTCACCATACCCACTTCCCCATCAGCGATGATGGGGGCGCCGGTGCTGAGGGGGGTCTGTGTGACTTGCTGTGCTGACTGGCTGTGGGGTGCGGTGCAGAGTACACCTCAGAGCCTTGGTCTCTGCTTCACAAGAGGGAATAATTCCCACCCACCAGCCTGACTGTTAGTTCCCATCATCCCCTCCTCCTCCCTCTTTAAACTGGAGGCAAGAACCATGAGAAATTACTCACTTGTTTGTTGAGTTAGTCACTTATTTATAATCTGGACTGTGATGGAAAAGCTGGAGAGAAGGATTCCTCTAACAAAAGACAACCTCGCTGGCTCATATGGAGTCACCACCATTCACACATCAGGAGAGTCATATGGAAGGGGTTCCATCCCCTACCCCACACTGGGTGATGATGTCCAGGGGAGGGTGGACAATTCCTTATTTCAACTGTGTCTAAACGCCAGTGAAACTGCTTAAGTCATTAAAACTACTTGTGCCACCCAGTTCACTGAGAAACAGGTAATTTTCCAGCTGCTTGTTTTAGGTATGCGTGGGCACACTCAAGCCAGACTTCCTGGGGAGAGGGGCAGAGAGGGAAAGCAGAAAGGGGGAGGTGAGAAGATGGGGGAGGGGGCAGGGGGGAGGAGAGATAGAAGGGGGAACTGCGCCTGCCTGGTGGATGTGCAGTCAGCTCCACCCCCCTCTTAACTGGCCTCCAACTTCAGCTGGCGGGGGCCCGTGTGCCCACGGGGCCGTTACTGAAATCTACTCCTCGGCCCATTCGGAAGTCAGCCTCTCCCTCGGCATGATCACCTCCTCCCCGTCAGAGCAAGCCTAGACCACCCTGACTTTGCCCTCCCCTGAGCTTCCAACATCCTGCGTCCCAGCCTCTCCTGTGGCCCACATCCTGCACCCCTTCCTGGTCATCCTGGGATCCCAGACCCCAGCGGGGTCCTGGCAGGGGCTCTCCAGACTCAGCCTGGACAGGGGAGGAGAGCTACCCTCTCACGGACCACGGACCAGGTGCACTGGGCACCTCTACTGCAAAATTCTCCTGGCTTCCCAGATTCGTAGCCTTGCCCTCTGGCTCTGTGAACCCCTGGTGAGAAACCCAACCACACAGTCTCCATGGTGGTGGGTGGTAGGGACGGGGAACCTATCTGAAGGACATGTCTTGTTCCAGTTCAGGCAAAGATACCTGTCAAAAACAAACTTCGGTCCCAGTAAATGACAAGCCAGTGCTCACTTCCCTGGAAGGAGTTTTTCTCCAATTAACTCAAGTCATGTACCTGCCTGTCTGACTGACTGGCCCCCAGGGGGCTCTGGGAGAAGAAAAGGCATCCCATCACTCGGCGGGGACACCTCAAACATTTGCTCTGTTAATTGGTCACTGTCTTATTAAGAGGCGGGTCTCCTGCTGCCGCCTTCATATCCAGGAGGTACTGCAGCTCCCTGTTCTCCCCGCAATGCTCCCGTCAACCAAGGCAGCTGATTAAATACTTTGATTCCTGTTTCTCTGAACCTGGCAGCTTGCCGGCTGAGGTGTGTGGTTCCAGACAAAGGTATCCTTGGAACGGAGCCACATTAAGATTTAATCAGCAGCCTTTGTGCCCTGCCACCATCTCCCGCCACGAGTACATCTTCCTTGTGTTTGGAGAAATTTGATGCCTTTGTTCCCCTTTGATTTTTCTCCTCTCAAATTTGCATCTTATATCATTTGAGTGTTTAAGTATAATTTCAGACAGTTATTGTTTAAACTATTAAGCTTGTGGGAGAGAAGAACTTTACTAGGAAAACAGCCATTGGCAGAAAGCACCTCTAAGGTTGGTGGGTGCAGGAGGGTGGGGCCTTCTGGGGTGAGTGCCACCACCCCCCTTCTGTGGATCTCCTGGGTGCTGGGTGGGGGTGGGGGCTGGGTTGCAATTCAGGAGAAGCAGGTGCAATGACCCTGTGAGTCAACACTCCATCTGCAGCCCAGGGTCAGGGACTGAGCCCCAGGGTGGGGGAAGCACACCTCTCACTGGATGTCTAAGCAGTGCCTCCTTCCTGACTCACGTCCTGCTCTCTAGATGGAGTGGCAATGAGATGCGCCCCTAACAAAGGGCCAGCATGTCTGCACGGCTGTTCAGGGCCTGGTCCAGATGGGATGCTTGGTTCCTGTGGATCGAAGAACCTCATGCAGACCTACCCAGCGATGGCCTATACTTACAGCTAGACGAGGACTGGCTAAGGTCTGACGAAGGCAGTTAGAACAACCCTGGGGTGAGTAAATAGTGCTTAGTTTTATGTGTCAACAGCACCCTGATAGGTGATCAAACATTATTCTGGGTATTTCTGTAAGGGTGTTCTGGATGTGATTAAAATTTAAACCAGTGAACTTTGAGCAAAGCAGATGGCCTTCCACAATGGGGGTGGGCCTCATCCAATCAGCTGAAGGCCTGAATAGAACAAAAAGACCAACTCTCTCTCAAGTAAGACAGAATTCTCCAGCAGAAGATCTTCAGATTCGCAATGGAACACTGGCTCCTTCTGGGTCTCCAGCCTGCTGGCCCATCCTGCAGATTTGGGACTTCTCAGCCTCCATAATCTCATGAGCTAATTCCGTATAAAAAATCTCTTTCTCTCTCTAAACACATCATACTGGTTCTGTGTCTCTGGAGAGCCCTGACTAATGCAGTAAGGGTAGAAGGCAGGGCTGACTCTGCCATCCCCAAAATGTTTGAAAGCCTCTTTAGGCAGGAATGGCTGAAGTCAGTTATAGAAACTGAGTCCCTCTTCCCCCAGCCTTCCTGCAGGGCCTTAGACTCCCCACGTCCACAGCAGACGGGGTGAGTCTACCACTCACAAAGCTTCCGCTCCTGCGTCCCCATCTCGGTGGAAAAGGCATGCGCTCCATCCAGGCCACGAGCCTCGATGTCGCTCCCACCTCCTCCTCCCAGGGTGTTCAAGCAGCCCCTGGTCCAGCCAAACTGATTTTTCCTGAAGAGTTCCCCAGTCTGTCCACTCCCTTAATTCAGGCTCCCACATCTCTCTGCTGCAGGCATCAAATGCCTCCACGCTGGGCTCTGCCCCAAGCTGCTCCCCATGGCAATGCCGGGTGATCTTTCTAAACACCAGCCAGACTGTTTAAAACCCCCAAATCCTGCCTGCAAAAGAAAGCCCCCATCCCCTTAACCTGAAGTTCAAGGTCTAGCCCAGAATTGGCCAAAGCCCCTCCCCAGATTCAGCTCTTGCTGCTTTCTCCCACCTTGAACTTCATATTTTGGAGAAACAGCAGGTGGCTTGTGGCTCCCCATACTGGCTTCACACCCCAACCCTTGGCCTAAAAGGCCCTTTCCCTTCCTCTTTGACTAACCCATTTCTACCCATCGTTCAGTACTCAGCCCAGATGGCACCTCCTCCAGGAGGCCTCCCGGTTCCTTCCATAAGAGCCTGGAGGTGCTCCACCGTGGTGCTCCCCACCCTGGTTTACATGCATCTCCACTAGGAGCTCCCCACAGGCAGGGGCCACTTCACACTCCTCTTGAGTCTCCAGCCCCTAAACTGGGCCAGGCACACAGTGCTTGTGAAATAAATGAAACGCTGAGTTGTTGAGACCTGCCAAGTCATGAATAGCCAGATATGAGAACCACAGATTTTTTTAAACAATCCTGAAGCCTAAGAGTGAACCTTGGTCCACGTAATGTTGAAAACAGGCCCACTGCTTTACTTGCCCCAGGAACGAGAGCGAACAGGTGGAATGAAGTCAGGGCACACCTTGGTGCCGCTTGTAAACCCTGCGTGATGCTGTGCTTTCCCTGATCACACCCGCTCCTATCCCCTTCTCCATGGACACCATCTCGGGCCATCCCACAGGTTCCTGGTCCTCCCAGGACCCCGCCTGGGGCCGCAGTGGGAGGCCAAGTCAGCAGGCCTGGTCGGCGGCTTGGCCCCAAGCCCACTCTGTCCACTGGCACCTCTGAGAACACACACGGTTCCCAGCTCATCCTGACCCACGGTTAGACTGGGTGGGGCTCACGGCAAAATCTCTGTCCTTTTTTATTTATAAAAATCAGCACATATGCAGAAGGCATAGGAGAAGGAGCAAAGACTACAAAGGAAGAAACGTTTAAAAAAAAAAATCACCATTTCTTTGTTGAGACAAGAGTGGCTAACAGCAAGGTGCCCGTCAGCTGCACGTGTGAAAAATCCCTCCTTCAGAACAGAACGTGGACACAGGCACCATCTGCCACAATGGTGAGCAACAGTCACTGAGTGCTTTAAAAGTCTAATGATTTCCAGAGCTTATTTCCTTTTGTTAATTGTAAAAATCACTCTAGGTATAAGAGATGCAGTACAGCAGTAGGCGCTAAGACAATATGTAACATTTAAAATCAAAAAGACAGAGCTGACTCTGAAGTGCAGCTCTCCCCCTCACCAGCTGGGTGGTCTTGGGCAAGTCACTAAACCTCTCTGAGCCTCAGTTTCCTCATCTGCCTAGTAGGAATACTAATAGTCCGTATCCGGGAGGGCCGTGTGGGGTTGATGAGAAAGAGTGAATAAAGTACTCAGCCTTGTGCCCGGCACACTGCATGAGCTTCTTGCATTAGCTACTACCCTGCCTTCCATTCCCAGTCAAATCTCTGATCTCTTCAAAAGGGTGAGAAGAGTGAAATCACAATAATTTGCTGAAAATTTTGATGATTGTAATTGCAGCCAACTGAGTCCCCGTGGACCTGCACCCAAAGGAAGGCCGACGGAGCCTTCACTTCGAGTTACTTCTTCCCCAGCCTTCTAGTCAGGCACGTTCAAGGGTGCATCTTGTTTCCCACCAACTGTTTCTCTAAATGAGTACATGGGCTCCAGTCGGCGTTTCTCAAGGGAGAGAAACCACATTTCCCAGCAGCGGACTCTGCCTTCTTTCTCTACAGATGCCCGTTCTCATTAGGTCTTCCTGATACCCACAACTGTTGGCCCTGAGAGCCACAAAACATTTTAAAATGCAAAGTCTGTTCCTTTAAAACCATGAGCAGACAGACACAGAAAACAAATTTATGGTTAACCAAAATGGAAAGGGGGGAGGAATATATTAGGAGTATGGGATTAATAGATGCACACTTCCATATATAAAATAGATAAACAACAATGATTTACTGTATATAGCACAGGGAACTATATTCAGTATCTTGTAATAACCTATAATGGAAAATAATTAAAAACAGAACACACACGCACTTATATATATATCTGAATCACTTTGCTGTACACCTGAAACTAACACAACATCGTAAATCAACTATACTTCAATTAAAGAAAAACAAACCTGTGAGTAGAGTGTTTCCTGAGAGAAGCCTGGCATGTAAACAAGACCTTCATGCTGCTATAGTTTGGCAGGGGTGGGGTGTTGTGGGGGTGAGCAGGCACACAGGTGAAAGGGAGATGCGGGGAGGCACGGGAGACACGAGCGTCCCCTTCTCCTGTTGAGCAGAGCCCGCGGTGGCTCCATGGCAGGGAGTGGGACTTCCTTTCTGTGCAGCGTGCTCACCTCACTGGTCATGGCACACATCCACGTGGAGACAGACACGGGTGTAAAACAGAGTGTGTGTGAACGTGCCAACCTCTCTTTCACATTCAAACAGGTCTGTGCAGGCTTCACTGCCGTTGACTCGCATCCCGGCCCTGGCGAGATGGTCCAGACTGTAGAATTACGGCTACCTGCATGTCACTGCCACTAAATACCACTAAAGGGTTGTAACTTCCCTGTAACCAACACTTGCGGCCACATAGTTGAGAGGCACCCTTGAAAATCTGGTTTTGTTCATGGGGGGAAAGGGGAACTCACAAGCTCACTCTCTAAATAACTGGCATGATGCGTCACTGACCCTTCCTGCCACCACCTCCACTGCTATCCTGGTGTCCCTGGGTGTCCCACTTTGAAACGCCTTCCTCTGGGGTTTTCTTCCTTCTGCAGCTTGGCAAAGAGCTCATCCTCAGTCCCTTTTTCCTTCCCACTACCCCCTACCAGGAAAGCTTCTGCTATCAGACCCATCATCCCCTGGGTTCCTGAAATCACTGGACAGGCTCAGGTGGGGGAGAAATTTACAACCTCAGCTACGAGGGCCCATGTAGAGCTGGGTGTGCACAAGTTCCACCTGACTGGGTGAAGCGAAGGTCTCTGCAAAGCCCATAAAAAAGACCTTGAACTTGCTATATTTTAATGGAAACAGGAATGATTAAGTGAGCAACACACACAAGAGACAGGGAGAGAGAGAGGTATGGGTAGAGGATCAGAGAACTCAGCCAGACAGAATGAAAGGGGCATGTGGGGCTCACAGAGGCATTTGCTGGTCCACCGGAGACAGGCCTGTGGGCCACACCTCACCTGACCAAAGTGGGCAGGAGAGGACTAAGGGACAGACAGTGGAGCACAATTCCCTAAGGAAGACAAGTAAACAGACATGTCTGCCAGGTCACTGGATGAGCTCTTTCCTCCCGCTGCAGAGAGAAACACACAACACATACACCCTGCTTATAACAAGTGGACAGAGTTCACTGCATCTGGTGATTTTAATTACCTGCAAGCAGAGTGATTCTACTACTTTCATTTAGGGGAGCTTTCTGAAAGTAGTTTCACTCTGCTTACCTTCATTAATGAGGGATCGGAACACATCAAAGCAGAAGTGAGCACAAGAAGAATCAAGGCAGAGGGCAGGGCTTGCAAGGACCGGGTGCCCAAGTCTGGGAGTCACTGTGAAGCTCTGCTCTCATTAGCTTCAAGAAAACCCCATGTTCTGGGCCCTGCTCTTCCGTGGCATGTAGCACAGGGCCAGGCACAAGTCCACCCACAATAGGAAAATGGGCGGTTCCTGAGCCCCAGGATGCTGCAGAGGGCTGGGCCCCAGCTTTCTGTAGCTCTGCCCCTTGGCTGTCCCAGGTGGGGACTCACCTCCACAGGCTGAGAGTTGGATCTCCTTATTCATGCATTTGATGAGCCTGCTCTGCTGGGGGAGATCAGCCATCACCTACCTCTCCCTGGGTCACTCTGTGGGTCTGCTCCACCCCCAAACTTCCCTGCTTTATTTCAGTTAATTTGGCATAGTGATAAGTGCACCTCCCTCTCTTTGGAGAAAAAAGATGGCCCAAACTGGTACGTTGCTTCCCTGTCCAGAAAAGCAGGCAGAGAGTCTGGGCACCCACGCCAGCCGCAGGGGCTGCAGGTGAGTCAGAGGGTTGAGAACCAAGAACTGCAGGCTGACCTGCAGGCCTCGCTGGACTCATGTACCCGCTGTCTCCCCAGCCACTGGCCCCTTTAACACCTTATGTCATCAGGGAACAGAAGAACCTGAAAGGGACTCCCTGTGTACAGAAGAGAGAGAAAGCCCTTGCCGTCAGCCTGTCAGTAAGCAGGAAACACTTTCAGGCAGGGACCCAGAGTCAACATATTTGAGTTGTGCCTGGCCTGACAGCTGCTGAGTTTGTCACACAGATAATTAAATAAACTGCTTGAGCACAGAGATTCAATATGTGGTGTCATTTAGCGGCTGCTACACGGGGGCCTTGATCTTCATTGAAGGTGCAATAGGGGAGAACCTTAAAGAAGTCCCAAATCAACTTCTTGCTCTAGTAATTAAACATTTGACTCCTGGTCATCATCCAAAGCCTCCCAAGTTTTGGCCTTAGTTCCATTAAATGGTGCTAAGCAGCCTGAACCAAGGGCCTCCCTCCTCTCCACGCAGGGCCTTCCTTGAGCAGCCTCCTGCAGGGAAGCTTGGAGGGCAGAAGGCTCCATGTCACCCCCTCACCCCACCTCCTTCTCCCTCCCTCCTTCCTCATGCTCCCTCAACACCCACTGATGTGCTCCCCCCACTGCCCCTTTGAGCAGGGTCCTACTTATGAATCTATCCCCTCCTTTGCTGGGACCCTGTGATTTGTGTTGCATGGTGGGCCTCCAGCTAGCGCTTTCCATCCTCTCATGTGGGGCCCTCTATGGGACTGTATGAGCCCTATAACACATAATCATCAATTTGTGCATTCATCTAAGAAATGAATGGAACATCTCCAATAAGCAAAGAATAGAAAGACAAATCACATTTCCCCACTCATAAGGACATCCAAGATAGTGGGAGGACACGCAAGCTAAGAAGAAGTTGTGACAGAGGGAGGATGCTGCTCTTGCTAGAAGTTCTGATGGCACCTTGAGCAGCTTGGGGCTTATGCAGGAAATCCCCTGGGCCCTATAGGTTTATCTCAGTTAAAGCATGAACCTAGAAATCCTTGGTGATAAGCCCCTGGACAGGTCGTCTTTTCCAGCCCACAGCACACCCCTCAAGATTTCTGGGGTGGTGATGAAGAGGGAGGTCCCCTCAAGGCCATCCCTGGGTGAGAGTGGTGGAAATTAGAAAGAAAACATAGCACAGTGGCTAAGAGTTTGGGCTTTCAGTGCTGACAAGGCCCTACCTGGATGATCTGTCCCTACACCTCTTGGATGTCTCTACCCTTCTGCACTCTGCTCCAGCAACCCTAGTCCCCTTTTTGGTCCCCAAAAGTGCCAGGAGACCTCTCACACCAGGGTCTTTGCATCTGCTATTTCTTCCGCTGGGATGCTCTTGCCCCAGATATTCAAACGCCTCCCTCCCTGACCTCCCAGCCTCCTTCAGGCCTTTGCTCAAAAGTCACTTCTCATGTTAGATGTTCTCACTAACTTTTTTCTCTGTCTTCCTCTTCTCTGGCACTTGTCACCACCTAAGCCACCTCATCTCCTGTTTACTGTCTCCCCCATAAGACTGTATGTTCCACGAGGGCAGGAACCCTGTCTGTTTGTGCACTGCTGTATCCCCAGTGCCCAGAGTAGACCTGACTCATAGGAAGTGTATGTTCTTTGGATGAATGGATGAAAGGGTTCAAGCAGGAGAGCACGTGGTCAGAATTACCTCTTGGAGGGTTCACTCTTCAAGCCACATGGAAGGTGGGTTTGAAGAAATATCTGACCAGGAGCTGGGAGAACAACTAGGGGGCCTGTGAAGAGTCAGAGGGGCAGGGGCTGGACCAGGAAGACTGATGGATACCCATATAGGAGGGATGTAGTAAGACGAGACCTGGAAAGTGTCACCTGGACTTGGCATTTACAAGGATACGGTGTTCTTAATGGGGACAAGAGCCAGGTGCAGGCCTTGGTGGGCAGAGCGCCAGGGAGCTGGGAAAGCCGAGGCAGCCAGCGCAGGCAAGGCTTCAGGTGCCTGGGAGAGGAGGAGGGGAGAGGTGAAATGGTACCTTGAGGGATGCTGGGACGAAGCCAGCTCTTTAGGCTGTAGGGTGAAAGAGTGTGAGCCTGTCGGTGGACACAGAGAAGGAGGGGCTGGAATAAGGGAGTGGGTGCTGGGAAAGAACAGGGAACATTGTGGGGGGCCTCGGAGACTGCAACATAAGTGAAATCAGTGCAGTGCGAGCCTTTCTCAGCTCAATAACTTATTAGCAATTTTTAATTACTGGAATGTGTTTGAAGTGTGGTGGTTCTGTGAAGCACACCACATGTGCTGAACTGGCAGCATTCTTGTGTACTTGCAGGGTGCTCATGTCAGGACACTGTCTCGCATAACACCTAGAGGAGGCATCTAGAGGGGACACGTGGTTAAGTCATGTTTCCTGATCCTGGAAGCAGATACTACTAATGGGATGACTGCGACCTGAGGGCCACTGTGCTGGCAGGCTCTTGGTGATGCACTGATGCCAGCAGAACCTATGGAGGAGGCTGCAAGAAGGAGACGGTCCGTGAAGAGTCGCGTTGGTCCTTGAGACCTTGGGGTGTCTCTGGCTAGAGCAGCCCCACACAGTGGCCCAGAGAGTGGGGGCGCTGGGGACTAGAACACAACCTTCTTTTGGCTGTTAATTCCATGATGTCAGGCCCGGCATCCTGATCATACTGGTACCCTCAGGTCCTGCACAGCCTTGGCACCCCAGTGGACATTCAACAATGTCTCTATCTCTTCGGCAAGTGGTGTTGGGAAAGCTGGACAGCTGCAGGTAAATCAATGAAGATAGAACACACCCTCACATCATATATAAAAATAAACTCAAAATGGCTTAAAGACTGAAATATAAGACATGACACCATAAAGCTCCTAGAAGAGAACATAGGCAAAACCTTCTCTGACATAAACTGCACCAATGTTTTCTTTGGTCAGTCTCCCAAGGCAATAGAAATAAAAACAAAAATAAACAAATGGGAACTAATCAAACTTATAAGCTTTTGCACAGCAAAGGAAACCATAAACAAAATGAAAAGACAACCTATGGACTGGGAGGAAATATTTGCAAATGATGCAACAGACAAGGGTTTAATTTCCAAAGTATACAAACAGCTCCTACAATTCAATAACGAAAAAACAAACAACCCAATCGAAAAATGGGCAGGAGACCTAAATACACATTTCTCCAAAGAAGATATACAGATTGCCAACAAACACATGAAAGAATGCTCAACATCACTAATCATTAGGGAAACGCAAATCAAAACAACAATGAGGTACCACCTCATACAGGTCAGAATGGCCATCATTAAAAAGTCTACAAATAACAAGTGCTGGAGAGGGTGTGGAGAAAAGGGAACCCTCCTGCACTGTTGGTGGGAATGTAAATTGGTGTAGCCACTATGGAGAACAGTATGGAGGTTCTTCAAAAACTGAAAATAGAATTGCCATATGATTGAGCAATCCCACTCCTGGGCATGTATCCAGGCAAAACTATAATTCAAAAAGATACATGCACGCCTATGTTCATAGCAGCACTATTTACAATAGCCAAGATATGGAAACAGCCTTAATGTCTATTGACAGATGAATGTATAAAGAAGATGTGGTACATATATACAATGGAATACTACTCAGCCATAAAAAGTAATGAAATAATGCCATTTGCAGCAACATGGATGCAACTAGAGATTATCATACTAAGTGAAGTAAGTCAGAAAGAGAAAGACAAATACCATATATCACTTATATGTGGAATCTAAAATACTATACAAATGAGTATCTATGAAACAAAAACAGACCCACAAATATAGAGAACAGACTTGTGGTTGCCAAGGGGGAGGGGGTGGGGGAGGGAAGGACTGGGAGTTTGGGATTAGCAGATGCAAACTAGCATATACATGATGGATGAACAACAAGGTGCTACTGTATAGTACGGGGAACTATATTAAATATCCTGTGATAAACCATAATGGAAAAGAATATGAAAAAGAATATACAGATGTATAACTGAGTCACTCTGCTGTACACATAACATTGTAAATCAACTAAACTTCAATAAAATTAAAAAAAAACAATATCTCTGAAGAGAGACAGCTTGGTGGCAAATGGCCACATCCCCCTGCGTGGAGCTCAAAGTGAAGGACAGGAAAGGTACAGAGAGGTTCCTTTGCAAGGGCTGGGGAAGCAGCAGCAGCCTTTGGACAGAATGCAGGTGGGGCCAGGAGTGCAAGGACAATTGGAAGAAACTGGAAACAGGTAGGGGGGCTGGAGAGAAAGTAGAGGCCAATGCCCAGAGGCCAGAGCAAGCTAACAGCGGGCATGCCCCAGAGGCTCTGTGGCTTCGTCTCCAGGCTCCTCTGGCAGCTCTGGGAGATGCTGAGTTTCCCACTCCCTCCTTAGGGGAGAGGAAGTGGTCTGGTGCTCTGGTGTGCAGAGGCCCTGTGGGTTCGGGATGACTGAGCCAGTTCTCCTGGAGGAGCTCCCAGATGGGCCTCTTGCTGACCTGCACAGCAGGGAGGCCTGGCCCAGCAGCAGAGGCCTTTCCCACTGACCATGGCTCCTGAGTCCTCCCTCCACAAATTCTCCTGGGGGAAAAGGATAAAGCAGTTGCATCTGCTGTGAACATGCCTTGCTGGGACCGAATTAAAAAGAGCCCCGAAGCTGGGGGTGATTATGAAGGGTGGGCTGTAGCGGCAGAGCCTGTGGAACTTGGGGCAGGTACTTGTCCTCTCCCGGCCTCCGGGTTCCCATCTGAGAAACGGGAAAGCTGGACTATCTTATCTGACACTCAGTCAGCTTGAGTTCAAATTACCTAGGTTGGCACACAGGCCTCACTCTTACCCACTTGTCTGCATTCACCTGTAGTCTCCGTCACCACCACCCCCCGCCCCCGCACCCAGGACCTGCATCTGAATCACCTGCTCTGTCCCGTCTGCACCCTAGGATGCCCTCACTCACCTTTCAAGATTCACCTCAAATGTCTCTTCTCCAGCTCCCTCCCCAGACATTCCCCTTCTCATCCTCTGGTGGACCAATCCCTCCCTCAGGCTCAACTGACAGTTTCTGAGAGCCTTTTATGCATTCCAGAAACTTCCTCTAGACCTGGAATCAGGAGCTCTTGGTTCTTCTCTTCCATCTCTACTAGCTCACAGGGTGAACTTGGATGACTCACTGCCATCTCTTTTCAAAAAGCAAGGCCGACTTATAGGGCAGGAATAGAGATGCAGATGTAGAGAACAGGTATGTGGACACGGGTGGGTGGGGAAGGGGAGGGTGGGATGAACTGGGAGATTAGGTTTGACATAAATACACTACCATTTGTAAAATAGATAACTAGTGCGAACCTGCTGTATAGCTCAGGGAGCTCAGCTCGGTGCTCTGGGATGACCTAGATGGGGGGAAAGCGGGCGAGGGAGGTCGAAGAGGGGGCGGATGTAGGTGTGCATATAGCTGGTTTACTTCATTGTACAGCAGAAACTAACACAACGTTGTAAAGCAATTTTACTCTAATTAAAAAAAAAAACCAAGGCAGTTGGAGAAGCTGATAGAAGTTTGATCATTTGGAGGTCAAATTCCAGTCATTCGTTAAATACACATGGAGGACAAATGTTCTTCTCTCCCCTTGTTCACAGAACATCCACACCCCTGACCTCTAAGCCCATATCCAGTGTGGTCACATGTGGGCAGGTTCTTACAGCCTCCCGTGTCTGCCTCTCGACTGTGCCCTGACATTTGCAATGACAATACCATCCTCTGGAGTGCTGCTGATACTGCTTAGAGAAGAGCCCTGATGATGTGACTGGCACTGCTCATTTTATGCTCACGACACCATGAGGTAGGCACTACCATCATTCCCATCTTACAGACGCAGTAAGTGAGACAGATCTTATGTGTCTTCTCCAAGGCAGTGTGGAATGGCCCCACGCCTGACCTAAAGCTGGTGCCCTTGGTCCTGTGCCACCCGCTCCCTCAGCATGGGCCTCTCCCCAGGCTCCAGCACCTCCCTGCTGTAGGGGCCACTCCAGCAGGGTGAAGCCAAATCCCCTAGATGCCTGCCACCATCAACACGGCCCTGTGCCCGCCGCTCCCACACCGTGGGACGCTGAGTCTCTCTGGGGCTGGGCCGATACAGCTGGGAATGTGAGTAGCTCTCCCTGGCAGGGCAGAGGAGACTTGTCGAAGTGTGGAAATGCCCTGGAGGCATGGGACTCAATTTATGTTTCTAAAGCAGTAAGATGCGAAGTAACAACAACAACTAAATACCCAAAAGAAGAAAAGAAGTCTTTGGCAGCAAGATCTATCTGCTCTGCTAACTTGTAACAGATGTTTGGTTTTTTATTCCTGTGTTTAGTAACACTTAAGAAAAAAAGGTTTATTAGTGAGCCTATAGTATGTTTAATTTTTAAAATAAAAAGTGGCAATTATTTCCTCTGATTTCATAAGCCTGGGAACTCCCCTCTGAAGCACCAAAGCATACCTACAAATTCCATGCAGGATAAGGAAGCTTAATGGTCTGTTTAGAACTGAAGCCCTAACAGGCTTCTTTCTTCCATAATTTCATGGTTTGTTGGGAAAACTGCCCAACTATGACACTATCATCTGGGATAATACACGCCAGGCGTGGTGAGTGATAGCTGAGTGGCAAGCTTGTCTTCTCCAACAGTGTAGGAGATAAAGCGTGAATTCAGAACTGAGTCAGAAAAATCATTTAAAAAGTGCCAGCTAGTACACAAATAGGAATGCCATGTCACAAGATAACTTTTAAGACACAAACTCTAGAAGAAGTTAAAGGTACAAAGAAATCCACCTACTATCTTCGTGTTCACTGGTAATATTTGGTACCGAGGACAAATGTGACTCTAATTTTGCCTCAAGGAGAAGGAGAGACAGTATCCCACCTCCCTTGTCCCCCTGACTTTCAGCAAGTGAGACCCTGCTTGGGACGTCAGGACTACTGGTATGGAAGCTGCCAACACCCGCTGAAGCAAGGCTGCTGAGTTCAGTTTTGATTTTCTCACCAGCTAATGACCCCTAAATCATGTTGTATTTCATTCTGTATTCACACAGTATCCCATTGCCATAGCAACGGGAATGTGATACCACGAGTTTTCTTGTACATGGGCTTCGAATGCTGCCTCTCCTCCTTGGCAGAGGGGTTAGTGTCATGTCCCCAGGCGGTACCCCTGAGAACCCCCTCTGCACCCCAGTGAGGGCTCAGGGGCTCTGGTGGCAGAGCGAGTGCTCTGGACTGTGGTGGCCTCGCCTAGGAACCCACCACCACGTCCCCGTCCCCCTCGCTCTACGTGCTCCAACCTCATAAGGACGGTCCTAATATAGTGACTTCTGGGGGCAGAGAAAGCCCCAGAGAGTGAAGTCATAACTTCTCTTTGTAAAGCTGGTAGGAAAAGACAGTGAAACATTATGATTTTAGAATTTTTGTTTGCATGGGAAAAAGGTGCTTTTAAGTTTCCTAGATCAACAACTTCCTGGAAATTCGGGATGACAGACAAATCGTCATCAATGGAGCTCAAGATGGCATTAAATACTCTGCTGCCATCTTGGGGTGAGGACTGAAGGAAGCTGTCCTTTATATCCACCAGACTTTTTCCCAAGAATCTCATCCTGCCTGCCGGCCAGCCCTCTGTCAATCCATTACGCCCCGCTCCCCATTGGAGCCATGGTTCTGGCGAAGGTGGAGAAGTACGCTCCCAAAGCACCCTCCTAGGCCTGGCTGCCTCCGTGCCCTCCAAGGCCCTGGGACCACTGAACAGGTCTCTACTGCTTGCTGGGCATTCCCTATGGAAACGCTAGAGAAGGAGAGGCCAGCTGGCCTCCTGCCTAGGAACTGGAGCTGATGCTGAACCAGAGGCAGTGAAGGCTTCTCCGTGGGGTCCAGACCCACGGGGCCAGGGCTACAGACGGGGGAGCGCTAGCCCCAGGTGGGCATCTCCAGGATAGCCTGAGGGCCTGACTCTCAGCACCTTCCTCTCCCGCTCTCCATCTACCAGCAAGCCATCCGGGCCCAAGACCTGCTGGTCAGAGCCCTTGTTCCTGCCTCTGCATTCCCCTCACAGCTTGTGCACCTGTCTGCTCCAGGCCTGAGGCCACACTGAATTAGATAAATGATGACATCAGGTGTCATTAATACCTGACACGTGTAACATACCCGGCCCACGCTAAGTGGTCTCTGTGCTGCATCTCCTTTACTTTTCTCCACGGAGCAGGTGGGAACTGCCAATAGCCCCTTTCTACAGCTGAGGAAAAGGCCCAGAGAGGCGGAGTCATGCACCCAAGGTCACAGAACTGGGCTGCAACCCCAGGTCCCTCTGGGACTTTGCAGGTACCCCTTTCCACCGAAAAGGGATCTTTTGCAGAGCGGCTCTGTCTGCCACTCGAATGGGTGGGAATTCACAAAATTGGTGAAAAACCCAACGAATCAGAAGGATTCGGTGGATAAATTCAATCAGCACGAAGCAGAACCAAGACCTAATCTGCCTGCCCCTCCCGCACGCTCTCCAGCTCTCCCCCAGCACCCCTCACCATGGCAGGTTTTGTGGTGGGTGATTTTCCCTCACGTGACATAAGAAATGCTGTTTGAATAACCGATGGTGAGGGAGGCTGTGCACACTCCGATGCAGAAATAAAAACCTTTAGAAAGATGCAAGTTGGGGGATACTAGAAACCGGAGAATGGAACATCAGTCTATAAAATTCAACATGGCCAATAAGGCTGGAGCAAGTGGTCAAGTGTTTTAGTGCTCACGGCTGCTGAGGCATCGGCAGGCCTGGGCTGGGCAGGGCTTCCAGGCCTCGGACATTTTTCCTGGGCTCATTTTGCCTTGATTCCACATTGGGCCTCATGATTTCTAAAGCACATCAGCATTCGTGTCATAAGCATGGCCATGAAAGAGTCCAAGACTTCCCATCACAAGATAAATTCAACTTTCCGGAGACCCACCTGCTCCGGGACCCTGCTGCCAGGGCCCGTGGATGAGGTGGGAAAGCTGCCCTTTATCGGAGTGCAGAAGGCCCACAGACCTGGACTCCTCCTGCCACATGGTCCTGGCACCTGTGAAAGTGAGACCAGAGCTCTGCCCTTCCCTCTGGGTACCCAGGCTCCCAGCTGTGACCACACAGAAACCCTTTTCTGTCAGTGTCACCAGCACTCTGCAGCAGGGCTCCATCCAGGCTTTCTCCTCCCCTCCCGGCCCTGCCCCACAGCAGGTCTCGGACCTCATGCAGCCCCATGTGGGCTCCCCACCTCCAGCGTCCCCCAGCTTGGGCCAGTGGGCCTGTTCCCACCTGCCCAAGTGCTGCTTCTGCCATCTCACATCGTCTAATTTATTCATGTGTGGCCATTTGGGTTCAGCATCACAAATATTTCTACAGGCTGTGGCATGCACCATTCATTGGGGCTGCATGAACATGGGAATTTGCGGGCTAGCTCTCTTATTCTTGAGCATCTGTGAGTTGTTGACGTCTTGGTGCAAGGCCCTGAGCCACGTGCTGAGACTATATTCATGCACCAAGAGCCACGGGCTCTGCCCTTGAGCTCTTACCATCCACTGGGAGCTGGCACTGCCCCTCTCACTCAAGCCCAGCAGAGGGCATGAACCCTTTGGCCCCAACTCCACGGACACGTTCTGAAGTCCTTGCAGGGCCTTCCTCATCTTGCTCAGAGGTGTTCTGGACAGGCCAGGTGACTGCTCTAGAGGCCAGAGTTGGAGTGCCCACCATACTGGGAACCACTGGACTGTGAGGTCCACCTGGCCACATTCTACACACAGCATGGTCTCCTGATTCATGAGACACTGTCCAGAGGGGCCAACGTACTCTCTGCCGCTACCTGGCAGGGCCCACCCTGTGCAAGAGACCTGGGCAGTGCCTTTCAGCCTGGTTCCTACTGGACACATGCTCTGCACCAGCCCAGGGCTTAGTGGGCCTCCCTGGCTTCTGCTCTCCCAGGGCCTTCCTCTAAGGGCAGGGGTCTCTGGAGGTGGACACAAATGAACACGCATCACTGAAACGCTACTGCTGCTGCTATGTTGTTAAGACTCTTTCCTCTTTTTTTAAAATCACATTTAACCTGTAAGACGCAGCACCCAGGTCGTCTGTCAGAAGGGCATTAGAAAATCCATGACAAAACCCACGAGCATAGAGTCAGGAAGCCGTCTTCCTACCTTTAAGGAAACAGTCCTTGCTGCGGACGATGACAATCTTCTTCCCCAGCAGGCAAGCAGCACGGTGGAGCTCACAGTGGTTTTCGTAAACCCTCCCATCAGAGCCACACACGGGCATGTAGCTGGGACTGCAGGCCTCCAGGCACCGGCACTCGGGCTCCCCCGTCTCCCTGCTGAGCGTGCACCTGCTCCCGAGGCTGCAGAACTTCTTCCTGCAGGAGGCCGGCAGCCCACGGTGGCCAGAAAGCCCTGCCAGGCACACAAACACAGAAGGTCGGCTGTGAGCACGCAGGGGTGTGTGGCACGGCCCACCTGTGTGGCTCTTTCAGGCTGTGGTGAGCAGAGGCTGTGAAGCTGAGGCCTGGGGGCTTGGGCGCCCCATGGAGCCCCTGCCTCTCTGGCGGGGGTGCTACAAGCAGTGCCCTGCCTTGTAGAGCCCAGGTGTTTCGGCTGGCTCTCGCCAAACATCTCAGACACAACCCCTGCCCACCCTGGAAGGGAGGAGTAAACAGAGGGCCACACGGAGCTGGCAAAGTACCGGTGGACCCTGCTGACCGAGCGGAGGAGGGCTTTCCAAGGGACAGAGGGCTTGAGCCAAGGCTCCCATAACCACAGCGCAGGGAGCACTTGCCTGTCTCTGGGAGGAGACGGTGTGGGTTGGGGGGATAAGGGTAGCAAGGCGTGGTTCTGCCTTATAGACTCAGACAGCCAAGCAGAGGCGTTTTGGTCTGATATGTTAGGGACTGGGGAGCCGTGGTGGGGTCTAGGGAGTAAGTGTGGAGTAAGGAGAAAATGGTACTCTTTTTTTTTTGGCGGTAAACGGGCCTCTCACTGTTGCGGTCTCTCCCATTGCGGAGCACAGGCTCCGGACGCGCAGGCTCAGTGGCCATGGCTCACGGGCCCAGCCGCGCCGCGGCACATGGGATCTTCCCAGACCGGGGCACGAAACCCGTATCCCCTGCATCAGCAGGTGGACTCTCAGCCACTGCGCCATCAGGGAAGCCCGAAAATGGTACTCTTTAAGTGTTCAGGATCGGGGGGCAGTCAAGGCAGGGAGGCCAGAAGTTGACCTATTCCTCTGAGGAGAATACAGTTCTCTAGGACACAACAGCAGTGGTGGCACCAGCAGCCTTTGTCCACTGCTCAGTCCTTCCTAGCACAATACTGCAGCCTGCAGCCGTGGGCAAGAAGGCTGAGACCATGGAAACAGCAGCTACTGTGTTCCTTTGGGTCTCACACTTGCCATGTTGTTGTGTGTCTCCTGCACCCAACACATGCCCATAGTGATCTCAGGCAGTGGTGTCCAGAGCTCACACACCAAAGCAGCAGGACAGCTGGTAGAGTGGCTTATTGCTGAAAAGGTACACTTACATGGAGGGCCAAATAAGCACCTACCACCAACGTGACACTCCTCCAAAGAGTCCAGAAAACTGGATGATTGCCACGTGGCATTAATGGCAACAGATAGGAAATTGAGAATTATAAAGGGATACCAAGACACAAATAATTAAAACATGAATGCAGATTTTATGGCCACAGGAGTCTTTGCTTTTAAGTTTTAATTAAATCTTCTTCAAAATATTGGCAAGACAGAATGGCCTGGGCCGTCAAGACTGAACTTTCAGCCTCAACTCCTACCCCATGGGATTAAAATGCCTAAGGAGAAAAAACCTTGTTTTTGGTTGAGTCTGTTTTTCATCATTATAGATTTGAAAAGAAAAAGTCAGTTATCGGTAGATTAACTGCTTGATTCAATAACTCATTTAAATTCCTCCAGCCTTGGAAAGCTGAGAAATATTGACTTTTTCTTGAATCATAATAAACTAGAAGGTCAAAATATCTCTGAGCAGTATAAAAGTGCAGATTGTAAGTGGGCGTGGCAATCTCCTTTATCCACTTGGCTAACCGTTGGCGTGTCACCGCGAAGGCTAGGTGGCATTCACTGGCCCCAGCATGCACCCTCCTGTCAAGGCTGACAGGCGGTGGGGAGCCAAGGCACTCGGCAGTGGAAGGCTCTGGGCTGGAGGCCCTTCACCCACGGTGTTTATGGCTGCTTTGCCACGGAGTGTGTTTGATTAGTATGATTCTCCTGGGTTATTGGAAAATGGGTTATCCTGGAGAGCACCAGAGGCTACTGGAAGAAACTAACCAGCTCTAAAAATATCAGCCTTTGTTTCTTTCCCAAGTCAATGTCAGGACACAAAGTGCTGCCATTGTATCACTATTTTAATAAACTTCCCTGTGGGATGAGAAGGATACCCACTAGCCACCTCATTTTGAAGGAACAAAGCTCAACTTTCCGAGCCTCTGGTCTTTCAGTTCCTGCTTTGGTGCTTTTGCCCCGGCTGTGCTACCTGCCCAGACGGGGCTCTCTCTGGTACATCAGCTCCAATGCACCCTTGGGGTCCACTTCCTCCACCAGGTGCCTGCTACCACCTCCAGGCCTCAGGACGCCCCACAGGTGCAGGACCTTTGTCTTCTTGAGCCTGCCCCTCACTCAGGATTTAAGAAACACAATAGTTTTCAAAGCTGTTCTCCCTAACTGTTTCGGTGCTTAACCCCCAGGCTAGCAACTGTCCGTAGAGGTGGGCCTCCTCTGGGGTAAAGGGGACTAGAACCAGGAATGGCAGTGCAGTGAGGCCCTTCAGAGACCACCTAATCCAGTGCAGGCATCAAAGGAAGGCCAGTGAGCTGTGGACAGGGGTGGGGAAAATCCTCTCTACCTGATCCTATCCCCTCTGAGATGCCTACATGCCCAGGCTGCACCCAACACCTCTGAGGACCAGCGCTGCACGTGGCGCTTCTGACACCCAGGTTTGATCATCCTGCAGGTGTGGCTCTGAGCGCCTCCCCCAGGCTGTGCTCTGAGGGGTCAGTGTTAAGAAAACAGTTGTGCCAACCTGTGCTCATCGAAGTGGCCAAGAACACTCAGGTTCTCTCTGACATGGAAGTGGGCTGTTGGCAAATATTTGATTCCTAATTATTTGCAATTAAGACAAAAGTACCTTGAAAGCCCTGCACCTGCCCTTCCCAGTCTGTGGCCAGTAGGCCCCCTGACAAGCGGAGAATGCCGTGCATGGGGGCAGCCTGGGGTCCTGACCCTGGCCCCCGAGATGCCGGCCAAGCGTGGTTTCATTAAATGAGCCCCTTGTCACCACTTCCTCCTTGTTATGAAAACAGAATGAAATCCTCCCTCCTACCAGGACGATGATAAAACAGTAATGGGAAAGGTAACCAAGTGAGACTGCCAGCAACTGCCTACAGTATTTATGAGGATGGCCATGATGCCTGAAAAAGATATAATGTGCTTAATTTATAGTCATAAAGAAAGTCATTTACCCAGGTTAGAAACTGATCATCTCACCAAATAAGCTGCTTTTCAACACTAATTAAATGTACCGAACATGGTCAGACATGGGAATTGTTACGTGAAAGTGATGGTGGCAGAAGAAACAAGTCCATTTGTACCAGTCGGTGCTAAAGCCTCCCTCTGCAATTCAAATAAGGATTCTCGATTTGACCGCCACAGACCAGGGATCTGCAGGTGGTGGAGGTTAGCCGTGGTGGAGTCAAGCCCGCCCGACCCCAGGGGAGGGATCAGAGGGAGAAGCCTTTCTCCTTCGCCCAGAGCAGGAAGCCTCCTTCCTTGGTTTCTCACCTCTGACCACAGCACAGAGCACAGACAGTTCAGTTATTTTGCCCCCAAACTCTGACTCAGTCTCTGAAACTGGTTCTTCACACAGAGTAAACCAGTGAGCTCTCCCCTCTCAGAGATCATGCCCTGAGTGGCACACAAGGGGAAACCCCTTCTAGTTCCGCTTTGGGATGCTAATTCCACTTCGGGCATGCTTGCCCAGGGCAGCATTTCACCTGAGAACTTGTCCTTGGCTTGCCTACTGAGGGGAGCCCCTCCCCTTTCCCAGCCTGCGGAGGTCATTCTAGGTTTCTGTGGGCGGTGCTGCCTAGACCCCCTCCGGCCGGCCTCAGTGTCCCAGCAAAGGGCTGGGGCTGAGACGCCCACTACCTCGCCCCACCCCTCCACAAAGCCACAGTGAGGCGATGGCTTGGCTCTACGGTGGCTGCACACTCTGCAGGGCCCAAGGCCAAGAAGAGTGGGATGTGGACGCGGAAGATGAGAGGCGACAGGTGCAGCCCCAAGTACTGGCTGCCCTGCATGCTGATGGCCTCACTGTTGCCTGCCGTGAACACCTGTCTGGCACCACAGCGGTCTCCAGCTTCTGCAGACAGAAGGTATTTGCACAGGAATGAGGGGCCCACCTGTCAGCAGACATAGCCCCTTACACACAGATTATATGCTTTATTTTCTGTGCATTGATATGGACCCACCGGGGAGCTGAAGCCCATATCCTGTGTCATGGTCAGGTTCTTTAAAGACCTAGAGTGAAGAGTGGTGTGTGTACAGAGGTGTAGCTATGTGGGCTGTATCAGGCAGGGGCTGAAGGTGATGATCCCAGTACGTGTCCCTACCTCATAGCCCCAGACATGCCCATGGTGGTCTGGAGACAGAGCGTCTGGTAAACTTTGACTCTGTTTAGCAGAGACCATGCAAGTGCCTTGGAGGTGGCTGCAGAATTTGGGTTTATGCGAGAGCAAGGCAGAGACCCAGGTCTGCAGCCAGTGCCGTTTCTACACACCAGATGCAGTGGGTGGTAACAACAGGGTGCTTCAGGAGTGCCTGCCGGCCAGCCCTCCAACCACCTATTCATCCAACAAATACTTACGGAGCACCTCCCATGGGCCAGACCCTATTCTAGGTGCTGGGGACACAAGGCAGACTGGGACACTGTCCTCAGGGCACTGACAGTACAGTGCAGGAAGACACACGAGAGCGTGAACAGGCAAACACACACACACAAGACAAATGTGGGTTGGGGAAAAGGCCAGGAATGAGTTAAATAGGGCGCTGCGGTGGGCTGGCTTTCATCTGAGGTCAGGGAAGCCTTCTTTTTTTGGCGGGGGGGGGGCTTTCATTTTACTTTATTTATTTATATTTTTTAACATCTTTACTGGAGTATAATTGCTTTACAATGGTGTGTTAGTTTCTGCTTTAGAACAAAGTGAATCAGCTATACATAAACATATATCCCCATATATCCTCCCTCTTGCGTCTCCCTCCCACCCTCCCTATCCCACCCCTCTAGGTGGTCACAAAGCACCGAGCTGATCTCCCTGTGCTATGCGGCTGCTTCCCACTAGCTATCTATTTTACGTTTGGTAGTGTATATATGTCCATGCCACTCTCTCACTTCGACCCAGCTTACCCTTCCCCCTCCCCGTGTCCTCAAGTCCATTCTCTACGTCTGCATCTTTATTCCTGTCCTGCCCCTAGGTTCGTCAGAACCTTTTTTTTTTTTTTTTTTAGATTCCATATATATGTGTTAACATACGGTATTTGTTTTTCCCTTTCTGACTTACTTCACTCTGTATGACAGTCTCTAGGTCCATCCACCTCACTACAAATAACTCAATTTCATTTCTTTTTATGGCTGAGTAATATTCCATTGTATATATGTGCCACATCTTCTTTATCCATTCATCTGTTGATGGACACTTAGGTTGCTTCCATATCCTGGCTATTGTAAATAGAGCTGCAATGAACATTGCGGTACATGACTTTTTTGAATTATGGTTTTCTCTGGGTATATGAACAGTAGTGGGATTGCTGGGTCCTATGGTAGTTCTATTTTTAGTTTTTTAAGGAACCTCCATACTGTTCTCCATAGTGGCTGTATCAATTTACATTTCCACCAACAGTGCAAGAGGGTTTCCTTTTCTCCACACCCTCTCCAGCATTTATAGTTTGTAGATTTTTTGATGATGGCCATTCTGACTGGTGTGAGGTGATAACTCATTGTAGTTTTGATTTGCGTTTCTCTAATGGTTAGTGATGTTGGGCATCCTTTCATGTGTTTGTTGGCAATCTGTATATCTTCTTTGGAGAAATGTCTATTTAGGTCTTCTGCCTTGAGAACATGAGATTTGATCTGAGACCTGAAAGTCAGAGGGCAGAGCCCCGGGCCGGGGAGAGAACAGCAGCCTGGGGGCCCAGAGCCCTGTGTACAGAGCAAGGGGGCGGCACAGGGAGAGGCCTGGATTGCTCCCAGGCATACCTCACTGGGGCAGAACCAGTCTGTAGAGTCAAATTTGCCGCCTTGCCCAGCTGTACCCAGGGAAGTGGGGTGACTCTGGTTCCCTGGAAGCCTGCAGTCAGCTCTTGGGAACTGAGTGTTGAGGGGGGGCGCCCATCTCCTGGTGTTCAGCACCCTAGCTCCACGCCTGGCTGAAAGGGCCCGTCCTCAAACACTCTCACAGGCCACAAGGCTCTTAGCACCTCACAGGCTGCTGGCGGGGACGAGAAAAGCTCTCCTGGTCTCTCAGCACTGGCTCCCTTGGTGGCAACCTCCATATTCTCTGGGTGACCTGAGTACTGCAGCTGCCCTGGGTCCACCTCTGCCCTGAAAAGTCTCATTCACGCTCAAGGGATGGAAAGAGAATCTGCAATTCCTCCCAGGGAGATGTGCATTTCCAGTAGTACCCAGCCGGGGGGCTGTTGCTTAAAGTAACTCCTAGTTACTGAGTAAACGGTAATCTCCTGTTTACTGAGGTGTGCCAATGGCCAGGCACCATGCCTAACACTTACATGAGCTCATCTAATCCTCATTTCATCCTCGTAACAGCCCCGTGAAGTAGACATACAGGCCTCACTCTGAATGTATTTGTGGCATGTATATGTGCCCATTTTACAGACTGGGAAATACGAGTCAGGCAGTGACATGCCTATGGTCAGAGAGCAAGTAGGTTGTAGGTGGTACAGCCTAGATTTGAATGAGTCTCGCCTCAAATCCCTCGGACTTGGGATGATCTGCTCAGTCAGGAATACGATCCCTGCCTCAAGGAACTCAGGCCAGGAGGGTTCAGATGTCCATAGTCTGAGCTTCTCCAACATCAGGACACATACAAATGTCAGCAGCCCTGGCCGGTAGGCTCTCTGCTGCTCACACACGCCAAGAATATGCAGCTACGAGGCCAATTTAGCAAATTCTCTTGAGGGCTGGAGGTTTACAGAGTCACAGGAGGAAGCGCTGCTTGGATCTTCGAACATCGAATCCCAAACCCACTCCTCAAGCACGGACATCGGGTCCGTGACCCCCTCCCTCCATTATGATGTCTTCCAGCTTCAGTGGCCCCCTGCCCCCCTCCTCTGGGCTTTTCCCCTGAAATTGTTCAGGTGACTAGTGGGCAGATGTGATGTTCTCTCAGTGACCACACAGCACAGCCTAAGCCCAGAGCACTGTGTGTTTCATGAAAATGGAAGTTTGACCAGCTCGGAAACACGTGACCAATTTTCCAGCTCCCAAAGCTTAACAGAAATACATGGTTACCCATCGCTGGAAGGTAACTTAACCTGTTCTGTGTATGGCTCACAGATACTAAATTAAGGTCTGATCAATTGGCTTCAAAACACACCACTAAGTCAAAGCTAGAAATGCCTGGCACACGGAGAGAGGAAGGAGGACCTTTAACCCTCAGCAGGCTCTCAGTTCTGCCTGAGGAATTCGATTCTAACCAATTCTACATCAAACCAAAACACAGAGTAGGATGCTACACACTGTCCAAGGTCCCTGGGCAGGGCCTCTGGAGGCAGTTATTTCCAGTCAGGGATGAAGAACATAAGTGCCAAAGTATACTTTCCAAAAACTTGAAAACAGGACTCTGATGAGAATACAAAATGAGCAAGTGTTAAAGATTTATTCAACTCAGTAATGAGGGACCTGCAAGAGGGTGAAGCTGGTTCAAAGGAGAGTTGGAGGATGTATACAGGCATTGGAGAGAGAAGGTGGGATGAGATAGCCAGGAGAGGCACACCACCAGGTAATGACCTACAAGGCAAGAACACCATACCGTTTGGGGGTTATTTTTTCCACCAGAAAGAAATAGTTTGCATCTTTACTGGAAACAAATCTGTAAGTTAACATGTAACTGCATAGTCTGGGTCTTTAATTAACACAAAATAGTGAGTTGAACAAAGATACAACTCCCTAGCATGGATCAGTATATCATTTTTATACTGCTAAACCATGTTCCCATATGACACGGGGAGAACTTGCCACCCTCCCTTGTCCTTATTCCCAAGCTCTGGATAATTTTCCCAATGCCACAAAGTGCCTACAGACGTCATCTGAGTCGGCTGCCAGGACTTTCACCCTTGCCTCCTACCTGGGGCAGCTCCTTCCTCTGGAGCCCCCAGCCTCTCAAAAGACCCCAGAGGGAGGAAATGAGACCCCAAACCACTGAGCTCAGCTCTGCTGAACTCTCACATGCGTAAAGGCACCTGGTGTGGGAGGGTGAGAACAAGCTGGAGCCGGTCGGGTGTGAGTGAACCCATCCTAGTGCTCACGTGAGCCCTGAACCACATCTGGGTTTCAAGCAACCCGCGGTTAAACCTCACATTGACCCTGCCCTGGGCTCCTGGCCTTGTTAGCTGTGTGATTCCAGGCAAGTTCCCCACCCTCTTTTCCCTCTAATTTAAAAATGAAGATAACAATGGTTTGCCCTTTACAGGATTTTTTTTTTTTTTTTAGGATTAAATGAGCTGATTCATGTGAAGGGCTTGGCACATAGTAAGTGTTCAATTCAGACATTTGGAATTACTGACAGGTTGAATAAATAAGACTGAAAAATAAGAAGCCATTTGGTTTTACTGATACAAGTGTATATAAGCGTGGGCTGGTTACAGTCTTCAGAAGGCCTGCCTTAAAGAAAAGGGGAGCATATTTATATTGAAAGTATTGCCTGGTTTTAAGAGGCAGACTCGCAATAGCATGCTTCATAATATCTCGAGGAAATGCTTCCCTTGCAGTTTCTCTTACATTGGAAGTTTGCTTGACCCAAGTAAAGTCTGCCCAGCTTCTGAGGGAGTCTGAAATCACACATTCTCAGGGCACAGTGAACAGCACTGTCCTGGAGCCCAAATGCAGCAGGATCCACTCCATACCTCAGGGTCCCTGCCAGGCGAGCCCAGAGCTCAGTTTCAAAGGTAGCCACGGCACGGGCCCTGGTCCTGTGAACGCCTCAGGCCCACTTACCTCAGTCAGTCCTGGTGTATCTCTCCCCTCTGGGAGTCCTTTGCACCGTTATGCCATCTCTCGCTCTATATTGTATGATGATAGTAAAGCTACCTGACTCACGATTTCTAAGAGCTTTCTCCCTGGGGCCTCCCACAGGCATACTCCATTTAAAACGGGCTTCCAGACTGCCCGCCTGGAGCTTTTTCTAGCTGTTTGCCAGCATTCATCACTTCTCACCCCCTGCTCCTGTGGCTCCCCTGACAGAAGAGCAGGCCCTGGGGCAGGGCCTCCGCAGCCGGACTTCACAGTCACCCAGAGCTCCAGGGCGGGCATATGCGGTGGTCCCTGTGGTTTCAGGGCAAAGACCATGTTCTACTTCTGCTGTTCAGAGCTCGGCACAGGGCCTGGCACAGAGTGGGTTGTGGAAAACGCCAGGTGAAAGACAGAATCTGATTAGGACACTACAGAGACCCAAGACGGCTTGCTAGGGATCTGAGTAATCAGAAATCAATGGTTCCAAAGAAACAGACATGGCGACACAATGAGTAATAGAAGGAGTGGAGACTGTGGACAGCATTTGGGTGGGAGACTAAGAGACCTGGGTTCTGTCTGGGTTCTATCAAAGCAAGTCTCTTTCACACCTGAGCCGCAGTTTCCTTATCGGTAACAAGAGGCAGTGTCTAGAAATTCCTTGAGACTGAATTTAGGGTGTCTGTAAAAGCCTGTGTTCTAACTTGCACATCTTTTGGCTGTAATAAAACTACAATAATCCCTTCTTTTTCTTTTTGCCTCTATTTGCCCTATCAAGTTATTTCAACTGGCCTCTGAAGGGTTATTTCAGAGGCTAACTTGGGAGGAAAAGTTGCATAAAAATGTGAAGCACAATAGGATTTTTGCCCTTGGGAGAGTTTATTTTACAAAACGGTTTTGTTTTAGAGTACTTCCTCCAAATATATTCCTATCCCCAAGTTCCCGTTCCTCTCCAGTTCGCATCTGTCTTATTCTCTGTCACCAGGGCCCTCATTTTTCCTCCTGGTACCGAGCTCCCTTGTCACTTTCTCTAGCTCCTCGGGGCTCCCTGTGTCTTCCAGCTGAGAGGGCCAGTTGTTGCTGCTTTCAGTGGGTCTTCACTCTCTCCCTGATGCCTCATTATGTGGGTTTGTTCGTGCTTCTCCATCAACTAATGATTCAAGGCCATGACACCTCGGACTGCCTCCAATTATTTCAAGGATTATTGTGAAGACACTCAGCGTGAGCCACCAGGATACTCCCCAACACTTTAGACCTATGACCGCAGAGGGGATGCTAAATCCTTCTAGGGCCCTTTACCTGCTGTACAAGTGCTGCCCCCAGGTCAACACATTATCTTGGTAGATCACTGGTCTTTAATGTATATCATAAACAGAGAGAATAATACGTACTTCTTGACCATTCTTTTAAAGAAAAAATGAAGCACAATGAAAACATCTAATCTTAGCACAGAAAAATTTAGTACTTTCAATCAGAAGGGCATCAGTTTCTCCTCTCAAAGATCTGCCCTTTTCTCTCATTGGGATTAGCAGACATAAAAATATTTGCTGGATAATATCAAAATAAAGCTTAGTAATAGTATCAAATAGGTAATTCCATTTCTCCTCTGGTTTGCCTGAACCAAGTGGCTGCTGAGGCCTCTGGCAGGTGGGCCTAAGGGCTCAGGGAGGCTGGCTACCCTGGCTGAATGGGTCTCCCCCCGAGACCAGGAGAGCACATGCTGACCAGAGAGCAGGAGGCTTCTTCCGGGTGTCTCCGCAGGGCCTCGACAACCTGTCTACTTCCACATAAAGGCCCTCAGGACCAGCCACCCCCTATCAGGGCCTATCTGGGAGACCACTACTGCATTAGAGTCCTTCAGCGTCTGAACTTGAGCTCCAGTGAGCAGGCAGTGGACAATAACCACGCACACTAGGAGGTCCAGCCTCCAGGGGGAGGAAGAACAACCAGAATCAGAGCTGCTGGAGAAGGATAACAACTTCAACAGAGACAACAAACTATCAAAACTCCAGGAGAAGTGACTACAGCACAGAGAAGGTTTTCAAGAGAGTTGTGATTTTTTTTTTTTTTAAAACAGGGCTTTCAGAATGAGTGTTGTTTTTTTTTTTTTTTTTAAACGGCTACAAATGCTTGGCTTATTTATTTATTTATTTATGTCTGTGTTGGGTCTTAATTTCTGTGTGAGGGCTTTCTCTAGTTGTAGCAAGCGGGGGCCACTCTTCATCGCGGTGCGCGGGCCTCTCACTATCGCGGCCTCTCTTGTTGCGGAGCACAGGCTCCAGACGCGCAGGCTCAGTAGTTGTGGCTCACGGGCCTAGTTGCCCTGCAGCATGTGGGATCTTCCCAGACCAGGGCTCGAACCCGTGTCCCCTGCATTAGCAGGCAGATTCTCAACCACTGCGCCACCAGGGAAGCCCGAGAGTTGTGATTTTTGAACCAAAAAGAAAATCAGAGGAAGTAAAAAAGAGAATGGTCAGTATTGGGACTCAAATTAGTGGCCTCCAAGATCAAGTAGAGTACATATCTCAAAGCCCAGAGCAAAAATAGAAAAAAGCTCTAAAATACAGTAGTCATTCTAAATAAAAACTTTAAGGAAAAAAGGCACAGAGGACAATTTCCAAATACATCCTTTTAAATGACCAACCACTGTTTCAATTAAAAATCAGGAGCCAGACAGGGATACTTGTCATCACCATTTTTATTCATAAAGGAAGTGTAGTAAGACAAGAAAATGAAATATTAGTAAAAATTTGGAAAAGACAACTAACAATTATCTCTTTTTGCTGATTGTATATCTATATACTTAGAAAACCAAGGGGCACTAGTGCAAAGATATGAAAGTTTTAAGAGAATTATTATGATGTGGTTGGACAGATGATAAATATGCCAAAATTAACCATTCTTTTCTTCACTAGCAAAATAATTAGAAATGGGAAAGGGAAAATAGTCCACTCATAATAAAGATAAGACTATAAAAGATAAGACTATATTAGCCCCAGATAACCAAGAAAAATAAGAAAAAGAATAATGAAGGGGGATGTGCCTTTCCAGATATCAGAACATCAAACCAGAAAGCTGCTATGATCAAATCAATATGATAACAACTGAGGAATAGACAGATCAATGACTGTAGTTGTGACAATAAAATAGAAGAGGGGATCCAGAGATAAATCCCTGTGTATCTGAAAATTCGATGTATGACAAGAGTGGCTACTGCATGGGGTGGGTACATGATAGTCATTTGATAAATGATGTTGGGGTACCTAGCTATCCACCTGGAATAAAATAACATCAGAACCCTATTTCACACCACATAAAAAGTCAAATTCAAGTAGCTGTAAATGTCTAAGTTATTCTTATTAAATAATGAGTGGATATAAAAGAACAGTTACACACTTTGTGGACAGCATAAGCGTTGCAGCACGATGAACAACTATGTACTCACCTACCCATTTAAAGAAAAAGAACAGTTTCATTAGTTTTGAGTTCCTCCGATACTATACCCTCATTTCCACTCAGAGGTAAACATTATCTGGATTTTTTTGTTTATTATTATTTTGCTTTTCTTTGTAGTTTGATCTCATCTTTGTATTTCTATGCAATATACTGCTTTTTTTTTACATGTTTCTGAACTTTACAGAAATGAATCACATTGTATTTATTTACCTGAGAAGTTACCTCTTTGCTCTTGCACTATGTTTTGTTTCATCCACATCGTTGCATATACCTGTAATTCATTTTCACTTATGTTGCCCATTGTACACACACGTCATTATTCATTTATATAGTCTATTTAGGTTGTTGATTGCCTTTTCCCATGGTCCTCTTTCTCTCTTTTGTTTCTTTATTTTGGATTGAATACTTCACCTGTCATTCTTTTTCTTCTAGTCATAAAAATTAAACATACTTTTTATTCTTCTACTCTTTACTCCATAAATTAAAAAATGTATAAACTAAACCAAGTCTAAAGTTAACCAATAACTTTACCCTCCACATGAAGAGCATATGAACTACAATCATTCCTTTCCTGACCTAAATATATGATAATAGTATATATTAATTCTATCCTTATTCCTCAAATTTTCTTAGTTGTGTTTGTCTAAAATATCCATTTTATCCTTGTTTTAAAGAGTCATTTATGCTGTGTAATTAATTCTATATTCATAGATTTTTCCTCTCAACTCAGTAAACATTTTATTCCCCTGCTTCTTGGCTTCCACTGTTGTTGAGATGTCAGCTGACAGCCTTTTCATTCTTTTGTAGGTAATCCATCTTTTCTCTTTGGATCATTTTAAGATCTTTCCTTTGGTTTTCTGCAGTTTCTCTATGATGTAAATATGCATATTTCTTTGCTTTTGTTCTGCCTATAATTCATTGGGTTTCCTGGAAGTGAGGATTCATGTCTTTCATCAATTTGTGGAACTCACAGCCATCTTCCTTTAGATACTGTCTCTGCTCCATTATTTCTCTCCTTTTTCAGGCATTCTGATTAGACATGTGTTACAAGTTCTCATTCTATCTCAATATCTCTTATCTCTTTCACCTTTCCCATATTTGGTTTCTCTGTGTTGCATTCTGTGTTATTTTTTCAAATTCATCTTCTAGCTCCTGAATCCCCTCTTTGGCTTTTTCTAGTCTATTCTTACATTCTCCCATTGAGTGTTTAACTTTGAATTTTTATTTCTAGAAGTTCTATTTAGTTCTTCATGAAGATGAATGGTCATCTGTAGAATCTATTGATTTTCAACCATATTCCAATCTTCAAAAAATATTAAACATACATATTTTATTCTCTGTGTTACTTTGCTATTTATGCTGGTTGTTACATGGTGCTTCCCCCCATGGTGTTTTAAGATTTTTTTTTTTTGAAGAATGAGCTCACATTTCCCGGAAGTTGATCTGTGAAAATTCAGGATGCACAGTTTGAAGATGGGCTCATCTTGATTGTGCCAGGCATTCAAGGACTCCATCATTCTGGGTTAAACTCAATTTTATGTTTGAGATTCTACAGACGACCTAGGTAGTTTGCATCTGAGCTACAATTTCTTGTGGAGATCAGCATATGGTTATATGTTATCATGGGACATTTTCCCTCTCTGCTCTCTAATTTTGTGCCAAGATTTGAGACAAGCACATTTTCTTGCACTTGCTTGGGACAGGGTGTGTTTCTTTCTTGTTTAACTCTCCACTGTGGATATAACCCTTTGGAGTTTCAGGTTTATAATGGGAAGGGGGAAATTTTTCCAAATATGTCCACCTTGGAAGGACCCTGGGATTTGTCCTTGCTGCCCTGAATTATGTTGGGTGTGAAAACCAAAGCTAAGGTTCACCCAGTTTGGCAAAAGCCCTCTAGGTAAAGCCAGCTTCATAGTTACATTACCTCTCTAGGTTTCTGATTTCAGTTGCTTTTTTAACCTGTAAGTATTCCTTACATTCTTACCAGCACATCAAAGCTGAAAAGAATGTATAAATATATTTCTCTGCCCATTGCCAGAGGCAGAAGTTAGATTATGACTTTAAAAAATTTTACATAACAATTTAAAAAACTGAGGTAAATACAGGGGTATGACATTCAACACAGCACTAGTTAGCTCTTTGGAAAGTGGCTGAGAACTGTTGTGCCACAGAAGAGACTCAGGAAAGGCTGGAGTCATTGCCAGATAGCCTATTGTAATTTTCCTGAGTCCACCTGCATGTTTAAAGCAAATTTAAGCCCTTCCATCACCAGAAAGTTAAAAATTAAACAGAAGTCTTTGAATGGGGTGCAGTGGAAAAAAAGAAAAAGACACAGTTGTCCCCAATAACCTATGTCCCTATCTGCCACCTCAAAGCCCAGAGCAGGTCCTCTCAGGAGCAGTATTTTTCTCAGTATACAGATGTGGCTGGTGACAAATACAAGGAGAGTGACTGGCTGCTTTTGGACCACTTGTGATAAAAGAAATAAAAAGATTGAGTTGAGTTTGAAGTATCTTCTGAATAAACAATGCCTTTAGGCACCGTGTGGGTCTCCGACCTTTAATGTCATCTGATCTCTAGTTTATATTGACCAAAGCAAACCTGCTTTCGATTGGTCCTGCTCTCTGGAGGCAGCAGCATCAGAGTGGGGGCTTTACTCTCATCGACATATTTCTACCTAAAGCCTGGGCAGAAGTCACTCTGTAATAGGTGTTGGCTCAACCTTATTTACAGTGGCAAAATGGAACAATATTAAAAGTCAAAATATCCTTCAAAGCAGGTCTTATTAGCCAAAACAAAATTATTATTATTATTTTTTTTTTTTTTCTTTTTGCGGTATGTGGGCCTCTCACTGCTGTGGCCTCTCCCGTTGCGGAGCACAGGCTCCGGACGCGCAGGCCCAGCGGCCATGGCTCACGGGCCCAGCCGCTCCGCGGCATGTGGGATCCTCCCAGACCGGGGCACGAACCCGTATCCCCTGCATCGGCAGGCGGACTCTCAACCACTGCGCCACCAGGGAGGCCCCAAAATTATTTTTGATTTGTGACAACTAGCATACTTATCATCTCAACTCTAAACATGTCAGAATGACTTTTGCTTTTTTAACTGAAGGAGAGAAAATTCTAATGATATTTTAACTTCAAAACTTCATAGTTAAGAGGTAGGCAGCAAAGCATAGTGGTGGCCAGGTGGGGGGGTGGGGCACCACAAGGAAGGGGACCAAAGGATGATGGCCAAGTTGGTTCTGGTAGGCAGCTGCACTGGGCAGTGGCAAGGTGGAATAAGGACCCACAGAGGAAGGTGGGGTCAGGACATTATGTTATATACAGAGGGACCTAGTAATGAATGAATACCTTGAGGATAATGGGAGCCAGGTTTCTCACTGAAGAAGAGAGTTATAAATATGAAAAGAGGGAAGCTAGCAGGAACCCTACAGAATGAACCCTGTATATATCTATGTGTGTGTGTGCGTGTGTGTGTGTATTTCCTGTATCTCTTTTCTGAGAGGGTCCAGGAGCAGCAAAACTCCAGTGGCAAGGAGCACATTTTACTCTCAGTCTTGGTTTCTAAATGCAATTCACCACTAATGGGAACCAAAGCTCTTTGAAGAAATGGCTTATTCCAGAGAAGGGGCAGGGAAAGCATATGAAGAGCCCAGAATATCTTGTTGTGCCAGAAAGTAAGGAAAAACTTTCTTACATATCAAAAGATGGGACACATCAAAAGACACAGAAGCTAGTTTGAAGAAGCTCCCACTGGCCAAATCTGGGATATTTGGGGCATGAAAATAAATAATGACAGCAGCAGATAATATCCCATTGAATAAACAGAAATCTACAAATCCACACTGATTTTTAAAAAGTGAGCAAATAAATGGAGAAACAGAAAATTCTTCCAGTAGATTACAGTAGAATTACAGTAGAATTTCAATTAATAAAAGTAGAAGAAATCAAGGAATTAGAGAATTTTCATTTGGCAATGATAGTACTAATTATTTCAAACCAAAACAAATCAATAAATGCTAAAACTAGTGGGTGAAAGAGGAATAACAGGATATTTACATAGTTTCAAAATAGCTCATCAGAAAACATTTATTAGTTTTAAAGGAAAACCGAGCAACTTTGCAGTGGAGAAAGCTGGAGATATTACTTTATTCAAGTGATCAGAGTTAACATCACCAGTGATGGGAGAAGTTGACATCAATTCTTAATTGCTGGGATGCAGGAGAAGTGCTCATCATAACTTCACTTATATTCTTGCCAAAAATTCATAACCTCAATGTAGTCACAAGGAAACATCAGAAAAACCCAAATTGAGAGACACTATTAAAATGACTGGCCTATAATTTTAAAAAATGTTAAGGATATGAAGGTCAAGGAAGGATTGAAGAACTGTTCTGAATTGAAGCAGGCTGAAGATAGATGACAGCCAAATGTAATGGGTGATCTGGTGTGAATTCTCTTACTAAAAAGGATGTTGTTAGGACAGTCGGCAAAAGTTGAATGGGGTCTTTTGTGAAGTATATGAGAGTTCTTTGTACTGTTCTTACAATTTTCCAGTAATATGGACAATATTTTTTAAAATAGGGCATCTTAAATTTCAGACAGAATTATACTTCTGTATAGGACAGAAATTTCCAAAAGATTGTTGTCCCCATTATAACAACAAAAAAACCCAGAAGGACTAAAATTCATATCTTTCTTAAAGTCGTGTGACAGTAATGATGGAATATATGTCTAAGTGAACCAAATTCAGAGAAGAACAAGCCTTTAATAGAACTGAATATACAATATATGAAATAAAGGATTTACTAGCTGGACTTTAATAAGAATAAGCTGACTGGACACAGAAGATAATGAGATCAGCAAATTCCTAGATAAGTCAATAATAAAAATGACTGAAGCACAGAGAAGAAAAGTAGTGAAAAAAAATTGAACAGATCACCAGAGAGCTGGGGGATAATCTGAATAGGACTAACGTACATGTAATTGGAGTTTAAGGAGAGGAGAGAAAGAATAGGGCAAAGGGAATATTTCAAAAGATATTGGCTAAAATTTAAAAAACTGACTCAACCCATGACACGGGAGGTAAGAGTATTCAAGGGAAAAAGACAGTCTCTTCAATAAGTGGTGCTGGGAAAACTGGACAACTACATGTTAAAGAATGAAATTAGAACACTTCCTAACACCATACACAAAAATAAACTCAAAATGGATTAAAGACCTAAATGTAAGGCCAGATACTATATAACTCTTGGAGGAAAACATAGGCAGAACACTCTCTGACATAAATCGAAGCAAGATCTTTTATGATCCACCTCCTAGAGTGATGAAAACAAAAACAAAAATAAACAAATGGGACCTAATTAAACTTAAAAGCTTTTGTACAGCAAAGGAAACCATAAACAAAATGAAAAGACAACCCACAGAATGGGAGGAGATATTTGCAAATGAAGGGACTGACAAGGGATTAATCTCCAAAATATACAAATAGCTTATGCAGCTCAATATCAAAAAACCCCACAAATAACCCAATCAAAAAATGGGCAGAAGATCTAAATAGACATTTCTCCAAAGAAGACAGACAGATGGCCAAAAGCACGTGAAAAGATGCTCAATATCACTAATTACTAGAGAAATGCAAATCAAAACTATAGTGAGGTACCACCTCACACTGGTCAGAATGGCCATCATCAAAAAATATACAAAAAATAAATGTTGGAGAGGGTGTGGAGAAAAGGGAATCCTTCTACACTGTTGGTGGGAATGTAAACTGGTACAACCATTATGGAGAACAGTATGGAGGTTCCTTAAAAAACTGAAAATAGAGCTACCATATGATCCAGCAATTCCACTCCTGGGCATAGGAGAAAACCATAATTCAAAAAGATACAGGCACCTCAAGGTTCATTGCAGCACTATTTACAATAGCCAGGACATGGAAGCAACTTAAATGTCCATCGACAGAAGAATGGATAAAGAAGATGTGGTACATATATACAATGGAATATTACTCAGCCATACAAAAGAAGGAAATAATGCCATTTGAAGCAACATGGATAGACCTAGAGATTGTCATACTGAGTGAAGTAAGTCAGACAGAGAAGGACAAATATTGTATGATATTGCTTATATGTGGAATCTAAAAAAAACGGCACAAATGAACTTATCTATAAAACAGAAATAGAGTCACAGATGTAGCAAACAATCTTATGGTCACCAGGAGGAAAAGAGGGAAGGATATATTGGGAGATTGGGATTGACATATACACACTACTGTATGTAAAATAGATAACTAATAAGGACCTACTGTGTAACACAGGGAACTCTACTCCAAACTCTGTAATGACCTATATGGGAAAAGAATCTGAAAAAAGAGTTGATATATGTATTCAATATACCTGATTCACTTTGCTGTACAGCAGAAAGTAACACAACATTGTAAATCAACTATACTCCAATAAAAATGAAAACAAACACAAAAAACAAAACAAACAAATGAAAAACCTGAAAGACATCAACCAAATATCCAAGAAGTTATGTAAACCAAAGCAAAAGGAACTCCAGCAAAGAAAACCACAAAGAAAACCATCATCAAACTACTGAAAACCAAATATAACAAGAAAATGTAAAAAGCAGCCAGAAGAAAAAAGGTGTATCACCTTCAAGAGAATAAGAAGAATGATGTTGGGACTTCCCTGGTGGTGCAGTGGTTAAGAATCTGCCTGCCAATGAAGGGGACACAGGTTCAAGCCCTGGTCTGGGAAGACCCCACATGCTGTGGAGCAACTAAACATGTGTGCCACAACTACTGAAGCCTGCGCGCCTAGAACCTGTCTCCACAACAGGAGAAGCCACTGCAAAGAGAAGCCCACGCACTGCAAAGAAGAGTAGCCCCTGCTCTCCGCAACTAGAGAAAGCCTACACACAGCAACAAAGACCCAGTGCAGCCAAAAACAAATAAATTAATTAATTAAAAAAAAAGAAGAATGATGTTTCATTTCTCATCAGAAATAAAGGAAGTCAAAAGACAATGAACAAAGCTTCTGCTTCAAGAAGGAAAAAGAAGAAAGAACACCGAAAGGAAGCAGAAGGAAGAAAAATAAATGTAATAAAATAAAGAATAAAGAAAAAGAAAACACCAAAATAGAAAACATTCCCACCAGCAGTATATGAGTGTTCTGGTTCTCCCATATGCTTGCCAACACTTGCTATGATCAGTCTTTTAAACTTTAGGAATTCTAATAATATCCTTGTAGTTTTAATCTGTATTTCCTAATGGCTGATGATGTTGAGCATCTTTTTATGTGTTTGTGCGCTATCCATAAGTATTTATCCAAGAGAAATGAAAGCCTATGTCCACAAAGGACATGTACAAAAATATTCATAGGAGCTTTATTTATAATAGTCCCCAAACGGAAACAAACCTAATGTGCTTCAATAGGAATGACTAAGCAAACTGTGATGTGGTCATTCAATGAAATACTATTTAGCAATAAAAAGGAACGAACTGATTTACCAACAACAGGGAGAAAACTCAAGAACGTGATGCTGAGTGAAAGAAGTCAGACACCAAAGATTCCCTACTGTATAGCTCCACCTAATGAAGTTCAAGAATAGCTAAGCTAATCTATGGTGACCAGAACTGGAATAGTGGTTGCCTCTGCATGTGGGAGGGTTGACTGGAAAGGGACGTGAGATCACTTTCCAGGGTGATAGAAATGTTTAAAGTTTTGATTTGAGTAATGGTATATACATTTGTCACAAATTATTGACAAAGACCTATACATTTCATTGCACGTAAATTATACTTCAGTTAAGAAAGAATCCACATTCAGGTTTTACTTTTTTCAAGACAACACTTAAGATTAAATGATCACAAATGGAAATTTAAGAAATCTTTTCTATTGCTCCCAAATCTTACGCAGCAATGCCGGGAGCCAGCAGGGCCGCGATGACAAGCTGCTGGGGGATTTGAGCAGGAGGGTGATTCGATATGATTAATGCTTTTAAAATGGATTCTGTCTGCAGGGGGGAGGGTTGACTGAAATGGTGGCCAAAGGAGAAGCAGAGGGACCAGTTTAGGAGGCTGCTGGAGTTGCCAGAGCATCAGATGCCGTGGTCTGGACTAGGGGGTGGGACTGGGGGAGGAGCGGAGGGGCTTCTGTGCTGTTTTAGGCAGGGCTTGCTGTTACAGCAGGTGATGCTGTGAGTGAAGGAGAGGGTCAAGCTTCTTGCCCGATAACCAGGTGAAAGCTGCTTACTATCCACTGAGACGGGGAGAATGGGGGATGATCAGGTTTGGTCATAACATCAAGGGATTTGTTCCAACTGCACTAAGACTGAGGTGTCTATGAAATGTCCCAGCACAGAAAATCAAGGGGCAGTTGGCTTTGTGAGCCTGGAGTCCAGGAAATAAGTGTGAGTGGAGACAGAGATTTGCAAGATTTTTAAATCATGGGACTAGATGACATCACCCAGGGAAACAGTGTAGATAAAGAAGAAAAGAGGGTTAGCCTGAAAAAGTTATTCTTAGACAATTCTCAAGTATGGCAATTTGTGAAATTTAACAATTCCACCTCTGCAGTTAGGAAATTTGTGTTTAATTTGAAAACGATGTGTTTAATTAGGTTATTCAGGCTACCTTAAAAGAAACTCTTGCCAAAATTATTTTCTCTTTACGGGTACAAGTTGTTCCAGCTTAGAAACAACACCCGAGGTCCTCGGGACTTGGTTATTGTTCTAACGACTGAGGCTCCTGGTCTGGTGATCTGACAGCCTGAGGCCCAATGAACAGGGAACAGACTGGAGCTGCATGGCCTCCCTGCGGCCGAGCTCCAGCTGTGGCGTTTCCTGTACACAGTTTCTGTATGAGGACCATAAAGGAGAAAGATCCCCTCGTATTGCTGAAACATGTTGGAGCCGGCACACTGGCTTCGTCCTCGGACTGCACACAGCAACTTGTTCCTCAGCCGGTGTCTCTGACTCCTGTTTGACTATGCAGCACTGCTCACCTTGATGGGGGCGGCGCCCGGACCTGCATTCGTTTACATCAGCAGACGCTTCAGTCCTCAGCCCATTCAGGCAGCACCCCAGCTGTCCCATTTGTACTTTAGGAGCTGGAGTGTGCGCATCTTCCTCCCTGGGGGAGGCCCCCGCCTTGCACCCTCACGTAGCCCGGTGCCCCTGCTGAGGGACTGCACACCAGGGCTCCCCGCAGAGGAGATGCTCCACACATCTGTCCCAACCCTGAGGCAGGGATGCTGCCTGATTCTGCTACAACACAAGGAAATAAGGCCCTGCCACATGCAAATAGGAGCTTCCAAACAGCTGTGTGCTGGGGAGGGGGTGGCGATGGGGGGGAGACAGACAGGTGGAAGGAGACTATGAATGGGGACCAGAGTGGGGACGTGGGGTGGGTGGGGGCAGTGACAGCGCTGAAGGTGAGGGTGGCTGAGTAGCGGTGGGATGACTGTGGAGATGAAGGGGTGGTGGTCCACAGTAGTGAGGGAGAGGACAGTGGTGATGATGATAAAGGGGGTGAGAAACACAGACCATTCTCTTCCCCTCTGAGAAGGAGTCCCCTAAATGACAGGTGAGAGAGGCCAGGGGCCCTGCACAGGGCAGGAAAAAGATGGATATGACCGAGTATGAACCTTTTCACAAAAGAACACGCAATAGGTCCACAAAGGCTGGGGGCCCACAGGCCAGGACGAGAGGCCCCCCGTGCACACGGCCCACGTGCTGAGGCTGAGTGGGGAGGTGGGGGACAGCGCTGCGGTTCCAGTGGGTAACCAACCCACCCCATGTCACTGCTTGCTCCAGGGCCAAGGGCACTCGCAGATAAGCAGGGCCACGTCTGCCTCTGTGAAACCAGGATGGGCTGTCCACCAGAAAGGGCATTCTGTGTGACACCACTAGAGGAGTGCCTGTACCCTGGGTTTCAGGGACCCCGAGACCTGAGGCAGCCAGCCATTCCTGGGCACAGGGTGCCCCTGAACTTTATAGCAGTTCAAAAAAGTCAGTGCAGAAGGATTCCACTCACTGGTTACTAGTGGAGACCTGTGGGCAGTGCAGGAGGCCATGTCGGGAAAACTTATGAAATAATCATGTCAGAATGATGAAAACCTTCTCCTGGGACCAGCTGACAACACAGGAAGTTCACAGAAAATTTGAGAAATATACAACCTGACAGAAATGTTTTCAAGATGGGGAAAAAAGATATTTTTATTCAACACATTAGAGACAAGGAAATAGCATATTTTGAAGCACTCTGAGTTTGCAGCCACTCAGTTTTGATATTTAGACCATCTAGGGCACCTGGGTCCCCTCAGTTTGCTGGCCCACGCTGCCTCCCTGTTGGTGATGCTGCAATACCTGGCCCAACACCTGACAGGTTAGATGACAGTGTCCTCTGAAAGGCACCACTGCCCATCCCAGGCCAAAGGAAGGCTGGACTGGACAGGGGAGCTGGCAGTGCCCTGACCATGTGGTCACATGGGCCATTTTGGCTGAGTTCACTATGGACAGTTCCCATTTCTAGGCTCATTTCTAAACACCAGAGAAGGGAAAGAATGCTGGCTTTGGGGTCCAACAATCTTGAGCTCCTCATCTGGAAAATGGGAGAACAAACCTTACCCGGAGGTCAGCAGAGAAGAATACAATGAACATAAAACACCTGGCCCAACTCCCAGCATACCCCAGAAACATGCTAGATCTTTCTCCCTTCCCAATAAAAAGAGATTCCATTGAAAGGAAACATATAAAAACAAATCTATAGATCCTTTACATGAAATTTCTCATCTATATCAGATTGTGCTGAAATTTTAGCCGTGAATTAACCTATTTCAAGTGAACATTGATAGAAAAGATTGATGGGCTCACATTTACTGAGAAGTTACTATGCTCCAGACACTAGAAGTTCTTGACATAGATTTTCTTCATGGGTGATTGTGTTACCAATTTTTAAAAACACTTTGCTACAAAGGTTTTAGTTTGTGCATCTTTTTAATATTAAAATTTCATTCAAGTGACAAAAAAGAATGAGCTTTAGCTAAAGCCCAAGATTTGTTCCAGGAGCTGTTCTCAAGCTATTCAGATGGCCTGTCCCAACTGGTCTTACCCTTTATCAAGAGACCCAGATTAAGGCATCTTGACTGGCAGACATAAGACCAGGCCCATCCCAGTTGTCAAAGCTGTTAAACTGCCAGGCCTGAGGTTTAACAACTGTCCATAGCAGAAGCTGTGTTGAGATATTAAGAAAGAGGCATAAGGGAAAACTATTTTGAACGTGAGTTTAGATTGTTCAGCAGAAAACCTGGCAAAGTAATTAGCAGACTCCTGTGAGGAAAGATTTAAGGCCCAACTGACTCCTAAGACTTTCAAGACATCTGAATCTCCACTGCTGGAGATTCATTTCTTGTAATAGCCCTTCTGGGTTCCTCTCTGAAAGTATCAATTTGAACTTTAAGTTAAAGCATTCATTCATTCATTCATTCATTCACTTATTGAATAATTTTGTGTTCCTACATGGGCTAGGCACTACGTCCTGGGAATACAGCAGAGAACAGGACACACATGGACCCTGCCCTCAGAGCTTATGGCTACCATATACAGCTGTGCAGTTTGTGCACTGCACAATACGTCCAGTGGGGGATGAAATCTAGCTAGTTCATAGTCTATGTTTCCTGGCATTGGGTTGAATTTGTCTGGATGAAGGGACACTATTTTCTCTGCACAGAGTTGTCCTCTACTTGCCAAGCCAAGAACTGACAGCGCTCTGTTTGCCCACTGGGGGCACTTTTATTCTGATGTATATGCAAAGGCTGTGGAGGAGACGGTCCTGAACACATGGTCACAGGGCCGTGACAGTCTCACGGATGTCTCCACAGCCTGTTGGTTTGGGCAGAGGCCTCCCCCTGGCCCACAGCCAGGCCTCAATGGGAGAACGGAGACATGAAAAAGAGAGTCTGTGCTTGAGGTTGGGGTGAGGGGAAGGGAAGCAGGACCACTTGGGGGGGCTCCAGTCCTCCTGTCCAGTGTTGTGGACCTCACTGGGCAAGACCCTCCTCTCCCTGGCCTCGGCCCCCTGCTCTTCGGTTTAGGGGCAGGTGGAACTGGACTATTTGTGACTTCCCTTGCAGTTCTCATCTGCCCTTATTGGTCCACCGTCCCTGAGAGTAGGCCTCTGATCTCAAAAGAAACCATCCCTCCCAGGTAGGAATTCTTAAAACACAGAACGTGCTAACGGAATACTGAGTGTGGCCCTTTATGCCTGACCACAGGGAGGTCTTCCCCACCAAGGGAGTGAGCACAGAGCAGCTGGGAGCCTGAGGATGCAAGGAGGAGACCGGCCTCCCGCCCCTCCGTGGGGCTGTGCTGACTGACAGGACCAGTGGACTTGGGGCTCCTGTATAACGAGCCACTGTCGCTGCGTGGTGGCTCTGGGCAGATGGGCTGTGCTGCCCTGCTGGCTTGGAAGCTCCCTAATTGGAGAACAACCCGAAGGTGGTCTCCTGACAGAGATCATTAGGGGAGAGACTAACAATTCTGATTACTCATAACACAGCTCCCACGGCCAATTAACAGCAGAGGAGGCTGAACTGTATCATGGGCTGGGGGGATGATCTCTATGGCTTTGTGCCTTCTGACGGGGTAGGACAGCGGGCAGCTGCAGAGCAGAGGAAGTGGTGGCAGAAGGGGTGGCGGAGGCAGGGCTGGGGGAGGAATAATCTGCGAGCATCCGTCCTGCTGCGCCCCAACCTGCAGGTGGACAACCTGCCAATCCCTGATTTAATGACACATGGATAGAACCTCCAAGTCCCTTCGTCAGTTTAACAAACTCCACTGCCACCACAAGGTGAGAACCCAAACCCCGGATAAAATATCTCCTCCTTCCAAGAGTCAGCATGGGTTTTGGAAGGAGCAAGCCAGCGTTTCAGGATCTAAAACCAGCTCAGTCTCAGCAGGTCTTGTCACATTCTTGGCATTTGACTTCTGAGCTCAAAGGCTCAGGGGACATTTGGTTTTATTGAATCAGAAAATACACCAACGTTCCTTCTTATAGGCTGGCTCACATCGTCTCCTCCAGAAGGTCCCAGCAGTGTCACCAGAAGAGAGTCAGCCAGCCCTGGTTTACAACCTGCTTCTGCTTCTGCCAGCTGTGTGGACTTGGACCAGTCACACCTCTCTGGGCCTCAGTTTCTACAGCTGAAGAGCTAACAACCAGTACCTCGCCTAAGGGTAAGAGAGGGCTCACTCACAGCACTCAGAACATGGGGCCAGTAGAAGGTTCTCAGTACTTGGAAGGGCTCCTTGTTCTATCAGTTTCTTCAGCCAAACCCTATTCTAAAGGAATGAACCCAGAAGCCTGAGAGGACGGAGCCCCCCTGGGAGTAGCTGTAACTGTCCATCTCAGGGGCTTGCCTTTCCCCATTGGCAGGGCTGCCACCTTCTCTAGGGCTCCCCAAGCCCTGAGACATGGACTCCTTTTGGTGGGAGGGTGGGAGGGGGAGGGCTGTACAGGAACACTCCTCACCAGTGCTTCCTGCCAGGAGTGCACATAACTGGAGGGTCAGTGATGGGGGGGGGGGGTGTTCAGGCTAAAAATGCAGATTCCCAGACTCCATGTGTGGAGATTCTGATTCAGCAGTTCTGGGGCTGGGGCAGGTTCTGGGAGTGTGTGCCTTTTTAACAAGTGCCCTGGCTGAAGTTAGGTTGCAAAGCTGTGGACCACACGCAGAGAAGCCCCGCAGGGCTCCAGCTCCTGCAGTCGGGACACACAAGGCTTTGAGTTCCAGTGGGTCCCGGCCTCTCCCCTGACCTGGGCGGCGGCCCTGCTTGGGCCGAGGGCAACACACCGGCTCAGAGGTTTCACGCAGCACCAGAGAAGTGTGGGCCTCTGGGTCTCTCAGGGGAGGTGCAGAGGACATCTGCTTTCCATTAAGGATCTTTCCGGAAAGTCAGGTGTACACAGAGGGTAAGAGAGAGAGAGCTGGGGAGGTGGTTATTTCAAGGACTCTGCTGAGGCCCCTAATGGGAGAAGAATCACCCTCTAAAACCAGATGTCACCTTCTGTTAGATGCAAAGTTGCAAGTAATGTGTGACTAACAATGCCTGAGGTGTGCCAAATTGGGAATGAGTTACTTTTCAGAGAATGAATTTTAAGTGGATTTAAATTTATCCTGAAAAAACTCTCATTCTCACACACTTGTGCTCTGAAAAACTGTGGCATATGTATGAGGAACTGCAGCCAACGTGTGTGGCACCGGGCAGAGCTTCTGGTCTTTGGTACCTGGGTGCGTGAGACAGATGATGTAACCCGTCACACATGTCACGACGGGAGACAGACCTACTGCACCACCTGGGCTGTGATCCACGGCTCTTGTCTTGAGCCGGCGCCTTGCTGGCCTCACCCTGCTGCCACCTCTGACTGGAACCGTGAGGGCCTCTGGAGAGGCCTGTGGGGAGGCCCTGCCAGGAGCCGACCAAACGGGAGAGACAGAGGGCGAGGGTGGAGGGGAGGGCTGGGGCAGGCCCGTTCCAGGTTCCAGTGGGTGGTCCACAGTGAAGCCCAGACATTCCTCCCATCAGAGACGCGTGAATGGCAGATGCTTTGCCGGTGCTCAGCTTGGCAGCAGTCGCCAGGCCCCGAGCACCTGGCAGCCCCATGCAAACAGGAAGCGACCGCCCAGGTGCCGGTGTGGGTGTGCCACGGGCAGGGGTGCTCGTCATCACGCGCTGCAGACCAGCCCTGCCCGTGACTGCAAACACGCACGCGGGCACTCCAACTCGGGATGCCCCTTTCTCTTTGGCCGTTAACCTTAATGCGACTCTTTAAAAGGATTTTTTCTGGGGATTTTCCCCAGTGCCCAGCCCAGGGCCAGCACACAGTGAGCTATGCCTGGCCCGCCGACTGGCTTCACTGTTAAGGGAGTAACTGTGATACACAAGCAGCGCTAGCTCTGTTACCACGTTAAATGCAAACATCATCATTCTAAGTTGCCTCCTTAAGTCCCAGTGGCATTTTTCAGAAATGAGTGAGTGCCTCCTTGTCCACAGGCAGGGATTTTAGTTTTCTCCTTCCTGCCTTAGAGATGGGCTCCTAAGGATACCACAAATGGGAAGAAATCAAACACTAGAGATTCCATAAAAGGTAATCTTGTGGAAATCTGGTCTCTGGAATGGCCTGACGTGGGTCCTGGGCGTAAACTGGTTTACCCCTTGGTGTCCCACGTCAGTGGAGACGGGCTCTCAGGAAGCACATCGCCCATAGAGCCACCAATGCTGAGGAGCTGCCCCCTTAATCCTCAGCTCAGAGAGCGGTGAGGATGACGACGGTGATAGCGCCGCATGGGCTGGGCTCTTACTGCGCACCAGGCTCTGTGCCAACGGCCCTGTGGGCATGACCTCATTTTATCCTCACAACAATCTCCTGAGGGGGGTTCTGGTATTCCCATGTTACAGGTGAGAAGACAGGCAGAGGGAGGATCCTATGCCGGGACTGCCTGGGGCCAGATCTTGTGTTCAGACCACCATCCAGGGAAATGGGAAGAAATAGGGTAGCGGTGACAGCAGTCACGCTGACAAAAGGGGTCCAGGATGGGGGCTGAGTCCAAGCTCTTCCTCCTTCCAGAACCTGCCTTGCTCAACATTAGGCCTGTCTTCTAAGGGTGGATCTCGAGGCTCCTAGGCTTCAAGACAGTTTAGGCCATCGGGGTTCACTGTGTTACAGGTGTCTGTATGCCCCAGGTTGCCCAGAGGAAACAGGACGGAGCAGGATAAACTTAGGACCCACTCCCTGTGAGGCATCGACTCTCAGTCTGTGGTCATGGTCCCTCAGTGACCTCCCAGAATCCACTGGCCCACACCACCCCAAGATATAACTCAATTAGAGGATAAGGTCCTTCCCCTCCTTTTTCAGGTTAATTGGGTCTGTACCATAGGTCACATATTCTTGCTTTCGGATCTCTGATTATTGATTAACGGCAGGTCACTGGTCACAGACAGACTGCATAGCATCAGCCTCTGAGATGTGAGCTGTACATAAATGCTCATAATTAGTGCTTGAGAAAGATTGGGTGGCCCCAAGATGCACAAAGCACTTGGGAAATGTGAGGTGCAATTTTTCCCTGTCCAGGCAATTTCCAAACTCTAGATATAAAGCTGTCTGGGTGTGGAATGTAAGTTGGAAGTAAGATTTTTCATACTAGGGGCAAACTTTACAAGAGAAGAATTGGAGAAAAACCAACTGAGTTAATTGTCTTTGTTTCACCTGCTGTTCCTAGGTACGTGGAGCTAGACATGCTTCTTCTGAAGCCTAGTATTGCTCCAGCCACGGTGGCCCTGTGGGGTGGGTCTCTTTGCTGTTTCTGCAAACACTTTGCTATCTCCTAGAGGTTGGGCTTAATGGGAAAGCAGCATTTGCAAAGGTTTTGGGGAGTGGCCCTGGGATGGTGATGTTTGTTGCCATAGAAATGAATACAAAGTCTCCAGTTCATCACTGTCATCTCAGCAGGGCCTGGAGAGGAATGGACAAGTCAGAGCCCTTATATGTTTGCTTACAGATGCAGTCATGAACTCACAAAAGAAGTGGAGGAATAACTGTTCAGGCATGCCTTAGCTCACTGCATGTGTTGTTTTAGCCAAACTCATATCAAACTCTTACTCTACAGAACAAGAGTGAAATATGACTTTCCAAAATAATAAGCTTCCTCCTTCCCTCCCACAAATTCCTGATGTGTATTTCAATAGGAGTCTACTTGGTAGAATTAGAAGTAACACAATCACTTGTGTTTTTCACCATTTCTTGAAGGACACACCCACAACTGGATGTAGAGATGCCTGGCTGGCCTTGTTTAACTGACTGGGTAATACTACAGAGAGTGGTCAAAGGCCTTAGAAAGCTTGTCCAGGAATGCATGGACAAAGCTTAGAGAAAAAGGGCACCTGATAAAGAAACGAATCCCCAGCACAGATCTAAGGCCCCACCGTTCCTGCAAAGTGGTGGTGAACAATCAAATTTGCTACAAAACTCTGTGGTAGACAATAGTTAAATAAGATCAGAATAAAACGTTGATGGGAAGAAAATAGGGTAACACAGAGAGGATGGGGTACACACTCTGAGGGATAAAGTACTAAGTCAGGGATGGCAAATATGGGGCACTCACACCCCAACTGTAAAGGCAGACAATGGGAATCACCCCACTCTTGCCCAGTGCACCCATGCGAGGCCTTCTCCTTTCTCTCTCACGTCACTCCAGGCAGACATTACCAAGAGAGTAGTTACCACCTGTGGTAGATTAAAGAAGGCAGCAAATTTTCTGATGCCTCTCAGAGGCAAAGTCTAATTTCCCTCCTCCCGAATCTGGTCTGTCCCTAGTGACTTGCTTGACCAATAGAATGTCACAGACATAACTGGGACTACTGAGGCTAAGAAGCCTCGCATGTTCCACAAGCGTGTCTTGGAACACTCACTCTTGGAGCCCTGGGCCACCATGTAAGACTATCTTGCAGGACAGACTTGTGGAAATGCTCTAAAACTATGTGGGAGGAGAAGAGGGGTCCATCTGACCCTGCCAAGGTGCTAGACATGTGAGTGATACTGGCTGGGACCCTCAATTACAGCCCAGCTGGCCTCTGAATACCACCGAGTAGCCCTATCAAAGCCACCTGAAGCAGACAAAAGAATCACTCAGCTGAACCTTTTCCAAATTCCTTACATAATCATGAGATACCATACAAAGGTTGTTGCTTTTAAGCTGCTAAGTTTGGGGGTAATTTGTTACACCACTATAAATAACATGCATATCACACAAAGTGAAACTCAGTGGCCTTCCTGGGTATAGATAAAAATTGTGTTCAGGGCCCAGCAAGAGTCTTTGGAGGTTTTTCCAGTAACACAATAGTAATAGTAGTACTTATTGAATGCTTACTATGTGCAAGACACCTGGAAACGTTTTATATGGAATAGCTCATTTATACACCAAATCTCCCCCAGTACCCAAGGATAGATACCAAACCCCCACGAACTGGGTCAAATACTGATGGACCAACCTCATTGAGAGTTAACTCAACCTAGCAGAGGGTTTGACAGGTATCCAATCATGTCTTTTCTCTCATTGCTGCCTCACTATAGCCCATATAAGCTGGGCAAGGCTAGTTTCATTTTACACATACACACACACACACACACACATATTTTAACATATGAGGAAACTGGGGCTCAGAGAGGTTGTGATTTGTCCAAGTTCATACTGGTTTGCAAAGGAAATGGAATTTGAACCCAGATATGACAATTCCCTGGCCAGTGGTTTTTCTGTACAATCACACTGCCTCTCTAAACATGTTAGCTAGTAGAGAGAGGTTCTCCTCACCATGAGCATCACCACCACCATTCCTGCTTCTCCCACAGTAGCTACTCAACACAATGAAGATCAGATAGGGTCCTTACAAAGGAAATCAGCTCTAACTTTCAGAGACTTGTGCTGCATGAGAGATTTGTAGCACCTAATGTCTTAGGTTCTCCTCTGCAAAACCCACCTGTGGGGGTGGTGTGAGGACTAAGAGTTCAAGTTGCTATGAGAATTGAGCCAGGCAAGGCACACAGGGAGTGCTCAGCAAGTGGGGGCATCACTTATTTATTTTATTTTTTAAAACAGTTTTTTCAAAAATTAATTATTTTTGGCTGTTGTGGGTCTTCATTGCGGTGCGCGGGTTTCTCATTGCGGTGGCTTCTCTTGTTGCGGAGCATGGGCTCTAGGCGTGCGGCTTCAGTAGTTGTGTCTCTCGGGCTCTAGAGCGCAGCCTCAATAGCTGTGGCACACGGGCTCAGTTGCTCCGCGGCATGTGGGAGCTTCCTGGACCAGGGCTCGAACCCGTGTCCCCTGCATTGGCAGGCGGATTCTTAACCACTGCGCCACCAGGGAAGCCCCATCACTCATTTATTAACTCATTTGACATTAATTATTATCTGCTATGTGCATGTGATGTTCTAGGCACAAGGGATTCAGCAGGGAACAAAATAGGCAGAAATCTGCCTCTTAAGAGATCTTATACTCTGCTGTTGAGTAGAAGCCTCTATGGGAAGGGGTGTTGGATGGCTGGCTAGGCCCACTCACTAGCTCAGTGATCTTTTTCCACACAGCAGCCTTGGATCACATTTGATTCAAATTTATTCCACAGCAACATGACAAATTAGTGTCCTGTGGGGACTTTTACAGTATAGTTAAGACCACAAACACTAAATCCGGCAACTTTTCAAATTTTCATGCTCTAGTGCCTTGCAGTGTGAGGTCATGGCCCAGTTCTTGTCAGCAGTCCTAAGGAATGGCTTACAAAAAGGGGAGAATGCTCCTTGGGTCCTGTCTCATTAAAGGGCAGCTCCACTAAGTTCTCTACCTCCGACTTCTCAGGCTGTCACACTGGGAAAGAGAAATTCCTGGAGTTGTGAGGCAAACCAATATCTAAGCTGCTCTCTCTTTCAGTGAGCTGAAAGCCAGAGGTGAAATCTTGCATGATTAAGACTGGAGCTCATTGGAATTCACCAAAACCTGGACCTGAAAAAGCCTAATAGGGTTATTTGTTTCTGAAGCAAGGGACACTGCAAATACATTCCACCTGCCCACCCACATTAATGTCATTTTCTGGTCTGGGAGGTTAGTGAGGGGAGGGATTTCCCACTGTCTGGCAATAGTGCATCTACACGAGGGCAGGATACCCCTCCAACCTGGAGATTTTCCAGAGTATTTTTTTTTGAAGATTGTTGGTCAAGTAGCCTGTCATGATTTAACTTTTCCTGTACTGATGAAACATTTTTGGTTTCATTTTCTAGTTCACGCATTCAGCTAGCATTTATTGCCTGCTAAGGCAGGGTTCTAAGTGAATATAGCAGGCTGTGATGGAGGTTGTATTCTAGTGGCGGAAGTTTAGATAGTACGCAAAGAAATAGACACATAAGAAAAAAATCAGACCGCAATGAATACTATGCAGAAAATTAAAATACACTGATTTGATCAGGAGACCTCTCAGAGGAGGTTGCATGTAAACTGAGAGCTGACAGGAAGGAATCGACTACACAAAGGGCGGGGGTAAGCATCCCAGGCAGAGGGAGAGCTAGAGCCAGGCCAAGGTTGGGCACATGAGGGAGAGGCTGCAGCACAGTGGGAGGACAGAGCCGCTTGAGATGAGGTCAGACAGGCTGGCCAGGATCTCTGGGGGCCTCTGGACCCTGCCAAAGGAAAGAACTTTGGATTTTACTCAAGGTGTGATGGGAAAACACTCAAGGGTTTTAAACAGGAGGTAATGTGGTCTGATTTACATTGGAAACAGATTACTCTAGCTATTGCATGGAGATTGGCCTATAACAGGGCAAAGGGGGAGGGAGGGAGACCAGTGAGAGGCTGCTGTGTTTGTCAAGGTGAAAGATGATGGTGGCTCTGACCAGGCAGGGCACAGTGCTGGGGATGGACAAAGCTGGAAAGATGCAGGGTATACTTTGGAAGTAGAGTTGATAAAAATTGGTTGATGGATTACATGTGGAGATGTGGGGGATGGTTATAAAATAAATGGAATGTTTTTCAGACAGAATAACTCAACATTTTAGTATACTTCACCTTAATATTTTCCAGTTACATAAACATACATACGCATTTTTATAAAATTGGAATCTGGATGTAGTTTTATATCATGCTTTTCAACTTAATGTTCTTTTTGTGAATATTTCTATAAGTCATAATTTTTAATGACTGCATAGTATCTCATCATGTAGGGCATACCATAATTGTTTTAACCAATCACTGCTTGACATTTGGGCTGCTTCCAATATTTCTGCTGTTATAAACAAGGCTATGGTAAACATCCCTGTACATAAATCTTTAGGCAATCTCTGATTTCTTTTCCTTGCGATAAATTGCCTGAAGTGGAATTACTGAATCAAAGGCACTTTGAAAAAGAGACTTGATAAATGGGTACTGCCAAATTATTGGCAAGAGAGGTGGTATTGTTTCATATTCCCATTGGCTGTACTTGATAGTACCTATTTCACTTTACCTTGCTGAAACTGAATTTTATCATTAAAAGTGGCCAATTTAACAGCCAAAATAATGTATTATGCTGTTTTAAATTGCCTTATTTTGATTACGAGTGAGGTTAAGCATCTCTCCAATATTTAACCATCACGCATATTTGGTGGATGGAAGGGAACGTGAGTGTGTGTCTATGTACTTTCCATTCTTGCTCTTCATCAACTTTGCTATTTGGATGGTAATCTTTTTTTTTTAATTGATTACTAAGAACTCTTTATATAGTACAGTTATTCCTAACTCCAACTACTTTTTTTTCCTTCAGTTTTTCATTGCCTTTATGATATTCAGAAGCCTAAAGATTTTATGTCATCAAATATATCAACTGTTTGCCTAATTGTGCCTTCCCTTTTTGTTTGGGTTAGGAGATACTCATTCACCTGGATAAAAGCATATAAATATCTGTGTATATTTATTTGAGGTCTTTTATGATTTTATTTACTTCTTAAGCTACCATTTCCCAAGTGGTTTCTGCAGAACATGAAATATCAGTCTCATGAAATGTCCTGCGGTCAAGAAATTCTGGGAACAGTATGTATAATTTCTCTTGAAATTACCTAGTTCACAGTAGCAACAAAGATTTTTGAAAAGTTTGCAATAAAGAAATCTGCTTACCTTGGCTTAACATAATGTTTCCCAGAATTATTTGACTATGGAACCCTTTTCCTATTATGATTATTAATGTCCTGTAAGAGTGTTTTGGGACAAGCTTTAGAAGAGCTGTTTTATCTAACTGGAACCATGGAGCAATCCCACTTTTAAAAAACAAACACTTGTTTCTCCCAGCACCATTTGAAAATATCCTATCCCTTTTTCACAGTTCTGAAATACTGTCTTTATGTTAGTGTTCTGTGTCCTAAGGTTTGTTCCTGGCCCTTACATTCAATTCTACAGGTTTGTCAAGGCCTCATGCTACAGCTCTTATTTTTCCTTCTATTTCTAACAGTAACGGCTGATGTTATTTGGTACATAAAGCTCCTTGACCACTGCATCTTCTTTATGGATTTTATCACCATAAAACAACCTCCTTTTTTCTCATTTAACTTTTTTACCTTGAATTCTACTTTGTCTATAAAATTGCTATCTTTCCTATCTTTTGTGTTTCTGACTAATAGATATTTGCCCACTCTTTTTCCTTTAACCTCCTTGTGCCATTTGATTTTAATTGTATGCCTTTTCATTCTCTCATCCATCAAAAATGTATTGAGTACTTCCTATGTGCCAAGTGTTAGGCATTAAGGAATACAATGGTGATCATAAAACAAATATGAAGCTTACCCTCACAGAAGTTAAAGTACAATATGAAAAATAGACATTAATCCATCAATAATTTCCTAAGTATATGTAAATTTACAATGGTGGTATATGTTTTGTGGCATAGAGCAAAATGAGCTACTAAATGCTACAAAAGTTTATAATGGAATCACTTCTTTTAGCTTGGGGGACTGCTCAGGAAAGGCTTCCCTGAGGAAGAGACATTTAGGCTCAGCTCTAAAGGATGTTTTGTTAACCAGATTGGGTGGGGGGCACTGGGAGCATACCAGACACATGGTGTGACCTTGTGGCAGGAAAGAACTTGTTGCCAGCAAGTGGGGCCAGAAGCAGTGGACCAGGAGAATACGGTACGAGCTGAGGTTAGGAAGGTCAGTGTGGTCTGACTATGAAGAACCTTTTAGGTCCTGCTGAGGATTTGAGCCTTCATTCTAGAAGCAATGAAAAGTCATTCAAGGGTTTTAAGCAGAGGATTTACAGGCAGTGATGCACTGCAGATTTCTGCACACAAGAGCAGAACTGGGCACATCTCTTCCCAACTCTGTGTTCAGTGACAGCACTGAACTGGTCACTTGAAATCACCCATGGTAGTAGTATTCATACCATGGATATTGGCAAATGTTACATACCAGGGCTTTCCCCTCCACCCCCTGGAGATCCAGTTGTTAAACATTTATCTGCATATAACTGATTGACATAATCATCAATTGCATTTTGAAAAGAAATTGCTCTGGTATCTGGGTAGAAAATAGATTCCAGGAGAGCAAAAGGGATATAAGGAGTTTGCTTAGGATGTGATTATGAGAGTCTGGTGAAGAAATAACTGTACTTTGAATTAGAGATGGGGAGAAGTGAATGGGTTTGAGACACATATGGGCTGTAGAGCCAAACAGATTTGGTGATGGATTGGATTGGGTAGCTACAGGAGGAAGAAGTATGGAGGTGGCTTCCAGATCTCTGGCTTCTGTAAATGTATGGATGGTGGTATCATTTACTGAGATATAGATGCTGGTTGAGTAGTGTTTTATTTTTGTTTTAGCAGGAGGGTTGGTGATGGGCAAAGACCATGAGTTTAAATTTGAACATTATGAGTATCAGTTGCCTGTGAGACACTCAAGTGCAGGTGCCCAGTTGGAAGATGGAATTATGGGCCTGGATATCAGAGCAGAGGTCTGAGTAGGAGCTATAAATGTGGGTCACAGCACTTTGGTGGCGCTTGAAACTCTGAGCATGGATGAGGTGACTGGAGAATACAGAATCAGAAGAGAAGATCATCTAAGACTAAATCCCTAAGATTAGAGCTTGAGGAAAGAACACTTATTAGCCAACATTTAATGCAAATAGAATATAGTCAGGTTATGGGGTGGGAGTTTTGAGTCGATGTAGGGGTCTTTGCCTTTTCATTGGGAAGTTGTTCTTTAAAAATTTTTTTCATTATTTCTGTTATTAATGTTTCCTTGCTTTGTCCTTTTCCCTGGATCATTATTTTTCCGTTTTTCAGCTCCACAGGCCAAGTTTTCCTCTTTAATTTCTTTCCTTCTTTCTTTCCTTCTGTGTCTTCTCTTCCTCCTTCCCCCTTCCTTTCCTTCTCTCTTTCTCTTTCTTATTATTAATGAATTTTAATATATTATTCTAATTATATATCCTTAATTCTGATATTAACTCATTTGGAATCTCATGGCCCATCCTTTTATGACACAATTTCTCTTTCTGGATATTTATTTTGATGCATTTATCAGTGGGGTGGAGTATGACTTAAAGTAATTTTTTTAAACAAGAAAAAGCAGGAAGATGTCACATGCTTCTGAACACTTACATAACTGAGAATGTCTTTCTCTTACCTTCACACGTGAACAACACTTAGGCAGGGTATGAAATTCTTGGATCATCTTCATTTGTTCTTAAAACTAACTACTGCTCCAGGATCTTCTGGCATTCAGTATTTACAGACAAGAACTCATGAGTTGATTGGATTTTTCTTCCACAATGTTAGTAGAATTTGTGTGTGTGTGTGTTTCAAAACATTTTCCAGGATATGTCTTTGGGTTGGGCAGTATCTATCAGGAGGAGAATATATTGTATTGGTGGAAAGAAATATACTAGGGCCTATAAACAAAAAGGAAACTGTGAAGTCCCTGCAGTCAGGGACACATATACAGGTCATTAAGACGATGCGGAGAAATAGACACGGGGGTGGGGGAAAGAGGTAGATGTGGGAGAAAGTGCAGAATCTTTGCCTTCACAGGATCGTAAACGCGGGATTAGTGAGGAACTCAGAGGGAGTTTGACTATGGAAAGTTTTCAGTGAAGCAGACCTGCAAATTCGCTGTCCTGACAATGGGACTCACACCTCATGAGAATGACATAATAATGAGGAAAAACCACATGTAAATTAGATGTAGAGGATGAACAGACCTGGTCTAGTTAGCTCCACCTTTGGGGAAGATCTGAAGAGGAATTAGGAGAGTATGTGGGCTGCAGGCAAAGAATGAGGTTTATGAGAAACGATTTGTACTATATGTAAAAGGGCCAGATGAGTTTGGATGCTCAAGAGCTGCTGGAATCCCACATACCTTTTTTATTTCTGCCCACTCTTGTGGAAGTCAGTATAGATAAAAAGTCATGAACCTGTGAGGTCACAATGTCTCTCTTATTCTACTGATTGGCAAAACTGCCTAGAAGGAAACCTGGACAGGGAAATGGCAAAGAGCATTCCATGGTGGCCTGGAATTGGAGGCCTGGGAGCAAAGTGATGCCACCGATGGGGCTCTTCTCCCAGCCTTGGCTGATGTCTGGGAGATTTGGGCCCCCTAGGGGTGGGGTGGGGGTAGCTGATGGGAGTAGAACAAGAGTGTCTAGAAATTGGTTTTTTTTTTTTTCCTTTTTCTAGAATTCTGTGAGCCCTTCAATCTATCGCCTCTTGAATTTAAACAAGACATTCTTTTTAGAAGACTTTTGACATTACCAGGCCAAGATCTGCCAGTATTTGGTTACTCCTGGGGCCATGAGTTTCTACCTTAAATCAGTACAAGTTATTTCAGGGCTCTGGGTGAGACGGAGGACTGATATCACGGGTTAACATTTTCATCCTGTTGTCAGGTGGGAGGTTGACTGTCCTCTCCACTGCTAAAAGTAAACAGTTTAGGATTACCAGGAGTTGAAAGTTAGAGGAAGCAGAGCATCTCGCCTCCTCCTCTCCTGCATCAGGAATCTTCAGGTGTTGACTCATGGGACACCTAGGGAAACTCCCTTTCCTCGTGGGGCTGTATCTTCCTTGTCTCTGAAGCAAGGTCTAGAATGAAAGGTGTTCCAGCTCTGGCACTGGTATCTATGACTGCAGAGATGGCGTCACTGTCCAAAGACAGCCTGTGCCCGGTGGGTGTGGCAGCCAGGGTGCACATGGGCAGAGCAGGCACCATGTGGAAGGCTTTGCTGAAGGCGACAAGCTCAAGGGTATTCATGTGCTTGGCCCACCTCCACCCATGCCCCAGCCTGGCACCATCAGTGGTGGAAATCCCTTCATTAGGAATTCACTCCCCCATTCGAAGGGATTAGGGCTCAGACCCCTGGGAGGAGACAGATGTTGATCTATCCATTCTAAGCACGATGACTTGTTCAGTCACTCTAAGGATGACGGTCCTTGGGGAGCAGAGCTTCTCGGGTAGGAGGACAGATGGGGTGGGAGGAGGGAAAGAAAAGCAAGCTTACAGTGAGGCCCTGGCCCTGGAAGAATGGCAGGTCCAGCCTAGCAGGTGGCACAGGAGAAGCTCTGGACACTGGGGCGCTTCCATTCACTAAATAGCTCCTGGGTGCTGGCGAGGGGCAAGGGCCTTGGGGGAGTGGTGTGGGCACAGAAACAAGCTCTGTCCACCTTGGCAGCTGTGGGCTAAGGACAGCTATATGTCGGCACCATGGGGTAATAAGATCCCAGCTATCTTCCTCCCTCTATTTGGTTACAGGAAGATGCAACAAGACTGCAAATTGATAGCACAAGCATCCCTTTCAGCTCCCAATCATTTCTCTTTGTTGCTGATTGCACAACTGCAATGTTTTGCCATTAAGTCACTAGAATAAAAGATGCTGAATTGTCTAGGCTAGCATGGAGTCAGATCCATTTTTATTGAACATCCTCTTCTGCAGTTTTTCTTGAGAGATGTGATGTTGATGCTTTTTATCTACCTCTATTTATCAAGATAAAGGAAAAAAAAACCCTCATCTGTTTTTGACCAGAGTCAATAAAAGCACGTTTGGTAAAACCAATACAATACAGCACGGGTGTCATTCTCTGATTTATTTTTTAAAAAGCTCCCGTGAGATGGTGTATCATCTTGAACTCTGGTGGAAGGAAGAAGAAAAAACACAGAGGCATGTGTGCAATGATCCTCAGTCAAAGGACCCCAAAATTCATGTCCTTCTTTCTTCTGAGTCAGATAGGCTCAATCGGGCTTTCACAGTCACCAAGACAAAACCGCTCACTGATGAAGTCACATTATACCGTTGAGCCAATACCACCAATATCTCCAAGCTTCATACACATTGTATCTTTTTGCCATGTATAATTGCACACCCTGTACCTTCTTTAAAGCAACAACAGGTACCTTGCCTATCTTATTAAATGTGAACAAAGCACATTAAGTCAAATATAATGAAAAACGTTCCATTTCCTTCTAACTTTGCAGGACCTAATCGAGACAGTTCACTCTGGGCTCCTCTGCCTGTGCCATGGAGTTACCACGTGTGGGCCATGATGGCGGGGGCATGGCCGAGGGAGGCGGAGGGGCAACCCTGGCCACATACCAGGAGGACTTGTGCACTAGGCACGTGACAAGCCTCACCTACAGGGTCAGCATCATTACCAGCCCAAGTTAGTTAGGGAAACGGAGGCACAGAGCAAGGAAAGGACTTGCCCAAGGCCATGTGGGGCCACCCAGAGCCCAAGTTCACCCCTAAGCCACAGCGTTATTCTCTCTTTTCTCAAGGCGAACTTTTACTTGACAGATGAAAGCAGGACAAAATGCATCTCCTGGAAATTTCCAAACCCTGAGCTTGAGAGAAGCACTCTGGCTGGCACAGGGGAAAAGACAATACACCTGGTGGGATCAAGGGTCAGATCCCTGAAACTCAAACTGGATAAAGTTCACAGAAACACACAAATAGCAACAATGTACACAGGGTTATTATTTTTTAAATACCATTTTAGTGCAAGCTACATGTTCCCACCATTCTGGTGGAAACTTCCTAATCTTTCAACAGAACTTTCTTTTTTTTTTCTTTCTTGGAACAGATGGCAAGATTTTTATCTCAAATATCTTCAACGAGGAAATTGTTATTTCCATCCTGTGTTTGCATGTGCGAGTACACGACGTTTCATCTATTTGCATGAAAGTAGCTGTGTTTAGTCTTTGCTCACACTTGAGATGCTGCGAAGACACTTTAAATTAAGCACTCTCAGTAAACAGTGATCATAAAGTAGCGGGAAGATAACACTGCACTAATTTGCTCCTGATGAAGCCATATGCCGCTCTCCACCCCAGGGCTGCCCTTCTGATGGTTTCTGTCCACTCTAACAGTCATGGCTTCTAAACTTCTCTCACCACCCTCTGTCTTCCGCAGGCTGAGCAACCTTCCTCAGTGAAAATGGGAGAGCACTGGGCCAGCACCCACCCATCTGAAGGGGAGAAGCACCCAGGGCCATATGCTAGGCACTTAGCTTCCAGCTCCACAACCTGGGGCACGTGTGTGCCTAAGGCCTCTACCGGTCTGTCCCCTTGGGTGTCACTCTGTCTACAGCACCATAGTGCTCACGCCCTTGAGTGCACCCGCTCACAGCACACATAGTGAGTGTCAGGTGCTCCCCTGCTCTTGGGGCTGACAGTGGGGTCACACCCAAGACGAGGGCCTCCCTGCCACCACTGCTCTCCCACAAATGCTGGCATTTCTCAGTCTCCTCCCAATGGCACTTTTGGGGGCACATTAACATCCCCACCTTAGAGACAGAGGCTGAGGCTGAGAGAGATTGCCAACAACTCCCAAGGTCAGACGTTCTTTAGCATTTCTCAAAAGGTGGCCCTGACCTCTTGCAGCATTTATTTAGAAGAATGTCCTACTGATTCAGTATCCCAGGATATGGGCTCTGAACAAACACTTTTTGTGTCAAGGTGCACAAAACAGCTTGACACCCTCTAAAGGGGAAAAGACAGGGATTTAAATTCAGGTCCCCGTTGCCAGTGCTCCTTTTAAACCACACCTGCCACCAGTGTTTCAGGTAATCGACTGACTAATTCACTCCCAGATGTTTAATGGACAATTGACTAATTCCTACTGGGGAGGTAATTCTGACAATGGTATGAACAGGTCTTCCCTCCCAAAGAATATTCCCTTTTCGTGGTGGCCTTTAGGCATATAGATAAACATTGAAAAGGGAACGGGGGCATGCCCAAGCCCCTACTCCTTGGATTCCCTTGGCGTGTGCACTCTACAGCAAGCTCATCGAACCACTGCTGCACCTCACTGACACTTGCGGCAGTCCCATGGGGCAAGGTGGCTGGGCCTTTGGTCTGCTCTGAGCTACCTCAGTGCTTCACCCTAGACTGGCCTCCCTCAGGAGCTGGGGACCCCACCGGGACTGCGCCCTCATGGCCGCCCTCGTGGCCAGTGGGTGGGGAGACTCTGGGCTCCAGCCCTGCCACTTCCACTTAGCCATCTACACACAGCCTGAGCAAGGGTTCCTGCACACTCACAGCTCATGGGGCCCAGGGGAGCCCTGAGAACCATCATCAGTCTTGTCTGTCTTTCATAATTCAGGAGAATCAGGGTTAAAAAAAGTGCATGAGCAATCGACATAATTTATATGCTGCAAGTGGATGAGCTGGCATCCTCTCGCATCATAAAGTTTAAATAACGGTGGTTTAACACCAGATGTAAGTGCAGCTGTCCTGAGTGGAATGCCATTAGCTCCATTACGATGGGAGATGGTGCTTTTCCCAGTTTAGCATCCCCAGGAAAACACTGCACCTGTCATCTCGGTGCCACAAGCAGCTGACTTGATGCAGGCGTCTACTGGTGCCTCTTTAGATCATATCCATCAAGGATCTGGGGCATTCAGAGAGGAGGGGAGGGTCGGCTGCAGACCAACGGGGAGAGAGGCCGACCGTGTCTGCATTTAGTGCACTCCAGACAAGACCGGGACTCCAGGTATTCCCAGGTGGCCTAGCCCTTCCCACTGTGGGAGCAGGGGGGACGGTGTCATGGCTGAACGGAGGGAAAGTATGGGAGACAAGGAGAGGGAGGGAGAAGGGGTAGGAGGGAAGGAGAGAGGGACAGAGAGGGGGAGAGGGACAGAAAGACAGATGGAAGGAGAGGGAGACAGAGAGAGAGGGAGGAATGGAGGAAGATGAAGGGAGGAGAGAGGGAAGGGCAGGGGATGGAGGGAGGAGGAGGAAAGGGAGGGAGGGAAACATGGAAGGCGAGAGTGGGCACTGGGCCTGGGCAACTTGGAGGAAGAGGCCTTCCCCTTGGCCCCTGTTTTGGCAAAGCCCCTCGAGGGCAGGTTGAGTTGACCTGGGCAGGCAGGGACTGTACCCATTGACTAGTTCCACCTGCCTTGGCTAATGGTCAAGGTTTCCATTCCAGTCAAGAAATCTCTTGAGGGCCTTCTACATACAAAGGGGAAACTTGAGAATGTCAACAGTAGTGCATTGGGGACAGGGCTCAAACACACCTGTGGACAGAGCCACTGGCTGAGCTCTGTGGAGCACCGTGCTGGGCAGAGAGCACTCCTCTTACAGACAAAAAATGGAGACCTAAAAGGGAAGGGATTTCTCCGATGCCCCGGGAACAATTCAGAAGGCAACAGAATTGTCAGAGTCAGGCAGAAGAACTGGACTTTTTCTATTTCTTGGGCAATGAAATCGCTGTAACTCTTCACTGTGGAAAGAGGGCACTGGGATCACCATGAGCTAGGAGCACCAAGGTGCCCACAGCCACAGAGAGAGGACCATCTGTTCTGCTGTCTGTCTGCCCTGTCACTTGCCCCACATCAGGAGGCACTGCAGGTGCAGACACAGACGACACAGTCCCTCCTCCTCCAGGAGCCCACACCTGACTGGGAGGCGGAGCTGCAGAACACCTGGGGCTTCCATGGGTTCCATGCATTGGCTGCGGGAACACAGAGGACGGAACCCCTGACCTTGCAGAGGAGTGAGTGCTGGTAGCGCAGGTCAAAGGTGGCCCCTGACAACATAGCCCAGGGTTCCACGTTCCAGGCCAGTCTCACACCCGCCTACCTGGAAGCCCCAGCACACACTGGGGGACCATGGTCTGGGCGCAGCCTGTGAATGTGCAAACCCACTGGGGCTGAGAGCCGTGGCCAGGTAGGTTAGGACCCTCGCAGACCAAGGCTGCTGGGAGACAAGATGTCAGCAGTTGGTAGGGTTACCTGCTTGGCCCAGTGTCCCTCATAAAAACTCCGGCTGCACTGCTGAGTGTCACTCTGGCCTGTCTGATTACCTGGGAAGAAGCACGTCTAAGAAGACACAGACTGTTTGGTTTCCACCATCCTTTGCTCATATCTCTCAAGTACCAAACCAAAGAATTGGATTTTTAAAAGATGACAAAGGTATTTGTGTTGCACCAAGCAACAAGAGGGCAAACAACACAGGAATACTTAGTGCGATCTGCAGCTGGGAAAATTTTCCTGAGCTAAGAGATTTCTGTGCAGGCAATTTCTGTAGACAGTTCTCATTTAACTGGAAATTCCCCCTGAAACACTAACAGTGGCTAACACATCCATTGCTTTACTAGGTGCCAGGCACTGTTCTGAGAGGTTTATGTGCATTAACTCACTTAATCCTCACAACTACCTTGTGAGGTACATACTCTTATTACATGTACTTTACAGATGAGGGAATTGAGGCTCAGAGAGGTTAAGCAATTAGGCCAAGATTACTCAGCTTATAAATAGCAGAGCCAGGATTTGAACCTAGGCACAGTCTGGGTCCAGAATCCATCATCTTAACCATGAATGTGCCAGGAATGGTAAATGATCTATAGTGAAAACATTAAATTAACTTTCACAACAAAGGCTCACATTTCCAATGACCTCTGCAGCTAGTTTGGAAGGATTTATTTAGTTAGTTTTAGTAGACTTTGACATAATTAATTTTGGGAGTCCATCTCAGAAAAAATTCAGAGAGGGACTTTTCCAACAGGGAAGAGTGGAAATGTTTTGCCATTCTGAGCTTCTGAGTCCTTCTTACACAGAAAAAAAAAAGGGGTTAGTGGTCTTCCACTGGGAAAGTAGGGCCCCAGGGGCCTGAGTGAGGTGTGCTGGCTCTATTCCCGCCCAGAGAGACCACACATGACACAGCTCTGCTGACCTCATCTAAAAACCCCACACATGATGGCAATGACTTTCTCTTCCACTGCAGGCTCACTCTGCACTGTGTCACACTGAGTCAATGAATGTTCCCAACGACCCTGAGAGGCAGCCGTGATGCAGGGGGCAAGTGACTTGGTGGGGTGATACAAACAATGCCTTGCGAACTTGGATAGATGTCAGTGTCCACAGCAGTGTCCGGAGCACATACACCCTCCAAAATGAATGAATGGATGGATGAACAAATGAAGGAAGGAAGGAACGAACAAATTACTCCAGATCCAATGACAACAAAGGCAGCGAGAAGGCCGAAAGGACATACAATTCTTCTCTCTCCTGCAAGGAGGTCTCATTCATGGGAGGGAAGGGCTAGAGGTGAGGTGAGCCCAGCAGTTGACACTCACTAAAGACTTAACTGATGCCACACTCTTCTGAAGTCTGTAGTCTGTCGTTGTCATCGTCATCATCATCATTATCCCCACGGCCTCATTAAGACAATATTCTGAGTGCACAGCATAGCTTTCCAAGTTCATGTACTGAGACTAGATGAACTCTTGAATTCATGCTTCCTCCCCCGGGCAGTGATACCTGTCCCTGGGAGCAGCTCCTTGCTGTACCTGGCATAGGGGCCTCACACAGGGGACTGTGCTCTGACTCCTCTGGGCTGTCTCAGGGGATCAAAACCTGATCTGGGTCAGACCCTGGGCTGGCCCTGACTCTTGCCCAGCCCAGGCTGCCAACTTGGGGAAGAAGATGGGAGAGAAGGAACCAGCCACTTTCTCCAAGGTCTCCCAGCGCGAGTCCATGGCTGGGAGCCACAGCACGCACCCAGAGGAGGGTGTGTGGTCCCCTCAGGGGTCCACCATGTGGATCACTTGGTTAGTGCCTAGTAGAGGCCCTCATGGCTAATTAGGGAGGGGGTGGGGTTGAGGGGCTGGAGGGGAGGCCACCAGCCTCAGAGGCAGCATTCTCACAGTTCTGAAAGCCACTGCAGCATTTTTATCTTCCACAAGAAGTGGAAATGACTAAGTTGGGCAGAGATGAAGCATACTGGCAACACAGCAGCTGTCAGAAGAGAAGCATAAACCATTCTCAGCGAGAGCAATATCACATTTCTTCCTCAATCAGTGAGTTTTAATTTATTTATCTAGCCGAGCCATGATGGATACAGTCTGCCCAAATATATTATATGGGGATAATGCAATCTCTTATCCAGAAAACCACCATATTATAGATACTATCAAGCTACTTCCTCAAAAGTGTTTGGTACCCTAGCAACCAAAGAAAAAAACAAAAAACAAAAAACCAACACACAACACTAAGACATAAAACTTACATTGCTTCTGCAATACTTTGTTGAAATTGGTCTTGCAATAGAGCATGTATTGTAAAAACAAAACAAAGGTTTAATGATATATCAGTTTGGTGAAAATCTGATTATAAAGCAAAAACACATACATCTAAGTAAAGTTGCAGAGCTTTTAAAAATGAAGTTTGGCAAGGAAGTCCTGGGTAAGCTCTATCTGAAAGGGTGCTGGGTTTGGTTTCTCCCTAATGTGGGTCTGCACCAATGAAATCCCTTCTACCACATCCAACTGCACGATGCCAGCCTCAATCGTGAATTTGATCTTGCAGCAGCAACTACTGGAGTTGGTACACTTAGACAGAGGGCAGATGGTTGCATGAACATATGAAACATTTGCCTACACAGTAAGCTCCCTCTGCCCTCAAAGGTGGCATTGCACAGAGCCTGGGAACACTGGGAGGTCCCAGCAAGATGGCTGCCATACCCTGTTATGAGCAGCCATCCCAGTCCTGCTGGCTGGGATCTGGTTGTTATGGGTGCCACACAGTCTGCCAGTCACTGGCTGGGGTGTGGAGGCTTTTGTTTAGTGTCCTCAGTCCCTCGGCCCCTGGACTGAGCCTGCGATCGCTGAGAAACCCCAAGGTGTGTGGGCTCTAAAGTACTCTGTCCTACCATTGGGCTCTCGTTGTGGCCTTTTGTTCTCTAATGTTCTCTGTTGCCAAACTCCTCCACAGGCTGGAGCACCTTGGGTGAGGACCACATCTTATGTGACTCAGCTTCCCACCCCAGCATAGAGCTTGGCACACAGTAGGCCTCACTCAATGTGAGTCGTTAAATGCCCACATGGCAGCCTCCATACCAAGGGAGGAGGGCACAGAGGTGAGCAAGAGATGCCCTGCTTGGAGAAACTTCCAGTGCAGCTGGGGAAGGGGAGAGAGAAAGGTGCCTGTGGCATGTCCAGCAGTCTCCCCATTTGGCCCTCCCTCCTCTTAGTTCTTTCACCTTCCTGGGCGCCTCACCTGGGTACTTCCTTGTTTTTCTGCCACAGAGAAAGAATAAACTCATCATATTAAAATGCCAGGCATAGTGTCTTGAGAAGTGTTTTTATTTCCTAAGAAAATAATAGGCTGGATGTCCCTGGTGGCGCAGTGGTTAAGAATCCGCCTGCCAATGCAGGGGACACGGGTTCGAGCCCTGGTCCTGGAAGATCCCACATGCCGTGGAGCAACTAAGCCCGTGCACCACAACTACTGAGCCTGTGCTCTAGAGCCTGCGAGCCACAACTACTGAGCCCACGTGCCGCAACTACTGAAGCTCACGCTCCTGGAGCCTGTGCTTCACAACAAGAGAAGCCACTGCAATGAGAAGCCCGTGCACCTCAACGAAGAGTAGCCCCTGATCACCACAACTAGAGAAAGCCCACATGTGGCAACGAAGACCACACACAGCCAAAAATAAAAAATAGTAATAATAATAATTAAAATTAAAAAATAGAATTAAAAATTTTTTTAAGAAGTAATTGAGATTGATCTTTAAAAAAAAAGATAGGCAGGGAATGTTTAACCTAAAAGAATGAACAGGAGCATGGCAGGCATGATGCCCTCTGGGTGGAGGTAATGCCCTGCAGCTGCTGCTGCTAACACAGCAAAAGATGAAAGACATTTGTTTTTTAAACATGTATGTACATGTACCTTACTGATTATACTTCTTAACCTATATGGATTGCCTTTTCAAATAAATTCGCCCTTTTAGAAAGGGTCAGGCATGCAGACTTCACCTCAGCAGAGGCTGAGGGCAGAGGGTCTTTGAAGGAAGCCTGCAAGAGAAAAAAGTCTAGAGGAAGAGAAGAGAGGAAAATCTCAGGGGCGGCTTATGCCAGGTAGAGACCAGACCCGAGGAGACTTCCACAGCACTAGATAACACTGAAGGTCTTGGGAGAGACATGAAAAGGCAAAGGCAGAGAGTTGGCGACGGGATCTACGGCCTGGTACCCATTCTACCTCTTGGCCTGCAGACAGGGGCTCCTGGGCAGGCAGGCCGTGTTCAGTGAAAAGCTGTACTGGCCCCCATCTCCTGGGCAGGATGGGAGAGCCTCAAGACTGGGCAGCGTCCAAAGGCTGTGGTCCCCCTGAACGTGCAGGGAAGCCCTTGGAGGGCCTGGTTGGACAGCCCTTCTACTCAGGCCCCAGCCCTCCTGGCGTCTTGCCATCAGCAAGCCCTGCAGGTGCCATTGGTGTGGTAGGGGCCGCTCTTCTGGGAACAGTGACATTAGCAGCTTGGGTATTTCCTGCAAAGAGCTTGAGGCTTTTTATTGAGTGGATCAGGCTTTCAGAGGTAATTTCTGGATTCCATTATGAACCCCAGTGGCTCCTCAAGGCCTGTAGCTTTGACTTCTGCATCACATCTGGAGCACACACACCCCACACCACACACACACACACACACACACACACACACACACACACACGAGACCAAACATCCCAGTGGGGAGAAATGAAGCCCATCGGCTGTGAATTCAAGTCCAGCTTACAAATGTGGAGGACCAGCTGATGTCTTGCCTCTGGACCACACTGCCTGAGACCCAGAGATGGGCTTCGCCTGCCCAGGCTGAAGGCCCTTGGTGGTCACTGACATTTTGGTTAGTACCCAAGAGTAGGAAGCTTTTTTTCTTTTTTCTCTAGAAAGGCTTGTCAATGGTCAAGACACAGCATCACACAAAGTTCTGCTTTAAGGAAACAACCCTTCAGCACAAGTAACAAGGCAAAGAAGCCTGAGATCTTCTTTACCAGCTCTGGTCCAGCACAGGGACAAGGCCCTATTGTACCCAACTCAGGATACTATAGGTTCTAAGTGCAGATGTGCCCAAAGTACACACACCTGGCCTGCTCCTCTGCCCACCTCTGGCTCCATTTCCATCCTGGTGACTTCCCATTTTTGCTCTTCAGATGTCTGCACAGTGCAGAACTCACTGACAGGCCCCATGAAATAGGCCTGGGGAGATGCCATTTCACAGACCCTTAGCAAGGATGGGGCTAAATGCACTGGTTGGAATTTACAACCTACAATTTTCTGTAACATTGTTCCCAGGGTGGGGAGGTAGAGAAGGAACAAAAAGAAAAAAAAAGAAAGCTAAGAGAAGGAAATATAATTTCAAATTCATTTATGATTTATCTGTTCCCTCCCTGTGGCTGCAGAGGAATTTTAACTCTGCTGCAAGATGGCCTGGTTGTTGGATGTTGCATGCCCCGGAGCCGCAAACAACTTGGGCAGTGTTAACCCCTCCTTTGCTGGCTGCTTCCCGCCCTCACTCTGCTGCTACGCAGCCTGGCATTTGGTTGATATCAGCCACTGGGCAGGACATCACAGGCCTACTGAGGCACAGAGGTGGCTGCACTCAGAAAGAGTCTCCCCAGAAAGACTCACTCCAGTCCCCACACAAACAAAATTCTCTGGAGCCAAAATGAAACAGAACAGGTTTGAAATCTGTGTCTTTTCCACTTCTGCTCCTTTCTACTTCATCCAATGCCTTCCCTTTGAAAGGCTGTAAAGCCCTGAAGGGAGGCAAGACAGCAGTGCAAGGCGACTTTCAGAAATGTCCGTTTCCATGTTAGCGAGCTGCGGCAGCAGGGCCAACCACATGCCCCGGAGCCTCCTGTGTTGCCTGCACCAAAGGGCTCTATCCACTAAGGCATCATCAGCACCTCAAGTCTGCGTTACCCCACAGTTTATAAAAGCCCTTCCTCATACATTTCCCCACTCAACCTCCTTCTGCCATTTAATCAAGGACCCTTTAACTTCCAGAAGGAAGGGCACAGAGACCTTGGAAGGAGTGGACAAGGCCATTAATCAGTGGTCTCTGCATGCAAGTGAGGGGAGGCCAATATGTACAGCTGAGCATCAGATTCCAGTTCGTGCACAAGACGTGTCCCAGGATGAAGGAGTTAATGCCAATGTCACTGGGCAAGAGCAACATGGGGAAAATTCATTCCCATAGTCTGGCCTTCGACAAGCATTCGTCTATCTGTACGTTCAGCTGAGCGTCCCCATTCCATTCTGCACGGTGAACAGTCATTGTTTAAAAATGTCACAATAATAATCAGCTTTTGTGGCAAAGATATGAAAAATGTATTGCAAGATCAAAAGGATGATATTGCCTTCCAGCAGATTACACATTCTGCCCAGAGAAAGGCTAATCTCATGTCCTCAGAGAGGAAATAGGTAAATATTTTCAACATTATCTCCATCTGTGTTTCATTTCTTTGGGTCTGCTCAAGAAAAAGTTATTTATGTATAAATAAAGAATGATTTTTGTCCTTAAGAAAATAGTAATGGAAGCCTTGAAATATCTGTTTTGGGTTTTACAATCTCAGCCGCATATTTGAGAGGAAACATGGATGCCATCATGCAACCTTCTTGGGGGGAAGAGATAACCATACTCCTCCCATTTCCACTCCGTCTGCACCCCAGCTTGAAGTTTAGTCTTGGAATTGGCCAAGGTAGTGTCCCACCCAACACTGTTCACAAGAGGAGAACAGACTCTCCTGATGGTAACTCCAGAGACGTGCCCTGGGGCTGGAATCCCCGCCTCTCCACATCCGGCAAGACTTTTGTCCTGAGTCTGACCCCAGCTGTGAAATGGGGATGACCTGGCCTCAGCAGGATGATGGGCAACTGCTGGCCACTTACGAGGCCCTCACAGACAGGAGGGGATGGCGCGACTGTCCTTACAGGCAAGAGTACTGTCATTAAACACAGGATGGGGTGAGGGAAGGAAGAGCACTTTGAAACCTACATCTTTTTAGATGATTTCAGCGAGTGTTTCCTGAATGACCTACTGCGTGCTTAGGCCTTGGCCAGCCTTCTGGGAAGGACATGAAACGTCCCGATGGAGCACTGGGCCAGCAGGGGATGGAGGACGGGTACACACACCGCCACATTCTAGCAGGGGTGGGCAGGGAGAGCCAGAGGGAAAGGGAGGTGTCCCAGCTTCTCTCCCCTTGAAAGTTCAAGTGGGCTGGTGCTGATGGACAGCTCACATCTCAGCGTCTCTAGGGGACGGGGCATTGTCATCTCCCCTTCCCCCAACAGACCCATGGGCTGAACCTTCCAAGGGAACTTTCAGCCAGCAGGCTTCCGGAAACTGAGGGGATTTCACTGTTTTCTCCTGTTTCCTTGGGCCTGAGAGGCTAATGCAAAGGGCACATATGTTAATTCTGAAGCTGAGAACATGGAGCAAGGCAAACCCACCAAGTGTTCCCCAGTGCTTTCCGACCACCCTGGATCCAGGGAAGGGGTGGGGAGGGAGACGGCCCATCAGCAACCACCCTGCCAAGAGCCTACACCTGGAGTTAATACCATAGCAAGAGCCACTCAATATTTGGGACAGTCAAGTGAAATTAGTTTTAAATCTTTGAATTTTAGATTTGAAAGAAACATTTGTCTAGAATTTCAAGTATAAATTTAAAATTGTGTTATTTTAAAAACACTGTTTTGCTCTCAGAAATCTATAAACTTGAGTAAATTCAATCAATAGATATTATCAAACATCTGCTGAGGGAACTGTAGAGAACTAAAAACAAAACAAAATAGTCCTTGTCCTCAAGCAGCGTAGTCTGAGGCAACGGGTCAGACAGAAGAGGAAAGAGACACATGAGTTCCCAGTGTCCGAGGCTGCCTCTCGACAGAGGGCATGGCAAGGCCATGAGGGGCCATGCCAGCCTAGGCTCTGTGATGGGAGATACTTCGGTGTTTATTTCTTGTTTTACCCTTGATGGGCTCTGGGCCGTGCACACTTGACGAGCGAACTATGACTACCTCCCCTTTCCTTCATCAAGGACTCTCCCCCTCCCCATCATGGAGAGGGTCCTTTGTGCCACAGCCCTCTGGCCAACCAGGGCAGCGACAAAGCTGCAGGGGGTGACAGCGCCCCCTGGTGTGGAGCTCTGCCAGCCCCCAGCAGGCTCTCAGAGGCACTGCCCGGCTCCTCCACAGTCTCAGTTCCTGTGCTCCTGCTATTTCCAGCTCCTTTACTTTCACCTTGTTGTTCTTTCTCACAGGAACACACATTTCTTCTCTCTTCATCCTGTCTGTAAGCTCCACGTCTCTACTCCCAGAGAAGTCTAACAGTAGTCCTAGGCCCCAACTTCATTTAAAAAAGAAGGAACAGGGCTTCCCTGGTGGCGCAGTGGTTGAGAGTCCGCTTGCCGATGCGGGGGACACGGGTTCGTGCCCCGGTCCAGGAGGATCCCACATGCCACGGAGTGGCTGGACCCGTGAGCCACGGCCGCTGAGCCTGCGCGTCCGGAGCCTGTGCTCCGCAACGGGAGAGGCCACAACAGTGAGAGGCCCGTGTACCGCAAAAAAAAAAAAAAAAAAGAAGGAACAGGACATATTTTATAGTGAAACTGGGGAAAACAGACATCCAATGGGGCCCAACACAACCCGGAAGTCCATGAATGTATTTGATAGTCTCTTTGGAAACTTCCCAAAGGCCTTATTCTCCGGGTCGGGGCGGGGGGCCTGGGTTCTTGTCTCACTGGCTGTGTGACCTCCAGCCAAATACCACACCTCTCTGAACCTCAGTTTCTTCATTTGACAAACGAGGGCTTGAACTCAACTATCACTCAAACCCTTTCCACGCTTGCACGCTATATGGTTAGCTTCTCATCTTCTTTCACGTTATACCAATCAAGGAAAAAAGAAAAACAATTTTCTCTTCAATGTTTCTGTTTTACTTATAACACTGGGGCCCCTAATATTAACTGCATATGTATGGTATTTTGGGCTACATTAAGGGTTAAATAAAGTTTTGGAGACTTGTCTAGAAATCAACCTCCATTCTGGGGAATATGTCTGTGGAAAAAATGCATTTTAGTTTCCAAAGGTCCAAACAATGGCCTCACGACAGACGCCAGATGCTGGGAACAAAACCCTCTTGTGAATTGTGGACTGCTTGCAAAATCACTTACTCAAATTCCATCTGTCGACACTGCTCCGCTATTAAAATTTCCAATCTAAAGGGAAAATGCCAAAACTAGTGTGGGTTTCAATCCCGTGTCTCAATATTGGGACCTGCCATCCATCCTTCCCTGTCATAACAGACTGATTGCCTTCAGAAGTGGTTTTCAAGAACAACGGGTGAGTCTCACATTCCCAGCAGTTTGGTCTCAGCAGTTTGGTCTCTTAATTCAATTCCTAAGTAGTTTACTGGGGCATTTACAAATTTCCTGTCCCAGATCCCAACTTCCCAGTGTAATCTCCCAGTTTTAGCTCACCAACGTTTGCTGCTGCAAATCTGTCCTTGAAACATCTTGGGATGAATGCAGATTTGATTTTTTCCCCCAAACCAAAAAAATTTCCAAGTTTTCAGAGAAATTCTACTGCAGTTGTAGGCTGCAGACCCTGCGGGTGACCGACAAGACACATCTGGGGGTTCACACATGTCACACTAGTGCCCTTGGAGATGGGCAGGCGGTCAACCCTGTTCACTGGTATGCTATTCATATCTAAGCATTTTATACCATTTAGATGATTTATTATGCTATTTGATCAGCTTGGGTAATGAATCTCATATATTTTCTTCATTTGAGAGCTCCACCCCTACCCCCAACATGTTTACAAAGAAAAGACCCAACGATCTAGGATGTTCAAATAAGAAAATAATTACACATTCTCACAACCATGCCTCGGAACCTTCCAGCTCTCAGCAAGAATGAGGAAAGCTCTAGGCCTGTGCAGGTTTAGAGGAAGAGTACTGCCAAGCACATAACCCCTGGTCCAGCCACTGTACGGGAAGTAGACGATGGTCTCAGGCAATAACAGGGGCATCTACTTTCACGAAACCATCTGGCCTCATTCTGAGTCATTCACAGGTGTCATCCAAGAAGGGGGTGGTGGGCACGGAGACATAGCTCCTCACAGCCACATCCTCACTGGGGCCAGACAGCCAGTGACATCTGCTCCTACAACGTCCCATCCTGTCCCTGAGGCTCTGATGGCAGATGCAACCGTCTCAGAGTGAAAGCTGGCCAGGTAAGGGGCTGACCGGGTGCTCACGCACAGGCCTGCGGCACACAACCCTGAGGGGCAAGGCCCGGGGCCTCGGCATTTGCTTCTCCCCGACACTCTGGAGGGTTCCTGCAAAGAACTGCCGAGCTCTGACCCCTTTGCTTCCAGGGCTCTCCTTCCCCTCTCACTCACTCCTTACTTAGCTCCGAGCCTATTAACACTCCACTCTGCGCTCAGAATTCCATTCACTTCAGGTGGACTCCATGTAGCACGTGTGAGGATGGATGGTTCACTCTCTAACTTCCTTTTCACTCCAAATGATTCAAGACACCCCTGAAATCCCATTTCCACGCCAATGCTTGGCTCAGAAAGAGGCATATATCCCACCCCAGCCAATGAAGTGTGAGGGGCACTCTTCTGGGCACTGAAGAAGGATTAAGAGACAGTCTTTTCTTCCAGTGGATGTTGTAATGTCGAAGTGTGACTCCTGCAGGGACCAGACAGATGGCAAAGCCGGCCCCTGGGGGATGGAGGGTGAAGTAGCCTGGTCCTTGATGATATCACTGATGGTTGGAGCCTGGGACCTGCCCTACCCACGGATAGGTGTGAAAATATCTTTGCTTGAGCCACTTTGAGTGGGGCTGTCTGTAACCTGAGAGAGCATGGTCTCAGAGATGGGACACATGCTCCAGGGATTTCTTGCTCTCCTGGAGCTCACAAGCAAACAGAGTCTGACCTTGACTTCTTTCCAGAGCCTGGCTGAGGAAGCCAAATGAGGCCCCTTCTAGATCTCAGGAATTAAACCATCTTTACTACGCATGGGGCACCTACAAGAACTCACAACAGCCAGTGGCCACTCCAGTATCCTTAGTACAGGGTGCTAGACCTCGCAGGTCAGTCTCCACCCTGTGAACACCTGGTGACAAAGACTTGACAAAATTTCAGTCAGGCTCCTTTGAACCCTCTTCTCCACTAGACCCTGGCCTTGGCTTGCTGAGCCTAGGTTTAGGAAAGAATCCTACTAAGCCAGTTTATCCAGAATCCCCCAACTCTTGATATTCTTTCAAGCTCCTGTCCCTCCACACCCGTGATACCTAACCAAGATCCTCTTAGTAATTTTCCATCCCCTCCCTTACTCTTCCTGCTGGTTATAAATCTCTACTTGTCCCTGTTGACTTGGAGTTGAGGTGAATCTCTCTCTCCTCCATTGCAATAGTCTTTTTTTAAAAGTTTTTTTTTAAATTTTTATACATTTTCTTTTTTTTCTGTTCTTTGCTCTCCTTTTATTTTTATGTTTTTTAATTGAAGTATAGTTGATGTACAGTATTATATAAAAGTTACAGGTGTGCAATATAGTGATTCACAATTTTTTAAAGTTATACTCCATTTATAGTCATTATAAAATATTAGCTTTTTTCTGTTATACAATATATCCTTGTAGCTTATTTTATATACAATAGTTTGTACCTCTTAATCCCCTACCCCTATATTGCCCTCTCCCTGGCTTCTCTCTCCCCACTGATAACCACTAGTTTGTTCACTGTATCTGTGAGTCTGTTTCTTTTTTGTTATATTCACTAGTTTGTTGTATTTTTTTAGACTCCACATCTAAGTGATATCATACAGTATTTGTCTTTCTCTGTCTGACTTATTTCACTTAGCCTAATACCCTCCACGTCCATCCATGTTGTTGCAAGTGGCAAAATTTCATTCTTTTTTTATGGCTGAGTAGTATTCCTGTGTGTGTGTGTGTATGTGTGTGTGTGTATGTGATCAATAGTATTGAATAAAACCTTCCTTGCTGTTTTTAGCAAGTGTTAGAATAATTTCTCCTGAACACTCCCCATCATCCCCCCTCAGCATTCCGATAGTTTTGCTTTCCGATAGTTCAGGCCCAGGCAACAACGCACAGGAAAAGACCTGTTACCCAAAGCACCATCTCCTCTCTCATTTCGTCCTGGCCTCTCAACCTCCTGGTACAAAATCTTTACATAAATAGGGGACAGAGCTTTCCATACCACAGTGAGAATTAAGGTTTAAAGCACAGATATCCTGTGTCAAGGAGTTTGACTTAACACACACTGAGGTTCTAATTGGTGATACCTTTTCCTGAGAGCAGATGATAAGAGAATGAATACAAATGGCTGCCCACAAGACTAAATTAATAAATTAAGGTGTTGAGCACCTGAAGGCAGGTAAGAGGACAGAAAGGACCAAAAAAGTAGGTGGAGGTCGAGGAGGCAAGGACAGGATCCTTTACCTGAGTTACCAACTTGCTGCAGGGCAGCCTCAATCCTTCCTGCACCAAACAGTTCCACCACGTCTGTTCTGAGTCGTCGTTCTAAATTCAGTTCCACTTACCTCCCCATGGGACAGACACTGAATGAGGAGTGTGTGCTCGCTGACATGTCATAACTGCCTCACGTCTCTAGGGTCTCCGCAGATGTCCTCCCCAGAAACTCTGCTCCTGGCAGCAGATGCTCACGTCAGGGATGTTAAAGAACCTCCTCTTCCCCACCCGCACAGCACAGGCACTGCCCAGAGCCTGCCGCGCGGCCACGTCTGGGCACGAGCCTACCGGGCCGGCTGCGACAGCTCAGGAACAGCCCAAGTTACCGGCTTCAGGGCTGCTGCATTTCCCCAGTGACAAACCATTCTTCTATAGGTGGACTCTATATGCAGGTTTTTCTGGTTAAATGGTGAGAAAGATAGTCCCACCCCTACCACCAAATACCCTAAGAAAGAAATCATAACCAGACTTTAAATGTTCACGTGGTCCAAAGGAAAAATCTCTTGTTTTCACAAAAGAAAATCACTGACTAGTTTTACAGTGAAGCACAGCCAGCCTGCTGGGCAAGTTCCTTGGACTGCTGAGGCAGAAGCACCAGGGACCCTCCCTGACCCTCTCTGCCCAGCAGGCCCCTCCCCACAGCAGGACTGCGTCTAAGCCCCTAAAGACGGAGAGCAGCTGCAGTACAGGAAGTCGGGGGCTGCGACTTCAGGGCGGGGAGCCAGGGGAAAGGTCACTGCAGGGTTTGATGGGGGAAATTCTCAAAGGTGACCTGAAAGAAAAGGCCATTTTCTTATGTTTTATGCTTTTCCTATGAAACATCACTGAGTGAACTAATGAGTTAAATCAGACTTTTCCAAGGATAAGCTGGGATGAAGTGAGAGAGAGGCATGGACATATACACACTACCAAATGTAAAACAGATAGCTAGTGGGAAGCAGCCGCATAGCACAGGGAGATCAGCTCGGTGCTTTGTGACCACGTAGAGGGGTGGGATAGGGAGGGTGGGAGGGAGATGCAAGAGGGAGGGAATATGGGGATATATGTATACGTATAGCTGATTCTCTTTGTTATACAGCAGAAACTAACACACCATTGTAAAGCAGTTATACTCCAATAAAGATGTTTTTAAAAAAAAGAATCAGACCTTTCCAGGGCCCACGTTCATCTGGATAGTCTGTGTAGTAAAGTGCACCTGTAGGCATTTCCCCCACCCTGGGTGAAAGGATCATTTGCACACAGGGCAGTCGGGTCTCTCACTGCCAGTCCCGGACAGGTGCCACCGTGCTGTCCTCCCTGGCTTCTGCCCCTCCTGTTCCCTCCTATGCCCAACATTGCCCCCAGCTGGAGCATCCACTCCATTACCCATCCACCCGCCAAAGTTGGGCTCCAGTTCTGGCTGCCTCTCAAAGCCCTGCCTATGTGGCTCAGCCCACATCCGTCTCCTCTGAGCGCCTCGAGGTCACAGGACTGCTCCACATGAATGTGGAAGACACCCCGTGTTGTCTGGTATTACTCCCTGTTACCTCCTGTGTGACGTGTTCTCTCCGATATGGAGTGACCCCCCTGAGGGCAGTGCCATGGCAAGCGTCCTGCGAGACCCCCAGACGGTGCTGAGCGCAGGGTGGGGGCTTGAGCATGGGGAGCGTGGGGAATTTGGGGGAGGGGCAAACTAGCAGAGGCAGAGATCCCGAGTTCCCAGGCGCGTGTAACCCAGAGCCAGTCTGTCCTTACTCTGGGAAGGGGGCAGCGAGGTCACACCCTCTGGGAACCCAGGCGGTGGCCCAGCAGTGGAGGGGAAGGTGCCATTGCTGCTCCAGGGAGCATGTTATCTCCAGCTGGGCCTCAGCGTGGGGCCTGAGACACAGGCTCGGCTGTGTGACAGCCCAGTGTGAGCTGAATGACAGACAATGCCTCTGCAAAGGGCGGGGGGGGGGGGAGAAAAAAGCTTTAGTGATGCGTCTGATGAAGTGGCACACAGACAAGCATGACTAAAATACATTCTACCCGGGATATGGTATTTCCAAGTAATTACATCGATGGTCAAAGATTCAAGGTAGCTTTGAAGATGTAGGATCAGGATGTGTTTCTGAAAGGGCAGGAGAAGTAGATCAGAGAGGAGGCGAAGGCTGATGAATCCATGGATGGGTTTCCAAGAGGCCAAGTCTGGAGCCTGAGAGAGGGAGGAGGATGTATGTGACTCAAGTTTCTGCCATTTAAAATTCTTCTCCAACTACCACCGGAATCTCTCAGGCATGAGTCTAAACCTTCCCTTGCATATGAATCTCCAGGGGTGCTAGTTTAAAATACCCAGCCCAGATTCCCCCCACCCCAGACACTGATTCAGCAGGACTGGGGTGGGGCCCCAGAAACTGATTTTTAAGAAACCTTCCCAGTGATTGTAGTGCAGATGGCCTGTGCCCTGGATTTAAGAGCCCTGTGAATCCTGAGAACAGGACAGACCTTCTAGCTGCATCCTCCTCTATTTTTCCAACACATCCTCAAGGAGAACTTTAGGTGGATGGGTGTTTCTGTGTTTCAGGATCTTCCTGTAGGGACACAGGAGGGGGTGGCTAGCTTGTCCGCAAGACCAGACCTCTATCCCTACACCAAGCAGGCTCCAGTGCTTAAGGGAGAGATTCAGTGGGTGGTTACTCAGTTTTAGTCGTGGAGCAGGGAGATAAGGCTAATTTGTGAACCTCACTTGGTTCAGAGTGGAAGGAAATAGGATACAGCCTCTGTCATCAAACTGCTGACCCACTCTTTGAACAAATGTCTCACCACGTTCTGCTCCCCACACAGGAAAGGGTGTTGCCCAGTGGAGAAGAGAATCCCCAGTTGAATCAACCCATCTCTCTCTCTTCCCCTGGGGTAGTTTCTGATTTTGAGTCAGGTTGAGGTGGAGGAACTTCTTGGGACGAGAGCATTTACCAATCCTCAGGGCTACTCATTAATCCACTGTCCATCCATCCACCCATCTATCCATCCAACATGTGTTGGATTCTCTCTGAGTAATAGATCTCTTTCCACATGCCAGGAGCAGAAAGCGAAGAAGGTAAGGCCCCTGCTCTCTCAACTGAACACAAACTGGTGAGAACAAGAGAGAGATAAATGGAGGCAACACAGCATAAACATGAGTAAAGTCCCAGGCCCAGCACAGCACAAAGGACAAAGTACCTAACTCCTCCTGCCACGTTAAAAAAGCTTCACAAGGCAAGGATGCCAGGCCTGAAGGCTGAGGAATGGGGAATGGTTTATGGCCAGAGTACGTGTGCACGTGTGCAAGCATCACACCCCTCTTAGGACAAAGGAAGAGCAGAATGAAGCACAGAGCAAAAGCAGGATGAATCAAGATGATTTTCAAGGTCTGCAGGCAGGCTGGGCCTGCATGTGGTGGCTGGACCTCCAGCTAGACAGTGCTAAGGGTTCTCTGGTGGCCTATAGGCAGCCACAAAGCTGTTCATAAGTGGGGGATTTGGATCCAATTAATGTTACTTGTGTTTCAGGCAGCCCCCATGGTGGCCGTGAGTAGGGCAGCTGGGAGGGAGACAGGGAGCTCAGTTGGTGGCTACTCTAGCCATCCTGACTGCAAAGGGTGGGCTTGGGCCCAGGCAGTGATGGGAGGGGATGGGCAAGAGGACACAGCATCCGCGGACCTTGTGGGGGCAGGGGCAGGATGCCAGGATGGCTCTCAGGCCTCCGCAGGACCCTAGTACACTCAGAGATGCCCAGCAGTGGAGACTCCCCCGGCCCCACCCTGATGGGGCCCGCTGCTCACCCAGAAAGGTCCCAACCTCCTCAGTGCCCCGTCCTTAGGCCTCTCAGGTGCCTGTTTGCTCAGACACCACTGGCTGTGAACTAAATGCTCCTGAAATGTTTCTTATACATTGCAGACATTTTTCTGCCCTGAAACACTCGGGTGGTTTAATTTGTTTTCTGAAATAAGAAAAGCAATTAGACTAATTGCCTTCAGAATGGGGCACTCATAGGGAACAGCCTCCACGCTGCAGAGGCTATGCCTGGCAGACTGATTCCAGGCCCATCACTTATGGAGCAATCTGCCTGTCCTGTCACAGGCAGGTGTCTCAGCAAGAGAAAGGTGTGCCAGGTGCTGGGCACCTCACTTCGCAGCCCCTTGGTGACTCCTCTTGCTGGAAGTTGAAAATAAGACCTGGCTGCATAAGCCAGGGGTGGTACTCACCCACCTAGCTCACTACCTCTGGCACCACCAGGGCACCAGGGCCCTTCTCAGCACCACGTGGGTGTTACTGCTCCAGTGTGTCAACCATGGATTGCAGACGATGCCATTCTGCTGAGCTAGCCCAGACCCCGGGACCACCGTCAGGGCAGCTGGGAATGATGCCTGGACTCAGTTCACAGCCATCTTCATTTTGGTTTATTCCTGAAGCAGCTAACGAGCAGTACAAGGGATGGCTATGAATTAGGATGTAAGGGGGTGAATGGGGCTCCGTCACTCCCTCTGTTTTCTCATGGAGGCGCAATGGAAGCTCCTTGGAGAATCTTACTAAAGCTGCCTGCTAAGGCACGGGGCACGGGGCACAGAGCTGTGAAACTGGTGTCTCTTAGAGTTCTAGCTACACTGGCTTGCTAAGAGCAATGCCTCCACTCAGGCACCAGGTTAGCTATTGAGTAAGCCCCACTCCCAGGCCTACTATCCAGGTTCCAGATTCTTTGTGCACCAGCACCAGGCAAACTCCCCTCTGATCTTACAGCTCAGTGGGGGAGACACACCTACCCAACCAATGACCAAGTGCGTGGCAGGGTGACCTGTGAGCTATAACAAGATGCAGGAAAGGATTGAGAGAGTCCCTACAAGAGCAGGGATTCAGGAGTCCTTCTCAGAGGAGGTAGCATTTAATCCAGGCTCTATTATGCTCTATGGGAAGAATTATGCTCTATGGGCAGAATTGAAAGAGGTCTGAAAGAGAGGGCATCTCAAGCTGAACAAAGGCACAGATATATGTCTGAGGGTGGCTGGTAGTGTCACCAGGTCAAGAGGGCAGGAGGCAGAGGAGAGCAGAGGGGGGTAAGGTTGGGAAGTCAGCTCAGGACCAGATTGTGGAAAGGTGGGACAGCCAGCCAGGGGACTGAATTCTCCTTTGTGTACTGGGAGGGGTAATGTCTACAGTTCTGAAAACCATGAGCTGCATTGGCTAGGGGTGCAATGGAGTCAGGGGATCTGCCAGAAAGATCAGCCCAAGGGGAAGACAACAGCCCAGGGGCCCATAACCCATCCACGCTGAGCATGTCCCCCCTTCCTCCCTCACCTGCCCATCAAAATTTTGTTGAGCACAACTGCCCCGGGCACCATGCAGGCTGAGTACACACTGGAGGAGAGAACCAGCATGATTCCTGTCCTCTGGGTACTTGGGATCCAGTGTACCACCTATCAATAAACTAGTAAATAAAACATGATGATATAAACAATTTGTATGTAAACATGAATTGGGATAAGGGCTGTGAAGAAAATGAATAGGTACAGGGACAAGAAAATAATGATTGGGAGAAACCTACTAGAGGGAGTAGACTCTGAGCGGTGCCTAAGGATGAGAAAGGGGGTGCTGTGTGGAGGGCTGGGGGCTGGGTGAGCACTGCTCCTTGGAGGAGGCCAGAGTGGCTGAAGCCAGAGGCAGACGAGAGGGGGAATGCTCTGAGGTTCGGGAGGTGGGAAGGAGTTAGTTCTCGCAGGCAGGCCCAGTGGGGAATTGGATGCTACTGAAAGGGCGATAGGAGCAACGAGACAGAATTACCTTTTAGGTTGATCGCTCTGCCACAGGAAGAATGGGCGGTGGGGCAAGAATGGAAGAGTGTGGAGGGGATTAGAGTCTTGGCTTGTCTAGGTGGTGGCACTGAGGGTGGAGATATGGACAGGTTTGAGATACAAACACAGAAGGCAGAGCCAAATGAACTTGATGCTGGAGATGGGAAAGGGAGGAATGACAGAAAGATGACTCATTTTCCATTTAACAAGTGGGTGGATTTTAGTGCTGTTCCCTGAGGTTGGTAAGACCAGAGGAGAAGCAGAGACTTCTCAGGGATGGCAGAGGGGATATAACAGCTCTGCTTTGGGCATGTTACACTTGAGATGCCAAGTGCTAATACCAGAAGGCCAGATCTTCCATAGGTTAGAACAAAAGGGGAGGGTTCAAAATGACAGGGTAGGCACGTGCATCCTCCTGAGACTCAATTAAAATGACCTTAAAAGAATAAATCACAGAAATGAAGAGAATGAGAGAGGTACACTCAGTGAGCGAGGTATTTAAAGACATGTCTTGAAGAACATTCACTGGCGAGCAGGACAGAGGGCACCTCAGCCCACAGCCTAGAACATGCACCGAAGGGGCAACAGCTGCACGACCCCTCCCACAGAGGCAGGGCTGAGATGCTCAGTGTATGGGAAACTTCCTCACCCAGAAAACACCCAGGGGGTTCTTCTCTAAACAAATGGAATTAACTGCCTGAGGAGAGCCATGGCAGTTAATGTGGGTGTTGGCGCCCTCCTCACTCTGGCACCTGGGCCACCCAGTATGATGTCTGGCTCACACCAGGCTCATTCTCAAGTGGAACCTCCAGCTGACAAGCCCTGACCATCAGCATTTGTACCCTCTTCATTATTACACCTGGAAGGTCAACCAAGAATCGCCAGACCCACAACCCAAAACAGAGCAACCTGAAAACAGCTCAACAAAAAAAGGGAAATTAAAGAAAACCACACACAAAGATAATCTACATGACAGAAGAAAAATAAAAGTAAAAGCAGAATTCAAACAGAAAACCAAAAATTACTGACCAGTATCCTCAAATACTTTCAAGGTGTCACTTGTAGAAATCAGAGAATGAGAAAGTGTGCTTGGAAATTAAAAGCACAATTCTTGAAGTAAGAAGTTTAATTCTCAGTTTGGATGATAAAACCAAGGGAATTTTCCAGAATACAGAATAAGATATATGGAAACAGAAACTGTGAGAGAAAAGGTGTGACAGCAACTACTGACCCAGGAGGTTACATATTCAATTAAGAGAAATCCAAGAAGAGGGAATTATTGGAAAAAATTATAATGCCTTTCATTTGAGGACGGATATATATCTTCAGATTGAAGAGCCCACAAAAGGGGCCACAGAGCCAGACACATCACTGCAAAATTTCATAACACCAAGAATATTAATTATTATTTTAACAGCATGGATTTTTGGGGTAATAATTTTTATTTTGTAAAATATTGTCTTAAATATTTATCTTGATTGAGTTTTTGTGCTGAAAGTGAGGGCCTTAGTCACCTCACCCTAATCCCAGCCCCATTACATACCAGGCAGAGATACTGGAGATAAACTAGTGAAACAAAGTGCCTACCCTCATGGACCTTAAAGGAGACAAAGAGATTATCCTACTAGCTTCCAGATAGATTAAAATGGGTCACCCACAGGGAACAAAAATCAGTCTAGCATTGGACTTGTTATCAAAGACTGCTTGCTGGATGATGCCTTTAAAAGTATGAAGGTGTGGTTTTCTCTACAAGCCTATATTAACTATGCTTCCAATTCCCCTTGCATCTAGATGGTGCCATGTCATTACTTCTCACAGAGAAAGTGTGATAGAATGATATATCACCTCTAGGCTGGGTCAGTTAAGAGCTGGCGGGCCTTTTCCATACTCCCATATCCTTGTCTACAGTGGTCTTGGAGACTACAATATAGAAGGAGTCTATCTAGGCCCCTGAATTATTGTATGGATCAGAGAACACCCCAATATTATGGAACAATGAGCAGGCTGTCATGGGACTGCATAATAAACTCTGTTATGCCACTGGTATTTGAGTTATCCTACCTTGACTACTAGAAGGAAAATTTTCAACTTGTAACTCTACATCCAATCTGTCAAGTACAAAAACAGAATAAAAGCATTTTCAGACATTTGAGGAGTAGAAAGTTGAACTCCTGTACACGCTTTCTTAGGAAGTTACACAAGGGTGTATGCCAGCAAAAGGAAAATGTAAGTTAACAAAGGAAGAGTCAGGACATCCTAGGAAGAGTGGTGCAACTGAAAAAAAAAATTCTAGATTGGAGCAAGAAAATGAGGCTCCAGAAGAGAGGACTTGAGGCAAAAGAGACAACTGATGATAAGTGAGAGTGTATGAATGCATGTGAGGATATGTGAAAGGCAACTGAGGGAGGGTGAAAAGGGAGACGCTATCTGAACCTGATGTCAGAAAAAAAGTCTTCACTGGTGACACAAGGGGTCAGTATGCTGGCACACAGAAAATGAAATGAAAAACTAGGACATGATTTGACTCTCCAGGGAACAATATTTCATAGTCATAATAATAGAAATGTAATTTATTTGTCCTCAACTTTTAGAATCAGCTTATAGAAAAATGATGGGAGGCCATTCAAATGCTGGCATGACAGGGACAGATCTCGGCCATTGAATTCAACCGCAGCCTTTGAAGATGAATAAACCAGAATTGGAATAGTGATGTGAGTTTCCCAAGGTTCCTCAGAGTGTAGCAGGGACTGGAGGAAAGTGGCCTTGGCTGTTGCCCTCATTATGACCTGTCTCGTGCCCTGCTCACCTGCCTGGATTCACTACCAACAAGCTAGGCAGAGGAAGCTTGTGCCTCTGACTTTGCCTTCTCAGCAAAGCCCGTTCTGACTTTTGCAGAGTTTATCATCCAGTTCCAGTTCTGAGAAGTCTTCCCGGCCCTGTTCCTTTAGACACTTTTCCTCCCAAGAGGGACAGCTACTGATTCCCTCTCTAGAGAAGATAACCTTGCCTGTCCAACATGTGCTAATCTAGTGCTCTCTTCCTTTAGTTTTGGCATGCTATTGGAAAGGCTCCAATTTGAAAGGAAAAAAAAAATCAATTGGTGTGCTTTGTAGAGGTGACACATCAAAGCATATCAGTCACTCGGCAGTTGGCCAGAAAGCAGCACCACAGCCCCCTGGTCTGCAGAGCGCCAGGGATGGAGTGCACTGCATGGCCTGCCAGTCAAGACTGGACAACATGGCTCCTAGTCATGTGCAGTGTGTCCCTCCCGGGGCCTCTATGAGCCTGCGATCAGGAGTGAACAGCCTGCCACCTTCGGCAGCCTGACCTGATGGCTGACCAAGGGGTTATAGGGTTAAGAAGTCAGCTAGGCCCATCCTCTGCCTCCGGACCAGTGCCACTACCTTGATATGCTTCCTTAGAATGTCTTCTGCATTTAGGAATTTAGGGAGGACAAATAACCGAGACAGAATTTCCAGAGAAATCTAACTCCAGGGGTGGCATAATCTATCCCACAGTAAGAAAACAGATTTCAGGTCTCACCTCAACGCTTCCTGCTAAACTTTCTTCCCATTCTATAGGTTCAGTGGGGCTGCATTGGAGCTGGTCCCCATCTTCAGTGCTATCTATGTCACCCCTGGAAACTGAGACATCTAGAGCGGTGGCTTGTGCACAGCTGGTGCCTAATAACCAGGGAATGACACACACACACACACACACACACACACACAGAATCTCTCTATGCCCCAGCTTTTGGCCCCTGCATCCTGCTCCCTGGCCAAGCCCAGCAATTCCAGTCATACTGCCTGAGGAGGCAGGACAAAGAAGAGAAGGAGTCAAGGACCCGCTGAGAAGCAGCAAGTGCTCAGGACCCCACTAGAGGACGTGACACCTCTGTATCCGGGGAGGAGGGGCGCGGCGCTCAGACTCTCCCAGGGTCAGGCCCTTTCCACTCCAGCCCATGTGGGGAGTGCACAGGCTGAAGGGAATGCCAGGACTTGCTTATCTGTGTTAGTCATCCTATCCTGCAGCTGTCACCAAGGGCATTCGGTGCTCAGGGATGAGCAAACCTCCATGCATGACTTACTTATGGTAATGCATGATTTACTGGCAGGCACTGCAATATTGAGCAGCTATTTGCGAAGAAGGGCCTTCATTATCTGCTCCCCTACCCTGGCATTAATAAGGAAAGCACGCCTAATTGCCAAGAGAAGTTGATGTAAGGAGAGAAAACTCTGAGCTCCAGGGTCAGTGGAAAGGGCTGGTGCACAGATTACTCTGAAATTATCTTTCCTCTGTCTTAGCAGCTTCCTTTAAGGCAGTAAACAAACAGCAATTTCTTCGCAGTTTTGACTGATACTTGGCCATTGAACTAGTTCTGTGATTTTAACTGATGGTTCTCTCTCACCCCCACTACCCCGTGGGAGGGAATCAGCCTCCCAGGGTCCTTGGGCAGCCTAAGTCATCCCACGGTCCCAAACAGTCCTAATACTTGGTTCCCACAGCCTGGCCTCAACGGGAGGAGACTGAAAGAGTATGCATGCTTGTCTCAAGGGGGCCGTGAGCCTCATGTCCAGCCCAGGCTGGGCCCAGGACGTGGCCTTGACAGACATTTAAGTAGGGGAGCATTCTTAGCTATGAACTGAAACTCAGCTCCAGGCTTAACTTTCCAAGAAGTTTGCTCTATCCAGAAACCTGCATCAATTTTCCCAGTTAACTACCAACAGGTGGGCGAGAAGAGCACCCAGCAAAATGTCATTTATAATTTAAAATTCATTACTGAAAAGGGTTCTGCAGTAATAGTCTGACCTCAGTCATTTCAATGATGCCTTCACGAAGGAGGTGCGGCGGGTTTCTAGGGCTACTTTCCTCGCCCCCCCTTACTGGGCCGAACCCCTCCCCCACCCAACCCTCCCGTCAGAAAGCTATTTTATCTCTGGAGAAGTTTTATGTCAGGGATATATGACCAGAATAGATGAAGGTCTTTTAAATTTATTTTCAATAGCCCTGCTACTCTCTTCTCTATGAAATGTTTAGCATTTAACTCGTTATTTCTGCGGCAAGCAAAGTCTCAGGTGCAGGTGGCTTTGTAGAGGTGGCAGGATGTCACAGCAAGGTAATTGTTGCTCTTTATTTCCTCTAGATAAAGCGTAAGTAACAGGCAAGCGTGAATCATTGGGCAGTGCGCTTCCATCCCGGGCTCCAGCGATAACATAAACCAGGAGACTGAATTTGGAGTGGTCTGCATACTCAGCTCCCCACCCCCAACTCCAAAAATCTGCCTGAGAAGCAGCCTGCATTCACGAGCCACTTCTGCTCCCCCACTGTCCTGTGTGTGTGATAGGCCCTGCTTTCTAGAAACTCTGAGTGGCAGAACTGCCTTTTAATATCCACCCTCAAGAGTTGTCTGGGCAGGCGGGACCAGCCTCCTGGGGCCCTGTGAGAAGGCGGCAGGAGGGTGCCGCGAGGAGGACCAGTAAGAATAGCTGAGGCACAGAAGGGCGCTGGAGGGCAGAGGAAGGTGCGAGAAGGTAGGTTCACGGAGCAAAAGCAGAGATCACAGCACCAGACCAGAGTCCTGATGAGTATCTGAACCAAATGGAATCAATCTGCAAACCTTCTGAAGCTTCGTCACTTAGCTTCAAGTAAATTACGTTAAGTTCGATTACAAAAAGGCGAAGGAAGCGGAGACCGATACATCTGGTGTTTATGCGCACAGCCCCACATCCTTACCTCCTGTATACCTTATTACAATTCGCTGTTAATACAGAGCAGGCTTCAGCTTTAAATGAATATGGGTCTAAGCACTTGGTTCAGCAGTACCCAGTTACTACATTATACCAATGCTTTTATACCTCAGAAAAATCGGAGACTGAGAACAAAGTTTGTTTTATTCCTCCTCCAATCATTTTAAGCAGACAAGGCATAAATATTCATGAGTGATAGGAAAGCTAGCTAGAGAGCAGTTGTGGTGGAGAAAATGGTTCTGTGAAGTTTTTATAGCCCAGCCACTTACCTCTGTGGTAAACTTTTACTCAGAAAAAAAGTGCATCAGATATCAAATTTACTATCATCACCAATGAGTGTTCATTCTCTGAGGAAAGAGAAGTGTCTGTCCCATGAATGTTTCCACCATGTTCTCCTGAGCCCTCACTTTCCCACCCTACCACTCTTCCTTTGTTCAGGAGGCAGAGGTGGGGAGAGCTGTCTATGGAGAGCAGACCTGGCTGACCCCATGTCAGTGGGATACACACTGACTGATCTTCAGATTTACATACATACATTATAACTATAACTGGAGGACTAATTTCTAAGTTCTTTCTAATGTCATTGTGTAGACCCCAGGGGATGGCTGGATGAGGGAGCAAGCTAAGCCTGGCTCAGGGATACTCAGTCCTTGGGGCTGGGATCAGAGGATCCTTCAGGTGGACCAGCAACTGACCCATCTGAAGGTTATACTCATAACCTGGCCTCTTTGGCAAACACCTGGGGCTGTGCCTGGCACATAGTAGGTGCTTAGTGAATCATTTTATTATTGAAGACTTGTGTGTTCTGCCATCATCATTCTGCTCAAGGAGCCAACAGACTAATATCATTGATATGCAAATGTTTACCATCTATGTTTAAAGTTTGGTTTAAAATAACTGCTCAAGTGACTCATTAATTGTCAGTGAGGAAAAAGAAATCTAGGAAGGAAGGAATGGAGGGAGGGAGGGATGTAGAGAGGGAGGGAAAGGGTTAAATATTGCTACATTCCTCAAACCTGCTAATAGCTTAGTTGGTGTATAAGAATATTGCTCTGATTTCTCAAAGGAGAAAGTCAAATTTCTCATAAATGATCAATCGTTCTGCCATTTTTGCTCTGCTATCCTAACAAATTCCAGTCTTTCCACTCCTTCCGGTAGATTACCATCATGTTGGGCATTAACTTTATGCTGCTTACTTCACTCAATAGTTTTCACACTTCTCACTGGATCCTCCCAGCAAATCTGTGGAGATAGGGCTTATGATGTTCCACCTTCCACATGAGGAAACTGAGGCTGGAGAGCATGTGTGGCTTGACCAAGGCCACAGAACTTGTTAGTACCAGTACTGTTTCCTGTTATTCCCAGATCTCCGCTCTTAACCAATTCCCAGTATTTCTCTTTTTAGGAAGATACAGAGCGACAGATGTGACCCTTTAATGTTTTGTCTGCTGCTCTTCTGAGAGAACAACCTGCTGAAATTTTAATTGGCTTGGGCGACAACTTTTCTAAAAGCATCTTTTTCAAACTTTATCTTCAAAACTCTGCAAAATCCTTCTTTTTTCCCCTGAGAAGTGCCAGTTTTCCAGAGAATTCAGACAGAAATTTGCCCAGGTAATTGATAACTCTTTTCGTGGGTACTGAAGCACACCTCTCACTGGGGACATTTCATATTACTTTATGCTTCAATTACTAAAAAGTTCTCATTGTCTGGCTTGTGTGACTTCAACAGTGATGACATCTGAGGCAGATGCCAATCCATTAATGCCAGTGGAACAATTTTCTCTTTCTGAATCTCACGCTGGTACATATCATTGTATGAGCCAGGTTCATTAGGAAGGAAATTATATTCTTCCATTGAAGGTCCCCAATGAACCAAAAATCACTTTTGATGTTCCTGCAAGATTTTACTAATGAAAAATATGTGGGAATGAACCACATAACCAATTCCATGATTTTTTTCTCCATAAAATTTATGCTGTACAAAGCCAGCATTGTGGACCCAATTGGATTTAGACTCACGTAGCTACCTTCATCCTCACGATTTATGATGCAACTGTACACACAAATATTCTAAAAATATCTCGACTGCTCATCTGAAATTCTAACTTTACTGGTGAGCTGCAAGCCGTCTGTCTCTAGTCTGCTTCTATAACTGACTGGGGTCCAAACCACAGGAAGGAGCATCTGTAACAGTGGTAACAGGCAGGGGATAAATAATGCATTTTCAGGCGAGAGCCTTATTTTGCTGCGGTTTTAGAATGCATTCCCAATATTACAGACTTGCAAATTTAATCTTAATTTCTTCTGTGATTTTCTCTTTAAGGTCCTCCATTGATCCCCTGAGTCAAGAAAATGTGTAGTTTATCATCTGCCTGATCAACAATGGCTGAGTTCACTTAAGTTGCCTCATCTATTTCCTTCCATCAGATCAGGACAAGATTTTAATTTTTCATGAACAGCAAAACTGTAGCTTTCTACACGGCCAGATAAGTGGGGTAATTTGCTCGCACACACTAATGCAGCTTCAGCTGAAGGCTCCTGAGGCCTCTGAGCTGCCCCCAATTGTGGAATGGAAAGGATGCTGCCTTGTCAGGTGGGGGTGGGTGGCATGGGGGAGAGAACCTGGTGTGTATTGATCCCACAAAGTGTGCAGAGAAGCCACATGCACCCACAAGGCAGTCCATGGGTGTGTCCCCGAGGTATACAGATAGAAATGATTTTCTCTGTTGTAAATCTTTGAATATTTTCCAGGCAAGGTGAAATTATTTGGGAAATTCTTTAAGTAAACAGAAATTTCAAATGCTGGGGGAAGAAATCTAGAGAAGATTAAAATAAAAATGCTAAAAAAATTCTGAACTCCTCATTACATTTTCTCACATTACCTTATGTTATGTCCTTCATAGCACTTATCACTACCTAACACTCAAAATTTTAAGTTTGTTTACTTGCTAATTGTCTCCCTCCACAAGAGTGAGAGTCTCACGGAGGCAGGGACCTTCTGTGTCTTGCTCACTGCAGAGCTCCCAGGGCTGAGTCCTGTGCCAGGAACACAGAAGGAGCTAAATAAATGTCTGATTGGATCAGTGAATGAGCCAGGAGGCACCAGCCTGCGTCTCCCTGACTCCACTGATCACGTAGCTGTAACAAGGGCGAAAGCTGAGACTCAAGTATCTTTTTCTATCAAAGAGGATGATACAGTAGCCGAAAAGTGGAAAAAACCCAGACCTTCCTTAACTGGTGGATGGATGAACCAAATGTGGAACATAGGACTGTATATAATTCAGTAATTAAAGGGAAGGAAGCCCCCTCTGTCCTAAACAGTGTTTTCTGCTGTTTTCCCCAGAGATGCCTCTCAGCAGTCCCCTTAGAATCCCACATCTAATCCTTAAAGCCTCTGCTTTCAAATGACCTTCCACATGACCCCAAAGAAATGCTCCACTAGATGATGGGTTTCTGTTTTCCCAGGAAGAGAAACTTGATTTTAAAATGGGGTTTCTCTCCCGAAGCCTTTGCCTGCCTTTCAGCAACACGTCCAAGAAAAGGGCAGCTTCTGACTGAGCACATCGCACGTGAGGCCTGCAGGGCAAGGGGTGGCAACGGGCCAGCCCCTGACACAGATGCAGCCCTGGCAATCCCAGACACCTCCGGGGTCCAGGCTAGAGGGACAGGCGCTGTTGGTCTCATAAGCAAGCCCGCCAGGGGCTGGGGACCGTGCTGTTGCTGAGGACGTCCTGAGAGTGGGCACAGGGCTGGTGCCTCCACAAACTTGCATGTGTGGGGTCCAGGTCTCTCTGGCCTTGAGATGTTTAACCCCTGCTTGGGGGCTGGGTCATAGATTTTCCTTTTTATCCTAATCACTCATGAGCTCCCAGGCATTACTGTGGGAGGAACTCAGCACAGGTGGTCAGCTGCTCAGCTCAAAAGACATTTTATTCGTACACTCATTCAACAAATGTTTACTGAGTGCCTACTGCGGGCCGGACTCTGTGCCACTGTCTGTGTTCACAAGGGTGACAAGTCAGCACAATCCCTGCCTGCAGGGAGTGATCCAGAATTGACCCCCCACCAAGGGGGAAAGTCCTGCCCCCAGAGATGGCAGCCTGATGCAGGAATTACATGGGGGTTGTAAACTTGGCCTCCTCTTGTTGGCATCTAAGAGAGCACCCCTACAGTGCCAAACCCAGGGGATCAGGCAGAGAGAAGGGGATCCTGTCTCTTGGGACTGATTTGTCTTGAGAAGGGCAGGTTGAGGAGCGGGTGGCGGGGAGGCAGCTGACACCAGGTGGGAGAGAAAACCATCTGAGAATGATGAGCAGGACCACAGTCAGGCCATGTCTGTTTGCAGACGCAGAGTGGGCGTGGGGTGAGGAGGAGACGTTGGCGTGCCAGAGAGCGGGGGACCCAAGGCCTCCTTTGGAGGGGAGAGGTTCAGGGATCCTCCCTTAGCCAGTGCAAGGGTCAGCTGCAATTTCACAAGAGAAGGGAGGCTCAGAGCAGGCCCACTGGCGGCTCTGTGTCTCTGGCAGTGATGACCCCTGACCCCATGCAGACAATCCATAGGGGCCACACGGGAGTGCTGTACAGAGCCCGCAGGCTCTCACAGACCAAAGCCATCCACAGAGAGCATATGCACCCAGCAAAGGACGTGTGGCCGACTGCGGGCCCCTGCTCAGCGGCTGTGTGTACACATGCCCCCGCATGTGTGCGCACTGCTGTGAGCCCATGACCAGCGCCCATCTCAGCAAAAGGGCTAGGATATGCTGGCTGGAGCTATGACTGGAATGTCTCCAAAGCCTGACCTTTTAAGGCCATTCAAATACCCTATGGCTGGGCGAGCCATCACCTGTTGTTTGACCATAGACCACCCCCCGACCTGGCATCAGACTGGCCTCACTATTCAGCCTGGAGGCCAAGGCAAATTCACCAGGCAACCTTTTCCTTTTGGTGTCACTGTTTCACAGAGCTTCTACCAGTTTTTGTGGCTTGGCAAAGGACACGTGCCTCATGGGAGTGGGAGGAACCAACAGGTCTCCAGGGCAGGTGGGAGCCTCTGGGCAGGGGCGGGGGTGGGCTCAGCAGAAGCTGAATCCTTCTCTGCTATAGTCCTGCTGCACAGCCCACCACCTGCCTCCCTGGCCCTCACCCAGGCAAGTCTCCCCAGAGTCTGTACTAGAGGTGCTGACTGCAAAGTTCCCACCACCTCTGGCTCCTCCTGCAGCCTGCCAGGCCTCCCAGCAAGAATGTCTACTCGCATTTTCTTTCTCTGGACCTTTCTCCCCATCCCCCTACTCCAAATCGCCAGCATCCATCACGCTCCATGCCCAGGCTCCAGCCATGTGCCTGCCTTTCAGTGCCCCCAACTGGCCCTGTCCACTCTCTCCCACATGTGTCTCTGCCCAGGTGGCGGGTTCACAAAGGCTCTCTGTTCCCTGGGTGTGGCACCTTCTCTGCTACACGGCAAACTGGGCAATTTCTTCATCTCCCAGGCACGGCCCCTTGAAGTGAATGGAAGGCAACAGCGGTGCTATCACCGCCTTTGAGGCCCCTCTTTGCAGAAAATTGAAATGTAGGAAGTAAAAAGGCTTTTGAGAAGGATGGTTCACTTAAAGGCCTCTCACACAGAACTCTGAGGATGACACTGGAAGAGAGGCCACTTAAACAAATAGGATGTAATATTTTTTAATAAAAAGAGTAAAAATCCTGCTTTCTTAACTAGTCAAGAGGAAAAGAAGATGAGACTAACTTATATGCAAGAAGAACTATATTCTCCTACTTTGTAAGAACCATCATGTGTCAAAGAAAAACATGCTTTGTATAAGGTTTAAAACAGCTCATCTGAGAATCCTCATCCTGCTTTTGCCTGACTGTAAAGAGAACTTCCACTTTCTAGGCCCCCATTGTTTTTTGTGCACTTGGCGGTTGCACTTTTTACACACTGCTCAGCAATGGTGTCTACTGTCTCTTAAGTGACAAAATAACACAGTGACAAGAGCCTGGTGCCAGCATTCAGGACACTTCAAATCTAGCCCCACTTTTACAACTGATGCCAGCATGAGGGCCTCAAAGTCCCTTTCTGTGAAATGGGGATGCCTTCCTTTAAGGATAAATTGAGATCATGAATGCGACAGCTTAGAGCTCTCTAAATGCAAGCACCTTGTATTTATTCATTAAGCAACAATTCTTACTATTGCTGCAAGAAAGATGCAATTTAGGCTGTCTCAATTCAAGCTTGATTTGACGGGTAACTTCACCCAAAGAACTTTCCTAGCTCTTCTCTTGTTTTTACCTCTTTGTCAAGGATCTCAATACATTTATATTACCCTTGACAGTAGCTATGAATTTTGGCTTAAAAATGAAATGTGACTGCCCCAGGTAGTGCCATTCCTCAGCCCAGAAAAAAAAAAAAAATTTATGAGACATTCTAGAGCAACAGGAGTTTATCCCAATGGCCCTGAGAGGACCCTGCAGCAGCCCACGCTGTAGACACATGAGCTTTAGAACAAGTACAGAGGCAGAGTTCACAGTCCCAGCTGGCTCTTAGGAGCAGATGCTAAAGAAATATCTGTCTGGAGATTCGTGGAGGAAGCAGGAGGGAGCCCTTTATAGGCAGGTAATGGCACTGCTTCCCAAGTAGGTATACCTCGCCACTTCACGCTAATTGGGAGGATGGCCAGCCTGTGTTAGCAGTGGCCGAGCTTGGGAACATTGAAAGTGAAATCTAATTTAATTTCAGTTTTGCAGCAACACAAAGTAGAAAGAATGGCCAGGACTTGCTGCTCTGCAGAGGTCCTTTAAACCCACTTTATAAGAGGTAAAGAATTTATAATCAGCACATTCCAAGCCAATATGCTAATGGGAGCAGCCCAAGCAGCTGCAAACAAGCTGTTGTCTTGAGTGGGTTGGCCGGGCAGGCTGCAGGCTCTGCTGCAGGCTCTGCCCAGCTCCTTAGCAAACACTCTGTCCCTAGAAAACTCAGCCAGTTTCTGGCTATCAGATAGTGTGTAGGAGACTGAGTTGTTGAGGTCCAGTGTACATGGGCACAAGTTGGTCCTGAACTACGGTTATCTGAGGGAGTGCATCCTTATAACCCCAAATAATTAGCTGTGACAATGCACTTATTGCAGAAGACAAACTCTCCTTTAAGTGGCAAATTACTATTTCCTCTAATCCTAGACCAGGCTCACTGTCTTTTTGTTGGTAAATGGACACATTCCCAAGCTGAGGAGGGACTACTTGCCACTGGGAAAAGATCAGTCACAGGAGGATTAGCTCACACTCATGAACATATCACCTTCATGTAGGCATCAGCAAGACACAGGCTCATGCTTGAGAGAGAGCACAGTGTGCGTGAGAGAGAGACGGGGGAGAAGGGCTGGCTGAGAGATACAGACAGGGACAGGGAGAGACAGCAAGAGAGGGAGGGAGGGCGGGGCAGAAAGACAGGAGAGAGAGAGACGGGGAGAAAGACGGAGGGCAAGAGACTGACAGAGAGAGACACTGATCAAGAAAGCCAGTGAGGGAGAGAGACCATGAAAGTATAAGAGAGAGACCTAAAGAGTAGAGAGGGAAGAAAGGGGGTACAGGGAGGGAAGCAAAGACTAAGACAGGGAAGAAGACAGACCTTGAGACAGAGACGGAGAGAGACTGAAAGAGGCTGAGGGAAAGAGACATTCCTCTAAGGAATAAGAGAAAGGGACAGACCTCCAGCAAGCATTCCCACCCCTGTTCTGTCCTTCACTTTCTCTAAAACCAGCTCAATCATCAACCAAGTCTGAAAATGCTTTTGAGGAGTTAAGTTGAAGAAAAATGTTTCCCTGTGAAAAACCCATCATCAAATACAAGTTATTCTCACTGGCTTGCACTAAGGAAGCAAAAACAACCCAGGTGACCCTTCACAGCTGATGGACATGTTACTGGAAGAGCCTAGAGACCCCCACCCCCCAGCTCCCTGTCCACAGAGGGAGGCTGAGGCCACATCCAGGTTTACAGAGGCCAGTGAGCCTGAAAGCTGGAGCTGGGGGTGAGGGGAGCTTTGCACCACACTGTCTTCGGCGCTGCATACATAGTGAAACTCCACAAAATTACGCAAAGCAATATTATCGCCGTTTGACTGATGAGCAAACAGAGGCTCAGGCAGGATAACGTGCTTGAAGCTATGCAGCGGTAGGAGGGGAATCTTGGGCTCCCCCATGACTCCTGTTGGAGGCCCTGACGCCGACTTCTGAGGAAAGAACTGTGTTTGTCAAAGATTTTGATACATTTACACCGTCCTTGATAGTATCTGTGGGGGGATGGGGGGAACTGGGTCTTACCCTATACTATACCCAATACTATACCAGCGAAACACAGAGAAGAACTGGCAGAGGCGATGCAAAGCAGGCCGACAGCAAGCAGGTCCTTGACGCCTTTTAAAAGCACCCCATGGGCTTCCCCGGTGGCACAGTGGTTGAGAGTCCGCCTGCCGATGCAGGGGACACGGGTTCGTGCCTTGGTCCGGGAAGATCCCACATGCCACAGAGCGGCTGGGCCTGTGAGCCATGGCTGCTGAGCCTGCGTGTCCGGAGCCTGTGCTCCGCAACGGGAGAGGCCACAACAGTGAGAGGCCCGCATACCGAAAAAAAAAAAACAAACAAAACCCATAAGCACGAGAGGATGCTCTACTGTGGGCATTCCACCCTGTGAGCACTGGGGGTCCTGACACTTGATCTCACCACCCACATCAAGAACTTACATCTCCCTGCACTCGGCACCCAGCGGTGCCGGAGCTCAGGATGAACACATGCAATTATCTGTTGCCCGTTTGGTATTCTCCTCCCGCAGCCTGAGCTGTCACCATCTTTCCTTGCAGATGATGGAGGATGAGGCACTCTGAGGTTAAGCATCACTCACCAGGGCCCCTGGATACATGATGGCAGGGTCCTTGTCTTGGTGAACTGTACTGCTGCCGGCCTATCTCTGTGACCTTGGATAAGCGATGGCCTCTGAGCCTCAGGTTTTTACTATTAAATGTAAAATTCCTACCTCACCGGGTTGTGGGGAGTGTGTACTGAGCTGTGATATAAACATATTAGCACAGTGCTTGGTAGACGGCCAGTCCTCACTCAGTGAAGGAGAGTCAGCCGTGGGAGAAGGCTGCTGCCCCCTGCAGGTCTCCAACATGCAGCAGGATCCCCACTCACCTTCCCTCGCCATCATCTCCCACTGTGCTAACCAGCCCCAACACTTGGCTTGTCTGAGCACTCTGCAGAACCACAGCAAAGGACTAGCACCTCGGGCCATCTCTAATCTCCAGAAGATTCTGGGAGACCTGGGTCTCCAACCTCCAACCTTGTTGCTGTGGGCCTGGGGTTCTCCATCCTTAGGACCAAGCATACAGGTGAGGTCCGAAAGCAATAGTCCTGTCCAGCACTATCGTCTCACACAGGGGAAATCGGATGCTCCAAGAGGGAAGGGGTCATGCTTCATGCAAAGATAGTTAAGGAACTAGAATTTAGACCGCCTCCTACACAACTGTGTATATATTTTCTATTATTAACCAGTGTTTATTAATTTTGATTTTGTTGATATAATTATCTTATGCTATTGAGGATTTTTAAAAAGCCCAGGAGAAATGAAACAATCATTGTGGTGAGAAACCTATACAGATCAATGATGGAGCATTTCCCACCATCTACTCAGCCTAGGGCACTGTGGAAGCCTGGTTCCTGTTCAGAAATTCTCACTGCACTAGGTGTTGGGAAGGGCCAGGTGTGATGTGAAGGAGAAACCTAATCAACCTGATCATGTAATAATTGTATACACATGGCTGTCAGTGTCAGGGGCTGTCACTGTGACAATCTCAGGTGGCAGGGCCTCCATTTTCCAAGGGAGGAACCCTTGAGTGCCTTTGAGGTCCCGTCCAGAAGCTCTATCATCTCAGATGTTGTCCATGACCCTCAGGAGAGCCCTAGGCTGAGACTCCTGAAACGTTCTCAGAAGACATGCATAAGCTCAGGGACCAGTGTTTGTTCTGGGGAGAAAACTTCCCTTTTAGAGCACACACAGCACACTGTGTCTGGGCAATGAATATATCTATCTCCATATATGTCACCCTCTAAATAACCCCCACTTCCTCAGCTCCATTTAGTTCCAGGGGGCTCCTGACTCTGCCTGCATGGCTCTGAGGCTCTCCCTGGGGGCTGACAATGGACGAGCAGCCACTCATCACTGACATCTGAATAGATATGGACGTACATAAGCCAGGTCATAGGCTTACTTCTGCCCTGAAAGCAAGAGTCTAGGCTGAATACTGCAACCACTGACATCATCTCCTACAGCTCATCCCTTTTGCCAGGAAATGCCCATTTCCACACCAACCTTGAATGCCAGGAACCAGCATCTCATTTCACGTTCTTAGTATAAGACATTCTCTGCTTTGCCAAACTTGTTTCTTCCATTTTTACATTTTATTGTACCTGCCCTAGTAATTATGTATACCTTGTCTTAAGTTACCTCCCATCCTTTTTGCCTTATTTATGGTTTTGTTTTGTTGTTTTTTTTAAAACAAATTTACATTTGTCATAAAGAATGGCAGTGTTTCACTCAGGTCTTACGGAGCACCAGTAGCTGTGTGGTGAAATAACACACTTACTTGCCTCTTAGGTTGTTTTGGTCTTTAAGTGAATTAAATGTAAGGCACATGGAAGTCTCTGGCACATGAGCATGATTATCACCAGTCTTGCCAGAGCTTAATATATTTTATTCATTTTTTTTCAGGAGGCCAGATCTTGGCTTCATTGATCATCACAACTGTTTGTTTTCTATGAATTTCTGCTCTTATCCTTATTATTTTCAAAGTTCTTGAATTGACCCCTTTGGCTCTTTGATTTGCAACTTTTCTAATTTCCTAACATTGCATTGAAGGCTATAAATTTCCCTTCAAGTATCACTTTAGCAGCATCCTATATATTTTGATATATAATGAACTCATTATTATTTAGTTCTAAACATTCAATATTTTTTATCATGACCACTTCTCTGACCCTTGAGTTATTTAGAAGTGTGTGTATATGTATACACATACACACACACACACACACATATAGACACACTGTATTTATAGTTTTAAATTGAGGTAACATTGTTTTACAACATTATGTAAGTTTCATGCATACAACATTGTACTCTAGAAGTATATTTTTCAGTTTCTAAATGTATGAGCTTGTAGTGGACTTTCTGTTATTGGGTTATAAATTTATTAAATATTGGTCAAAGACTATGGTCTATCAACTACTGGGTATTTGCTGAAGCTTTTTTCTGGCCTAGAATGTGGTTAATTTTTGTAACTGTATATGCAAAGGATGTATACTAGGTACACAGTTTTACATATAGTAATTGGAGTAAGTTTATTAATTATAATTTTCAAATATCTGTTTTTTTATGAATTTTGGTTTGCTTGGTTTATTGTATGAAATATATGCTAAAATATCCCATCATAATGGTGGACTTGTCAATTTTCTCCTTTAAGTTTCTAGGCTTTGCTTTATGTTTATTTAGCACCTATGTTAAGTACTTATAGGTTCATAATTGTTATGTCTTCTCAGTGAATTCTTTCTTTTGTCAGTGTACAGTAAACCCAACAATGTGTCTGGGTCTTAAAGTACACTTTGATATTAATGCTACTACAAAGCATGTTTTTTCTTTTAGTATGTATTACCTTTATAGTATACCTTTCCCCACAGATTTCATTTCAAACTTTGTGTCATTATATTTAGACATGACTCTTAAGTAGCACATCTCTAGATTTTAAAAATTCAATCTGAGAATTGCTATTGACTAACAGATGAGTCTAATTCATTAATAATTATTACTGATATTCAGACTTATTTTTGCCATCTTATTTTGTACATTTATTTATGTATTACTATTTTTATTATTATATATTATTACTACATTATTATGCTTTTACTTTGCTTCATTTTGTCTACTTTCTTGCCTTCTGTAGAATTGGTTGAGTGTTATTTAACAAAACCCCTTTTCCACTCTTCTGTGTTAGAAGTTATATCTCATTTATATTCTTTTACAGGTTACCCTTAAATTTTTAATATGCATATTGACTTAAAAATCTAAAGTTTTTTAAGGGCTATTATCTTCTCAAATAACACAAAAATTATAAAATGCTTTAGTATTGATCATCATCATCATCTCCCATCTCATATTTAAACACCCCGAATGAGTCATCTTATAATTGCTGTTTTTCTAGTTAATGCTTACTTATATTTACCTTTGTGTTTGCCTATTAGCCTTTCTTGCCAGTGATTTTTGTATTCCATTATTATCTTCTGGGTTCAATCACCTTCCTTCTAAAGTATATCTTTTAGTACTTCTTCCAGAGAGAGTTTATGAATGGTAACCTCTCAAATGTTTGTCATGAAGTATCTTTGCCCTCACTATTGCATATAATTTTAAGTTGACTATTCTCCCTCATAATGTGGAAGATATTATTCAATTGCCTTCTGGCCTCCACTGTTGCTGATGAAAATTTTGCAATCAGTAGTTTTTCCTTAGTAGTTTTTCTTTTTTTTCCTCTTTGTTTTTTATTTTTGGTATTCTGCAGTTCACTGTGATATAACCTGTACTCATCCCATTCAGGACTTGGTGTGCTTCTTCAGTCTAGAAGTTTATATCTTCCTTCAATTATAGGAAATTCTTAATCATTATCACTTCCAATATTTCCTCTTCCCAACTCCCTTCATACTTTCCTTATGGACCTCCTTATTCTCTCTCCCCAAGTATTAATATCTTTTAACAATAGCTCTTAACAATATCTCAGGGTCTTAACATTCTCTCAATATCTATTTTATGTTTTTTCAACTTTATGTCTCTGAGTTCTTTTCTGGATAATTTTCCAAGATCTATCTTCCAGTTCAATAATTCTCTTTTTAGCTATGTCTAATCTGCTTTATAACCCATCCACTGAGTTATCAATTTTAATAACTTTAATTTCTAGAAATTCTACTTTTCCAAATTTACCTGTTTTTCTCTACAATTCTTTCTTTATAATTCTCCTCTCCTCTTTATAATTCTCTTCTTCTTTACTATTCTAATCATTTCAAACACAAATTTTTAAATAGTTACTTTTACATTGTTTTATTATCTGAACATTCTGGAGGTGCTAACCCTCTGGTGTGCTGAGTCTGTTAACTCTTCCTCAATGCAAATTACTTCCTTATGATCAGCAATTTTATATTTTCAGGTTTTCTTTCTCCCATGGGAATCCCATATGTTCTGGTGTGGAGGTACTCATTTAAAATGCATTTACATGTGTTTCCTCTAGGATCCCTAGTAGTTTTACTGATCTGGGACCTACCTGCATGTTAATTTCTAGGTTTAGAATTTCAGAACCACATATAATAAACAGTGTAAATGCAGATCCTCACACTAATGTGTGGAGAAAACCTCAGCAGATCACAAATTACTTTCCACCTTCTTGGCCCAGCAGGTAAAAGTTTCATAGTCCCTGGAAGTTCCCTTGGTTTTGGTCTTTTGTAGGGGCCTTTTTCTATTGTGCAGGCAGACCACACCTGCTGTCCTGGCATGGATGTTAAAACCCCTGCTCCCAACCCTCATGGCTTATGTCTGGATTTGACACTACCCCTTGAAATGGCAGGGTGCCATCACAGTGGCATCCTCACTAATCAGTGCCTTTGAGAGTTCTTGTTCATTTCAGCACCTAGGAATTTTCCTTACCTTCATGTTCAACAGTGTATTTAGAAAACAAACCAACCAACCATCCTTTTTTCCTAGTAATATTTTACCCAGTATTTATATATGTTTGGAGTGGGGACAGTGGATGGGTCTGGTGTCAAGCCAGATCACTTCTGTCAGAAGGTGAGTCTTCCAGCCTCTCGCTTGAGTATTTGTTTTCTTCTGAGGTAAAAACCAGTCCCCAGCCAATTGTTGCTTCGAACTACAGAAAATTAAAAGAAAGAAAACTCCAACAGTAAAGCACGGAGCTCTAGAATGTGTAATAACAATAGCAGACCAACTATGTGCCAGACACTTTCTGAGCACTTTAGCCATACTGAGATGTGTGATCTCCACGATAGCCCTATGATATTACCATCCATTTTATCGTTAAAGAAACTGAGGAACAGAGAGGCTAAATACACACAGCAGCTATTTGTTTAACAACATCTAAACAACAGCAGAAAGAAGAAAAGGAAGACATTTCCACTTCTCTAGAATTGGGATGATGGAGGATTTCATATGTGACAGTCTCACAACTACAATCTGCCACTGAGGGCTTAATGCTGGGTTATCATGCCTAAGATGATACTTTTGGTGCAGTCTTTTTAAAAATTGTGTTGTACAAATGTGTAATTTAATTTCCTTGAAAGCTTCCCAAGCCCAGAATCTCACAGGAGTGAGTTCACTGAATCACTGATGTTGTTACTAATGCACAGAAGACATTAGCACACATGGACTCTCACTCTTGAAATACATTTGCAGACATTTTGGATACACTGCCAGCATAAAATACACTGAGAAGTAGTATTTTTTGGAAGTAAAATGTTCAACAATTGAGTCCTTAGACCTTATGGAATTCTGAGCATAGATTTTGGTCAAATCAGAATTCCATGGTAGTAAACTGTATCTGAAAACTGTGAAATCCTGATGTTCCTTTGAAGAGCATGGTCTGGCTTACGCACACATTTATTTCCATTACAACATTTAAAAGAAGGTGGCCTGCAGCCTGAGAAAACCCACTGGTGGGACTTTGGCGTGAACACAATGTCGCAGCACAGAGAGGCAGCGGACTTGCGTGCCAAGGCATCTGATGCAAATGCTTTGATCAGCCTGGAAAGTGAACTGTGTTTTTCTTCTACTCTCAGTCCTGGAACTGCAGGTTATATTTAGCAAATATTTTGACTGGTGAGGCTGCAAACAACTGTTTGCAGAAAACCAAACATATCCGTGTTGAACAAACAAAGAGGAGGGATGATACCTGCTTTGGCCTGCAACATCTCGACAGCAATCAGTCTGGGCAACAAACACTGCAATCTTTTATGAGAAGGATCAACACAAATGCTTACAAACCCGCCGGGACTGAGGGATTGCAGCTGATAGGAGATGTGGAGACACGTGCTGTTAATGAGCGAGGCTGGGACCTGCCCAGGCCCCTGTGGGGAAGGGCAAGGGTGGAGGTAGTTCCCAGCTCTCAGAGAAACTCTGCAGCTAATTTCCAGGCCTTCCACATGTCTATGGGTGAAAGAGCAAGTGTCTCAGATATGGCAGTCACACCTAGAAGGCAGTTTCCCTATCACTGAGGAGGACAAAACAAAACTGAACATCAATCCCAGCAAGTCAGTGCTACACGTCACCCCCTAAAGCTGGCACGTTTGAGGATATCTCTAAGCAGATGAGCAAATAATCCAAATAACTGAGCTTCAGACCTTTGCATGGTAAAACTTGTTTTATTCTAAGTGTGATCATTTTGGATGAGTCCCTTCTTTGGGGCATTACCCACATCCAGCCATTTTACAAAGAGAGAACTGAATAGCCCCCAGGGCTTTAGGCAGAAGTCAGATCATCCTAGTGAACGGCAAGGATTAGCCCATGCTCTGCTCCCAGGATCGCCCCAGGGCCTAATGAGGTGTAGGAGGGAGGTTTGGGCCAAATCTGAGTAAACTGGTGACCTTCTGTCTACTTCTGCAGTTTGCTTTTGGGCTGCCATCTGTCCCCTGCACTGTGGCCAAAATCTGCTGCCTCTGGCATCTCCTTTCCTGCATCTCATTGCTCAAGGGCTGGGAAACCACATCCTCGAGGTGGTTAGAATTATATTAAAGCAGGAGTCACCAGGCTCTGAGTGCTGAGAGAGGTTTCTCCTCTCACGTAGTCATGAGCATTTGCACAGGCTGTGGCCTCAGGATGAGCAGCTCAGGGGTCTTCTGGGTACCTCTGGGTTCTAAGATGTCCAGAGGGCAGAGGAGGGGCAGATGTGCTATGCAGCAGCTCCACTGCTGGGAGCAGAAGGACCAGTTCCACCTACAGCACGTAACTGGGATTCCACCCTCCCGACCACTCATCGTGTCTACAGCTATGCCCTGAAATCCAAACCCGTCTATACTTAATTTCTTTAAATAGAATGTATTTCTGTGACACAAGGCTGGTGGGTATAGCGTACCTTCTGCAAGTGTGCAAACATTTAAACAAACAAAGGCAACTTGTAGATTAAAATACAGACTGTTTTTTAAGATGCTAACGTGGGAAGGGAAAACACAGTGCCCAGTCCCATGGTCTGGCACTCAGTGCTCTCTCATACTAACCCCTCCACAGCCCAGGTCTGCAGAGGTCTAAGGTCTAAGAGGAAAAGCCACTATCGACTTAGCTTCTCCTCCACACCTGGCTACATGGCCCTCCCACCAAAGGAACCTTAGAGCCCTAAGCCCTGTGTCCTAGGCAAAGACCTACCTTTGCCACATGAGATTCTGAATCAACCCTGGACCCAGGAGATAGGCCTCCTTACCATCTCTCATGTAGGATGGAAGTGATGGTGAGGCCTCAACAGGAAATGCACAGGCAAGGATGAGGAACAAGGAAATCCTGAATCCCCTCTGCCTCAGCTTGCCTATCAGATCAGAGCTGTCCCAGAGGAAGAGAGGACCCCAGGGAGACTAAACCATTGTGACTGGGCTCCTCCCTACCAGTCTCTCCTCCTCCCAGCCAGCGCATGGCACTGCTCCCCCCCTGCCCTGCTCAGGACTAGCCTTGCTCTGGTCCACCACCTTTGGGACCACCCAGGACCACCGCCTTCCCCAGCAACCCCTCCCAGAGGGAGCTCTTGGTACCGGCAGCCCTAACTCTGCCTCGCTGCCTCTCGTATACCCTCCTTCTGCCCACCTTCTGGTATTGGAGGCCCCCAACCTCGTCCCCTCCCCTCAGGACCCAGCTGCCCCCTCTTCCTCCAGGGGCTGGCCCTGCTCATCTCAGCCCCAGGGTCTCCTGCCCGCCATGGTACATCTCCGTTCTGGGCTGCATTCGCTGAGCTGTGTTGACTCCCCAGAGCCTCTGTGAGGTCAGGGGCTGTATCGCTACTACTCCTGGCTCTGGTCCTGCCAGAGCAGATCAGACCAGACAACCCAGCAGGCGCTCAGTAAAAGGCAGGTGAATGGGTGTGGATTGAGCAGGCAGTGAGTGGAGAATGACGGTCATTTTTTATGAAATCTGAAAAAGGCTCCAGAAAGTTGGAAAGGGCCTTAAAGATATATCATTTATAAAAGGACAACTTTGATGATAAAATCCCAGTTCTTATCAATCTCTATGTTGCAATTCTTATTAAGCAAGGCCACGAATAGTGAGCTCTGGGGAGAGAAAACTTTCTCAAACATTACTTTACTGAAGGAGATGAGAGGATGTAGGATAAACACCAATGGCACTTCTGGAAGCTGTTAGGAGGACAGCTTGGGGTGTCAGTCATCCTGGGGGGGGTGCACCTGAGGATTTACCCTGAAGTCTCATTTGCCCAGCACACTCACTGCTCTGATCAAAGTGTGCCTCTTTGAGGGAGGTACTGAAAAATATTATGGGAGAGCTGCAGCTTCCCTTGCCAGACCCCCTTGGTGCCACCAGCGTGTAGACTGAGGCCATGCCTGCAGACAGACCCCACAAGTCACAGACAAGCCCAGTGCACAGACCACTTAGTGTGGGTTCAGCAGAAGTACCTTCTGGGTAAATTCTTTCCTGCAAATCTCCTTCCTCTAAACCTTTCTCTAAATCCTGGCTTTCTTGGGAGCATCCCCTACTTAAAAAATAAAATAAAATTGTACAACCACATTTTATGCTTCCTTCCATTTAAAGAGCAAGGAAAAAAAATTAGTGGGCAGAACAGGCAGACCCAGGGACTCATGAGAGCAGCAAGTTCATGTGTCGGGGTCTGAATCATGTTCCAGGCTCATCAGAGATGCCGGATGTCAGTGCACTGTGGGCTCCAGCCCCGGTGCCAGGTCAGAGGCCTTCAGCTCCAGCACCCTTCCTGCTGCCTTCTTGTGTGTGTGACACGACAGATTCTGGATCTGATAGAGACGCAGCCTGCCCTTTCCTTGGATCAAGGGCACTATGTCCCCCAAAACCGTATGTCAGGGGAAGAGACCTGATGAATGGGGATAAGGAACCAGCCTCGGGGCTGCCTGGGCTCAGCCTGAGCAGGAAGCTGAGGCTTCTCCCCTGCCCTTCAGACAAACAACAACAATAATCATATCAGTAGCCCTCACTACCAGTTACTGAGCAGGTACTATGAGTTAAGCAGTGTTCCAAGGGCTTTACATTACTCATTCTGATTTCCGTACTTCCTCTATGAAGTAGGCTTTAGTATATCCATCCTATCAGAGAGATTCAAGGAAAGTGACCATCTCAAGATCACACAGCTATGTAAGTGGCAGAACCAGGACTGGAACTTACATGGGTCTGAGTCCAGAATGCTAAGCCCTGCTCCATCCTGGGAAAGCTCCTCCTCAGTGGGGAAGGGAAGGTCTTAGATAATTCTGTGGAGAACCAATTACCTCAGAGCTGGGCTCAGTGGCACCACCTGTGAGGGCTGAGTCCAGGGGAGGAGATTTCCATTTTTTTTGTCAACATGCATCTTCCTGTTTAGAGGAAATGTGTATACAATCAACGCGTGGGTGTCTGACACGGAATACAGGAACTCCTCAGATCCCCTAAACTGAGCATGTTCTCACCATCAACAAATCACACACACACACACACAGTGTGCTTGAACACACTACTTCTACCCACTGGTTATTTTCCAAATGTTAAAAAACTGGTGTGGCACGAGCAGTGACCATTCAGAATGGACCACAGCCATAAATGCTTAGTTTAGACAAATGGTTGCAGTCTGGCTAAACTTCAGCCCTTTTCACAGCCATGTTCGAAAATCCACACACAGGAGAGCTGCTAAGTAGCTCTTAGTCTACCCCTGTCTAACCTGGTCCTGAGATGGCTGGTTTAAAGCTAGAAAAATAGCTCCAAGATTAACCAAGATACCAAGTCTTTGCTGAACTCTCTGGAGGGAGCTGACCATTTCATCAGAGGCTTCTCTTGGTTATACATGCCACTGGGTCTTGAGGGGGCCAGGGAGGCGTGGTAGGATTCCCCTGGTTACACAGGTGGGAGGTTCACTTTGTTGCGGATAGAAGCAAAAGTCAGACTTCCTTGATCAGGGCTATAGTGCTGGGGTTTCCAGGAGAGACTTGCACAAATTGTGACTGCCAACTGCTTCTCCAGGTTCAAACCCAGGAATAAAACAACCTCTCAGGGTTTCAGTTCAGCTTAAAATTTGCTGTTCATAACAGTGACAATGTAGCTTTGCTTCAGTGAAGCACATTCTTACATGATTTTCAGTTCCTTCTGTGACTGAGCGTGGGCTCAACGGATCCATCCCGTGCTGGGGATGCAGGGCTGCTGCTGGGACCATGCCACCCCACACCTCTCTCCCATCCCTTGGAAGTCCTCAGGGCAGCAATGATCTCTACCCGGCCCCACCTCCCATGGCACACAGTTCAGTTTGATAATGGGATCCTGGAAAGGCAGGACCCCAATTCTGCTTTCTCATATTTTGCTTGACATTCATATATTCAATCAACCAATATGTATTTAGAGCCCACTCTGCACAAGTTTTATCTTTACAACGAGACCAGATGGGCTGCAAAGCATGCTGCATGCTTCCTTCTTATACCCTCTCGTGGGCCAGCAGAAGGCTGGGGATGTAGAGGGTCCTTCGTAAACACTTGGAGCATTGAATAAATATTTGTTTTGTGCTACAGGAGTAGAGAGTGAGTTCTAAAGAGCCCGCCTTGGGCCTCATTTTAAGTTGAAGTGTCTTTTATCTCATGAGTCTGGCTCTCCATCCTCCTCTTCCCTGTCAACATCCCACATTCACATCTGCGAACTCACGTGACCCTCCCAACATCCCTGCAAGAGAAGCTGAGCCCTCACTCTGCAGAGAAAGACACAACGTTCGTGGTGGGTTCGACAACTTGTCCCGGTTTCATACACCGACGAGCTCAAAGCAGACACTGTGGTTACACTGATTGAGCCCTGGTCTTCGGCTCATCACACTGCATGATGCTGCCAGTGAGCAAGGTTAAGGAGACCAAGGCTGTGGGTTCAACTCCCTCCTCAGAAGAAGCCCTTCCTCATGCTGCCTTCACAGAATGACCTGCAATGCAAAACTCTGAGCCCAAAGGGCCCAGGTCGGAGCACACGTGCCTGGAACTTTGCCTCAGCAGCAAGAAAGCCCAGGCTCCTGACTCTGGTGGTGTCGTGTCATCTTGGGGTGCAAGGGTCAGTGTCCAGAAACACAAAATAACAACGGTGTTAATTTTCCAAGCTCACACCCTGAGGCTATTTTACAAATTAGCCATGTTAAAAAAAAAAACTGATTAACATGTTAACCTTTGAAGATATAAAAGCTGATAAAATAACCAAGCCCATTTCCAAAAAGGATTTCCTAAATGACTAATTCTCCTCTCTAACCTTTCTGGATGGAGTAGACGGTCATACGATAACGTAGCCTAATTAAATTCTCCAAAGGAAACTACCCGGAAGAGAACAAACTGGACACACAGTGGGAAGCCATTCAGCTCTCAACGTTCCTGTGAAACACTGACACCGGCAGTATGCTTTAACTTTTGAATCTGCTCGACATCTAGAGCAGGGGGAGATAAAGGAAGACTCTAAGTGCCATGTAGTTTCAGCCGTTACTCACAGTGGGAGATGTGCTTCTGGGTAAGATGAAAAGAGAGGGCAGGACGAAAACAGGTGGGCATGGAGATGACTCCAGCCCACACAGATGCACTTCCAGTGGGCGGCAGAGTGCGGTGCAGAGGGTGCCAGGGAAAGGAAGACGTCCTCCGACCACAACCATATGGGGGGAAATGGGGAGCAATTTGTTACATGCTCCGCAATCTTAAGAAAAAAATAAAAAGCAAGAGCAAACTTCCCGGCGCTGATGAGTAGAGCACAGTATTGGTCATGTTTGAAGGCTGAAGTTCTTTCTCATCACTGTGTCTTGTACCAACCACCTTAATCAGCACGGATGGTCAATTTCTACTGAGCCTGCCCCAAGAAAGAGAGCAGTATGGTCCATGAGACAGTCCTGTTTGGAAGGCAGACAATACACTCAAAACTGGAAGAAGGAAGAAAAGGAGTGAATTGAGGTCATCCAAGGAGGAGCCCTGGGGGCATGGAATCTATTTTTAGGTAAGGTGGTGAATGGGACAATTCCTCATAGGGCATCTTTGGAGACTGAGGTGGGTAGATTTCTAAGAGTGTACCCACCCCCAGAGCCTAGGCCCTAACTCCTAGAAGCTGCCAATATGATGAGATCCCATTTCCTTGATTACATGTTCCATAGCACTGTTATAGGCTGAGTTGTGCCCCTCAAAAAGATTTGTTAAGGTGTGGTACATATATACAATGGAATATTACTCAGCCATTAAAAAGAATGAAATAATGTGATTTGCAGCAACATGAATGGACCTGGAGATTATCATACTAAGCGAAGTACGTCAGACAGAGAAAGACAAATATCATATGATACCCCTTATATGTGGAATCTAAAAAGATGATACAAATGAACTTATTTACAAAATAGAAACAGACTCACAGTCTTTGAAAACAAACTTATGGTTACCAAAGGGGAAAGGTGGGGGGGAGGGATAAATTAGGAGTTTGGGATTAACAGATACACACTACTATATATAAAACTAATAATCCGCAAGGACCTACTGTAGAGCACAGGGAACTCTAATCAATATTCTGTAATAAACTATATGGAAAAAGAATCTGAAAAAGAATGGATAGATGTATATGTATAATGGAACCACTTTGCTGTACACCTGAAGCTAATTGTAAATCAACTATACCCCAATATAAAATAATCGTTTAAAAAAAAAAGATTTTCCGAAGTCCTAACCCCTGGTACCTGTGAATGTGACTATTTGGAAACAGGGTCTTTGCAGGGGTAATCAAGTTAAGATGATGTCATTAGGGTGGACTCTAATCCAACCTGACTAACTTTCTTTATGAGAAGTGGGTAATGTGAACATGGACACACACGCAGAGGAGAACACAGACACAGAAGGAAGATGGTCACGAGAAGTTGGAGTCGGATATCGGAGTTGTGCTGCTACAAGCCAAGGAATGCCTGGGGCTACCAGAAGCTGGAAGACGTAAGGTAAGATCCTCTCCTAGAGGCTTTGGAGGGAGAACGGCCCTGCTGACACCTTGATTTTGGACTTCTAGCCTCCAGAACTATGAGAATAACTTTCCAATGTCTTAAGCTACCCAGTTGCTGGTACTCTGTTATGGCAGCCCTAGGAAACCAAGACAGGAGAAGTTAACCTTAAGATGGGTGGATTATCTGAGTGGGACTGATCTAATGGCACAAGCCGTTAAAGACCAAGAGCTGTCTATGGCTGGTGGCAGAAGGTCAGAGGTTCCAAGTATGAGAAGGACTCGATGTTCTGCTGCTGACCTGAGGATGGAGGGGCCACAGGGGAAGGAATGCAAGTGACCTCTAGGAGCAGAGTGGCGCCGAGCTGACAGCCAGCAAGAAGTCAGGGGTGTCAGTCCCATGTTCAGAAGGAACTGAATTCTGCCAACAACGTGAAGGAGCTTGGAAGTGGGTTTTTTCTCCAGGCCTCCAGACAAGAGCCGAGCCTGGCCAGCCCCTTGACTTGGGCCTTGTGAGACCCTATGCAGAGAAGCCAGCTGGACCAAGGTGGACTCTGACCTAGAGAAACCTTGAGATAATAGGTTTGTGTTGTTTCAGGTTGCTAAGTGTGTGATTTGTTGTGGCTGCAACAGAGAACTGATACAGAGACTGAGGAAGTTCACTATTTCAACATGTCACTTGCTTACTCCCTCTTTAGCAGAAGGGGCTGGTAATTTAGAACAGAATCAGAGACTTTCAGAGAAACAGCAAAGCCATCACAGATACTCTCCTTCTCAGATGCCAATGGAAACAACCCACAGAATACCATTAGAAACAAAGTTGGTTATAAACAGTGGTGTGCTGGTAAATGTTTAACAACCAGCTCTCCAGGAAGGGGAAGGGGGAAAAAAAAGCCCTAATTTGTAGCATTTGCCAATTTCCATGGTGAGAGTGTTCCTATGATGGCCACTTGTAAATAACTGGCTCACAAAATTCCTGAAAATTTAATAAAAGCTCTCCTGAAGCAAAAGAGCTGGCTTCAGTACTCCACTTGGAGTACTGATTCACAAAGCAGAATGGACAGAACTTATCTTGAAGGAACGCAGACAGTCTTGGCCTAAAGGAGCTGAAGAGGCCCCGCCCAGTGCATCCACCCTCCTACAGATGAGCTCAAAGGCTCTGGCCCTCCAGGCCCTGTCCTAGGCCTTCTTCTCTGCAGACTCTACCCTCAGGCCCCAGACATTTTCAGCCAGTCATGACTTCTTTTGCCACCCACATGCTGATGACCCCTAAATCCTTATGTTCAGCCCAGGGCCCTCTGTTGCATTCCAGCCCTACCTGGCCAATAGCCTGTGTGCTGTCTCCTCTCCCACAGGTACATCCAGCTTGGCATGTCTAAACCAGACTCCATTATCTTCCCCCCAAATCCTAGTCTTCCCCCAGGGTTCCCCGTGTCAGCACCCAGGGCCTCTACCCAGTTGCAAAAGGCAGTAATCCATGAAGCATCCTTGCTGCTTCTCTCTTTCCTGCTTTCCATATCTAAGTAGTCACCGCATCTGATTAATGTACTCCTCAAAGGCAAAAACAGGTAGGCTGCACCCAATTCTCCCATCTCTGCTATCATTCTACTCCAAAGCACTGGCATTGCTCTTCAATATTACTGTAGTAGCCTCCTAACTCAACTTCTCACAGCTACCCCAGAGTCCCCATTCTTTGCTACAGAATAATCCTTTAAAACTGTAAATCTTATCAAGTCCCATATCTGATTAAATGCCATGATGGCTCACCACTGCTCTTAGGATAAACCCAACATCCTTAACTGGGGCCCTGAGTGATCTGGTCCATGCCTGCCTCTCCTGTGACATTCTAGGCCACCTACTCCCTCACTCTCTCAGCCACTCCGGCTACTCTCAGCTCCCCCAGAGCTCTTGTCTCCCTCCCACTCTCCCCCGGGCTCTTGGCTTTGACAACAATGCTTGCTCAGCTGTCAGCTCTGAGCCTTCATGCCACGTCCTCGGGGAAGGCTTCCTGATACCCAGACTAGGTCAGGTGCCCACAGTCCCCCGTTCTTCTCCTTCATTGCTCTTATCACAGTTGTAATCAAATGATTATTGGGGCAATTCTTTGTTTAATGTCCTCTCCTCTCAGATGAGCACTCAATAAGGGCTGGTCCAGTGGGCCCAGTCACTGCTGTATGCTCACAACACCACAATGACTTCTTCGTGGATAGATGCAGAATACGTATTTTTTAATAGCAACAAATGAAAACTGCAGTGTTAAGTGAAAAGAATCAGGTTACGGAATAGAATGTACAGGAAGATCCCAGTTTTGTGGAAACAACATAAATGCTTTAAGAGAGAACAGGCTGCATATACATCCGAATAACAAAGACGATGTCTGGGTGGTGGGATTACAAGAAAGTTTTGCTTCCCTGTCTACATATATATTCATTTAAAAAACTAAAGGACATGTTCTATTATTATAATCAGGAAAGAAATCTATGAAGGGTATTGTTTTTAAATATAAGAACACAGCAGAAGGGGCATTGTGTCTGAAGTTAAAGAACGACAGAAGGTCCTGCCCTTCTCCTCTGTCTCTGGTGCCCAGCAGGTCTCTGAACCAGTGAGCAAGCATCCCCACAGCATACGCTGGGCAGCAGCCAGTTCTCACAGGCCAACCTCTGTGCACTAGAAGGTCCCAGCCCCATTGAGAACCCAAGACAAGATTTTCTTCCTGAAGTCTGACTAGCCCAGAAGACAAAGAGTCAGAGAAGAAATGCCCACCTTTGCAGTTCCTTCTTAATCAAAGCCCAGGGGAGATTCCTGGCCATTAAGCAGGATTTTTATTTCCATTGGGATGAAGATATTTTAGAATAAATTCTCTCTTATTCCTTAGAATGAATTTTTAAAAGAGGGGATGCATTCTCTATAGCTGCCGGGGTTTTTTTTTTTTTTCTTCTTAATGAGTGGATGAGAAACTTTGACTCTAACATCTATATGATAAATTAAGGTTCCTACTAGCAGATGAAGCAATGGAAGGTTGTTTATAACTTTAATACTCCTGAGGCCTGAAATCATGGCATCAGGGCTGCATATCAACGTCTGGCAGAAACAAATCAGTTGCAAGATAAAATCCAATAAACTACATCTATTCTCAGCCCCCATCAAAAATACCCATCGCACTTGCTTGGGAATATATTCTTCAAGTAGGTTTATTTCAGGCAAGACAACTGCGAAATCCCAGAGAGTGGGCTAGGGGCTACCTGCCAATCCCAGCAAGGTGGGGTCTCTTTGGAGGTGGGGAAGGACCTTTAACTTCAGGGAGTCCTCATTGCATGCAGTATCATTAAAGCTGTCACCCAAACCCAGCTCTTAGAGAAAAGGCTGACAATTAGCTCATAAAAAATAAAGGTTGTGTCAATTCATTTGGTTTCCCAGGGATTTGTGACATGGCAGAAGTATGCTCTTACCTAGTTATAAAGTTTTAGTCCAGGTGTACCCCCGACTCTAGCTAACAGAGAGTCTGCCAAGCCAAAGGTAAGAGGTGTGTATGACAAGTTGCCAACCTTATGGCAGGTAAAGCAAGTGCACAGAGGGTAACAGTGAGTCACTATTCCTACCCATTAGCACAGAGGAGCTGACTCTATCAACTTGTCACTGTGAAAAGTCAATAGCTCAACCCTGAAGGAATGAGAGAAGGGACAGGTAAAAGAAGATGAGCAGGGAGGGAAAGAAGAAGGATCGGAAACTCAGCTGGGCAGAATGAAAATTCTGGCTTTTGATTCACCACTGACTTTGGTAGTTCATACAACCACTAATCACGCTCAGTCTGTTTTCCCACCTGTGTGACAGGGGTATCATCCACCCAGCGTTGTTGTGAGAGCAGATGTGACAGAAATATTCCACGGATTTGAGGGCCAAGGCAGGACACAAACAAAGGTGAGAATCAGGTTGAAAGCAGAGTGGTCTAAATGTCTATCTCTGTTCTAGGGCCCAGAACAGTGCCTGGCACAAATGGGGTCATTCAATACATATTTGTTGGAGGAATGGCTAGCTGAATAAACAAAAAATAGCAAGTATTTTTGCAAGATTCAACTGAAATAAATTAGATCGGGACTTTAAGAAAGTAGGTTAAAAAAAAAAACTCTTAATACAAATGCAGCATGCTGTACCAGTTCTTTATAGTTTCCCCAGTCAGGCTGCAAAGAACTTGGAACCAGTGTGTCATTTCTGCAGGTTGATCAGAAGGCTGATTTGGAACTAGCTCAGAAACTGCCTTCATCATCTCAATGATCTAATGCTCTCTTTTGAAAATACCTATAACATATGAAAACAAATCTGGCAGTGATTTTCAAAATGCAGACATTTCCCTGCCACCCTATTACATGGCCATCCCCATGTGGAAGCTTCGTTCAGACCATGGGAGAGCTGCCCCCTGCAATGGTGGGGGACCCTTCCTCCCGTGGCTATGCCATGGCCGCAGGGATGCTGCACCGCCCCTCCACCCCCCGCCCCGCAAGCCTCCCCTCCCCTGGGATTCCAGGCTCTTCTGGGACAGAGCCCTCCCCTCCTTTTCACACACAGCAAAGACCTGGCCAACCTATTCTGTGCCTCATTTCCATGTTCTGTTTAGATTTTTCTTTTCCTGATTTCCTCTCCTTTGATTCTTTACCATAGGGGAGCCATCACCGTCCCTGTGCCTTCCGCCTCCTCACTCATTACTGCACCCTGGATACCCTCACAGAGATGCACAGCACTTGGCAAGCACCAATTCATCCCAAGAAAACCTTTTAAGGGGCTGGACCACTGAGTGCTCTCTCTCGCTGTTCAGTTATGATCTCAGCCTAGGAATATGGCTGTGGGAGATTTCCCTTGTTTTCTTCTGGCAATGATTCATTTCATAACAATAGAGTCCTTCAATGCAGGACTGCAATAGCATCTGGGGTGCTAAACACTGAGTGTTTCATTATGGATAATGGGCCTAATACGATAACGTTTGTAAGCAACAGGAAAAGAGAAAAGACACCAAACCGGCTGTGAAACTGTGCAGTGTGCCAGCCCTGCCTCTCCTGCTGCCCTGGGCAGCGCCCACTGGCCAAGGGCCTTGACCTTGCAGCACTTGCATGGAACGTGGGCAAGGACCTCAGAGGTCGTGTACATGTCAAATGCCTACGAGGCTGCTCTGGGGACAAATGTCTGGCACAAGTCCCAGATGCTAGAGTTCATACACAGAGAGGTGGCAAAAGATCTGGCCCACTCACTCATACTTAATAACTGTAGCTAAGGTTTGAGGGCCCACTGCATGCCAGGCCCTGTGCCAAGGCATTTACACATGTTACCTCCTTTTTTTTTTTTTTTTTGTGGTACGCAGGCCTTTCACTGTTGTGGCCTCTCCCGTTGCGGAGCACAGGCTCTGGACGCGCAGGCTCAGTGGCCATGGCTCACGGGCCCAGCCGCTGCGCAGCATGTGGGATCTTCCCAGACCGGGGCACGAACCCATGTCCCCTGCATCAGCAGGCGGACTCAACCACTGCGCCACCAGGGAAGCCCCACATGTTACCTCCTTTAATCCTGATAACAACCCTATGAGACATGCATGAGTATTATCCCCATTTTACAGTTGGGGGAACTGAGTTCACTGTGGTTAACCAACTGGTCAGAGGCCACAGGGTCAAATGGCGCAACTGGGCTATGCAGCCTTGTTCACCAGACCCCAATGCTGAACTCCTACCAACAGGCTGCGGCTGTTAATTATTATATGGGACAAAAGTTAAATTGTATCCTTTGTCCAGAGAGAACAAAGCCTGCCGCTAGAACAAGCAGTGATTACATTGAATTCATTTTGACAAAGTGCATGAGAGCAGAGATCCTAGCAGCAGTACACCCTATGAATTTAGTTTGTCCTGCACCTATCCATATGTCCAGCATGTCAGAGGAGCAGTCAGTGGGACTAAAAGATACACTCGGTTAAACATTCATCATGAGCTGAATTCCTCCTATGACCTGCAGATGGGACTGGATTCTAGTGAACCTGTGTTCAGCAGCCCACATAGATAGACAAGGACAAGAGCATCTAAACACCCTGTCTATTGGCAAACAAGGAATGGGAATGGATCGTCATTTCGCTGAGTAAAGGATTTAAGTTCTTTACTTAAATCCTTACGGCAAAGGAACGGGGATAAGTGTCGGGGCGGAATCTTCACATCAAGAGCATATCTCCCTGAAGAGTCATATCAGAAAATGGTCAATTTTAGGATTCAGAAGAAAATTTAAGAAAACTCTGCCCCTCCGGAGAATTCAAGAAGTCATGGTTTCTGAGAGAGAAGCAGAGATTCATAGAGAAGAGGAACACATAAAAAGACAAGAGAATGAATCAACTCAGTAGAAAAGGGTGGAGGGACAACATGAGGAAATCTCATGTGAGGTAGCTTAGAAAAAAGGAGATTTTAAGAGGCAGAAAATGAATTTGCATAATTAACATCCATATAGGAGCCAGTAAAAAGCAGAACTGAAATGGTACAAAACTAAATCAGTGATGCAGAAGATGACTTCAGAAGCTTTCCCACAGCAAAGAGAGAGGACAGAGGGGTAGGGCAGGCAATAGAGATGTATGTACTCAGCTCAGAAGACAAACCAGAATGAATAATTAAGACATAGTTGAGGAAAATTTTCCTAAAAATCAAAGCCCAGATTAAAAATGCTCACCATGTTCTAGAAGAAAAAAAATGATTATAACTATACTTACCTAAACAAAACATGTGAGTAACAAAAATAAAATACAAGTGGTTCTAGCACTGTGATAAGAAAATAAAAGAACAATGACGAACAGATTTTCTGCAAGTAAACAAAATCAGGCCTCTCTTGGATTTTTATTTTGGAAGACAAAATACTGGAAGATGATGGAGCAATGTCTATGTAGTTGTAAGGGAAAATAATTTTATTTTATTTAAGAATTATAGCCAGGGAAGTTGTCTTTCATGCATAATAGTATTATATTCTTGGATATGCAACATTTCAGACAATAGAATACTCATGCACTCTTCCTTCAAAAGCATTGCTTGAAAATATAGTATTAATACAACTAACCCAGGAGAAGAAAGTTAATATCTCCTGAAACTATAAAAGAACCCTCAATAAGCCATGCAACTAAATAAACAATAGATATATCGAAATAAATGCTATTATGCTGGTTGATAAGCTGAAAAAAACTGTCAACATATTTTTTACTGAAGTATAGTTAATTTACACTATTATATTAGTTTCAGGTGTACAACATAGTGACTCAATATTTTTATAGATTATACTCCATTTAAAGTTATTATAAAACATTGGCTATATTCCTTTGCTGAACATTACATCCTTGTATCTTAATTATTTTATACCTAGTAGTTTGTACGGCTTAATCCCCTCCCCTATCATGCCCCTCCCCCTCCCCCTCTCCACACTGTTAACCACTAATTTGGTGCTCCTTATCTGTGAGTCTGTTTCAGTTTTGTTACATTCGTTCATTTTATTTTTTAGATTTTACATATAAGTGAAAACATACCATATTTGTGTTTCTCTAACTTATTTTACTAAGCATAATACCACCCCCAGGTCCATCCATGTTGTTGCAAATGGCAAAATTTCATTCTTTTTTGATGGCTGAGTAATATTTCATTGTATGTACGTATGCATGTATACACACACACAAACACACACCACATCTTCTTTATCCATTAATCTATTGGTGGACATTTAGGTTGCTTCTATATCTTGATCTCGTAAATAATGCTGCTATGAATATTGGGATGCATATATCTTTTCAAATTAGTGTTTTCATTTTCTTTGGATATATACCCAGGAGTGGAATGGCTGGATCATATGGTAGATCTATTTTTAATTTGGGGGGAAACTTCATATTGTTTTCCATAGTGACTGTACCAAGTTATAATCTCACCAAGAGTATACTAGGGTTTCCTGTTCTCCACATCTGTGCCAACATTTATTATTTATTGTCTTTTGGATGATAGCCATTTTGACAGCTGTGAGGTGGTATCTCATTGTGGTTTGGATTTTCATTTCCCTGATGATGAATGATGTTGAGCATCTTTTCATGAGTCTGTTGGCCATCTTTATGTCTTCTTTGGAGAAATGCCTATTCAGGTCTTCTACCTATTTTTTAATCAGGTTGTTTGTTTTTTTCATATTGGGTTGTATGAGTTCTTTCTATATTTTGAATATTAACCCCTTATCTGACATATCATTTGCAAGTATCTTCTCCCATTCAGTAGGTTGTCTTTTTGTTTATTGATAGTTTCCTTCCCTGTGCAAAAGCCTTTAATTTTGATTAGGTCCCATTTATTTATTTTTGTCTTTGTTTCCCTTACATGAGGAGACAGATCCAAAAAAATATTGCTAAGACCTATGCCAAAGAGTGCGCTGCCTACGCTGTAGAAGTTTTATGATTTCTGGTCTTACGTTTAGATTTAGATCTTTAATCCACTTTGAGTTTATTTTTGTATATGGTATGAGAAAATGTTCTAATTTCATTCTTTTACATGGAGCTGTCTAGTTTTCCCAACACCATTTGTTGAAGAAACTGTCTTTTTCCTATTGTATATTCTTGTCTCCTTGTCATAGATTAACCATATGTGTGTGGGTTTATTTCTGGGCTCTGTATTATTTCACTGATCTCTGTGACTGTTTTTGTGCCAGTACCATACTGTTTTGATTACTGTAACTTTGTAGTACAGCCTGAAGTCAGGGAGCATGGTACTCTGGCTTTGTTCTTTTTCCTCAAGACTGTTCTGGCTATTCAGGGTCTTTTAGGGTTCCATATAAATTTTAGGATTATGTGTTCTGGTTCTGTGAAAAATGTCATGGGTATTTTGATAGAGATTACATTAAATCTATAGACTGCTTTGGGTAGTATAGACATTTTAACAATATTAATTCTTCCAATTCACAAACACAGGATATCTTTCCATTTATTTGTGTCATCCTCAATTTCCTACATCAATGTCAACATTATTTTTTTAAAGACTCCAAACATTTTAAAAATTGATTTGGCTCCAAATCTCTAATAATAATAGAAACTAAAAAGTGGTAGACAAGTAAGGAAATAAATTGGAAACAGAAAAGAAGGTAAAACTTTATTAAAATGAGTTAATATTAAAATTCAAAAGACATTGTTTCAGTGGACTCAAGAGTTAGAGAAAGATCGATTTATAGTGCTTCAAAAAATTTAAATGTGGGAGATTTAAGAACAGGGAACAAACTGGCGACAGTGTGGAGAAAAGGGAATCTTTGTGCACTGTTGTTGGCAATGTAAACTGATGCAGCCACTATGGAAAACAGTATGTAGGTGCCTCAAAAAAATTAAAAATAGAAGTACCATATGATCTAGCAATCCCGCTTCTGAGTATATATACAAAGGAATAAAAATCAGGATCTCATAGAGATATCTATACTCCCATGTTCATTGCAGCATTATTCACAATAGCTAAGTTATGGAAATAATCTATGTGTCTGTCAATGAATGAATGGATAATGAAGATGTGGTGTAGGCAATGATATACACAATGGAATATTATTCAGCCATGAGAAAGAAGGAAATCCTGCTGTTTTCAACAACTTGGATGAATCCTGAGGTCATTATGCTAAGTGAAAGAAGTCAGACAAAGAAAGACAAATGCTGTATAATATCACTTGCATGTGGAATCTAAAAAAGTTGAACTCAGGAAAACAACGAGCATAGTGGTAGTTACCTGAGATGGGGAGTGGCAGTAGGGGAAATGGGTAGATATTTGTCAAAGGGCACAAACTTTCAGTTGTACGATCAACAAGTTTTGGGGATCTAATGTACAGCATGGTGATTATAGCTAATAATACTGTAATATACTTGAAAGCTGCTTAAAGAGTAGATCTTAAATGTTCTCACCACAAAACAGAAATGCTACTTACCTGATGTGATGGAGTTGTTAGTTAATATTATGCTGGCAACCATTTTGCAATATATAAATGTACCAAATCAACATGTTGTACACTTTAAACTTACTAATGTTATATGGCAATTATATCATAATAAAGCTGGAGAAAAAAGTTACATTGTGGAAGAGCACAGAAAAATGGTCAACCCTTACTGGTAATTGGGAATAAAAACTTACCCCCAAAAATGCAAAATAAAACACTAAAACATGATAAAGAAATAATGATAGTTCATTGAATAAAATATAGAAAACAAAAGAAGTATAAATTCAGAAAATAAAACAAGCTGAAAGAAGTAATTCCAGTCATAACACATATAATAAAATAAGTAGATGAAATACTCTTGTTTTAAAATAAAAGACTTGATTGGCTCAACAAAATAACACCTGGTATCTTTTTAAAATAAGAAAAGTATAGAAAACACAAATTAAAGGATGGACAAATAAAAATCTATGCTTAGCACATACTATGTGCTCAATAAATATTTGCTGGAAAATGAATATCAGAAAAACCAATTTACAAAAAAGCAGGGTTGGTAATAGTAACATCAGACATAGAGTAGATATGGTGGCAAATAGTATTTAACAGTCCAGTATATTGGGGAAAAAAAGGAATTTCCCAGTTCTTTACAAAGTGAGTGATCACTAACACAAACATGAGAAATGAAACATAAAAACTGAAAACTACAGCTCCATATCATGAAAATTTATGCAAAGTAAAAACCCTAAGTAACACATCATGACCAAGGAGCACTAATTCTAAAAATCTGGTGATTATTTGGGGGGAATGAATTTCATACATGGCAATAATAGCAGTAACAGCTATTAGCCAATATTTACTGAGGAATTATTATTATCCTGATTTAAAGGTGAGGAAACCAAGACACAGAAAGATTAAGTATTTTGTCCAAAACCCCACATCAAGTAAATGGGGATGCCAGAACCTGTACCCAGGAGCTTAGATCTAGAACCCACACTCTTAACCTCTTTGCCAACATATTGACAGTTCAAAGGTGAGAAACCACTTCACAGATGTAGAAAAGGCAGCTGACGAAGTTTCAAAGTCATTCCTCATGTAAAGCTCCTACTGAAAAGTACGAATATGATGCTTGCTCTATATGATAAATACTATCGACCTCAAAATAACAACCATCATTTTCAACCATGATTTACTTAGGGGCGTTCACTTTACTTTTGGAATTAAGACAAAGACACCTGCATACAATATATATGATTTTGTTTCCAGCAAGGTCTAGTCATTGCAGTTAGAGAAGAAAATAGCAGTCGAAAAACTTAGAAAGGAGAGAAAAATAATCCTCTTTTCTTAAAAAAATCTGCAATTTGCAAAGTTATTATTAGAATTTATTAAGAAGTAATAAAGTAAAAGTAATAAAATAAAAATATTAAGAAGTAAGGCAACTGTTTACAATGTAAATTGACAGAAAAACAAATATAATGGCCAAAAAGATCCAGTTTACAAAAGCAATCAGAAATAGAAAATGACTATAGAATGTGTGAAACACATATGAAGAAAATCACAAGAGTTTATTGAGAAAAATGAGAGACAACTAAATGGAATTTTGTAAAAATTTAAATTTTCTCTACGTTAACCTCTATTAATACAATTCCAATAAATCTCCAATGGGGTTTCTTTTTGGAACAAAGATTATTCAAATGCATGTGGAAAATATTTCCAAAATAGTATTTGGACAAGGCAGTAGAGAGTGTATGTATCCAACAATAAACTGCACTGTAAAACTAAGGAAACTGAAACAGTGGCATATGGGATTAGGAGCAGACAGATCACAATAACAGACTTAGAAATCCGGGAAGAAAAAATTATAAATGATCAGGGTGCCATTTCAAATTAAAGAAGAAGGGATATGCCATTCAATTTATGGTGTTGGGACTGCTAGTTAACCACGTGGGAGATAATTAATTCTCTGCCTCACAGCAAACATTAAATTCCTGACAGACTAAAAAACAAAAGTAAAAACAGACATCATAATACTATGAGAAGAAAGTATAACTTAATATTTATATCATCCTTGGTTTGGAAAGGTCTTTCTAGCATATAAGCAAATGCAGATATTATGAAGAATAAAAAAGAAAATTTTGACTAAGTAAACATTTAAAAAAACTTTTTGTATGTCAAACCTATCATAAACAAAATTAAAAGGCAAATAACAAATTGGGGAAATACTTGCAAAATATATGCTGAAAAGTTAATGTCTTTTATATATTAAAATGTTGTTTTACAAATCAGTAAGAAAAGATAAAATACGTGAGAGAAAAAAAGGCAAAGGAACAGTCAAGCTGCAAAGAAATCCATACAAGTGCCTGATAAACAGACGAAGACAGGTTCATCATCACCAATAATCAAAAACAGGCACATTAAACCAGGACATACCACTTTATACTATCAAATGAGTAAAGATTTTTTTAAAATATCAACACTCAGCAAAGGACAGGTAAGGGGAAAACAAACAGCATTCTGTTTAATTTCTGGTGATGTGAATTAAAATACCCTTTCAAAATGGCAAATTGACACTATGTTTCTAAAGATCTCAAACTCTGCATACAGGCTGCTCCAAATTCCAGCAATTTCACTACTAAAACTCCATGTTAAGGGAAAAATTAGGAATACATAGATGAAGATGTAAGTACAAAGATACAAAATGCTTGTTACTCTTAACCCATGCATGGGAAAACAAGCCTGATGGGACATACAAACAAACAGTAATGGTGTTTAATGTCCAGATGGTAATTTTAAAATATTTTTTGTGTGCTTTGTTGTGTTTTCCAAATTGACTACAATACAGATGTATCACTTTGGAACCAGAAGACAAACAAAAAGCTCTCTTAAAACTCAATTACAAAGGATATTATTTATCAATACAAATAGATGGAGATACCTATACAAATAGATGGAGAGATGTACCATGTTCTTGGATTGGAAGAATCAACATTGTGAAAATGACTCTACTACCCAAAGCAATCTACAGATTCAATGCAATCCCTATCAAACTACCACTGGCATTTTTCACAGAACTAGAACAAAAAATTTCACAATTTGTATGGAAACACAAAAGACCCCGAATAGCCAAAGCAATCTTGAGAACGAAAAATGGAGCTGGAGGAATCAGGCTCCCTGACTTCAGACTATACTACAAAGCTACAGTAATCAAGACAGTATGGTACTGGCACAAAAACAGAAAGATAGATCAATGGAACAGGATAGAAAGCCCAGAGATAAACCCACGGACATATGGTCACCTTATCTTTGATAAAGGAGGCAGGAATGTACAGTGAAGAAAGGACAGTCTCTTCAATAAGTGGTGCTGGGAAAACTGGATAGGGACATGTAAAAGTATGAGATTAGATCACTCCCTAACACCATACACAAAAATAAGCTCAAAATGGATTAAAGACCTAAATGTAAGGCCAGACACTATCAAACTCTTAGAGGAAAACATAGGCAGAACACTCTATGACATAAATCACAGCAAGATCCTTTTTGACCCACCTCCTAGAGAAATGGAAATAAAGACAAAAATAAACACATGGGACCTAATGAAACTTCAAAGCTTTTGCACAGCAAAGGAAACCATAAAGAAGACCAAAAGACAACCCTCAGAATGGGAGAAAATATTTGCAAATGAAGCAACTGACAAAGGATTAATCTCCAAAATTTATAAGCAGCTCATGCAGCTCAATAACAAAAAAACAAACAACCCAATCCAAAAATGGGCAGAAGACCTAAATAGACATTTCTCCACAGAAGATATACAGACTCCCAACAAACACATGAAAGGATGCTCAACATCTTTACTCATTAGAGAAATGCAAATCAAAACTACAATGAGATATCATCTCACTCCAGTCAGAATGTCCATCATCAAAAAATCTAGAAACAATAAATGCTGGAGAGGGTGTGGAAAAAAGGGAACACTCTTGCACTGCTGGTGGGAATGTGAATTGGTACAGCCACTATGGAGAACGGTATGGAGGTTCCTTAAAAAACTACAAATAGAACTACCATATGACCCAGCAATCCCACTACTGGGCATATGCCCTGAGAAAACCATAATTCAAAAAGAGACATGTACACATGTTCATAGCAGCCCTATTTACAATAGCCCGGAGATGGAAATAACCGAAGTGTCCATCATCGGATGAATGGGTAAAGATGATGTGGCACATATATACAATGGAATATTACTCAGCCATAAAAAGAAACGAAATTGAGCTATTTGTAATGAGGTGGATGGATCTAGAGCCTGTCATACAGAGTGAAGTAAGTCAGAAAGAGAAAGACAAATACTGTATGCTGACACATATGTATGGAATTTAAAAAAAAATGTCATGAAGAACATATGGGTAATACAGGAATAAAGACACAGACCTAAAAAAAAAAATTTGTTCATTTATTCCTCAAAAGAATTTTGAGAAACTATGACATTGACTTTATTTTAATCATAATGTTTTATTGCAAAAGATGTGATTTCTGATGTTCTTAAATTGTGCATATGCTTTAAATATATTTTCATCCAAGTCTAAAAAAAAAAAAAAACTCAATTACAAAGGATATTATTCCCTGACCACCAGAGCATGCAACAAAATTAGCAATAATCTTTGTATATGGTTAGTCCTTTTTTGAGTCTTTCATCAAACCAGAGAGAGAAGAAAGACTATTATGAGCACCACTTTACACATAAAAGTACTGAGACCTAAAGAGAAGAAAACATTTTTATAAACCCAGGCTCTGGGTTCCAAGGCTCACTTGTCAGGTGGGGACAAAGGTCCCCCAAGCAAGGATGAGGTCCCCCTCACACCTCTGCCCCTAAAGCTCCATTGCTTGTCCTTACTGTGTAATGTCATGTATGGCACTTTCCAAAGGCTACCATTTGTTTAGATTGTCATAGAAACCAACAACACATCTCCACTCCAGAGCGTGCCTTCTATGAGCCAGAATGTGCCCACTGCTCCCTGGACACACAGTGACTAAGTGGGCAGTAAGAACTACCCTACAGCTGGCTCCCTCCCAGACCAACACCCCTGGAGGCTGTCCCTTTCTGCTCCTACCCTAGCACCTGGCACCAGTGAGGAGATTAGCTGACCTCAGGAAGCCTGTGCTGGTAGTGCCTTGGGGCTGTTATGTCACCAGTCACAAGGGGCATGCCTCCTGTAGTCTGCTCCCTCCAAAGTTGCAAGCCAAAGGAGAGCCCCGATGGCCACAGGCACTTTGAGGCAGCTGGGTGGCCACACGCCTTTCAGAGAGGGGCAATGGCAGTAACAACGGTGCCTGAGCCACTCTGGCGTTTTTCATGCAATAACTAGCTGTACTTTTCCAACCAGATATTATCCCTCCTTCCCCAGCAAGTTGCCTTTTATAGAGAATTTTGTTTAGCAAGAATCACTTCTGCTCTAAGAGGTGCAGTCAGGAACGGGAATTCAAAATAAGTTATCTGTAAGATCTTCTAATCAGAGGGAGAGGGATCAGGGCCCACGACCCCACAAGTCACATGCGTTCATTCTCGGTCTAATTACGATACGTAGGCAGTAGATGTAGGAGTTAGCCCTGGCAAGGGGAGCTCCAGAAGATTGAGAGTAAATTTTCTACAGAAAAAAAATTACATAAAATTACCTGGGATAAACCAGCAGCTAAATTAGACAGTGGGCACCACTGTGTTAAAAAAGTAGCAACATAAACCAGATGTACACGAAAAAACCCTGGAAGGAAAACGCCAAAGAGGCAAAAGGAACCGGCTTTCCATATTTCTTCTCTAACTTTTCCTTCTCCTTTCTTTTACTCTTCTCCCTTTCTCTTCCTTTCCTCCCTCCCTCCCTTCCTCATTTTCTGTTTGCAATCTGGTTGTATCACTCACATACTTAAAAATACATACAGGTTTGAGGGGAAGACAGTGCAAAGGCAGATGGGCAGGGAGCTTCTCGGACAATGTCACTAGACCTCAAAGCAAAGAGTCCTGAGCAGTGGAGCAGGTCTGGGACCTGCATCCTTCCCCTCAGCCCTGCAGACCTCTGTGCAGCCCCAAGGAAGCATTCCAGTCAACCAGCCCACACTGAACACAGACTCCACAGTGCAGAGTGCTGGGCATGGCACCAGGAAGAGAAGCCCAGGGCTGCCCCTTGGCATGCCCAGTGTCGGGGGGCAGGGGTGGTGGCGGGCAGACGCCGAGGCAGCAAGTGACAGGCAGAGCTGTCAGGACACAAACAAGGTGCGAGGCGAGCACAGTACTCTAGGGGGAGAAAACGTCCCCCACCCCCAGCATTCAGCACACATCCACGGGCATCTACTGTGTGTCCAGTGTGGTGCTAAGTGCCAAGACCAGGGAGCTGCTTGGTGCCTGCTGTTAGACAGTGTAATGCTGAGCTCAGGCACTGGTCAGAAGGACGGGAGGGGGGAAAGTGTTCAATAAAGGGATTTTTAAAAACAGCGTTGCTTTTATGAAAAGTCATACATATGTGTATGTATAATAATATATGTATATTTTTACTATATGTAATAATTTAGAATTATGCATCGTTTTGGAAAACAAAGAGCTAGGCGCTGGAGAACGAGACACAGGATCAGTTCTGCTGGGTGAAAGGGCAAGAGTGTGTGAAGCGTCTAGAGGTGTTGATGTGAAGGAAGACTGTCCTTGCAGAGAGGACTAGGGAAATACTGCAAGCCCTTCCTAAAGGAGCTCAGTGCAGGGAAAGCTCTGGGTTCAACATCCAGCTTGGCTCAGTCCTGCAACCCTGAGTGGATCATTTAAACTTTCTGCAGTTTGGTTCCTCCTCTGGTGTAGTGAGAAGTAACTGCTTCCCCCCGTGCCACACACACGCACACACACCATCAAGCACCCACTATTCCTTCCTAGGATGAGAGTACCTGGAACCTGCTTTAGAGTAACCACCCCAGCCCCACTCTTTGGGTGACGCTGTCCTCATCCCCAGGGGGAAAACCTGGTCTCCACCTGACCATAGGTGCAACCTTTCCTTCCCTTTCCTTCTCTCTATAATGGGTGTTGGAGGATGGGCCCAAAATGCAAGGTGGTCCAGCGAGAGGAGACCTCGGGCTTTGGCTTAAGCAGCTGGGGAGGGGCTGTCTCTTGCTTCCCTACTGAGCTCTGAATGCAGCCATGCCTGGAGCCAGTTATCAGTAGCCTCTCCAGTTACACATCGCTTTCCTCTTGCTAAAGACAGTTTTGGTAGGATTCCTGTCGCTTGCAGTTGTAAATCCTAATTGATGAGGAATTGCAAGCTCCCCAAAGACAGGAACTCTGCATGTCTGCCACCCTCTCTTCAGCACCTGTGAGTGCCTGGCATCTAGTTGGCTCTTAAAAGCCTTTGTGGAATCATTGAAAGGATGACACAGGTGGGACAATAGCATCTCCTTTGTAAACCTGCTATATTTTAAAAGAAAAATGATTTTCAATAAACACTATTTCCTTTTCCATTTTGTTTCCCATTATCTTATAAACGCTTTCTAAATTAACTCCCAGAGAGGGACCCTACTAACTCTTTGTGGCCATTAATGTTTTAGTGGGAATTTTTATTAAATTCCTTTTCATGGAGAGGCAGAGTGGGCAAACATGATATCACACCGATTGTTAAGTTATAAGAAAGAACATCTCTGGATGTTTTGGCCCCAAAGAGGCTTCACAGTCATCTGGTTTAATCTCCTGCCTTCAGGTAGCTGGATACCTAAACTGCAGGGTTGTCCCAAGAGCACAGTGATGCAATTGAGTAGGGATGCCAAGAGGCACAACTAGATGATGTAAAGCTCCCCTTATGACAGAAATGCGGACATTTCAGGAGGCCCTGCGCAAAACAAGACAGAGGTACGGGTCCCAGGCCCCAAGAGGCCCCATAGGGACATAGGGCTGTGGGGGAAATTGTTAGTGAGTATTGAGATTTCCACCAGGCAAGAGAGGCTTGAGTTTACTTGCACAGTAACCAATCAAGACAAAGGGCCATCAGGACAGGACCGTCGGTAGCACAATTCTCTTGCTGGTCTAATGCAGCATTTAATCACAGTAAAAATTGAAATGATCACTTCTTTGCCTCCTCCACCTTTCTTTTGCTAGACTTGAGCCCATAACTCCTATTAAATTTTCCAAGAAAATGTTAAACAGTTGGCCAGCATTCTTCCTTAAACCACCCTAGAAGACAGTATATTACCCATTTGCCATAATCTCTTGGGCACAGTGATTTAAAAAATAAAAAACCGAAATACTTCCAACCTTTGGACTTCATGTACAAAATGTCCTTCAAGCCTCTGTATGCCCTTGGAGTGTTTATTCTCTGATATTTATCCTTTTCAATTCTACGTGAATTTATTTCACTGGAAAATACACTAGAGTTCATATTCCAGTTGTCCCCTTTAGTTCTGTCTGTTTTAGCATTTTTAAGAATACCCTTGGCTACAACGAGAGACATAACAGACTGTTTTCTTTTTATTTCTACAATTAAATTTGTAAAGTGTTGGGAGAACGTATATAATAGGGTTAGATGAGAAGGCAATCTTATTTGGCTGACTGCTGTTTACAAACAGTTCTAAATACAGTGACTTTCCCACAAAAAGAAAATAAGAAAAAAACACAACTCTTTTCGCTTTCCCTCACAGCATCATTTTCTGTCCGTTAATTCACCCTTGTTCATTTCTGGACCCCTTCCAGCTTTTTCACATTCTGCCTAAATTTTGGAGGTCAAAGCTGATGGCATAATGCTGATGCAGACATCTCTCTGATGTGACCTGCAGCCTAAACAATTTTCAGTTGCATTGTTCACATTTAATATTTCAGTGGCTGCCCCTGAAACCATACGCCATGAAACTCAAAAGTACCGCACAGCAAAGGAAACCGTAAACAAGACGAAAAGACAACCCTCAAAATGGAAGAAAATATTCTCCCATTTGAAGCAACTGACAAAAGGATAAATCTCCAAAATAAATAAGCAGCTCATGTGTCTCAATATCAAAAAAACAAACAACCCAACCCAAAAATGGGCAGAAGACCTAAAGAGACATTTCTCCACAGAAGATATACAGATTGCCAACAAACACATGAAAGAATGTTCAACGTCACTAATCATTAGAGAAATGCAAATCAAAATTACAGTGAGGTATCATCTCACACCAGTCAGAACGGCCATCAAAAAATCTACAAACAATAAATGCTGGAGAGGGTGTGGAGAAAAGGGAACCCTCTTGCACTGTTGGTGGGAATGTAAATTGATACAGCCACTATGGAGAACAGTATGGAGGTTCCTTAAAAAACTAAAAATAGAACTACCATATGACCCAGCAATCCCACTACTGGGCATATACCCTGAGAAAACCATAATTCAAAATGAGACATGTACTACTATGTTCATTGCAGCTCTATTTACAATAGCCAGGACATGGAAGCAACCTAAGTGTCCATCGACAGATGAATGGATAAAGATGTGGCACATATATACAATGCAATATTATGCAGCCATAAAAAGAAAGGAAATTGAGTTATTTGTAGTGAGGTGGATGGACCTAGAGTCTGTCATACAGAGTGAAGTAAGTCAGAAAGAGAAAAACAAATACCATATGCTAACACATATGTATGGATCTTAAAAAAAAAAAAAAAGGTCCTGAAGAACCTAGGGGCAGGAGAGGAATAAAGACACAGACGTAGAGAATGGACCTGAGGACACGGGGAGGGGGAATGGTAAGCTGGGACGAAGTGAGAGAGTGGCATGGACATATATACACTACCAAATGTAAAACAGATAGCTAGTGGGAAGCAGCCGCATAGCACAGGGAGATCAGCTCAGTGCTTTGCGATGACCTAGAGGGGTGGGATAGGGAGGGTGGGAGGGAGGCTCAAGAGGGAGGGGATATGGGGATATATGTATACATATAGTTGATTCACTTTGTTATACAGCAGAAACTAACACAACATTGTAAAGCAATTATACTCCAATAAAGATGGTAAAAAAAATTGAGCCTGACAATTTTCATAAAAAAATAAATAAATAAAAGCAATGGACAGTGGAGGGAAGAGGGGTCTCCCTGAGAGGAGAAAGTCAGCAATGGCCTTTCTGGAGAGTTACCGTCTGAGGGGACACCACACGGTGAGAGGGCGGCAGTGTGAAGGATCTGAGGAAGACAAGGCAGAGGGAAGAGCAAGTGCAAAGGCCAGGGTGGAATCAAGGCTGTTCTACTTGAGGGGCAGAAAGAAAACAAATCATTGTGTCTGGAGTATGGGGAACAGGAGAGAGAGAGGGAGGAGATGAGTGGCGAGAGGCAGGCAGAGGTGAGACCATACAGGGCCTTGCAGGCTCTGGGAAGAAATTGGATTTTATCCTAAGTATAATAGAAGGCCACGGGAGGGTTTAAGAAGATAAATCATTATCATTACTCTGGGTTTTCCAAAGTCTGACAATACATAGGGAAAAGGCTTTATGATGACTGAAGGGTAAAAAACCAGAGTCACAACCTCTGGCAGTGTAAGAGGGAAGGGTCAGAGTGGTGTCAGCCCCAAGGAGTTTATGAGGAACACATACCATATGTCACCTCGCCTTGTCACAGATTGCTGTAACTTGGGAAATAGAGGTCAAGAGCCGCCTGTTATAGATGAGCCTGCTGCAGACAGAGCACCAGAGACACGTGCTTTCTCCACACTCCATTGCTTAGGACTAGCACTGCCAGAGAACCTGGCATACAGAGGACCCTCCAGAAACACTCTCTAAGGTGGCTCACATGATACTGCAGCGATTCAAATGTGCAGAGTGGATCTCAGGAAGGTCACAACCAATCACACAGCATCCCACCTGCGCTGCCCATCTCCTGAAGGATGCCACCCACCTGGACACCAACTGGGACTTGCAGGTGAACATTGGATGTCAGGACTGAATTTGACCTCACTGTAACCAGTCCCCTTTAAAGCCCTTTAGAACCACCTGATCTTGCTAATTTGCATGTATAAGCTTTAAATGAGGAATCCTTGAACAGACCCAGTAGCACTAATATCTTGGATCAAACAGGCCTCTGAAATTTCACCTTTTAAACCCTGCTATGTGGAGTCTTCCCAGAAGACTGGTGCTCCAACCTTTCTCCTGTTCTGGCACAACAGCCTGAGGGATGATTAAGTTCAAGTCCACCTGACGTCTGGAGGATTTCTATTAATTATGAATCCCTTTGGTTAAAAATGCAAATGATCCTTGGCAGCCATTTAGACCTCTGTGCAAATTAGCTTATCACACACATTCTAACCCCAAGACAAGCCGTCCAAGTGTGATTTTTTTTTTTTTTCCGATACACGGGCTTCTCACTGCTGTGGCCTCTCCCGTTGAGGAGCACAGGCTCCGGACGTGCAGGCTCAGCGGCCATCGCTCATGGGCCCAGCCGCTCCACGGCATGTGGGATCCTCCCGGACCGGGGCACGAACCCGTGTCCCCCTGCATCGGCAGGCGGACTCTCAACCTCTGCGTCACCAGGGAAGCCCCCCAAGTGTGATATTTGATGAGGGCCGGATCTAGGGAGCTGGACGCCTTCTCCCTGCACCACCCATGTCCATATCAGGTTAGCTGGTCCTGGCTTCCTCATGAGGAAATGCCGAGGTCCCACTCAAAGGCAGCTCCTTTATTTCACAATGTGAATGAAGAGATGCTTCAGGGAGGATGCGAGCTAGCTAAATTAGAAGCATTAAAACATCCTGCCCACTAATGTGCCCCAGATCTGAATCCATAGCTTTCTCATTTGATGCTGGAGTGGGGAGAATTTGTATTCATCTTAATCTCCTCATGGTCTCTGCTCTCCTGAGACTGGCACACAGTCATGAGTAACCATACCGGCCTTGGCAATGATGCCATCCTCACTAACAAACTATGTCTCAGCTGTGTAATTGCCAGTTAAAGAGCACCTCATCCTAATTAACCTCTTTAGAGAATGAAAATAAAAGCATTAAGAATTTCAGAGTTCGCAGAGATCACAAACCCTTGTCATACAGATAAGGAAATCATGTATGAGGATGATTAGGGCCCAAGGTCCCACGGCCAACTAGTAGAGCACCAACACCAGAATCTGGATCTCTAGACTGACAACCAAAGCACCTGGTCGCTCCACCAGCCAGTATGAGCTGTCCATATTCCCTTCCTCTTTATCCCTTCAAACATGTCGATCAAAGATGTATTAGTTGAGCATGTATTATGGGCTCTGTACCGTGCTGGGCTCTAGGGTCATGGGGAACACATAACGGCTTGTTCATTCTTTTAATAACTATCTACTGAGCACCTATTATATGCTACACACAGTAAGGGTGCTGGTTAAAAGCGTTGCTTTTACAGGTAAACACCTTTGATTCCTGGCAGTGGGATTTACTAACTAAAGTGAGACACTGATACTAACTACACAGAGTTATGAGCCTATTAAGTGCAGTGATATTTAAGAGGGGCTTGGCGTAATCTTTGGCCCATAGTAAGTGATCAGTGGGTCCATAGATGTCTTTATTCTCCTCATCACATAGCTGGGGAGATGAGGTAATCCATGAGACCAAGCGGGTAGCCTCATTATCAAGCACTGGACAATAAAGGGTGGGTTTTGGGTGGTGAGGAAAAAGCAGATGAACAGCGAGAAAGTGAGACAAGACCTTGGCTGGATCTTGCAGGAAATAGAAAATTTATTCACAAATAGAAGAAGCCCAAATATACAGACAGAAGAAAGGAAGCATGCTAGAGCAGGGTGGGTGGCACTTGTCATTGGAGAGGAAGATGAGGAGTGATCAAGGATGGCCTCAGAATTCGGTCAGAAGAGCAGGGATGATGCCCAGCGATCTCCAACTCAGCCATTTAGACCTCCATGTGAATGAGCTTACGGCACACACTCCATCCCCAAACCAAGCTGGCCAAGAGTGAGGAGATACCATGGACCATTAGTGGAGTGGTGTTGGGCAGACTGGGGCCAGAGACGCCTTTGCAGGGAACCAGGGATGAAGATAAAAGGGTCACGGAGGGTTGGATCTGAAAGAGGAGGAGAAGGAGCAGCACTTGTTGCCAACCTGGATGTGGCTGACGCGGGACCAAGGGGGACTTGTGAGTGGGTTGAGGTTGTGCATTTAGGAGGATGGAGTTGCCAGTTGACTCCCTCGATCTTTAAAGGGACCTGAGGAGGAGGTTTCCCAGTCCTCCTCCTTCCCACCAGCAGAGGGGCAGGCAGCACGTCGCCCTGTGAATGTCCACAGAAGCATGAGTGATGTGGGCAGTGAGGACTCCTGAGCACACCCTCTGTCCAGAGAGCCTCACCGCACCCGGCACTCTCCCCAAAGGACGGCTAATGGGCAGCTTCTCAGTCACCGCGTGCTCCCTCTGCCTCTCATTTTGTTTCTATGCTGCTGGAAAATGAGAGGTTTCCGTGGAAGATGAAAAATTATCCTTTATTTTTATTCTGTGTCTGAATACCTTCCACTTCTCTGTAAATTGAAGGGTATAGTTTGATACTTCGTCTAATGCTTGGCTAACAGAACCAGAGAATCAAGAATCAGTCAAGGTTCCAGGAAGACTGATGCAGCTTGACACCTCATGGAGACACATCACTCTCACCAAAAACTGCTCTGACTCCTCATGAAAACCGGGGTTCACTGCATAATTGGGGGGGAATTGCTGTGCCCACTCCCCCCTCCTCTCAGTTGTAATCTCCCCATGTCCCCCTCACACACACACGTGTGTGCATGAGTGTGCTCACTGCAGTACTGATGGGTGTTATAAGCATTCCAGACACATCATGCTGTTAAACAACCAAGAATCATCTCTGAAAATACAGGCCAGAACTGATCCTGTAAGAGCTGTAAACTGAAGAGCTGAGGGAACTCAGAGTACTGAGTCATTCCCACTTTATTGATTTCCCCCTTATTTTTTCTCCTTATTTCAAAACATCAAGGTGCAAGAGAGACACAAGCATGCACAGACTGAGGGGACTGTGGAGTGATGACCAGCAGGGTTTGTGGCCCAGCCAGGTATGTGCAGCTCTGGGCCCAGGCAGGAGGGTCCTAGGGAGCCCCCGATGGCCTGGGGTCAGCCACACCGAAGTGCAGCCTTGGCCTCGCTTGGCCTCCATCTCCCAGCCCCAAGGAGTACTGTGTGCTCACCTGCAAGTCTCCAAAGGCACAAATCTCATTAACTTAGCTCCCCGCACTCAGACAGCCCATGCTGGGAATGAGTATGACCCCTGGTCATCAGGCGCCATGCAAGCACCACGACATAACCTTGGTGGGTGTCTGCCGCTTCACCTCAGGGGTGGTTAGATGTGTCCATCATGGACAGGTGGACGGTGGTCCTAGAGCCATGGTTGCAGGTAAAATACAATATGCTTTCATGCTGCTTCAGTATAATTCCTAGGACACACCATTGTGGCTCCAGAAAATAAGTCGCCTTTAATAAAGGGGCACTTCCCACAGGAAGATGAGCTACCCGGCAGGCTTGACTATAGCCCGTGGAGCTCTGCACCACCCGCCAACCCCTTGGTTTCCTGGCTTCCCTTCCCCCACCCAAGGTCTTGCTGCGTTGCGTTTCAGTTCCTTCCCCAGACTGTGCTCCCACTTCCTAAGGACCTTGCTCCTGGGATCCCTCTGCTCCAGACACCCTCCCTCCACCTGGCCCTGCCTGCCCTGCCCCTGCCGAGCCAGCAGCTCTGTTCTCTGGTAGACATCCCATTCTGGGGAAGGACACCTTGACCTTGTCCAGATCAGATGCCACACGTATGCTTTCACAGTGCACGTCGCACTGTATTGAGAATCTAATTCACATCTGTCCTCGTCATGTGACCACTGTGTCCCCAGCACCCAGGGCAGGGCCTGGCACACACAACTCTGTGAACATTTCTTGCTGGTTTGGTCAGCGGACAACATAGGAGTGATGCTGAAATGCCGGTTAAACTGCTCCCTTGCTCTCCTGCAAGCTTAGGTCACCGTGCCCTGGTTCATATGGCTATTTTCAGCTCAAGTGACTTGACACCCAACAACACATGTGAGTCAGCATGGCAGGGGGCATCACCCCCACACACTTTAGAAAGGAGCAAACTGAGATGTCTAGTAAAATCTGTTCTTCTATGGACACAGAGTGGAGTGATTTCTCCCAGCCGCTCCTGCTATTAGTTGTGACCATGTGATAAGTCCTCCCGCTCAGAGTGTGCAGGGTAGTGAGAGTGCCCCTCCAGGTCTGGCCGAGAGACCCTCCCACAGGCCTGCCTTCACCAGTTTCCAGGGCTGGCTCGGGTGCTAACTTGGAAGCTGCCGTCAGCCTGGGTCCCCAGATGCCCATGTGGAGGACGGCTGCCTTGACAAACTGAGCACCTGCCCAGAACTGTTCCTAGGGCAAGAGATAAACTTCTATTGTGTTGAGGCACTGAAACTGTGGGGCCTACTTGTTACTATAACCTAGCATACCCCAACGCATACCCTGAGGCTCGGAAAAGATAAACAACTCCCCCAAAATACTAACAACCAATGCCAGCTCCAGAATCCACGGTTTAATTGAGGATCTTCCCACAATTCCGTGCTGAGTGACATTCACCACAGCGTATTTCATTTAGCTGTCTCCTTCTCTGTCTTCTCTGATGCCACTAAACATCAGCTACCAGGAGCCCACCTATCACCAAACCCCGTACACAGGAGGCTCTCAATATTTTATTTTGCACACACTTACATAATGTTTCCCGTGTGCCAGGCTCGGTTCAAAGGTTTTTATAAACCTTCATTTAATTCTCTTAACTTCATGAGGGACACATTATCGTCAGCTCCACTAGGAATGAGGAAACTGATGAAGAAACTGAGGTACCACTAACTCCCTAGTGACTAATCCAGCAGCTGGAAACCTCCCAGCCCAGTCAGAGCATTTCTGGTCCTGAACCCACTCCCGAGCCCACGGGGCTCAACAAACAGTGATGTTCTGCTTCACTAAAGACTTGCTGCTTCAGAGTTGCTGGTTCAGATCTCTGTTGAATGATTTTTTTGTACAACACTATTCATCTGTAATAACATTTATTTTCTACAGAGAATGAAATGCAAGCAGTAAAATGGCTTTTAAAAAAAAATCCTCTATGGCTGCATTTGTGCAGCAGGCCCGAAACACTGATCCAAACCACTACGAAAAGACAATGGCTTTGTGTAACCATTTCTCTTTTCTAATGCAGCCTTTCCAACCTTTTGGAGTGTGACACCCAATTTGCTCGTTTGGATTTTGTGGCACGTTTCTTCCTCCCTTCCTCCAAACTCAGCTGAAACTGCTGTATTCTGCATATTCTGCAAAAGCAAATGGTTTTGAGAATCCTGTGCCAGCCCTTGAGACAGCTGGAGACACCCTGGGGTGCTGTAACACAGAGGGTGGGAACCACTGATTTGACAGAGGAAAAAGGGTGCAGGGAAAATTAGCATATCAGCATCTTTCAAAGCTGCAACACAATCCAGAGAGTGCGGCAGCCCAAGCGCAGCCACTGCTCATACTCACTTTCAAGGTTAGAGCAGGTGAAAACCACTTTGCAGGACTCCCAGCTGCCTCTCTGCTCCGCACCCTTCGCTGGCTGTTCCAAGACAGCTCATACAGCAGTTTTCAAGGGCCCCTGTAATCCTGAGTCAAGTGACCTGTAGTTTTGTACTCAGCACTAGCCTAGGCACCTTTGAAGCACAAGTTAAGCAAAAGCATCATCCCTGCCTTCAAGGACATGTTAGTCTAGGCAGGAAGACGAGACACACACATAATATGCTCTCTTGTGTCATGGATAAGATCTAAGTGTTCACAGAAACAGAACCTCATTTTCTCTTCTTAGAAATCGCTGTGTATCTGGGCTGCTGTTAGGTGGACCTACAGTTAGGGACCTGCCCCGACCCCACAAAGTCTCCAAATACAGAAGACATTTTGGCAAAAGAGAGCCAAGTAGCCTCTTGCTAACAGCTAGACCCAGGCCCCAGGCCCCACGCCCCACGCCCCAGTGCAGAGATCTGGCAAACAGAGCTGGGCTCGAGATTCAGACTGAAGCAGGTCATAAGTGGGGTCTGTGTGCTCCAAATACCTGAATCCACAAACTCAGGTCTGGATCTTGCCACACTTACTTGATCTGCAACAGCAAAGACACAAGAGAAGGATTTGCCCCAATGCCCAATATATGGACCATAGCAAGCAGTGCCCAGACCTGACATGGGCCCAGATTCCAACACCCTGGGGATGAGCCTGGAGACGAGGCTGGGCCCAGGTGGAGCCAACAGTCTTCTCTGCCAGGAGAACTAATGCAAAAAAAGGATGGACCCCAGCCGTCTTGACTGACCCTTTCCTAGTGTCTCTCTGGGACCACTGATGTGACTTTGTCTTTAAACTGTTTTTTTTCAACATCCCTCCATCGAAATCTTAACAACCTTCTGGGTGACATATTCCCCTACATAATTGTTATAAGGTACCACTTTTGGAGAAAGTGCTTCCCTCCACTGCTAAGAGTGAGAGGCATGAAAGGGGAATGGAGTGAGGTGGCTGGAGCCCAGACCATAGTGGTCACCTTGCCAGGGAGAGACCCACATGGTGAGTTTCAGAATTATTCTTACCAGGGAGTCAGGAGGCCTTGAGCATCCTGCTTCTGCTGTTAAAGACCAGCTGAGAAGAACTAGGTCTTGAGCTGCATATGGTGTGGCTCTCCCTACACAACAGAAATCGAGCCCCTCCAGGCTGAACTAGTTACCTAAAGGAATATTGTTCCAAGGAGGTCTCTCACCTCAGGGGAATGAACAGTGACAGAATAAGCAACCAATCATCTTATTTGCTAAGACTATGAGCTACAACCTGAAATAAATCAGTGTGAAATGAGAAAACAGAAAGGGAAAGATGACCCTTTTCAAATTGCCAGTCAAGTTTCAGTTGACAAAATCCCAGGTTAGTGATAGGAATGGCAATCATCAGATGTCTTGGTCACAGTCCTAGTCTCAACAGAATGATATTAAAAAGTATTCTAGGGCTTCCCTGGTGGCGCAGCGGTTGAGAGTCCACCTGCTGATGCAGGGGACACGGATTCGTGCCCCGGTCCAGGAAGATCCCACATGCCGCGGAGTGGCTGGGCCCGTGAGCCATGGCCGCTGAGCCTGTGCGTCCGGAGCCTGTGCTCCGCAACGGGAGAGGCCACAGCAGTGAGAGGCCCGCATACCGCAAAAAAAAAAAAAAAAAAAAAAGTATTCTAGTGAGCTCATTCCTGGCATCCATCACTGCAACATGTAACACTTCAATAAACTGTGTCCTTTGATCATGGGAAGAGAAACCAAGAACAGCGCTCCAGGGCAGGGAGCTAAGCAGGGAGTAGTCCCTAAACCAGCTCTGTAGTAGACAGAATACTGCTCTCAAAGGTGCCCATGCCTAATCCCTAGAACCTGTGAACACGTTGCCCTACGTGGCAAAAGGAACTTTGCAGATGTGATTAAGTTAAAGGTGTTGGGGGGTGATTATCCTGCACCACCCCTGTGAGGCCAATATAATCACAGGGTCCTTCTCAAAGGGAGGCAGAAGGAACAGAGGAGATGTGACAACAGAAGCAGAAGTCAGAGTGATGTGGGGCCATGAGTGAAGAAGGCAGGTAACCTCAAGAAGCTAAAAAATATACGGAAACGGACTCTCCCCTAGAGTCTCTAGAAGGAAGCACTGCCTGTGCTTGTCTGAGGCCACATGGACCAAGCAATCTTTATAACTTCCAGAAATCTACAGTCACTACAAACGGCCCTCACCTTATCACCTCCGTGCTGTGTGCTTCATAAATTCATAGTGTAGGGAATTATATTCAATATAATCTTCAGGTCTGAGCTTGAGCAGATGTGCAGTCATGTAACAAAGCCTCCATTATAACACAGCCGGGGAGGTAGGTGTTCTGGTTAGTAAAGCGCTCCCAAGAGAGACTTATTAGAAAGTACTGAGACCCCTCCCGTGAGCGACTCATAAACAGGACTCCAGCTTCAGAGCCGGGTCTTATCTACCCCATGGGAACTTCTGGTTCTCCAAACGCAAGAGGGCAAAAATACACACTGCACAGTAAACACAGCTGGGCTTGCTCTGATGACCCAGGTGAGAGCTGTCACTAAAGTCGGTAGCAGCACTGTCACCAGCAGTCGTCCTGGCTCAGAGAAGCTGGTCTCAGCCTCCTAGAGCACCAAGCCTGATTTGGCCCTTTGCTCAAAGGCTCTGGAGCTCCTGGAGAAAACCAGCCATCAAGCAACAAGCAGCACCTTGTGGACCAAAGAGTTAACACAGGAAATGAAAGAGGGCCTAGAGGGCTTTATCATGGACTCGGAGCCAACAGAAACTACCCCTGCAGTCATGATGTAGCTTGACACTTTGATTTTAACCCAATGAAACTGATTTTGGATTTCTGACTTGCAGAAACTGAATTTTGGATTTCTGACTTGCAGAGAATAAATGTGTGTTGTTCTAAGCCACCCAGTTGGTGGCAATTTGTCACAGCAGGGATAGGAAACACATGAGTTTTCCATGAGTACAATCACCTCCACCCCACTTTGGGTAGGACAGACTCCCAGTAAAGCCAGCTGAGGAGAATGGACCCTTGTGATCAGCTTCACCTCACATTAGAGACGAGTCACCCTGCGCGCACACCTCAGAGCCGACTGATTTAGCTCCCCACCGAGGAAGGGGGATGGCCATTCAGCCCCTGAGGCATCTCCTTCCAGCCTCACTGCCCTTTCCTGCCTCCTGACTTCTCTCTCCAGCAGCCACAGCTGGAGCTCTCCCCAGTCCTCTCCTCCTGCTGCAGAGAGATGAAAGAGGGCCTCTGAGGTAATAGAGCTATGGCCTCTCACCCACACCTCCACAGCCAAACCTCAGGCCAGAGCAAGTCACTTTAGAAGATAAACTGGTTGTATTTTAAAAAGCAAAAAATAAGGAAAAAATATTTTAAATTAAAACCTCCTATGAAGGGCTTCCCTGGTGGCGCAGTGGTTAAGAATCTGTCTGCCAATGCAGGGGACACAGGTTCAATCCCTGGTCCGGGAAGATCCCACATGCCGTGGAGCAACTAAGCCCGTGTGCCACAACTACTGAAGCCTGCGCTCTAGAGCCCGTGAGCCACAACTACTGAAGCCCGCACACCTAGAGCCCGTGCTCCACAACAAGGGAAGCCACCGCAGTGAGAAGCCCATGCACCGCAATGAAGAGCAGCCCTCGCTCGCCACAACTAGAGAAAGCCCGCGCGCAGCAACAAAGACCCAACGCAGCCATAAATAAATAAATAAATAAATTTATTTATTTATTTAAAAAAACCCAAAAACCTCTTATGAAATAAAAGTCTGCACGTTCAAGTTCACAAATCATCCTAAACTACTGGATGCAAATTATTTTTATATCACTTGAGTTTCAGAAAAGGTCAGTCCGTCAGTAAGGCCTCTGCCATTTCCCAGCCAGCCAAGGTCTGCTCTGCCTTCCGCAATCTGGTCCAAATGTGGACAAGCCCAGGCATGGGGAAGAAACAAGTCTCAGGGTAAGCTGCAAGGAAAATTTATTGTTGATACTGTCTAATACACTTAACTACAGTAATGAGTTCCTTATATGCTGATATATTTCTTCTCACTACCCATTTTACTTTTATTCCTGGTGATAAAAGTCTTGGGTAACTCCACCCTTTGTGTGTTCATTACTATACTATTCCTGTGTGACCATTAAACCCAGATCCATAAGGTCCAGTCCTGAAAAAATAATGTGGTTGAAGGAACATAGCCCCAAGGTCAAAAATCATTTTAACAAATAACACAATTCCTTTACTTGCTTTTTTTTTCTAAAACAGCTAGTGGGACATACATACATAAATTATGGTAACATCTTTTTTTCTCCTTGCCTCTTTTCCCTCGCACCCCCAGCTGTCCCAGGCATCTCTTCCCACTATTGCTATAACCTCTTCGTTCCCAGCAGCCCTGGCTTTTCCTCCATGCAACCACTTCTTTATCCTTTTAACACATGGACGAAACTGCCTCTTAATGAGCAAGGAAGGAGAACTGAGGGGGTAGAAACTGGGTTGGAAATCATGGGACTTTCTTTGGTTGATGGAAAGAAGTGAAGAAGTAGCATTCACTTTAGTATTAATGAGAGTGTCATATACTGTCATCATACTACATATGACACTGTATTATTTATACAGAGGCTGAACTCCTCCAGGGCAGGAACTCCTCCATGCCTTGCTTATCTTTCTTTTCCTAGTGCCAAGCAGAGGGCCTCACACACACAACAGATACTAAGTGGTTGATGGAGGAACAAGCAAGTGAACGAATGAGCTGAGCACATGGTGGAATATGTTCTCACCCACTCGCCTCTGTTTAGCAGCAGATTTTACCCCCTTACACACGTTTATTCTGGGAAAATATTATAAAATACAGAGAGTCATGAAGAAAAAAATTATTCAAGTTGACTTTAGAAATAAGTCTCTTGATTTTTTTGTTCTATATACTTCTATATTTATCTCATTTATTATTATTTTTTTACAAAATAGAATCCAATAGTGGATATCTTTTTATAACTTTTTTCCTCCTTAACAGCATATTGTGAACAACTTTCCATTTCAACAAACGTCACTGTACAACACTGTTTTAAATAGCTGTTTAGTATGCTATGGCATGGACCTACCGTAATTATTTTACTCAGTTGCTTTTTCTTAGTTTAAAATAATTTATTATTATAATTGATGCTGTGAAAAACATTTTAGACTTATTTAAAATTTAAAATTAACTTTTGAACAGAAACAAAGTATTTATAAAACATATGTACAAGATCGTGTAAAATAACAATGATTGAGTAAATTATTTGTAAAACTAATGTTGGTTATTAGATGTATATTAGATGTCTTTAATGTAAAGACATCCTTTTGTAATTTGTTTCTTTTGTTCAATATTTTGTTCTTAGAATATTATATCAATGTTATTACATGTAGATGTAATGCACTGATTTTCACTGGTCATAGTATTCTACTTCTTTCTATTTATCTTCTATATATCACTAGATAATAGATCACTATTTTATCACTGTAGACTATATCACAGTTTACTTACACATTCTTCTGTTGCTACACCTTTAAAGTTGTAGTTTTAAACTATTATAAATGAAGCTGCTAGAATTTTCTTGTTCATGTCTCCCAGCATAAAATATGCAAGAAATTCTGAGAGTATATACCAGGAGTGGAATGTCTAGTTCCCATGGTATAAGTACTATCAGCTACACTAAATAAGAACAAACTTTTCCAAAGGAGTCATACAGTTTATATACTCACCAGTGGTGTATATATTAGAGTCCCCTGATGTGTGTTTTTTCTTCAGGATGACCATCACTATTTCTGGTCCTTTGGTTTCCATATAAATTTTAGAACCAGATTGTCAAATTACATACACACATTCACATATACCTGATAGAAAGTTAATATACTGATCATTTTAGGGGAGAATAAACTTCTTTACAATATTGAGTTTTCTTATCCATTAATTTACGTGCTTCAATACGTTGTCATAACCCTTTTTCCATGAATATCTTACATATTTCAATTATATTAATTCTTAGAAACTTTATATTTTTGATGTCAGTGATTTGGGTGGGTATCATTTTAAATTATATTTTCTCTTTCTTGCTGTGGTATAGAACTGCAATTAGATTTTGTATATTAATTTTATATTTAACAACCTTATTAAAATATATTGGTTAATCCTAATAATTTATTCACAGTCATTTGGATTTTCTATAGAACCATATCAGTGTGAATAATCAGTTTCATCTCTTCCTTTCCAATTTTTATGCTGTTAATTTCCTTTTCTTGCCTTACTGACTAGGTATGCCATCCAGTGCAATGTTCAATAAAAGAGACACAGCAGGAGCACTTAGCTTGCTCATGATCTTAAAGGGAATGCTTTCAACGTCTATTAAAAACAGCGTTTGCTGTAGGTTTGTCACTTTTTATTTTAATACAATTTCAAACTTACAGAAAATAGAAAGAATAGTGTAAGAAAATTTTTTTTATCAATTCACCTTTTTGCCCTATTTGCTTGTCATTTATCTCTCTCTCACTAGTTAGAGATAGATATACACACACATGTATATACATGTGTATATATACACACACATGCACACTTTTGTGTGTGTGTATACACACACATACACACGCTTTTGGAGGAAACATCTGTGAACAAGTTAAAGGCATAATGTGCCTTGAAGCCTGAGCATATATTTCCTAAGATCAAAACATCCTTCTACACTACAATTGTAAAATTCAGCATTGCTACAATACTATTATCTAATCCACAGTCCATATTCAAATTTTGTCAAATGTTCCAGTAGTGTTCTTTATAGCTGTTTTTCTTTCCTACTACATGATTCAACCAAGGATCATAGATGTAGTTATGTTTCTTTAGTGTCCTTTTATCTGGAACAGTTCCTCAGCTTTTCTATGTGTTTCTTGATCTTGATATTTTTGAAGAGTACAGGCAAGTTATTTTCTAGAATATCCCTCAACCTGGATTTGTCTGATGTTTCCTCATGACAAGATTCCAAGTTATAAAAATTTCACAAGAATACTACAACACTGGCATTTTGTCCTCAGTACATCATATCAAGAGGCACACATTTTAGCTTGTCCTGGTACCGGTGATGTTAGCTTCAAGCACTTGGTTAAGGTGGTATCCACCAGTGTCTCCAAAGTAGAGGTAGTAATTTCCCTTTGTAATTAAAAAATTATTGGTGAAGTACTTTCAGAATATGTAATATTCTCTGTTCCTCATCAAAGTTTGGCTATTGGTTGTCAGTATCCACTGATGATTTTTTAAACTCCATCATTCTTTTTATATTTCTTATCTGGCATTCTACCAGAAGGAAGAGATTTCCTTTATCCCCATTCATTTATTCATCCATTTATATAAGAATGGACTCACAGATTCCTATTTTAATCAATGTGTTATAATCCTGTTCCAGTTATCTTTTGTTGTATAACCATTCAAAAATCTTGTGGCTTGAAGCAACACCACCTATTTCATGATCTCTCACAGTTTCTGTGGGTTAGGAATCTGGGCAGGACTGATACTGGCTGAGGTCCCTCATGTGGTTGAGGTCAGACAACATCTGGAACTGGAGCAGTGGGGGACCAGCCAGCTGTTGGGGGCTTGTCGAGCATCTCTCTCTCTTCATGTAGTCTCAGAGTCTCCTCATGAGGTCTTCCCACATTGGCTCATTTGGGTCCCCTCAGAGGATGGTGAGTTCAGAGTAATCAGACCGTTTACATGACAGCTCAGGGCTGTAATGTGAGTGATCCAACCAGCAAGGCAGAAGATTTGTTACCTTTTATGACCAAGCCTTAGAAGTCATGTAGTATAATTTCTATCACAGTCACAAGCCCCGCCCGAATTCAAGGGGTGGGAAATAGATCCCATCTCTTGATAAGAGAAAGGGCAAAGAACACCGTGAGAAGATATGTGATGGAGATACTGTTGCAGACATCTTTGGAAAATACTGTCTGCCATGTTCCACCCTCTGACCACAACAATTCACATACCTCCCACATGTATGCATGCCATCCTCTCCTTAATATCACCAAGTCTATTAGTGCAATAACACAAAGTCCAGGATACTGTTATCTAAATCAGGTTCAGGTTCAGATAAAAGATCTTGCTGTGATTTATGTCAAAGAGTGTTCTGCCTATGCTTTCCTCTAAGAGTTTTATAGTGTCCAGCCTTACTTTTAGGTCTTTAATCCATTTGGAGTTTATTTTTGTGTATGGTGTTCGGGAGTGTTCTAATTTCATTCTTTTACATGTAGCTGTCCAGTTTTCCCAGCACCACTTATTGAAGAGACTGTCTTTTCTCCATTGTATATTCTTGCCTCCTTTGTCATAGTTTAGGTGACCATAGGTGCGTGGGTTTACCTCTGGACTTTCTATCCTGTTCCATTGATCTATATTTCTGTTTTTGTGCCAGCACCATACTGTTTTGATGATTGTAGCTTTGTAGTATAGTCTGAAGTCAGGGAGCCTGATTCCTTCAGCTCCATTTTTCTTCCTCAAGATTGCTTTGGCTACTCGTGGTCTTTTGTGTTTCCATACAAATTATAAAATTTTTTTGTTCTAATTCTGTGAAAAATGCCATTTGTACTTTGATAGGGATTGTGTTGAATCTGTAGATTGCTTCAAGTAGTATAGTCATTTTCACAATACTGATTCTTCCAATGCAAGAACATGGTACATCTCTCCATCTGTTTGTGTCATCTTTTATTTCTTTCATCAGTATCTTATAGTTTTCTGCACACAGATCTAAATAGACATTTCTCCAAAGAAGACATACAGATGGCCAAAAAGCACATGAAAAGATCTTCAACATCAGTAATTATTAGAGAAATGCAAATCAAAACTACAATGAGGTATCACCTCACACCAGTCAGAATGGCCATCATCAAAAAAATCTATGGGGGCTTCCCTGGTGGTGCAGTGGTTGAGAGTCCGCCTGCCGATGCAGGGGACATGGGTTCGTGCCCCGGTCCGGGAAGATCCCACATGCTGCAGAGAGGCTAGGCCCATGAGCCATGGCCACTGAGCCTGCACGTCCGGAGCCTGTGCTCCACAATGGGAGAGGCCACAACAGTGAGAGGCCTGCGTACCGCAAAAAAAAAGAAAAAAAATCTATGAACAATAAATGCTGGAGAGGGTGTGGAGAAAAGGGAACCCTCCTACACTGTTGGTGGGAATGTAAACTGGTACAGAAGTAGAGTCACAGATGTAGAAAACAAACTTATCGTTACCAGGGGCTAAGGTGGGGAGAGATAAATTGGGAGACTGGGATTGACATATAAACACTATTATATATAAAACAGATAACTAATAAGTACCTATTATATAGCACAGGGAACTCTACTCAATACTCTGTAATGGCCTATATGGGAAAAAATTTAAAAGAAAAGAGTGGATATATGTATATGTATAACTGATTCACTTTGCCGTACACCTGAAACTAACACTGTAAATCAACTATACTCCAATAAAAAAATTTTTTTTAAAAAGGCATACTGTTAAGATCTTTAGAAGACCTTTTCTTTTTTCTTCTTCCTTTTCTTTCTTTCTTTTCTTTTCCTTTCTTTCTTTTCCTTCCTTCCTTTCTTTTCTTTTCCTTTCTTTCTTTTCCTTCCTTCCTTTCTTTTCTTTCTTTTTCTTTCTTTTCTTTCTTTCTTTTTCTTTCTTTCTTTCTTTCCCTTTCTTTCTTTGTTTCTTTCTTGTTGGAAGAGTCTAAGATACCTTAAATTTTTTGGAAGTTTTAAAAAAGAATTTTACAAACCTTCCATGGCTTTGATCTTTGCCTTGAAATCTTTTCTTAATTTGACCAGTTTTTTTGCTGCCAGCTTTGAGAGGTTGAGAATGAGAAAGTTTTATTTTCAAATTCAGTGAGTCCTAGCCCCTTACATCCTTAGCTCACCTTTCTCCTCTTATGTTTTATCACAGACAAGCAGCAGCCCGGGGGTTCTTTTGATATTCTGCCTGATTATCTGTTTAGCTGGATCACTGAGTTCATTTGGTAAATTTCCTATTATTGTATTACCACAGGTGACAATATTACCAAACCATCCTCTTTCATCCAACTTTTAATAACGTTTTCCTTTCTTGCCTTTAAGCTCTCACTGAGTGCCTCCTCAAGGCTCTTCAGGTTTCTGCTAACATTCTTACAAAGCCCTTTAAGCTCTCACCAGCACTCTCTTTAAGGCACTTCCTGCTTCTTCCTCTCATCCAGTCCCAAAACCAATGTTATATGCCTTGATTTTTTGCCGTGGCACCATTTCACATCCCCGTCCCAAATCTATTACAATTATCTATTGCTATGCAGCGAATCACCACAAAACTTAGCACTTATAACAACAACAAGCTTTTTATTACTTCTCAGTATTTCTGTAGGTCAGAAATTTGGGATGCGTGCAGCTGAGTTGTTTTGACTCAAGATCTGATGTAGTTGTAGTCAGATGGTGGCTGAAGCTACAACAGTGGGGAGCTGAAGCTGCTGGGGGCTGAGGCAGCATTATTCTTTCTTCATGAAGTCCCAGGGCCCCTCCATGTAGTTCCACCTCATGGACTAGTTTGGGCTTCCTTATAGCAATAGTGACCTCAGGATAGTTAGACAATTTATATGGTAGCTCAGGGCTCCAGCATGAGTATTCTAGGCAGCAAGGTAGAAGCTTTCTTGTCTCTTATGATCTAGCCTCGAAAGTCACATATTATCACTTCCACCATAATACAAGCCCACACAGAGTCAAGGAGAAGGAGCATAGACTACACCCCTCAGTGTGAGGGGTTTCAAAGGCACGTCGTAAAAAAAAAAAGTACAAAATGGGAAATACTGCTGTGGCTGTCTTTGGAAAATCTGTCACAAATATATTACTATCCTCTCTTTTCTTGTTTAAGTCTAAATTGCCCAGATGTGCCCCATGTGAGCCCTTTCAAGTTGGCAACTGTATCCTTTTGACAAGTTCCCATGATTTTTTGAGCACTGCCATACTTTCTGGAACAAAATGGTGTTTCAGATTCACTGTGTACTTTTTCTGCTCCACTGGTGCAATGAGCCATTTCTCCAAGAAGTCTTGGCTCCCTAGAGGAGAATCTGGGCACTAAGGGCTTTCATTGCTCCTGGGGTATCATGCATCTGGCCCATCTGAGCAAACAAAGCTAGGAAATGTTACAGACATACACACATACACACTTTGAGTTCTTACTGATACTTGCAACTCTAATTCAACAACAAAGGGTACATTCTAGACGTGCCTCTTTCCATATTTGTAACCCCCTTTCCTAACAGTGAGAAATCTGGTTCTCATTATACTCAATATATTTACTCATTTGTCTTCTGTTGAGTTCTTTACATTATGCTTTATTAAGTTAGATAAGTTCCTTTCTATTCTAGTCCTCCTTTTCTAATGATTTTTTTTCTGAAATAATATTACGTATTTCAAATGCTTTTCCTACATCTAGTGAGATCATCATATGACTTTTCTACTTAAATTTGTTGTTGTGGAGAAATACATCAGGACATTTCTAGTGGCAACCTAAATATAAATTTAGGGGATAAACTCAAAGTATTATGTTTCATTATTTTTTATTAATACACTACTAAATTTAGTTCGCTAATTTTTGTTTAGGAATTTCACAGCTATGTTCAAAACCCACCTTCCTTTTTAAAACACCATTCTTGCCAGATATGAGTATCAAGTTCATTCTAGCCTCATAAGTATACACACTTTTTCTGCATTCTAGAATGGTTTGTGTGAATCGAAATATTTATTCCTTGAATGTTTATTAATTTATTAGTACTTGTATCTGGATCTGATAATCAACTTCGTGGGAAGACTTCTAATTAGAAGTCTGATTCTATTTCTTTAATGATCATAAAAACTGATTGGGTTTTTTATTTCTACTTAAGTTTTGTAAAGTTTTATTTTAGTTTTTTCTTTTTTAGGAATTTGACCATTAGAGCTTTCAAATTTATTGGCAAAATAAGATTCTGTTACTGTTTTAATTTCTGCATCTTTAATAATTACATCTCCTTTTATTCCTCCTACTACATATTTATTCTCTCTCCCTCGTCTCCTCCTTCCCTCTGTCTCTCCTTTATTCTCTCGCAGAGTTTTGTCCGTTTTATTAGTTCTTTCAAAGAATCTGCATTTGGCTTTGTTTATCCTTTCTGTTGATTTGTTGTTCCAACTTTTATCATTTCTTCATAATGTTCTTTGTTATTCACTTCCTTCTCCTTTATTTGGGTTTCCTCTGCTAGTCTTTACCCACCTTTGTGAGTTGGATGTTTAATTCATTGACTTTGGGCCTTCTTCTACTTTAATGGAATTACTTAAGATGATGGGTTTCCCTCCAATTTCTACTTGAACTGCATACCACAAATTTCAGTATGTAATGTTTGTTATTGTTTAGTTAGATATTCTCATTTTTTCTTTGGCTCTTGTATTATTTAGAAAAGTATTTCATCTTCAAACATATGGGAGTATTTCTAGCCGTCTTTTTAAACTTCTTACTTTACTGCATAGAAATTTTATGAGAACTGCTCTTTGGTTTAGCTTGTGGCAAGATTCTTAAACTTTCTGTGCACACATGAGGAGCACATGCCTTCACCACTTCTGTGTACTCTGGGTTACGATTTTGGACCTTCCTTTTAGTTCTCTTTAGTTACGTCTAATTTGCTCTTAAATCTATCTATTGATTTTTAAGATTTCAATTACATATTTTCATTTCTAGACATTATACTTGGTTGTTTTTCAAATAATCAAGATCATGTATTATAGCCTTATTCTTTGTTTATATTTTCAGCTTTTTTAATATCTTTATAAGATATTCTACTTTTTTCTTTTCTTTTTTTTATGCTGTACCTGTTAATTCCAATATCTGAACTTTTGTTTTTGCTGGTTTTCACTTTGGTGTCTTTTTTATTGTTTTTATGTTTTTTGGTTTTTGACTGTGAGCTCACATTCCTTGGATGGTAACCTGTCAAAATCATCTGAGACCTCTGTTGAAGAAGGATTCTTCTAGACAGGATTTGCATTTCCTTTACCATGTCCCTGGGAGCACTACCGACAAGACAGCTTTGAACTAAATTCTTGGTTTGAGGTCTTCTCGGACCAGTCTGCTATATGAATTCCACTGAAAACCTGACTCATGGCTCTAGTTCTCAGAGGAGATATTTTAACACTTCACTTGGCATCAAGGCTGGGGGCAGGCAGTTTTCTTCACTCATCCCTGAGGGGAGACAGGTGCGTTTGTCTTCCACCCTCACACGACACATGTAGCCTTTTGGGGCCTCAGATTTAGGTGGACCAGGTTTCCTGACAGACTGATATGTCCTGGGCTGGGCTCCTGTCCCCCATATATCTATTTTTTTAAATTAATTAATTAATTAAATTTATTTTTGGCTGCGTTGGGTCTTCCTTGCTGCGTGCAGGCTTTTCTCTAGTTGTGGCGAGTGGGGGCTTCTCTTGTTGTGGAGCACAGGCTCTAGGCACGCAGGCTTCAGTAGTTGTGGCACACAGGGTCTAGAATGCAAGCTCAGTAGTTGTGGCACATGGGTTTAGCTGCTCCGTGCCATGTGGGATCTTCCCGGACCAGGGCTCAAACCACTGTCCCCTGCATTGGCAGGCAGATTCTTAACCACTGCACCACCAGGGAAGTCCCTGTCCCCCATATATCTTGACGTCATAAAAATTCAAAGCTCAAGGTCACCTGCATTGGGCAGATACCCTCAAAGCAAAAGGCAGCTTCAGAGCCCTGATTTTCAACTTTCACTGAGCTTGTGGCCTCTTAGGAAATCTCCACTTTCCTTCCTTCTCACTGATGTCACTAACAGATTATTTAAATGTTTTATCCATCATTTTAAATTATCTCAAGTGGGAGGGTCAGTTAAGGAACCTAGCCACACAGCTAGAAACAAAAGCCTGCACAAATAGTTGTAAACTTTTCACCTTATTATTGCCCACTCTTCCTGAAATAGTGGGTAAATGTGATTACTTAGGTTTAATGAAAGTAAATAACATGGACCACTAAACCCAAGGCTTTCTAACCCAATTCATTTCAGCAAGTGCTCACTGCAGATGTCCTAGTTTCCTATAGGTCCACTTAGAATTACAGGACACAACCCAGCCAAGCCCAGCCCTGGCGTGAGTGAGTAACTAACCATGTTGGCGAACAAGGGGCCTGCTCAGAAGGTGGGCCAGGGCTGTGCTAAGCTTTTTTAAATATGTATTTAATCCATACAAGTGTCATATGAGATAGAATTAATACTACCATTTTAGAGATGAGTAAACCAAGGCACAGAAGATTAAGCAACTTGCCCAAAGTAATATAACTCGTAAGTTGGATCATCCTCAGAAAGTCTGGCTACATTAAGTTTGAAAAACCACACAGAAAAATTAGAGAATACAAGGGTAGATGATGTGCGATTATATGAAGAATAAGACTAGGAGAAAGTCCCCAGGTAATGGTGGTTGGAAATGTTGCAGAGGAGCCAGGTGATACGCAGACAGACTTTGGGTGGCTTTGCACTCTGCAGGAAAGGCTTTCTTGCCCTTTGCTATAGTGTACCACGTGATGTGGTCACTGCACACTTAAGCCTGTCCTTAAATAGATGGGCACATCTTGCTCCTCTCCTCCCACATTCTGCCCTCTGTTAATTATGGTGCTTTTCTAGTAAATCTCCTTGGCTTCATATAAGTCCTTTCACAGCACAGCAGCCAGCAAATTGGGAATCACTGTTCCTAAAGACAAGGCGTGAGCCACGAGAAGCTGCTTGTAGCTCCACCTCTGTTAGAGATGAGCGATGTTTGCCTGCTTCTTGCCTCTGCTAATGACATCTGGGGAAGAAACGAGTGTGGGAGGGAGGACAAACCACAAGATAGTTTTTATAAAATGACTATTATAGAAATAATGAGAATCCAATAACTACCAACTACAGAGGCAAGAAAAATAATAAAGCAGAAAATGTACCAAGCAAACAATTAAGACTATTTTATTAAAACAGTACTTGCTACTCAGAAAGCATTAATTCTCACCACACAAGCGCAGTAACTGTTTATCATCGGAATTTTGCACATTAAGAAAATCACACAGAGGAAGTTAATATGCTCCTCCAAGCTCTAGGATACTTCGCAGCCCAGATTAAAAGTTAGCCATGCTCACTATTAGGCTGAGATGTCATCTCTCATTAAATTCTAAATCAGCTCAGAGGACACACCATGTTTATTACTTTTCTAACACCATGTGACTGATTCTGGGGGAGTCAAGAGAATCTTTGGGATAAATGCATTGATTAAAAGATACTTTATGGGCTTCCCTGGTGGTGCAGTGGTTGAGAGTCCACCTGCTGATGCAGGGGACACGGGTTCGTGCCCCATTCTGGGAAGATCCCACATGCCACGGAGCGGCTGGGCCCGTGAGCCATGGCCACTGGGCCTGCGCGTCCGGAGCCTGTGCTCCGCAACGGGAAGAGGCCCGCGTACCGCAAAAAAAAAAAAAAAAAAAGATACTTTAAATTTGTCTTTTTCTTTAGCCCAGTGAACCATAAATCAGAACTATTCTGGTCTACTGAGGACTGTAAATGTATATTTAGATGTAACAAAATATCAGTGGGAAATATCTTTGGAGAGTAATTACAGTATATGTGGAATGTTTTGTAAACACTTAAAACAACTGATGCATTTTAAAGGCCTAACTTACATAGAGAAGACACAACTACTAGTTACCAAGCTGGAAACTCACTTGCAAACTTATAGCCTGGAGTTAATGTTTACAGATCAAGGCATAACTATCAGAAAATAAAATAGTTTAATGGAAGGCTTAGCTGCTTAAACTGAGGACCCACTTGTAGACACCAGCTTCACCAGAGATGCTCAAGGAGGGCTGAGTAGATAAGAGTTACTCCAGCCTTTACACTAAATTTCTCCCTGCTTCCTGCTCTCTTTCCCACCCCCACCCTTGCTGACATCTGGTTCTCCTGTGCTGGTATTAACAAATTCTGTATCTGAGTACAAACAGGGACTGAAAACTCAAATACCGACACAGGCCACTCAGGTAACTTAATGATTACGGTTATGCTGGCATTTCAACTTGTTCCTAGTTATTTTTCAGAACTGCACCTGACACTTTGTGTCAGTATCAAGGAGGCACTAGGGACCAGGGCAGACTGTGGCAAAAGAGGAAAGGGTGCATACTCTCTGAGGACATGAGTGAGGGCTACTCACTCCAGCCTGTTGCTGCCATGAAGTCACACGGCCAGAGTTAACAAAGCGTTTCACTTTCCAAGATAATCAGCCTATTTGAATCTGTAAGTAGGATTTTCATGTTTTTAAATGTTGACAACTTACTCAAATTAAAATAAAAACACAAACAACCCCCTGTAGGCCAACACTGTGTAAGTCAAACAACACGATCACCGGCTGATTCTGGTCCACAGAACACCAGTTTGAGACCTCTCACACAGAACAAATATGGAACAGACTTTGGGCCCAGGGATCTTAGGAAAAGCTTGTGTCTGGTTTTCTTACAAAGAGGCAGACAGGCTTAGTGAGTTGCCCAGGTAGGGTATGACATGGCTCTTTAGAAGTTCTGGGACTCATTCAGGACCCAAAATGACTTTGGGGTGTTCACGAGGAAAGAAGGGATTGAAGCAGAATGGTGGGTTTAGGTATTAGTCAGCAGGCAGGGGAGGCATGTGTGTGCAAAAGTCCTCCCTGGCCCCTTGAATACAGGAGCAGAGCCACAGAATTCCCAGCATCCACTGGGCGCAGGGTGAGGCGGCCTCCAGGCAAAGTCCCTGCTCCCACCGTGCCCTGCGCTCCCACCCCCGTAGCCTTTTGGTCTCTGCCATCCGATATCCTGGCCCGCAAAACGGAGCTCTCCCTCTAGCCTCCTGGGGGCATGGCGGAGGAAGAGCCTGGTGACAGCTCACTGTCTATATCAAGAGGGTGGAAGCCCAGGTTTGTCCAAGATCAACAGGCTGGGCCAGCCTCCGACATTCCCTTTCTCTGTTTACATCAGTCCTCCACACTGCTCCCTCTTCCATCAAGGGCAGCCATGGAGGTGCCTGCTCTTCTTAAGCTTTTCAAGGGCTGACCATTTAAGGGCTGACCCTTAAGTTTTTCAAGGGCTGACCAAGGGCTTTGGGGAGGTACCTGAGAGCTGAGAGTTCTCGGGACAAGGGTCCTAGGGAGGCTACAAGAGCAAAACACAGGGACGCGGTATCACAGAGGACTCTGAATGTTCTGTTACAATGAGCGTTAATATAAGGGCTGTCTACTAATTGAAGCACTCAGCCAGCCAGATCACTAACCCTTCCAAAGCCCGTGTTCCCTCATCCGTAAAACAGCAGGTCACACTAGTGGGCCACACTGGACTGCTGAGTGTGGAAACAAGTTAACTTGGCAAAGCTTACAGTGGGGGCTTTGATAATGACAGTTGTCACCATGTGTTCCATCCCCCATGGTCCCCTTCCCTCAAGAGAGAAACAAAATATTTAGAAACATTTTAAACAAAAGTCAAAGCAGAAAATTTAACTAGAAATCTCAACCAAGATGCCCATCCCTAGGAAATGGTGGCTGAGTATCTAGGTTATGTTGGACACTGTGCCACCTCTTGAGAGAAAGGAAAACCTGGCCCCAAGGGTAGGAAGAAAAGGAAGAAAATCAACCACAGAGCGCCCGGAGGTCTATGCACACTGGCTCAGGTCCTCACGTCCTTCCTCTGTTACTCACTAGCCATGGGACCTCAGGTCTGTTACTTCCCCTGTTCAGGTGTGTGTCTCCACCTATGAAAATAAGGGTTGACCCTGCAGGGATTTTCTGGACGTGGGGTTGGATCATGGGATGATTCCATGAATGGCAGCACCAGAAAGAGAGCTAGACTTCCCAAGGAGGGCATGACCACCGCCACGCAGAGCATTCAGGCAGGCTGCTCGGTGGAGGGGGTACAGCCACAAAGACTGGCTGTAGGACTGGCCTTGGAAACAAAGAGTTAGGTGGGGGAACAGGGGGCACCTGGACCAGACAGCTAGGCACATCCAGCATGTTCTCAGGTCATCTCAATGGGGCTCGGCCAGCACTGGCGCATCCCTCACTATGTTCCGAGTATCTCTGATCTGTGAACACTGGCATCCTAATGGATCCTGCTGTCAACGACGGATAAGCGTTGAGCTAATAGATGTCAAACAGCATTTGCATTTCTGAGATGGCTTCATCTGCTCCCTCTCCCAGGACTCTCCAAAGTGAAATTTGAAATTTGGACAGACAGGTCCACTCCAAACGGCTCCTCTTCCAGAAATCCCATGGGAAAGAAACAATTATTTAATTACTTCCTACACAAACAGCTGAGCTTCTTAAACAGCAACCACAACTACAACCACTACAGGAGGCTGCTTCTCAACCTTCTCATCTGGGGAAGGCATGCAGTTCCCCAAGAGACGCATGGAAATGTTTATCACCCTTTGTAGTTTAAATAGCTTTCATTCATTCATTCAAAGCACACATCACAGTGAACTGTCTTGTTCATTAGAAATTCTGCAGAAAGCCAGTGAGAGGTTTGGGTTGGGAGAGTGTCAGGGAGGTGAGTATCTGGAATATGACCCAAGAAACAAACCATGAGGGTAGATTCACCCATGCTCCCTCTGGATGATGACAGCAGGGTCAGAATGGAGTTCTCAATTTGGGTCTCTGTTCCAGGGACATCTGTAGCAATCTGAACAGGCTGCAGAATTGTCTGTGTGGGGAGCATCTGTATTTGGAGGTTACTCTAAAGCAGTGCCCGGCACACAGTAATGAATGGATTTTCTGGCTCTCCCTGGCTCTATTTTAAACTGTCATCATTTTAAACCACGAAATATGTCAAGTGGTAATTAAACCTCACCACAGACAGATACTGTGAAAATGATTAACTTTTACCATTTCCCCCACACACATTTTGAATATTCTGAATCCCCAAGGTATGGGATCATTACATTGACAGATGAGAAAACTTGTCTTCACAGTAATTTATTTTTAAAAGAACCAAAACAGGCCTGAAAATTCTGTGCTTTCGCACTGGGTTTTAATTTGAAAACTTCTGCTGTAAACTCACACTCCTAGAGGAAGCCTGGTGGGAGGAGTACAGAGCTGACATCACGGCTCCAGCCCCACCTCCATTAGCTGCATGACCCGGGACAAGTCCTTTGCCACCTCTGAGCATCAAGTTTCCCCACCCACCAGTTAACAATGATAATATCCTCACTCCACCCAACGCGCAAGTTTTCTTAAATGTAGTAAATGAGATGACAAATGAGAAAGCTCTCTGAGAGCAAAAAGCAGCCTGGGAACACTGTCCAAATATAAGATGTACATATTCTGTATAAAGGGGGTAAGTGATAATGGTAGCACAGCTTCACAGACCTGCTGTCTTTAGAAAAACAAAAGAAAAAAAAACCAACCTCAACTCATTTTATTTTCAGTTGAAGTTTCTAAGCATGAGATTAGATCTGACCCTGTCAGATAAACGTCTCCTCTTAGCCACAGGACTCCCATTTGGGGCCCAAATAGGCAGTGATTCACATAAATGATAAAAATTCAAATGAAGCAGCCAAGCAGCTGGATGGGAATGCTGCTTCCAGCAAAAAGAGAGCACAAATAGCTGGTAAAATTAGTAAAACAAACGGATTTGAAATGTATTTTCCCTCCCATGACTCTTTTTCTGGACCTGTGATTTTCTCCTTTAAGCCCTATTTCTTCTGAACGTGGAGGTCTCTGGTTCTCTCTGGCAGCGGCAGCCCTGCAGGGTCCCATCACCCTAACCCTGTGGGCACTTCAACTGCAGAATGATGAGTTCACGTCTGCGAATGTGAACATTTCAATCAGAATTGTACAAACATTGCTGAATTTCCATCAAGAACGTGCTCTCCTGGACGACCTCAGTCAAGCCCATTTTAATTATTTTATCAATTTCCTATAGCATTCAAAGGGTCCCATGTTTTTCTTTATTTATAAAACAAAATTGCAATGTCTGTGTCAGAGGGTGTTTATGAGGATTAAATAAGAGACGGAGTGTGAAAATGTTTCCATTAAGAACCCTTCCAATCTAGGGAATTTATATTAAAGCAGAGAAGTAAGCCTTCACTCCTAAATTAATGTATAGACAAACAAGAAAACACTTAACTTTAAAAGTGGCTCGTGATCAAGACGCTGGTTTTCTGTAAGGCGCAGGTCACCCCACCACATCTGTGCCCCTGCCTGCCACATAATGCCCATTTGGAAGCAGCAGTGCAGAGAGGCCCTGCCGTCCCCTTTCCAAGAAAGAAGGGGGATCTCTTATGAAGAATGGAAAATAAAGCTTCTGGAAGCCTCATGGAGGTGAGTACTGAAGTCACCAAGCGGGGGGACTGGGAGGGTTTGCACATTAGCTTTTCATCTTTCTGCCCTTCGGCTGAAGCGCTAAAGAAAGGAGAATGTGTTGGGGGTCCAAACAAAGATAACACCCCCATAGTCGGGCCAGGGGATGCTCGCTGCACCTCACCAAGTCACTGTGTCTATCACAGGGGAAGAGGCTGAAGGAGCAGGAGATCCCGTCCCTGGAGGCAGCCATGATTTAAAAAAAACAAACATGCTGTATGTGTCATCAGGGATCTGGGTTCCAAGTCACATTCTCTTATAAGCTCCTGTGATCTTGGGTCATCAATGTTGTCTCTTAGCCTCGGTTTCCTTCTCGGAAGATGGAAGAGATGCCCTCCTCTGAAACATTAGGTAAATGCTGGCTGAATCTTCGCCTGTCTTTGAGGCATTGAACACTCCTTGGGGGTGGAGGATGTCATAGACACCAGATGTGAAATAATTAAGTAACTGATAATATGCACCTTCCTGCATTGTGTTCCCTACCTGGACACAGCCCTAGTTGTCATCTGGGGATCTACCTCCTTCTCACTCTCAGGGGTACAGCTTGTGACTCTGCTAAACCCAGCAGCATGTAGCATCCCCTTGGCCTCAGTCACTGATTTAGGAGGGGGCATGTGACCCAAGCCCATTCAATCTGAGTAGCTTTTAGCACTTTTGGGGGAAATAGCAGACCAGAAGCTCTCCCTCTTCACGGGACTTGGAGGTGGAAGGAGGGGCGGCTGGTACTCCCCATGAGCGGGAATCAGCTGCGAGAGGGAACATGAGTGAAACCAGGTCCTAGTACCCTACGTTAGGTTTGCTTGAAGCTGGCATCCCTCACACCTCCATCCTCTACCCAGCTGTCCGGTTACCTAAGCCAACAAGACCCTTTGTTTGGGCTAGTTGGACTGCATTTTGCTGTTTCCAACAACAAAAATGTCCCCACTAATTGAGTGTGCCCAAAAGGAGACCCTCTGCCAACAGAACCGTCCTTTGGGAACTTCGCTGGTGGTCCAGTGGGTAAGACTCCACGCTCCCAATGCGGGGGGCCCGGGTTCGATCCCTGGTTGGGGAACTAGATCCCACCTGCCTGCTGCAACTAAGAGCCCACATGCCACAACGAAGACCCGGCGCAGCCTGCATAAACAAACAAACAAACAAATAAATAACCATCCTTTGGAGAGAAGATCCTGAGAAGTCACGTCCACCAGGCCATTCAGAGAGCTGTTCCCCTAGGCCCCCATGTCGGTCTACACTGAGCAAATACTCTCCCACTTTGGGGTTGGCCCCCCCGCAAGGTGCCTAGCCATGGTGCTGGGCAGCCAGGTGCCTTTCTATCTACAGGACACTCATGCATCTCCCCGCTGACACATTAGTGGATGCAAGCGCTCTGTAAAGGCAGGGACCACTCCTTGTCATCACCGCACACCCAGCAGACTCCAATCCACCTGTGGAAACTTTCATTAGCACCTAATAAACCTTCACGAAACCCTAAGAATGGTATTTACCTTTCCACCAGAGTGGTTTCTCTTTTAGAAGTAATCATGATCAAAATACGTTCCCAGACATTGCTTTACAAGCACTGCAGGGGTGAGGGGGCAAGTGAGGGCCTGAGAACTCCCCACAGAGGCCTCCAGAGAATGGGTTGGTGGGCAACGACCAGCCTAGGTACCCAGGTGAAGTAGCACCATGCACCATCCAGCAACACTGACTGTACCCACACTCCGGCCCAGACTGCCCCCTGTTGACTTCACCCACATCCCAGAGGCTGCATGCAGGTCACTGTCCACATCCCACAGAGCCAGTGGCTAGTGAGTGCCTGCTCATTTCTGGGGCCCATGTTTCCTGAGTTCCTGAGAACAGAAGGCAAGCTAATCTTACCTCATGTAAAATCCAACATTTTGAAAAAAGTTTTCTACTTGCAGACCCTGAAGCATTTTCTTGGAACCCAATGACAGCCCCAGCCAAAAAGCATAACCAAAAACTGAGTGTGCAGAGAACCACTGGGTGGGCTGTAATGCCCAGGATGTCTGGCCCTCCTTACCTGGCCTGCAAGGGCCCTCCAGGGGCATGTAGCTTGTTCACCACATGCTTGTGCACCAGAGGGCACACCGTGAAGCCCTCACCACAGCCGCAGGGAGAAACAGGCCAATGGCTCAGAAGCAGTGAGCACCCAGAAGTGAGTGGGGCTGATCAGGAGAGAAAGCAGTGCATGCCTCCCTCCTTCAGATGAGACATATCACCTTGCAGATTACTCCCCATTTGGGCTCTGTGACTGCTGAAGCTGAGAGATTAAAGATTTGTTGTAAAGAGACAACACAATCTGAAAGTAAGGCGATGGGAGGGTTTTGTGGGTTTGTTTTTTTTAAGAATTTTTAACAGATGAAGTAATTCTGAGGACAAGAAAGGAATTACATCATAACGGTCAGTTGGATTCTGTATCTCGTTCCCAAGAAAGAAAGGCTGCTGAGCAGCAAAAAAATATAAGAGGCAGAAACAAATGATTTTTAAGTCACAGATAATTAACCCCAGAGGCTCGCTGATGGCACATTAATATTGCTGGGGCAAATGGCTTAACGAGTTTGAAAAGGACTTCAGTGTTTATATGCAGCAGATCATTTCAAGGGTTCCTGAAAAGCAGAGAAACTCCTTCTGGCTTGGGGGCCAGGCAAGGGGCGAAGATGACAAATGTCAGCCTTCACTGCTGGGATCTCAGAGAAGAGAGGCGACCCCCCTGGGCAGGATGGGGCCTCAGCAGGTCCAGCAGGAGTGCTGCACCTCACTTTCCAGGCCTTGACAGGCCAGCTTGGTGTGATTCAGAGTGATGCTGTCTTATGAAGGGTTTGCCGTACTGTCCTTACGAATCTGCAGTGGTTCGTATCTTTTAGGGTTTATGACTTCTTAGATAACATGACTCTTTCCCCACCAATTCCAGACAGGGAGCTATGTGCACATTTTGCAATGGCAACCCCAGGGAGACTCCTTGCTGACACAGCCCACTGTACAGGGCTTCCTGACCCCGCTCAGACCTACTGAGGCCCTTCATAACCAGAGATTTAGCTGATTCGCATGAGCACCTTTTAAGGACTTTCTATCAGAGGGACCCACAAGTTGTCAGAAAGAGCAGAGTAGCTCCCTGAGGATGGTCATTAAGGAGAGGGAGCCCTTCCAAGAGCAGCAGTAGTAAAAGTAAGCACAGCAGATGGGACAGGGGTGCCCAGGAACTGTGGGGTCCACAGCCAAACAACCTGGCAGCCCCTATACCTGTGATTTTACTTTATGAGAAGTGGAGGTGTGACAAAGAGCTGGGTCAGCCCTAGGACGTGCCAGGATCTAGCACTTTTTCAGTGCTCGCTGTGTGCACAGGGTGGGAGACCCCAGCAGGAAGAGCCTCGATCCTTGCTCTCCCAGAGCTCATCCTACACAGCAGCATGAGAGCTGCCACTGGAGCACAGGCCACAGCCACCAGTGCTGTGTGCCATGGCGCTGAGGCACCAGGTGAGGCATCACACACATTCAAACAGCAGCACGAGTGACTCCCTGAGGTGTATGCAGCAAGGTCCTGCCCCTTCCAAATCACTGGAGAAAATGCCATCAGCCAGATGATAGGAGGAAAAAGCCACTCACCAAGAGCCTGGAAGACCTTTGATTAAGGGAGAACATGTAAGGGGCAGTAGAGAGAACTCAGGCTCACTTGGGCTTAGTCCATGGCTGGTCTTTCCAGGTCCAGGCACTTAGAATTGTTTTCGGGAAGCTTGGGGAACAGAAGCTTGGGGTTACTCACAACCCGAGACTCCTCTGGCTAAGGCTGTGCTTGGTCCTTGGGAAGGCCATTGTCTGCACTCCCTGAGCTTTATTACAATGAAGTAATTGAAAGGAAATATTAAGGGTCTAGTAACTGTGATGCTCAAGACTGTTTCTGACCCCAGTGCCCAGGAAACCGTTAATCTGGGGAGACACATTTTATGTGTGTTTGTCCGTAAGTTCTTAAAGACATCATCAAGAAGAGAGCTGTTTGGTTCTTCTGATTGAAGAATACGAGAATCTGAGCAGAAAGTTAAAGACTCTGACAGAGGGGACAGATGGGAATGGCTAAATTTCAGAAAATCCTTCTCAGGAAAAGTCACCAGCCTGCAATATGCCAAGTCACCTTAAGTCTACTTGGAGACAGAGGAATGGGCTTGGTGACTGAGACATTCCTCATTGCATGTCTGAGGCCAAATCTACAGATATAGTGTGAGAATAGCCATAATGAAGACTACCAACCTCACTGGGCACTGACGCCACTGCCCACACTGTGCCAAGGGCCCTCCATGCCAAATCCCTCCCCAAATTATGTCCAGGAGGCTGTGAGGGGCATTGATTGCATGCTGCCCAGCATCCTTCCTCTGTGGAACAAACCTGCACCCACTCCCTGGCATTTGAGTAAAGGTGATTCTGCAAACCCCAAGGGGAGAATATGTGATCTCGCCTGGCCAATCACAGTATCCCAGTCCCTCCATGCCACAGTGATTGGTTTAGGGCTCGAGTCATGATATTATACAAGGCCAGCAAATCAGAATCCTCACTGAGACTCTTCTCCTGTCACTCTGGAGGAAAGCAGTTTCACCCTCTGAGATGGTGAGCAGTCAGGACCCTGTGAGCTGCAGCTGCTAGGAGTCATCCTGCAAAGCTGTGTGGAAGAGGCCAACACACCAAGAGAAGGAAGGAGAAGGGGTGTCAGAACCCCTGTATAAGCTGTTCTTGAAGCCAGATCCACCCTCCCTCAGATTCTGCAGTTTCACGGGCTTTTAGGCTTTAGCCAGTGCAAGTTGGGTTTCAACAACCCAGAGTTGGGACTAATGGTCTATACTATGACTATCCTCATTTTTCTCAGAGAAGATTGAGTAACTTCCCCAAAGTCACACTGTAATTGGAGAGGTGGGATTCTACTTTCTGCCAATTGGTCATGACTAAACTGGGTACCAAAACGTTGTATGCAACCAGAACACATCAGCCAGCTGTGTCATCCACTCCCCACTTAACCTGGGGCAACGAGGTACAATACAGTTTTGCAGCAGCTAAAGAGTGGCAGCACTATCCAGAAAGAGTCAACTGCTGTGGGGCTAGAAATCGAAGGAGTTAGATGCCACCTCCACCTTTTTGGAGCCCAATGACTGCAGGAGAGAACCAACAAGCTCCGCTGTATAGAGTGTGGGTAGGATGGGGAAGGAAATCCCATTTCTTTCCCCAGATGGCAGTCTCGATTGGAAAAGGACCCACTATCCCAGGCACTGTCAAATCTGGATGGCTCCCTTTTAAATTCGCTACATCTGCAGCCATTCAAGAAGTAATCTCAAACGAAGCTAGGAGTTTATTAATCTGTTTCATCGAAGACAGTCAGCCACTGTACATTACACCAAGATAGATTATGCAGGCAGCTGAGAGATCTAGAAAACATCTGCTAAACAAAATCAAAATTAATGGCAAACAGAACGCAATTCTTGATAGCTGAAGTTCACCCAGATGCAAAGAACTATAAAGGGGCTATTAGAGGCAGCTGCCAATTAAGGGGATAATTCCAAGGGTTTTCACAAAGTGAGGCTCTAGTTACACACTCAGGACTGGCAGGTCATATTTATGTAGGAGATTTGCATTGCTAAGGAGCCAGAGCCAGCCTGGCTGTGTGACTGTCACTCCCCTCTCTTTTTCCGTGAAGACAGCAGCATCCCTCCTCTCAGGTTTCCCTCACAGCCCTGCTGGAAGCCACACCAGGCTTGTCTAGACTGGAATGTGTGAGTGAACCATCGTTGGGAGGGTGGGTAATGCAACGTGACATTGGTGCCCACCCCAAAACCCACAGCCTCTAATGGCAGCACAATCACAGACATCTGGAATTGCTTACAGATCACCCCATGCTCTAAGAGATGGCTGACAAGGGCTGAATTATCCCGGTTGCTTGCTCAGCTTACTCAAGTGTTCTCTCATGGCTGGAATTCAATGTGATAGGATCAGTTAGAGAAAAGCACTGGTTTGAGTAGATGAATTCTGGCAGTCATAATCAACATCAGCCCTCAGAGTGGACATGGGAGTGTCTTGGAGAGGTGAGGTTGGCAACTTTTGCTGAAGCTTCAGAAAAAGTTAAAGTTAAATTGTAGGTGTCTAGAGGGAGGTGTAAAAACACCTGCATTACAAAGCAAATAAAGAAGCAGCCATCTCTCCTTCCCCGCGCAGTTGGCAAAGGTGGGTCCCAGGGTAGGAGGATAATATAGGACTGCCCTGAAGGTGGAAGTAGGTCCAGCTGGGGTAGGCATGTACCCTTCCTAAGAGACGTCCTCCCAGTGTTGCTGTCCTGCCACAACCTCTGATACTCTATCTCCCAAGAGCCCTTACCACAAATCTAAATTGGAAACAAAGCTCCCTTAGGAAGTTTTCTTCCAAGAGTCCCGCTCAGCTTTCTGGGCTTGGCAGTGATCATGTATGTTTAGAAATCCTTGGATGGTGAAGCGAGATCAAGTCACTTAAGCCACCCCACCCCACCCATTAGAGAGGTTCACTGCATCAGAGGGACATTGGTCCAGAGGGACCCTAACCCAGAGGACTCTTTGTTCCTACCAAAATTAGCATGGAAAGGAAGGAGTCTCATGCAAGGTGCTATCTTCTCTGCTCATACCATGGGTCACTGAGAGTCAAGGGAGGTAAAGAACATGAAAGCTCTCTGAAAACTTCAGAACAACTGAGACATAGTTATCATTATAACTAGCTCACCATTCTCTCCATGCACCACCCTTGGAAGACAGTCACTGGTGCTGGGGCATGTCCTGGGCTCTGAAGAAGCACTGCTTCTCCATGGACTCTCTAGAGCAGGGCTTGCAAAGAGCACTGCATGGAATGTCAGCCCAGAGATGATTAAAAGCAACAAATCAAGATGCCATGGGAAACTAAGTTTGGGAAATGCTGCATATTACACCTCCTTTTGAAAGTCCTATTTAGCATCTTAAAGAGCTGAGAGGTTCTGCAGTAAACATAACAACTACTAGCTCAATATTGAGTCCAGGCTTTACCAAGTGTATTATTTCCCTATGGCTGCTGTAACAAAGTTCCATAACCTGAGTGGAACAAGAGAAATCTGTTTTCTCCCAGTTCTGGAGACTGGAAGTCAGAAATCAAGGTGTTGACATGGCCACACTCCCTCTGAAGGCTCTAGGGGAGGATTCTTTGGCACTTCTTCCTAGCTTCTGGTGATTGTCAGCAATCCTTGGTGTTCCTTGGCTTACAGACTCATCACTCCAATCTGTGCCTCCATCAAAGCATGCTGTTCTCCCTGTGTGTCTGTGTCCATATTTCTCTCTTCTCAGAAGGATCTCACTCATTGGATTAGGGCCCACCTTATTCCAGTATGATCTCATCTTAACTTAATTACACATCTGCCAAGACCATGTCTCCAGGTAAGGTTACATTCACATGTTCTGGGTTAGGACTTCAACATATCTTTTTGGGAGACACAATTCAACCCATAGTACCAAGCTTATGTGAACATGGAGCACTTTCATCAATGCACCAGCTCGTAATATCTAGATATCCACAGAACACTCCCTAAAAGTGCCTTTGTAGAACCAATGACTCAGTGCCTCTCTTGCTTAGCACTAGGACAGAATCAGAGTGAAAAGTACATATAAAAAGCAATTTTTAAAATTTGCACTTTATTCAAGAAATGATTGTTGAGCAACTATAGGCCCTGGGCTAAGGCCTTGAGGACTCTGGGAGTGAATGAGGGGAGGGTCTCAGCTCTCAGGAACTGAATGACCTAATAGGAGCCCTTAACTCTCAGGTAAAGTAGGGTAAGCAAAACTCTTCAGAAAGAGAGTTGGAAGGGGTGAGGGAGCGGTGGAATTTCACAGAAGATGAGGGACAAAGGGCATGCAGGCTGCAGTAACAGTGAAGACCAGAGGCAAGAAAGCTGGGCTACAGTCTGGGAACTGTGGCATCACTGGATGGGAGGACCACAGGGGGAAATAAAGCAGAGAGTGGGTCTGAGGTACACAGTGCATTCATGTCACCCTAATGATCTCCAACCCAACTGTGACTTAGCCCAGACTCCATTTCCACTGCTAATATTAGCCCCCTCATTTCTCACTCCACAGACTTATTCAAGAGTTTGCAAAAGTCACATAGCGTAAAGTTGCAATTGGTCATCCATTTGTTGCAATGAACTCTGGCTGGAGCTGATATCTTGAGTCAGATGTAGTATTAAAAAAAAAAAAAGGAAAACATCTTGGGTTTTGTGGTCCAGAGGCTACCTCTCTAGACCTTTCCAGAATCTCTGGGCTTGGTAAACTGGGCAGAAAAATTCAGAGTGTTAATTATTTGCTCCTCTTTCAGTACCAGATCAAGATAAGTGTATGTTGCTAGACAACAATGTCTTACTTGTGTTTGTAGGAATAATAGTTTATTGAAATATTCACAGTGCTTCTACTATTTTTATACCCATACACTGTTCTGGAGAAGATTAATAACCCTACTCTCATGCTCCCATATAAGTCCACCAATGAAGGTTCTTGAGTTCCTCTTGCCTTGTCATGGGGACTCAGGAGTTGACCAAGGAAAACTATTTGGCCCCGTGAGGAATGGCACTGTCAGTGTCTGTCCTGGATGGAGCCTAGTCAGGAAGCAGTCTGAAAGTATACAGTTGTGGTCACCTCATGAAGATGCCTGGCAGGTGGCTCTCAGGAAAAATACTAAGTCTGGATCATCCACGTGGCAACTTTGCATGGGGAGATAGTGGCTCCGAACTGGAACTGAACTGCCTTCCACGCACTTGACCAAAGCAATGAGAGTGGTCAGTACGTGTAGTGTGAATGCCAGATTTAAAGAGGAGGAAATGTTTTCTGCTTTCCTTTGTCCTTGGACTACTCAAGCTGAACAGTAGGTGACCACTGTTTTAAAGGAACCAGCCCCAATTGGCTGGTTTGCATCAGAGCTCCATTTCATCCCTAGCCTTGAGTTCCTTTTGGTCTAGAAAGGTGGCTTGTTTCATGATATCCACAGCTAGAACATTCTCTGTAATTATGAATTGTTTTACATTAACTAAAAGAGAATGTCTTTGATCACTAGAGTTTGTCAGTGTTGGATTGTTTCCATTGTTTCCATTCTTAAATTTTTTGTTTCAAAATATTAAAGTAACTCATGTTAGAGACCCTTTCAACATGAAAGGCTTGTAGTTGAGACATTACATATATTTCACTGTTTACAAAAATAGTCATCTATACAAAAAAAAAAAAAAGATTAACAACCCTACTACCCAAGCCTGTGAATCTCAGACTTGAAAATACTCGGAACCCACTCTTCCTTCCTTCCTGCCGGGTTAGAAGCACTGACATTAAGGCACTGGGCTATTTCAGGAATTTTCAAACACTCAGCTTTGACAGAAAAAGCAAGAAACACATCAGTTCACAATAGGAAGAAAAAAGTCTATGTTATGTCAAGACAAATTTACCAGTACAAACCCAAGGCATATGCCAGTTGTGAAACATGCTGCTTCTAGAGAGAAGGGGATTATGGATGATTAGAGCACAGCCTGACCATGCTTTTGCTCATCCTCAGACACTCAGTCTTATAGGAATTGGGAGTCTCGGGTACAGTAAGGCCTTTTATGACTTTGAGCAAAAATACATGTGGTTCTCTCGTACCCTAGCCTTACTATTTAAAGACATTTCTAACACAAGGACAGTAATATTCCAAAACAGTTAAGTTTATATGTGATTCCATAACGCAAATTAATTCTAAACAGTCACACTCAGGGGTAGTGAATGAATAGTATTCTAAACCAAAGTTCATGCAACCTATCTCCTAATGGCTATTTCTTTCCAGTTTACATGTCATTGCACCCACTGTGAACACACCTTTGAATAAGAAATATGCCTTCCCTGCCCCACCCACCTTCATCCAATTTCATTTGATTGTGATATCCAAACAATGCAGTTTACACTATGGATGCAGTTCAGAGGACACTGAGTCCAAAACCAGATGATGGCAAATGAGAATGAAAGTCAGAAAATTCATCCTATAGCTAGATAATCCAGATCCTTTGTATCCAGGATTCCAGCACCATGGACAGCAGCAAACAACCAGTTCTATTAACCCATCGGTACAGATAGTATGGAAAGTTTAGGTCTAGGAACACACGTTGTTAACACGGTCATCCTGTGTCTTTCACTGTGCTGCATAAAATAAGAACTAAACTGGGGGGAGGTTTTTAGATTTGAAAGTCAATATGGTATTTGCTCACTTTGAAAGATTGGCGCTCTTTTTGGAGACAATACCACAAAGAAGGAGACATGATTAGGGCTAAAGCCAAAGGCCAGACTCTAGACCAAGAATTCACTTTGGTTTCTGACTTCATCCTCCCATCCCTGCAATAAAGGGCTTATTGGTGGTGATTTCCATATATCATACAAAAGACACCCTCTCATGAGAGACTAGGTATTACTGAAAGCAAGTAAACTTCAATTTCCACTAAAAGATTTCAGAAGTTACCACCCATATATATATATTTACCTCAGTGATCAGAAAACAAATGTGCTAGAGGAACTCTGGCAGGGAAAATAAAACACCATTGCATTGTTTTCAGAAGGGAAATTAATTGCTTATATCTATTTCAGCTTAACTAAAGTTGTAAAAATCTAATCAGAAATATTTTTCACAGTGGCACATTTTCCCAGATATTGAAATACCTCAAACCATAAACCATTTTTTATTGTTGAGGTGGTTTTCACTGGGTGGAACTAAATTATTACTTCAAACTTCACTCAAAAGATGAGGCCTCTCTGGAGAGACTGTAAACATTATCATGAATAAGCCAGTTCGCCAGACCCCATCTCTGATACTAGAAGGTAAAAGACATAGTTCTCACAAGCAAACCTGGACTTTAGTTCCTGCAGTCCCTAGAGGCAAGTGCCAAATAGTCAGCACCCAGAAAAGCCCACACGAAATGTCAAAGAACAGGCTGAAGTTCATCTTAACTTCAACAAACTACATCCAAATGTCAACAATGAAAATGAAATGAGTATGAATGCATCTTCCCTACCTTCTCTTCTTGTGACTTCAAGGCGTCTGGATTCCTGCAAGAAAAGAAAGACTTGGTGTTTTTGAAGAATTCATATGTAGAGATACTTGAAAATATCTCACCTGTTGTTAGACATTTATTCACAGAAAGGTGAACAATCTCATAAGGACAAGACATTCAGCAATGTGGGATTTATTAAATTCTCATACATACACACATCTGTAAATGTAAACTACTTGTTGCTTTGTTGGCTTAAGCAAAAAATACTGTTAATCATGCAGTTTTTAATGAGCAGAGCCAACTCTCATGGTCTTCCTTATGTGGAAACTGGGCTGGTACCAATTATTAGGAAAGACCTCGTTCCAAGTTGAATTCCCACCCTCCACCTACACTGCAGGTGTTTGTAGGGCCTGGGGAAAACATAAGAAGACAGGGGCCAGAATTACATGAGCAGCAGTAGGTTCTGATTTGTGGTGCCACGGTGAAGACTACCACTGCTCCTGTTCAGGTTACTGGCATGATCTGGTGACTGATTATGCTCATCAATAGTTTGCAAAGGGTGGGATATTATGGACAATTTGGATAGCCAGTCCATGCCATTGGACTGAATTAAGCCCTTGGCTTTTCTAAATTCAATCTCATCTTCATGCACTGTGCAAAGCAATAAGTGTTTCAGAAATTACATAGGTAAAACAAGAGTCCCTGCATTAAAGATATGCACAGTTGAATAGAATGGTACAGAACAAACACAAATTACTGAGAAATAAAGGGGTGATTTTGCCTTGATAAATACCAATATATTCACATTCAACTGAAAACATAAGAAAAAGTGTTTTTTTTTTAAAAGCACTTTGTAAATAGCACTGAAGAATGGGAAGGCTTTCAGACAGCAATAAGGGAAGGAGGGCGCACCAGGAAGAGAGAATGGCTTGAGAAAAGACAGAGTGGCAAAAAAGTACAGGGCATGGTCAGGAAGCAGGAAAAGACCCAGTGGGAAGTAATGGGGGGAAAGGCTGAAACATATTGCGGTTTCATAACTAATAAAAAGTATCTACAATCCATTATAAATGACCAGTTTAGGAATAAAAAGCCTAATCTTGAGAATAAGCTGAAAATCCATTCTAGCAATTGAAGAAAAGAAGATCAAACACCGAACTTGGGACAACTCAAAATCACAACCAAAAAGACCACTCAGAACCATCACTTTTTAAACAAATGATATTGTCTTTAATACCTTAACATTCTTGTCTAGCATTCTTATGAAGCCAGGAAGGGGAGGCAATATTAGAAAGGAAACTGAGGAGGCACTGAAAAGATTGTCCTGCCCAAATTACACTTTCTGACTGCCATCTCTGTAATGAGTCAAAAGCCCAAGTGGAGCTGATCTCCCTGTGCTATGCGGCTGCTTCCCACTAGCTATCTATTTTACATTTGGTAGTGTATATATGTCCATGCCACTCTCTCACTTTGTCACAGAGTTCACTTTGTTATAAAGCAGAAACTAACACACCACTGTAAAGCAATTATACTCCAAAAAAAAAAAAAGCCCAAGTGGAGACCAATTGAAGATACATGTTATAGGGCAGCAGCACATCACACAGCACAATTAACCAAACAAGCTTCCAATGTGCTGGTTCCTCAGCAGCTCAGGGTTCAAAAGAGGGAGCTTGGACAGTAGTAACTATAATGAGAGATATGAAGGCCATGAAGCACATCCTGCACTGAGTAAACCCAGCTCCTTCCACACTGCTCCTCAGATCTCTGCTCTAGGGGCTGGCACCTCCATCCTCAGAAATAACTAGTATTTGTGGAATAGGGATTGGTACAGCTCTAGAAAAAAACTTCACAGAAATTTTATTGCAATTGCATAAAATTTATAAATTAACTTAGGGTAAGTTGACATCAATATAACGTTGTATCCCCTTATCTACATGGTATTTTTAATAATTTGTTCAAGTCTACTTTTATTGAAGAGTATAATTTTCCTGTATATATGTTGAAAATTTATTTATTACATATATTTTGTTATCATAAATGGAATTTATCTTGCATTATATCTTATAACTGGTTCTCATTTGTATATGTGATGGCAATTGATTCTTATATATTGATATAACCGACCACTTGACTAAATTTCTTATTGTTTGTAATACGTTTCCCAATGATTCTTTTGGGCTCTCCATTTGTATATTTATACAATCTGCAAATAGCAGTGATTCTCCTTCTTCCAGTTTCTAGGTCTACAGTTGCTTTCTCTAGTCTTCTTTTTTTTTAACATCTTTATTGAAGGATAATTGCTTTACAATGGTGTGTTAGTTTCTGCTTTATAACAAAGTGAATCAGTTATACATATACATATCTCCCCATATCCCCTCCCTCTTGCGTCTCCCTCCCACCCTCCCTATCCCACACCTCTAGGGGGACACAAAGCACCGAGCTTACCTCCCTGTGCTATGCAGCTGCTTCCAACTAGCTATCTATTTTACATTTGGAAGTGTATATATGTCAATGCTACTCTCTCACCTCCTCCCAGCTTACCCTACCCCCTCCCTGTGTCCTCAAGTTCATTCTCTACCTCTGTGTCTTTATTCCTGTCCTGGCCTTAGGTTCTTCAGAACCATTTTCTTTTTTTCAGATTTTATATATATATATATATATATATATATATATATATATATGTGTATGTGTGTGTGTGTGTGTGTGTGTGTGTTAGCACATATGGTATTTGTTTTTCTTACTTCACATTGTATGACAGTCTCTAGGTCTATCCACCTCACTGCAAATAACTCAATTTCGTTTCTTTTTATGGCTGAGTAATATTGCATTGTATATATGTGCCACATCTTCTTTATCCATTCATCTGTTGATGGACACTTAGGTTGCTTCCATGTCCTGGCTACTGTAAATAGAGCTGCAATGAACATTGTGGTACATGACTCTTTTTGAATTATGGTTTTCTCAGGGTATATGCCCAGTGGTGGGATTGCTGGGTCATATGGTAGCTCTATTATTAGTTTTTTAAAGAACCTCCATACTGTTCTCCATAGTAGCTGTATCAATTTACATTCCCACCAACAGTGAAAGAGGATTCCTTTTTCTCCACACCTTCTCCAGCATTTATCGTTTGTAGATTTTTTGATGATGGCCATTCTGACCCGTGTGAGATGATACCTCATTGTAGTTTTGATTTGCATTTCTCTAATGATTAGTGATGTTGAGTATCCTTGCATGTGTTTGTTGGCAATCCGTATATCTTCTTAGGAGAAATGTCTGTTTAGGCCTTCTGCCATTTTTGGATTGTTTATTTTTTTTATATTGAGCTGCATGAGCTGCTTTTATATTTTGGAGATTAATCCTTTGTCAGTTGCTTCATTTGTAAATATTTTCTCCCATTCTGAGGGTTGTCTTTTCCAGTTGTTTATAGTTTCCTTTGATGTGCAAAAGCTTTTAAGTTTCATTAGGTCGCATTTGTTTATTTCTGTTTTTATTTCCATTTCTCTAGGAGGTGGGTCAAAAAGAATCTTGCTGTGATATATGTCATAGAGTGTTCTGCCTATGTTTTCGTCTAAGAGTTTTATAGTGTCTGGCCTTACATTTAGGTCTTTAATCCATTTTGAGTTTATTTTTGTGTATGGTGTTAGGGAGTGTTCTAATTTCATTCTTTAACATGTAGCTGTCCAGTTTACTCCTGTCCAGTTTGCTCCTTCATCTGCTGTGTGTTTCTCTGTCTTCTCATTTTGCTTAACTTACTGTGTTTGGGGTCTCCTTTTTGCAGGCTGCAGGTTTATAGTTCCTGTTGTTTTTGGTGTCTGCCCCCAGTTGGTAAGGTTGGTTCAGTGGGTTGTGTAGGCTTCCTGATGGAAGGGACTGGTGCCTGTGTTCTGGTGGCTGGGGCTGGATCTTGTCTTTCTGGTGGTGCATTTTGGGGTGTTTGTGAACTTACTATGATTTTAGGCAACCTCTCTGCTAATGGGTGGGGTTGTGTTCCTGTCTTGCTAGTTGTTTGGCACAGGGTGCCCAGCGCTGTAGCTTGCCGGTTGCTGAGTGGAGCTGGGTGTTAGCATTGAGATGGAGATCTCTGGGAGAGCTTTTGCCATTTGATATTATGTGGGGTGGTCTCTGGTAGACCAATGTCCTGAACTTGGCTCTCCCACCTCAGAGGCTCAGACCTCACACCTGACTGGAGAACCAAGACCCTGTCAGCCATTCAGCTCAGAAGGAAAGAGAGAAAGAAAGGAAAGAAAGAAAGAAAAAATAAAATAAAAAATTATTAAAACAAAAAATAAAAATAAATATTATTAAAAATAAAAAAGTAATAAAAAAAAGAAAGAAAGAACAGCCAAACCAAAAACCAAATCCACCAGTGATAACAAGCACTAAAATATATACAAAGAGAAAGAAAATGGATGGACAGAATGCTAGGACAAATGGTAAAAACAAAGCTATACAGACAAAATCACACAAAGAAGCATACACATACACACTCACAAAAAGAGAAAAAGGAAAACATATTTTTTTTAAAAAAGGAAGAGATCAACCAAATCAATAAACAAATCTACCAATGATAATAAGCTCTAAATACTAAACTAAAACAAACATAAAACCAGAAACAAATTAGGTGCAGAAAGCGAACCCCAAGTCTCCAGTTGCTCCCAAAGTCCACCGCTTCAATTTTGGGATGATTCGTTGTCTATTCAGGTATTCCACAGATGCAGGGTACATCAAGGTGATTGTGGAGATTTAATCCTCTGCTCCTGAGGCTGCTGGGAGAGATTTTCCTTTTTCTTTGCTCTCACAGCTGTCGGGGTTCAGCTTGGGATTTAGACCTGCCTCTGCGTGTAGGTCGCCTGAGGGCGTCTGTTCTTCGCTCAGACAGGACGGGGTTAAAGGAGCAGCTGATTCGGGGGCTCTGGCTCACTCAAGCCGAGGGGGAGGGAGGGGTTCGGATGTGGGGCGAGCCTGCAGCGGCAGAGGCCAGCATGACATTGCACCGGCCTGAGGCGCGCCGTGTGTTCTCCTGGGGAAGTTGTCCCTGGATCACGGGATCTTGGAAGTGGCGGGCTGCACAGGCTCCCAGGAGGGAAGGTGTGGATAGTGACCTGTGCTTGCTCACAGGCTTCTTGGCGGTGGCAGCAGCAGCCTTAGCATCCCATGCCCGTCTCTGGGGTCTGCGCTGATAGCCGCGGCTCGCGCCCGTCTCTGGAGCTCGTTTAGGTGGCACTCTTAATCCCCTCTCCTTGCGCACCAGAAAACGAAGAGGCAAGT